>NC_138369.1:28372635-28427784 GCF_054177405.1 Leptonychotes weddellii
GAGCACATTCTGCATGGAGCACTGGGTGTTATGCACAAACAATGAATCATGGAACACTTCATCTAAAACTAATGATGTAATGTATGGGGATTAACATAAGAATTAAAAAAAAAAAAAGGTTGGCATCAAGAAAGGAAACTCTAAAGGAAAATGGAAGAGGGAACTCTAGGCTGGGATTTAGAAGAGCCGGTTGAGATACCAGGTCCCATCAGAATAACCTGTGTAAGTTGGGCTTGGGACCCAAAGGATTTGAAGAGATGCTGGTTATCATTTATATGCATACAGAGCCAAGACAGTATTTGCACCCTGGGCATCACCCACTAAACCTTTCCCACATTGCCCCTCCCCACCCTCCCGGTGTCTAAATATTACTGCTTTCGAAGGTTGGCTGTTTTCTAAGGCTGGAGTGGTGACATGTTCATCAAATAAACTAGAAAAACGACCTAACCCAGGGTTGCTCACCAAGTGCAGAAGAGGCCAGGTAGTCAGCAAAACAGACAAGAGGGTGAGACACTATGGAGCCGTCCATGGTGGGGACTATGGCCAACCAGCAGGATGGGCACCCAGCAGACAGGACGTTAAGACCAGCTATGTCTACCCATCTTCAGATCTTTTTAAGGAGAAACTGAAAACTCAGATGTCTGGGAAATCTCCTGATATTGGAAGTGGCCATTACTAAACAGGTGCACCCTTGGGTGAGTTACTTAACCCTCTGGCTTAGTTTCCCCATCTGCACATTAAAAATAATAACAATATCTCTCTCATAGGGCTGTTGGGAGAGTTAAATGACTTCATCTGTACAAAGTCCTTAGAAAGTTACCCAGCCAAAAGGTGAGCGCTAAGTGTTTATCATCATCCAACCAACCCCTCCCACAGGCTACCCTGAATGACCACTACCTGATGGCGAGAAACTCCCTGAGGACAGGGCCTACCCCCCCACTAGCTTTGTTCACCTGACCACAGACATGACATTGGGCAGAAGCAGGCACGCTGTTCGCAGCAGTGTTTTCTGAATGCATGCATCAATCATGGAATAATTCCTAAATACTTAGGATCCACACAGCCCCTTTTGCATCACCAGCCCAGACCCACCCAATGTCAAAGGGCCCGAGTGGACTGCACAGTAAGGCTGTGCCCACTCTGGGCTGGCCCCAAGAGCCTCTGCCTTTTACTTGCACTTTCGGAATTCCACTCCGGTTGGAGACTCGGGATATGGCAAGTGTGGGGAAGATGGAAACAGATGGCAATCCCAGGGGTGGCTCCTTGTAACTGCTGATCCATCAGGAGTCTAGATGCCTCTCCTCCCTGTCCTGTCATTTGTTTACGAGTCTCCCCGCTGAGAAAAATCTCCGGGAGTTCTTTTGGTCCATATGCTGTTCTGGAAAGTTGGCCCCATGTCAGAAGGAAGAAGTGAGAAATGCCGGTGGCTCCCTACCATAAGCATCTCACCTGGCCCCGGCTGGAGAACCTTTGTGAGACCAATTGTTACCTCAGCCAGCCTGCCTGGGAGCCCTGCGTTGAGGCAAAACCTCAAATCATCCTGCAGATGAGGACATTAATAACAATCGCTGTTGTGACAACATGTGGCCGACTCCACAATGTCAGCAATCCCTACAGCAACCGGACAACAGCCCTTTCAGTTATGTATTAATATTCCCATTTTACCAAGAAAGAAAGCACATCTTAAAGAAGTGAAGGAACATGTGAAACACCAAATGGTAGAACTCAGATTCAAAAACATAGTCTGACCCCAAAGACAAGACCCTTAATCACTTCACCGTTTAACCTCCCAGAGAGATTCTTGGTGCTGTGGGAAAAAATGGGTCAGCATTTACACGTGTCAGTCACACGGCCTCCCACACACGGTGTGCTTAGCATCTATCTCTTGGAGGGTGCTTACAGACACCCAGTCTTTCCTCCTCTGAACGCCATTGGAAATCTGTCCACACTATTCCCTTGAGCAGTTAGTCACCTCCTGGGGGCTAACTGAGCTCCCTCAAAAAAACTACAAGCCATCGGGGGGCCTGGGACAGGATGGACAATTCTGCCATCACCCAGCTTGACAAAGACCTGTTAAATGAGTTCTTAAACCCTTTTAGCTAGATTATAGGACAGAATGGCCATTTAAATATTTTACATGTTTTATTGAATTCTTGACTTCCCCAGGAGCCCACCTTGACTATTCCATTTACTACTCCAATCTGCTAGACCCTGGGCTTTTTCCATGCCCTGACCCTACACCCAGAATCCCTATCAACTTCTAATATACTTCATAATTGACTAATTGTTGGCTTATCATCTATCTCACCCTTGCTAGACTACACTACTCAAAGGCAAGTCTATTTGTCAGGTTTTTTAACCAATATATCCTCAATGCCTGCAATAGAGCCTGGCATGGGGAGGCACTCAGTAAATATTTCTAACTGTGCTAAGTTGAAAGGAAGGTTCTCACTGTTTGATACGTCAAATTCCTCCTCTTCAATTCAGCAGTTCTAGTGCTGTCTACTCCATATGTTGTCATGAGAAAGCGAGGGCGAGAGACTTGCATGGACCACGTGGTATAAGGCCTGGCACAGGCTGAGCATTCAGTGCCTCTTGCCTTTTCTCTAACCCAGAAAATGAAATCTGCGCTCTACTCTGTACCTGGCTTCACAGACAGAGCCACTGACTGCTACTCTTACCACGGATCAAGCAGTTTCTGAGGTTGGGAAAGGCATTCCTCATGACGTGCAATTCCTCTAAGAAAGAGCTATTTATTCTACCAAGGATGCCGAGCGTTTCTTTCGACTGTAGACAGAAGCCTAGAATGTTGACAAACGTCTGTAATGATCGGTAAACAAATATGGGAAGGGGAGGGACTGGATGGAATTTAACAGGCTGCCTGAACACTGGGATATATCTGTTTTTTAATTCCCAAGCCCCAAGGTCAATTCAATACTGGAGAAGCAGGGTCTGGGCCTCCACTGATCCTTCTGTTTCAGTGCAAGAGAACGAGGAGGACTGCCCAAGTGATAGAGAAAACCTTTGCAGCGATCAAGCACAAGCATATTCCCTCCCCTGGGCTCCACAGACACTGCGTTTTTACAAACAGAAGGTTTGCAGTAACACCGCATGGAGCAAATCTACGGGCACCATTTTTCCAACAGTTATTGGCTCCCTTCATGGGACTTGTGTCACATTTTAGTAATTCTCACAATTCAAATTTTTCATTATTATTATATTTGTTATGGTGATCTGTGATCAGTGATTGTGACTCCTTGAAAACTCAGGTGGTTAATATTTTTTAGCAATAAAGTGTTTTTTAATTAGTGTGTATACATTGTTCCTTTAGACATAATGCTATTGCACACTTAATAGATTACAGTACAGCACACATTACGTTTATATGCACTGGGGAACCAAAAAAAAAAACACATTCATCTGACTTGCTCTATTGGGATATTCACTTTATTGCAGTGATCTGGAACCAAATATACAATATGTCTAATGTATTCACATTCTGATCCTCCCACCAGAACTTGATCTCCCAGAGGGTAAGGGCAGTGCCTCAAAGCATCTTTATATCCCCTGGCCCCAGCACGATGACTGGACCAAAGCAGCACTCACTGGGATGAGGGAGTGGGGAGGAGGAGAGAAGCAGGGAGGGAACAAGAAAGGGAGAGAGTAAGGACATCTAGGGAGGGCAGGTGGGAAAGAGGGTGGGAGGAGACAGGAAGGAGGAGAAGAGGAAAGGAAGGGGAAGAGGACTGTATGCATAGGGAGGCTGCCATTTTAGTTAAAAAAAAAAAAAACTTTGAAAAAGAAACAGAAACAGACTATGGTCTTTATGCTTTTATACTTTCCTATAGGTGTAAAGAGATAATCAACCTGGTAACACTGGATGCCTGGGGTGGGACTCACAGGGTTTGTGACTGGAGGGGGAGAGAAGAATGCCAGAACGTTCCTTCACGCACTTCTGTCAGTCCTGACTTGCTCTGCTATGGGGACTGTTTGACACAGCAGAGCCTTCCTGCTGAAAGCACAGCACTGAGAGAAAAGAACATGGCAACTGCAGAGGGGAAAGGGGACAAAGTGTTTAGGGGATCCTGGGTACTCCCCAGTAGGCAAGGACTAGATCGTGAGGGGCAACCGATCAGCAGCCAAACCAAGTAGAGTCTGAAAGAAACATGGCAGAGTAAGGTGCAGAGAAAGGAACAAGGCAGGCACGTTCGTCTGGGACAAGACTCAGAGATCAGCTATCAAAAAAGAGCAGTACAAAGGACTTCAGACATTAGTGATGGATCTGGGCTACTGAGTACCACCTTGATGCAAAATTTCCTAGTGAATGCTGGGAAAGAAACTCGAAGCCTTGCCCTGGAGATGAGGCTAAATATATGGAAAGGGATTACCACCCTTCCTTTTTCCTTCACCCCACAGAGTCAGTGACCCTTCTGGACTCTTCCAAAAACCCCGGATGAATCGCTCTTGCACATGTGATCCTGCCAATATCCACAGTAGTTCCCACGTGTTCATGTCTATAAGCAAGAACAATGTCTTTCATAGTCAGGTCCTGCCAATCAACACTCTGCAATCAGAGCTCTCCTGCTACTAACTTAGCAGCTGGGAGCCTGGGGGCAGTAACTGGTCTTCTAAGACCTCCAGCTTCCTAACTGGGAAAAATTGGGAAAGTAACAGTACAGAGCTCATAGGGCTGCTATCGACATTAAATTATTTAATTCCATTGGCACAGTGATTAGTACACAGGAAGTGCTTATGAAAGTTGGTTTTTTTTGTTTTTTTTTTAGGCAATGCTTCATATACTGCTCACAATCACCCTGTGATCCAAGTGCTTATATTACATTAGTTCCATTTTACAGATGAGAAAAATGTACCTCAGGAGTGAAGTAAATTTCCCAAAGCTAAATAGCTAGTAAATAAATGGCAGAGCCAGAGTTTGAATCCAGACTGAAAACTCACATTCACAACTCATAATTATACTATCTCCAGGTCATCCCACTTCCTTCACGATCTTGCTTTAATCTATTTTACCCCACACCTCTATTCCTTTAGGTCTCTATCAATTTCTCTTTGTCCAGTTTCTGACCTACACATACCTAACAAGACAAACACATACTCTGAGCCAAAGAACTCAGACATGAGATGTAAAAAGGAGAAGAGGATCAAAAATCAGACCCCATTTGCTGTGTCTTCTAAAGCCAAATGCATACCTACCACCCAACCCAGTTCTTCCACACCTATGTAAATACACAAAAGAAATGAGTGTTTGTGTCTATCAAAACGCCCCCAAGAAAAAATACAGAATTTCTATTGAAAATAACCCCAAACTACAAATTCAGATGCCTCTGAATAGAAGAATGAATAAATCTATTATGGTATATTCATACAATGGAAAATTACACAAGCAATAATATTGCTTGAGACACTACTGAGACACACAACAAAATGGATAGATCGCACAAATATTATATTGAACAAGTTAAACCAGTCATAGCAGAGTATATACTAGGGTTTTTGCTTATTTGAAATTCAAGAGCAGGCAAAAAAAAAAAAATGTATGGTAATAGAAGTCAGCACAGCAGAGACCTCTTCAGAAAGAGCACTGAGTGGGAAGACGCACAAGGACCTGTGGGGTGCTTCTAGATCTCGATCTGGGTGACGGCTACTCAAGAATATATAAGTTAAAAGGTCACAAAGCTGTATTTAATATTAGTGCACTTTATGTATTTTATGTATTCTAGTGTTCAAAAAAAAAAAAACCCAAGAACAAAAGGTAATAAAAATATCTAAATTCCTTTTACTGCAGAAGTCTCCAGGGTTCTGAGGCAGTGGCCAACATGGCAGACTTTGGTGCTTTTCAAGGAAAAGTGCTGACTTGTCTCTTAGTTGAGACCTGAGACAAACTTGTTTGTGGAAGCAGGAATGGTGTAGATCAGGACACAACCAACGGGGTCACAGCCAAATTCATCTCCTGCCCTCTGCATCTCTTGGCCCCAAAGCAAACTCTCAGGCCTGCAGAGAACTGCAGCGAACACTGAAACAGCTCAACGATCCACAGCTGGCTTGTTTGTGCTTATTCTACATCATGTTCTTTTGGAAGCCCTCAAAATTAATTCCTATTTCACATTTTCTGGCACATCTGATGGGTTTTAGTTGGTATATTATGATGCTCTGGTTCTCTATCTTCACCTTATCTGACCTGGAACACCTTCTTCCAAGATGTTGATTCCCTCTGATAACAAAGGTTTCGGAAAAAGGGGGCTGTTGGAACCATTCATTTTATTATCAGGCACAGTATTACATTAGTCACCCACATTTTGTAGGAGATAAGGACAGCATGACAGTATGTCAAAACCCCTGTAGATATCATTTTCGACAAGGGTGCCAAGACAATTAAATGGGGAAAGAACAGTCTTTTCAACAAATGGTGCTGGGACAGTTTCATATCTACATGCAGAAAGGACGAAGTTGGAACCTTTCCTGACACTATACACAAAAGTTAACTCAAAATGTATCATAGATGTAAATAGAAGACTTGAAACTGTAAAACTCTTGGGGTGCCTGGCTGGCTCAGTCAGAAGAGCATGCCACTCGTGATCTCGGGGTTGTGAGTTTGAGCCCCACATTGGGGGTAGAGATTACTTAAAACTTTTTAAAAAAAACTGTAAAACTTGGGGCGCCTGGGTGGCTCAGTCAGTTAAGCATCTGCCTTTAGCTCAGGTCATGATCCCAGGGTCCTGGGATCGAGCTCCGCATCAGGCTCCCTGCTCAGCAGAGAGCCTGCTTCTCCCACTCCCTCTGCTGCTCCCACTCCTGCTTGTGCTCTCTTACTTGCTCTCTCTGTCAAATGAATAAATAAAATCTTAAAAAGAAAACTGTAAAACTCTTAGATAGAGGAGTAAATCTTATGGCTGTGTGTTGGGCAAAGCCTTCTTAAGCATGAACCTGAAGCACAAACACAAATAAAAGTTACAGAAAGCTTTTGTAGTATGAATGAGACCATCACGAACGTTAAAATATGCCTCCACAGAAGGGAGAAGATATTTGCAAGTTAAAAAACCAGTAAGGGACTTGTGTCCATAACACATAAAGAACTGTCACAACTCAATCATAGAAATAACACAATTTAAAAATGGGGAAAGCATCTGAATAAATATTTCTCCAAAGAAGAAACACAAATGGTCAATAAGCCCAAGAGAGGATGCTCAAGATCATTAACTACCAGGCAAAAACAAACCAAAACCGCAGTGAGATACCACTTCAGACACGTGACATAATAATACATGTTAACGGTGATGTGAAAAAATTGGATCCTTCATACATTGCTGGTGAGAATGTAAAATAGTGCAACTGCTTTGGAAAGCAGCCTGGCAATTCCACAAAAAGGTAAACACAGAATTTCCATGTGAACCAGCAATTCCGCTCCCAGGTAGATTCTCCCCACCAAAAAAATGAAAACATACGTCCACACAAAAACTTATACATAAATATTCATAGCAACAGTATTCATAATAGCCCCAAAGTGGGAAACAACTAAAATGTCCACCAACTGATGAATGGATAAACAAAGGTCTATCTATATTATGGAATACTGTTTAGCCATCAAAAGGAATGAAGTACTGATAAATGCCACAACACGGATGAATCTCATGAACATCACGCTAAGTAAAAGAAGCTCTCCACAAAGGAGCTCATGTTGTAGATTCCATTTATATGAAATATCCAGAACAAGCAAACCTATACAGACAGAGAGCTGATTTGTAGTTGCCTAGGGCTGAGGTTTAGGGGAGTCCTCAGGAACAGGTACAGGCTTTATCTGTGAGATGATGAAAATGTTAAGTGAGATTTGGCTAATGGTTACACAATTCTGTGAATATATGAGAACTAATGAACTATAAGTTTTAAGTGGGTAAACGGTAGGATATTTGAATTGTATCTCCACAGAGCTGTTATATATATTTTTAAAAGAAAGAAATTAGGAATAGGGAGAAGAAATGGCTATGACATTAAATAACAAAACAAAATAAAAGAACCCTGCAGGCTACTGAGGCTGTATGAGCAGAAGACGATGATTTCAGTGAGTATAGCCTTTTCCCTCTCTGATCTGACTAGCCCAGTGACCTTGGGAAAGGCACATCTCTGGGTCTCACTGTGAAATGAAGGGTTATGTCTCACTTCTCCTCTACCTCTATTATTTCCTGATTCTTAAAAATGCATTCCAGATTAGTGAGGAAGAGGAAAAAGATAAAGAGTACGAGTAACTAAAACTGATAGAGCTCATACTTCATGCCACTGTCTTACAGTATTAACCCATTCAATTCTCCCAGTAACCCCCTGAGATACATAATACTATCCCCATTCCACAGATGAAGTGCAGCGGGGAGGGGATAAGACACTTTGCCTTTCAAGGATATTATGAAGGGAAATTCCAGGATGTCAACTGTGGACTGGACATAGAAAGGACCCAGTCTGGCTTAAAGCAGGATGGAAAACAACAAGAGAGGACTCCAAGAATTGCTTTTAAAAAGGGAACTGATGGATTCTCTGAGAGGCCTGGCTAGGTTGGGAGCGTTTTTCAGTTTTGCTGGGAAGTTTGGGGACACTTCGGAGATGGGCACAAAAAAAAATTAAGCAACAGAAATACAAAACCTAGTATCATTATTAGTGTCAAAGGAAACAATACGATTATAGTATACTATGCGATTCAGCTGTGAATGTTTATCCAAAAATGCTGATATACTGACACTGATATGTAGATATTAAGAAGACATAGGAAAGAAAATGAGTTTTAAGTGGAGTGAGAACATTAAATCTTCAACTTCCTTACTAGGGAAAAGAACAGGTAATGATAGATAATGTCCACATTTGAAACTACAAGAAATAGAAACACAAATGTGATTTCTAAATCTGGAGGGAAGTATGAGAAGAAACAGCTTATAGAGTTAAATATGGTCCCTCTAAAGGGTCCTATTGTAGGGTGGGGAAGGTGATGGTGGGAACGCATATGTTTTTTTTATAAATCAAAGTAGTTTTTGAGCTTCTTAAAATTATCTACATGTATTACTTTTGACTCTTTAATAAAAATTAAAATCAAACAAAAAATCTTATGCAAGTTTGAGTTGGGATCAAATGTTGGTCCAAGTCCAAAATCCAAGCCATGATCAACATATTCTGTGATCTCACCTATAGGACCTTGGCCCCCATGGAATTTATATAAAATGCTCTTGGAGAAGTCTTAGAAAACACCTTTACATATTAAGACATTTTTGACATAGTCACTGATAGGAGGTCATTCACTCCACAAAAGAGATGGAACCCTCAGCTCAACTCCTGATGAGTAACACTAGTAATTAAGGCAGAGCCAGAAACACTGGCAGTGTCCCTGTAAGTATGAGTAGCTTTCAAAAGCCTACAGATATTTTAATGTGTTTTTCTCTACTTCCACCCATGGGGACAGGTTCCCCAGAGACCACCTCAGCTGGTATCTAGCTAGAGAGCACGCCTCATCCTTGAAGAAAGTGCCTTAGTTGTCAGGCATGGAGTGAGTAAGGTGGAGAAATACTTTCCCAGCAAAACAATCACCTGGATTTTTCAGTTAACTAATCTTCAGAAGCTTTCTGGTCATCAGAAAAAAACCTGATAACTTGCAAGAACAGCACAGTCCATACCAAAACAGGACCATGGTACATTGCAAAGCCACTCTGGCTTTGGATGAAATCTTTAACCTAACAGAACCTTCTGACTTCACGTCAACAGTTTGGATGCAAGAATGTAGGTCCATCCTTTAGCTGCCCAAAATAAAGAAAAAATAATCATTCTCTCCAGTCCTCAAATAAATGTTTATTATACCCCAAGATTAAAAGGAAGAAATACAAGTAAAGGACAAATCAGACCAGAGACCAAATGGATAGGTTTCCTCCCATGATTGCATATTACGTTTGTGACAGTTTAAATATTGTACTTTGCTTCAAGGCTGTCAGCCTGTTTACAAATAGCTCAGAGTCCTGCTCCTCATCACAGCCCAAAGGAAGGTTGCCTGGATTGATTTAATGACCAGCTCTGACCAGAACCTGCCTCCAATTTATCTATGTAACAGGTGGGTGGTGGAGGGAGGAGCAAGAGGTGGGAACATTTTTTTTTTCCATTGGCTAGGTTCCTCCTCCAAGCTTCATCATTCACCCTATCTGAGCAGCTTTCACCTGCTGCTGTTGCCAGAGCTCCTCCAGTTGGACTCTGGAGTGATCAAGGTCTGTACAGATCTGGCTTTGGAATGGCTTCCATGCCATCAATCCACCTTAAAAAGAAAAAAAAAAAAAAGCTCCTCCATAAACAAGAGTATCCCCACCAGGCAGACCCACAGCCTAATTGGGGGTGAGTCAGCTCATCAATGCACTGGAGATTTTGGCGGAAACCTCGCTGAACATTTCTCAACTTGTTGATGGTAAGCCAGAAATTAAGATGGAAGCATAGAAAGAATAGAAGCAATTTAAGTTCGCTGGGAGTTCCAGGCTGCACAGCTGAACTCCCCCAAAGCAATCACTCCACATTTGCTTTAAGGACAGTGGAAGAGCAGACCCTCCTCCAACTGCAGCAGGCAGAATTTCAAGATAGGAGTCAAGAAGGTTCTTTGCAGAGAGAAGTCACGCCTACCTCCATTAGGGAAGAAACAGGTCTCCTTAGTGAGTAAAACACAGCTTGTGATCGTGTTATTACAGTCTGAATAAATATTACAGTGTACTAAGGGACATCAGGTTCCAAGCTGCACATGTTCTAATAACACTGGGCAACCAGACTGCCTATGTCCCCACCCCAGTTTGCCTCCATGCAGGCTGTGTGTCCCGAAGTTCTTAACCTCTCTGTGCTCAGTCATCTGTGAATTGGAAGTAATCATGATTCCTACAACTTAGAGGGAAGTTCAAATGTTCAAAGGAGATAATCTCGGTAAAACCTAATACATATAAAAGTCAACATCATTTTATGGTTGTTATTATCACTTATTCCCATTTTCCAGAATAAGGAAACCAGCCTTAGAAGACATCACAAAGTTGTCTAAAGTTACACAGTTAGTATGTGGCAGAACTGGGTCTAATGGACTCCAGAGCCCTTATTACATACAGCCTCTCCTCTCCCCTAAACTCTTCCCCCTTATCATTCCTAAGGATCACTCCTATGTGAGATCAGCCACTGGCTTGTCTATGCAATAAAAAAATCTTGGAAGAGAAATTAAAATTTCCTTAAAAACCCAGATTGTAGTAATAATAATAGTAATAGAAATGGTTGTTTTTCTTGTTGTTATCACCCTAGTAGTAAGTAGTCAGCACCCTGTGGTGAGCAGCTGTGGGCTAAGGTGTATATATTCAACATCCCATACCTCCCCTGTTAGGAGAGACTCCCCGTGTCACAATGAAGCAAAAGCATCAGGAATTTGGAAGTGGTAGCATAGAAAGAGCTATGTGTTGGCAGGACAGTTATTAACAAGGAATACTGTTGAACGGTCCCAAAACAAAGGTCTTTAAGACAGTTGAGGTGAAAGGACCAGCGTATCAAATGCCCATGTCATCTAAGTAAGCATCACACACCTCACTTTTGAGGAGCTGGTGAATGGTTGACTACCACGGATCACAGAGAGATGGTCCTTGCTAACACACTGCAGCATTAAAGGCAGGGAAGAAATGGCCTTGATTTTTCTCCATTAGAGAAAATCATAGCAACGTGAATGCACTGAGGGTAAAATTCAAAGAAAGAGTTGTAACCTCCCAGAGGTAGAAAAAAAAAAGGTTTAAGACAGTACTCTCGGCCAGGGACACATCTTAACAAAGCCACATCACTTTCAACTTCTACATTTTTATAGGAAATAAAATGACTTTGGGTTTGATTTTAGCTCTTGTTCTGCACCTCATCTGTATAACAGCAAGGATTGAGTCTTGTTCACAGCTCTATACTCAGTATGTAGAACAATGCCTGGCACATAATAGGTAGATAATAAATATTTGCTGAATGCATAAATCATTTATCTAAATCTCTTAACGGGCAAACACTAAGGACTCAGTAAATAAATGGTGCCTGATTATCATTACTTTCTATTTTTCTCTACAGAAAGATCAATCTATCTCTTTGGATCCCCACAATTTGCAAGTCTTAAATGCAAAGTTCATACTGAGTAAGACTTCATGAATAAACAAAGAAAAAAATATTTGCCACTATTTCACAAACAGATGCCTGCCATCCTAAATGAGGACTTAAATCAAACTAAAATCATACACACACAGACAGAAAAGCACACAAATCCTGCAATTTACTGTGTATATATTGAACATTTCCTTCCTAGAGAAGACAAAAGAATCCACACAGTAGAAAAGGTAATTAACCAGTGACTTTTTTTTTTTTTAAACAACCTGGAAGCTCATCACTATTATTCCTCTTTTCCACCCAGAAAGCAAACTCCTTGAGGGCAAAAACTGGAGAAGAGATAAATCTAAGATTGCTACTTCCAGTTGGCCAGAAAAACAGGTGAATGCAAAGGATGAGATTTTAATTTTAAAGTTTATTACAGACTTCTTTTGAGGGGATGGCTAATAACATTTCAACAAAAAGGAGATGCTTCACCCTTGCCAATTTTTCTGTTACTCACACGTGCTCCTATCTTCATTAAAAAAAATCCATAGCATTTTATAACTCTAAACAAATCAAAGATTATCTAATGACCAAACTTCACATTTACCAATGGACAAAAAGCAGAGATGTGGCAATTTCATGAGAAAACAAAATTATGCTCAACATGGTCACTGTTCTCAGAACATAGTATAATTAACACAAACTGACTTTAGATCTGGACAAGCCATTAACACCCTGTAAATATGTGCAGTTTTGCCTCAGTCTCTGCCTTACTACGTTTTCATACCCCGGCTTCCACTTTTCCTGCAACTTGACATCTCTCCTAGGAATTCACGTATAAGAAGGTCTTTCAGGGGACACCTGGGTGGCTCAGTTGGTTAAGTATCTGCCTTCAGCTCAGGTCATGATCTCAGGGTCCTGGGATCGAGCCCCACGTCCAGCTCCCTGCTCAGTGGGGAGTCTGCTTCTCCCTCTGCCTCTCCCCCTGGCTCGTGCTCTCCCCACACACCTCTCTCTGTCAAATAAATAAATAAAATCTTTAAAAAAAAAGAAGAAGAAGGTCTTTCAGCAGGTGCAAGTCAACCAGGGTTCCCAATTCCACATGTAGGAAGTGGTAAAGACCAAAGCCTTGCATCTAGATCACTGGGTAAAAAACATGGTCTTGCTTGCCGTCAGTATCCCCCCAAATAAGCAGGCCTAACCCAACCTGATGAACCCTGGTTTCTATGCCTGGAGTGATCCAACCAGAGCTCAAGCGTTTGTGGTGGCACCACACACTCTATGATATAAACACGTATCTATTTTATTTTTTTTAGTAGGCTCCATGCCCAACGTGGGGCTTGAACTCATGACCCTGAGATCAAGAGTCGCATGTTCTACTGACTGAGCCAGCCAGGCACCCCTCATCTACGAAATTAAAGCCAGACCCTAAAACCTGTCCCCAGTCAACAGGCCACAGAGGATAATGACATCTCCCCAATTCCTCACTGACATTTTCTCTGGTTCCCAGAAAGGAAGCAACACAAAAGCACATTTCTCATTGTGAATGACTGATCAAGGACAAAGTGGCAGCCATAGGATTTTAGATTTTTACAGAAGAAAGAGTCATTCAAGGTCATCTGCAATGCCTTTCTGTGAAGCCCAGGGCTCCTACTTCATGCACTGAGGATGCAACAATGACAAAGACAGAAACTGGACTTACATCAATGTAGTCTTCACTCTTAAAAGGGAAAAGTCACATCAAAGAATTATTCAAATACTGATGGGTGGTATGGAATCATGAGGTGAAAAATGTACTATATTTAAGTGGGTAGGAATGCTTTCAGTAAGCAAGAAGTAAGGGCAACACCCCTCATAAGAGGTTCTCCATATGGACGTGCACATTTGGGAACATTTCAAATGTTTTGTATGCAGTAGAATGTATTCAACCCAAAGAGTTTAATGACCATGACTCCACCAACAAGAAAAGTATGTTTGGGGCAGTAGAGTCAACAGCAAAGCTTAAAAGTCAAGCTTTGATCTTTTGGTGACCGAAAGTGGAGTGAGATTTTAGAGGAAATTTTTAAAGAACAAGACAGAAGTCAAATGAGGAAGGATTAGAGTAGTGAATATGCAAAATGTTCCCCACAGGATATGTTTTACACTAAGATCTAAACTATGACTATGACTCGGGTAGGTGGGTTGAGGAGAATGTGAGCCAGAAAAGCTGTGGATCCTCCCAGGAGTAAGCAACAGCAGGTTTATGTCAAACCTGAAGTCAAGATTACGAATAACGAGCACACTGTAGGCGTCTAATATTTGTGAAAGAAACCAATTTTTAGTTTCCTTCAACCCTTCTTCTTTTACCACTATGCTCCACATACAGCAGCCTGATGCTGCCTGGCAGATGTGTCAATTCCTCCCAAATACCATTCCAAACAGTCTCCCAGGAAGCAACACACAGAAATTTTAAATCACTCTCTTATCTTAAAGGACAAGATGATCTCAGGGTAGAAACTGCACAGAAGGATTTAGGGAACGTGGGTTTTAATGCCAGTTTTGTTGTTAATTTACCAGGTGGTCTTTGGCAAGTTGATAAACAACCTTCTGTCTTTACTTTTCTGTCTATAAAATGATTATCCAGAATGACCCTGTTTTGTAAAGACACTGGAATTCTATGAGATCTGCCAGGATGTACCAATGAATCTGCCTGAAAGTGATTCAGTAATATACTCAATTAAAAAAATTGTTTAAGGCGGGCCTGAGTGGCTCAGTTGGTTAAGCATCTGCCTTCAGCTCAGGTCATGATCCCAGGGTCCTGGGATTGAGGCTCACATCTGGCTCCCTGCTTCTCCTTCTCCTTCTGTCTCCTGGCTTGTGCACTCACTCTCTCTCTGTCAAATAAATAAATAAAATCTTTTAAAAAATTGTTTAAGAGTACTTAAAAGTTGCTTGATCTTTTGATGTAGAGGAATTTTATTCCAAGAGATCATGTCCTTTTTTTTCCTAAGTAGTTTGAAATTTCTGCTAGAGCATTTACATTAATTGGAAAAATAATACACAGCCCAATTCTCAAGCCATGCAACAACTGAAAACTTGAAAGTAACACACTATTGGACCAATGACCATGACCCCGTACTTTAGAACTTCAGACTACAATGGTAACAGGAGAAGCAGAGAGCTATGCTTTGGAAATGGAAGATCGCACTTAGGATCTGTCCTCCACCACCTTACCGGCTAAGTAGCATGACTGTGGGCCTTAACCATTCCAAGACACACCTTCCCCATGTAGAAAATGGAGCTTGAGACTGTCTTAGCTGACAGCTATTGAAGACAATTGCATGATATATTAACAGAACTTAGCACAGTATATGGCTCATCCCAGATGTTCAACAAGTGGTAATTGACTTAATCTTAGAAATGAAAACAAGGTAGGCCACCTCGAGAACCTCTGACTGTTCATTCAGTACCCACCATATGCATAGATCTCACTGTGATAGGAACCATAGTCAAGACAAAGAATAATATTCAAAACCCCCAACATGTATTAATTCATTGAATTCTCCCAATACCCATATGAGTACTATTATTATCTCCCATTTTATGAATTCTCCCAATACCCATATGAGTACTATTATTATCTCCCATTTTATGAATTCTCCCAATACCCATATGAGTACTATTATTATCTCCCATTTTATAGATGAAGAAATTACTGAGAGGGTCATTTACCCAAAGGAACAGCTGGTCAACCCAGGCAGTCAAGGCCCAGAGCCTGGTGCTCATGACCACTATACTATAATGGCCCTCCACAGAAAAAGGGAGTCCCTCTATATTGTTGAGCATGAGAATACTATAATCAAAGTAATTTATTGAGAAAATTATTTTGATCCTATTAACAAAACTACTTAAAAGGAGGAGACTAAAATCAGAAACCAGGTAAACCCAATAGAGAAATCCAGAAGAAAGGGAAGGTAATAGCAAAGAAAATAAACAGGAGTAGTACCAACCTGTCCTAAAACTCACCAGATTCAGACACATAATGTAAAACATCTGGGGAAATCAAGTCTAGCTATTTTCTGGGAAAGCTGGGTCCTTTGACCAACCTATAATCAAGAGTGTTCTATTATCAGGTTTCCTCCAAGAACTTTGGAAGAAGTGGAGGAAGGAGGCAGGGAATAAAGCTGTTCTTCTTGGCCAATGGCTATGAACAGCCATTAAACAGTATGAACATGAGCTTGTCTCTAATGTGTACTGAAGAATTCAGAAGCACACCAAATCTAATCCAGGTGGTCTGCTTGTAATCCTAGGAAATTAGGATCAGCATGTGGTCTGGTTGTGATCCTAGGAAGTTAGGATCAGCATGTAATAAGCTCATTTCACATTTATAGTAAAACTCATTAAATGACTGTACTTAGCCTTAAGAAAGCCTAGGTATATAGGAGAAAGTGTTCTCAAATTTATGGTGGAGGGCCTCAGCTCCTGACATCTAAATTCATCTAGGTACTTTTCCTAACAAGTCAGCTAGGTGACAGAGGAAGCTCAAAATTCTTTTCCTCACCTAAACAGACAGTTATCAAAAAGTCATGAGGGCCTCTGGAAACTAAGCAAAGGAAAGTGCAAGAGGTTAGCAGTACCCATTCAGGCAATGTCAAGAGGAGATCATGTTTCAATCATGGATCATACAACTAACTCACACCACTCATCAAGTAACCCTCTGTTTGAGAAAATCGTAACTTCCTACATTGGCTTGCCAACAAAAAATGAATGCATTAAAATGCTACAATAAGCATTCTATCCTTATGGTTGAAGTTTGTTGTTGTTGCAGTTGTTTTTTAATAAATCCATAGATTATCATTCTAACTTGTGTGTCATTCTCTGTGAGGTGAATTAATGTGAGTTTGCTCCTGGCACTTGGGTAAATAATCTTGGGAAGCCCTATGGCTGCTGTCTAAACTTCCTTTAAACCATCATGAGGTGCACATTTCAGATAGGTCTTGTTAGCAACAGAAAAAAACTCTAGCTAACTTAACAGAAAAAAGAAAAAGAAGTTTATTATGTGGCCACAAAATAAAAGAAAAAGCTGTAGAAACAGCCTTAGAAAGGACAGGAGCCAAAGTAAGTCTAAAGATAAGGCACCAGGAGCTACCTCTTTTCTTATTTCATATTCAACTTCAGGAAGAGTATGTCTGATTGACTTAAATTACATGTTCTCTTATTGCTAGACATAGAAACCTGGTTGACCAGCCCATTAAGAGTGAAAGATATTAAGCTGTGCAAGTTATTTATATTTTTTTGGATATTAACCCCTTATTAGATATAATGTTTGCAAATACCTTCTCCTACTACGTAGGTTGCCTTTTTGTTCTGTTGATGGTTTCCTTCACCATGCAAAAGCTTTCTAGTTTGATATAATCCAATTTGTTTAGCTCAGTGCAATATTATTTACAATAGCCAAGATATGGATGCAACCTAAGTCCAACAACAGATGAACAGATAAAAAAAATGTGGTATATACATAAACACATACATATACAATAGAGTATTGCTCAGCCATAAAAAGGAATGAAATCTTGCCATTTGTGACAGCATGGATGGACCCAGAGGGAATTATGCTATTGGAAATAAGTCAGATGGAGAAAGGCAAATGCTATATGATTTCACTTACATGTGGAATCTAAAAATGAACAAACAAAACAAAACTCATAAATGACACGGAACAGAGGGGAGGGGTTTGGGGTGGGCAAAAATGGTAAACAAGATTAAGAAATACGTACAGTTACAAAATAAACAAGTTTTGGGGATATAATGTAGAGCATAGGGAATATAGCCAACAATACTGTAATAACTTCCTATGGTGACAGATGGTAACTAGACTTTTACGGGGATCATTTTGTAATGTAGAAAAATATCAAATCTCTATGATATACACCTGAAACTAATAGAATATTGTAACACAATTGTCCTCAGAAAAAAAAAAAAGACTGAGAGATTTTTCCCAATTGGGAAAATCGGGGGTGGGAGGGGGGGTGGGAGGAAAAGGGAAAAGAAGGAAGGGAAAGAAAGAAAGAGAAAATGAGAAGAGAAAATGTGTGCTGATCCCTCCAGGCAGAAAATACACCAATGCATCTCACAAGCAATCCAGTAGCCCACAACAGCAAATTACACAACTGTTTCTCTTCCTAATTTCTTCAACATCCCAGTCACTTAGTGAGTCAAGCACCAAGAAAAATGTTGAAGTCGAGGTCTAGAAATGAACTCTCATGAGAAGAGCGCAGTTAAAACACATATATTAAAAATGAGCCGAAAGGTCTGCAAAAGCCACTTAAAAGAAAAGATTTCAAGTATTTCATTACACAATCTTTTTTTTTTTTTTAAGATTTTATTTATTTATTTGAGAGAGAGATAGAGGGAGAGGGAGACGCAGACTCCCTGCTGAGCAGGGAGCCCAATGCTGGGCTGGATCCCAGGACCCTGAAATCATGACCTGAGCCGAAGGCAGACACCTAACCGACTGAGCCACCCAGGCACCCCCACAGTCTTCATTGTACTTGCATTTTGTGTTACCTAAACAAGTTGTAGACAGTGTTTCAAAAAACACACTCATGTAGAATATGCACTAGCAACCTCTTGCCTAAAAGAAGTAAAATCAAGTAATTGTGAAATGTGGACCTCAAGAATGGAGAGTATCTCTTTTACAAGTGGGTTGGGTCATAGCAAGGAAGAACTTAATACATGTTAGACAAATAATTCTTTGCAACAATTATAACAAAGACTTCATTTTGGAATTCCACTGAAACTGGCAATTTGCTCTAAGATTCTATTTTTGAAAGACCACCTAGTTTAAGTGGAATGTGTCAATTACCAAATTACTAATATTCACACTTTTCAAATGATATTCTTTGAGAACTGTTGCTTTCAATATATTAGCATCAGAATATCCAGTTCTGAGACAAATGATACATTCCAGGACTGCCACTGTTCTAACCTTCCCCCTGTCTCCCACCAACAGACAGAAGAAGAAAGGATAGCTGTCACCACAATAACAAGGGTTTATGTTGGGTTTTGTGTACACATGATGGGCACTTAGTAAAATGTGACTCCCCAAATAAACTGGTGGGGCCAGGACATTTCCTCTTCATCAGGAAGAAATAAGCTTTTCAGTCTGAATTCCCCAGTCTACCAAGAAGAAAGAAGAAAAGAATTCTTACAGAATTGTGCCCTAAACAGGCAGAGAGAGAGAGAGAGAGAGACAGAGAGTCAGAGATGAAAAGAAAAAGAGAGAGAGATTCTAGGAGAAAAGCAAGATAGAGAAAAGAACAAGAATGAAAAGAGGAGGAAAGAGAAATGACACCAACCAAACATTATATCAAAGAGCTCTTAAAGTGACGGTCAACTCATGCAATCCTGACTTCACAATGTAACAGAAAAAAATACATGCCCAAGTAAAGCCTACCATCCATCTCTCCCCACCTCCCTGCATTATCCTTAGATACAACAGGGAGCTAATGACACAACATAGAGAATATGAGGTATCTAAGCGCAAACTCATAAATTACACCACATAGAGTGGGAAAATAGAGAACTTGTCTACACTACCACGTAGGAACACACAAAATGGGTAAACAATAAGCAAAAGTACTTTCCTCAAATACAAAAGGACTCTGCTCCAAAGTTTGGAATAAAAATTTTTTTAAAGATTTATTTATTTGAGAGAGAGAGACCCCGGGGGTAGGGACAAAAGGAGAGGAAGAAAGAAACTCAAGCAGACTCCACACTGAGCAGAGAGTCCAACACAGGGCTCGATTCCATGACCTCGCGATCACAACCTGAGACAAAACCAAGAGCTGGGTACTCAACCAACTATGTCACCCAGGTGCCCCCAGGGATAAAATTTAAGACAACTTAAATCAATTCCCTAATACTATCAAACAACTAATCTTGCTACCCAATTAACAAATATTTAAGTAAAAGATAAAACTCCCAAGGTGGGCAGAATATAAGGAAATCTGTATTAACAGGATGTGTAATAAAAACTTTAAAATAGTATAAATCCCACCGCCAAGCAATTCTGCATGCAACAGTATGTGTCTCAAGAAATATTCAAATAGATAACAGTATATTTACACAAAGATATTCATCACAGTATTGCTTATAAAAGCAGAAGTTCAGATGTGACTTAAATATTCAACAAGAGAACTTAGTAACTCAATTACAAAACATCCATAAACGAATATCGGGATAGTGGTACAAAATGGTATTTCACATGTATTGTAAACATCATTCCATATCAAATCTAGATCATGTGGGAAAATAATTCAGGCTGTGAGTTAAAATCTATGGGACAAATGTTCATACAACTGTAGGTAGCAAATGTAGATGCGTGTATGTAAACGTTTATACATAGACATTCATCTATATAATGCTATTTAAAAATCAAGTGTATTGTATCATAGCTTTGTTTAGATTTTCTGACTACAGCAAACAAGTTAGATAAGTTCAAGTAAAAATAACAAGGATAATGTGCTATACACCTACAAAAGGGTTAGAACTGTAATGGGCCAACCTTTCATTAGATTGAGAAATGAACTACTATATTCCAAATCTCCTTATTTTACGAAGTTCCATTACCAAATAAAATCTTGCTTCACACCTGTTCTGCGGAGAATATTCATATGTAAAGGACCCATTATTAGCAAAATCACACGACACGACATACTTTTTGCCAATCAAACTACATTAATCAATAAAATCAAGGAAAATATTTAAATGGAAAACTACTCTTTTCAACTTGAATTTGGTACATGATGGGATTTTCACTTCATCTCAAATAAGCGTTTATGTCTTGAGCTTCCTTTTAAGCAAAATGATAGTCATACTCTTCAGCAAAGACTGAATTGCCTCCTAAAACACATCCTCCCCTTCCTCCAAATTCTCGGCTAAGCATATGGTGGCCCTGATTACAGCACTGAATTTGGTTATGGCCATATGAATGAGGTCTGGCTAATGAGATGTGAGCAGAAGTGAAGTATGTAATTTCCAAGACATGTCTGCGAAGACAACAGACCTGCCCTCCCCCTGTCCCTTTCCCACTAACAGGAATGCCAAGGAAAACGGCATAATGGCGGAGCGATAATTAGGGTAGAACCAAGTTCCCATCCCCTCAGAACCACATTTGCCCTGGACTATTCTAGGGCTGGATTGTTATGTAAGACAGAAATGAACTTGTATGATAGGGAAGCCACTGTGATTTGGTGGCATCGGCTAATGTATTTTGGCTGATACACAGAAAACTTGAATACAGTTGAACTAGTCAGCTACTTAATTTCTCCAACCTGATCTTCTGCACCTCTTCCTCCAAAACCATTTCAGAATGGGAATATGTCAACTTGTCACTTCTTAATCATTTAAGAAACAGAATACCTGGTTAACGTCAAGGGCTTCTGTGTAAACACATTAAGTACCAGGTGTAGTTATAATAAAATGTTGATAAAGGAGAGTCTAATTCAAATGCAAGATTTTCAAACAGAAGTAAAATAAACATATCTGCCATCTAGGTAAAAAAATTCCGAAGATCATATGCATATTTTATATCTGTAGAAAAATTGAAAAAATACATCTCAAATTGGCTACCTCTGGAGGACTGGAATTTGGGGTTAAGGACAGAGGAAGATCACAAAGAAAATACAGTTTTCTTCCCAACTCTTGATTTTGGCTCAGGTCACCTCACGGTCATGGGATGGAGCCCCAGTGGGCTCCACGCTCAGCGGGGAGTCTGCTTGTCCCTCTCCCTCTGCCCCAATCCCCCCTCCCCACCCCATCCCTGCTTGCATACACCCGCATGTGCACACATACACACACTCTCACTCAAATAAATAAGTAAATAAAATCCAAAAAGAGAAAAAAAAAACTAGAAAAATAAAGCATACATTACAACATTTTAAGTTACACTGGAACAAAAAAAGGGAAAGGCAAGGGGAGGCAATGGAATCGCCATCCACGAATAAAACTGCAGTCTTCTGAATTCAACGAAGTAAATTCATAAAACTGTAACCTCTACTACATACAAAAACTGACAGCACACCACAAACCTTAAAATTATTTCTTTAACTTCCTTGTCTTTAAAGGATAACATAATTGCTCTTAGAAATAGTAAACAGGAGGGTGCCTGGGTGGCTCAGTTGGTTAAAGCGACTGCCTTCGGCTCAGGTCATGATCCTGGAGTCCCTGGATCGAGTCCCGCATCGGGCTCCCTGCTCGGCAGGGAGTCTGCTTCTCCCTCTGACCCTCCCCCATCTCATGTGCTCTCTCTCATTCTCTCTCTCTCTCAAATAAATAAATAAAATCTTTAAAAAAAAAAAAGAAATACTAAACAGGAAAAAAGAAATTAATGAAGCATTAAAGAGATAGAAAAATAAACATCCTATGTCCAGTTAAGACATTAATAAACTCATCATCACAGGTCACCCCTGGCATCTGAGGAACAGCATTTTCCAACTGGATGTTCAATCAGTTCTTCTTTGAGCCTCAATCAATGTCTGAAGGCTACCAAGACCTCCTGAGGATGTGGTGGGTAGCTTGTTAGCAAATTTGGGCAGTGATGCATCATTCATCGCAAAGTACTTATTCCTATGTAAGAACAGCACAGCTACACTGCACTGAATGATAATGCACATCCCATATTAACGTCACATACACTGAAAGGGAGCATATATTAGAGCCTGTATAATACAGTGCCAATAACTGACTCTGTCACTCAGGCAAAATTTAAAATTAAAAACTTTTTTAAATACAGACTCTAAAATACTGGGAACTACCACCCTTATCCAGAGTGGTCTTTCAGCTGACCTAGATTATACAATGCCTGATAGATGGAGACAGTGGTTAAATTATCCCTAGGTCAAGAGTAAGATGGCTGAATTAACTTAGCCATGGCCACCATCATCTAATATGTATTGGAAAATGTGTGAAAGCATAAGAGAAAGATCCACCACAATTTAAAAAGGCAAGAACTCTCTTTGGTTGCTAGCGTTTTTAGAGGTCCAGTGGGTGCTGAAGGTTTGGGATCAGCACAGACCTTCCTCTTCTGAGCTTGGCAATACACTCATTATTTTCAGTCCAGGGTCACAATTCTCTGTCTTCTTAGCTATTCAGCTACCCAAGAGTGATTACTACTCTTGCATACCATTAGTGACTTCCAGAAAATCCTAAACTTATGCCAAACAACTTTTAAACATATGTGATGCAAGGAGTAACACTATGGGCCAAGAAGAACCACTGATGGACTCTCCATTTTCATGTATATTGCCGTGGAATTCACAGGATAGGCAACATTCTATTGTCCATATGACGAAGGAGCATATTATTCAAAAGTCACTCCACAGCAAATATTGGAATACCACCTTTCTGAATTTCATCTTTTTTAAGCAAGTATATAAAATGCTGTCGTGAAAATCTAACAAGTGGGTGAGCCAAACATCAATCACAAATACTACCAGTGAGCTAGGACTTCAAATAAGAAATTCAGAAGGGTATCTTTAGTGATGAAACAGCAACTGCTGTCAATGTCAGCCCACATGTAAAATAAGGGAACAATTACAGTTGCTGGAAATAAGAAAGCAATTAAGATTTGTGCTACAGAGTTGTTCACAGACATTTTTGAAAACCTAGATGTTGAACAATACAGGATTTTTGAATAACGTATGAAATAATCCACAGAATAAAGTCCTACATAACTATAAAAACTATGTTATAGAGTATTGTGTATTGACAGGAAGGATGGTCATGCCTTATAAAATACAAAAGCAAGCTGGAACACACAACCTAAGGAATGAACCCATTTCTCTTTAAAAGTAAATGAACCTATGTTAATGGGGGCTCATTACACATAGATTTTAAAAACACTGAAAAGAAATGTATTGCCATACCAGCATTTCTCAAAGTCAACTCCAGGGAATACTAGTTCGCTGGCACCTTAATAAAGGCTAAAATGAGTAAGAGAGACAGGGCTAGATCCTCCCTGGTCAGATGCTAGCTAATGCATGTTTAGGCTTTCTGGAACATATGCAGCATTTTTCAAAAACTGTTCACCAGCAGAATTCTTCTGAATGTTAAGTTAAGAGGAACGTCTTGATAGGATAATAATAAAGAGCATGCTTTCTTAAATGCTGCAACAAAATGTTCACACTGATCTTTACTGAGTGGTAAAATATAAGATAATTGTAGTTTTGTCAATCAACTTCTATCACTTTTGTAATAAGAAAAAATAAGGCACATTATTTTTTAAAATGACTACATAAACTTCTAAATCATCATTCAAACCAAACTATCAGACTGATTAATTCCTAACTTGCAATAAAACTTTACTAGAAGAATGAACAAAAATGTGTGAAAAGTTAATAAACTCACATTGGCATTAAAGAATGTTTTATTACCCATTTTCCTAGTAATACCCTGTCAGTGAAACAATACAACTTTGAAAAATTCAAACTATCCCGTTCACATTTCTTTTTTTTTTTTAAGATTTATTTATTTCAGAGAGAGAGAGAGAAAGAGAGCGAGAGAACACGAGATGGGGAGCAGAGGGAGAGGGGAAATGGACTCCCCGCTAAGCAGGGAGCCAGACGTGGGGCTCGGATCCCAGGACCCCTGAGATCATGAAACGAGCCCAAGTCCGACACTTAACTGACTGAGCCACCCAGGCACCCCTCCCATTTACATTTCTTAATGACTTAGTGGAAGAGTATGAGAAATACCTCCCAGAATTTCAAACAAGAAGTTCAGGAAAAGAAAATCAGAAAAATAGTAACCTCAAGATGAAATATCTGTATTCTGAACAGATTTTGTAATATGTCAGAGAAGGAATAAAAGGCAAAGTTGGGCATGAAAATTAGCTTTTAGTTAACAATCCTTAAATCCATCCAACTATGATGTGTCATGTGGGGATATAAATATGAAGGAAGCCATATCTACTCTTAAAGAACTCACGGTCTTTGGGCAGGGGGGTAGAAGAAGGAGACATACTTTAATAAAGATATGTGTGGTGCATAATGGAAGCATAAAAAGGGGAAACCTAGGGGAAAGAGGATACAGGATGATTTGGAACAAGTTGTCAGGTAAGGCTTCCTAGAGGACGTACCAGCTGAGTGGACATCAAAAGCCTGAGCAGAATGTACATCTACAGGCATCTGTCCACAAGGGATATGCATGAGGATGTTCGCACATGTATATGGATGTTCACTGCAGTGCTCCTTATAAAAGACAAATGTGGAAGCAGCTTTATAGCCTTCAACAGGTTGTAATCTTAGTGCCCATCTCATGCTGTACATAGAAAAAAATAATAATAAAATTGGCAACATTACGCCAGGCCCCAGCCCCCCCAGACATTGAAATCCCGCTATATGCCCTCTGACACACACAAACACGAACACACACGTGCGAGTGCGCACACGCACGCATCCATGCACACCAGAAGTACAGCCTCAACATGAACAAATCTACATTTGAACAAGACCCAGCACAGATCCAAGGACCGATATTTGAGAACCAGCTTCCCAAAAGACCAAAGGACTTGCAAGAACCCTGCAACCTTGACCGTATATACAACCCAAACTGGAGTTTAAAGGACAAGCAGAATCACCTAGCCAAGAACTAAGAGTTGACATAAATACAAGACAATGGCCTACCCACTTACAGATGTTCACACTGAGGGCCACTGCGGTCTAGGAATTTGCCCAAGGCCATTCATATAGCTGGAACTGCAACCCAAATCTGAGTTTTAGAACTACTCCAGCAAGCTACACCAACTGACCTCCCATTGTATTTGTTAACAGTTAGCTGAAACACTACAAATAAACCTGGAAAGAAAACAGAACGAAATTTATTACCTCGTCTGTTTAGACAACAAAACCTATTACAGTGCATTTGTAATTTTTAAACATTGATTTGTTCTTTAAAAAAATAAGGCAAATAATTACAATGACAAAAAATAATTTATTGAGCTCATACTCTAAATCTGGCAATATGACCCTAGCACCCACCATCAGTCAACCGTTGAACTAGGCCATAGGGAAGTACAATCAATAACACCATTAAAGCTCAAATTTTAAAACTATAGAAAGATGAAATAAAATAAACATAAGACAAGCCTAGGCCACTAGAGCATTAAGAACCAGTAAATTAAAATGTTAAGTTAAGAGACAGAAGTATTCATGTTATATATTTTATATATATGTAACATCAGGGTTACTTTTCCTCATTATGTAGCACAAGACAATGTGATGCACAATGTAACCAATGATCACAAAACCAACCATACTTCAAAGTATTCAGCAACACATGCACAGTCCTAGGAGGCTGAAAGACTCTGCTATAAACCCATGTGGTTCCGGTTCAAATTTGTGACAAGTAACCAACCAGTAACCAATTATAACAAGATCGTGGCAAACAATGATACACACACACACACACACAAACACACACAGTATTCTAAATAGATTCTTTATATAGAAACTCATTATAGTTATTCATTATATAGAAAACACGGTCTTTAATTAGAGTCACCAACATAGTTATTCTCAATCTAATTATCATATAACATACAACATGAAGACTCCCAGTCACAGCCAGATGGGTAGCCAGTGGGTAAACTCCCTCCAGATTCAGTGACCCTAACTACAAAGCTATTTTTCTTTAATTATCTTACAGAAAAAAATCTCCATCCATGGTGTTCCTGAGCCTCAAAAGGCTTGGGTAGTCGAGAGGAAACTCATTAACTTAGTTACAACAGTCCATACTCCAGAAAAGAAAGGAAAAAGCATAACTTTTTAATGAAAAATAATGAGATTAAAATTAAAAGCAGAAACAGATTTTATTTAACTGGCTTATCAATATTTGTATACATTCCCTGGCTTCTTTTTCAGGAATTGTTCAAGAACTACATAAATAGGGGCACCTGGGTGGCTCAGTCGTTAAGCATCTGCCTTCAGCTCAGGTCAGGATCTCAGGGTCCTGGGATCGAGCCCCGCATCGGGCTCCCTGCTTGGCAGGAAGCCTGCTTCTCCCTCTCCCACTCCCCCTGCTTGTGTTCCCTCTCTTGCTGTGTGTGTCTCTGTCAAATAAATAAATAAAATCTTAAAAAAAAAAAAAAGAACTACATAAATAAATTTACAGACCATAATGTAAAAGAATATACCTAAAACAGTACAATAAATATAATGATTATATCAGCTAACTTTTTTTTTAAAGTCTTAACTAATGGGCTTTACATGCCTCTTCTTAGTGTCTCCCAGAGAAGTCTAATCATAAGACATACCTGGGGTACTTAAAAATCACAGAATCCCTGGAAATTCGGATTCTGTCACTCTGGGATGGGGCCCATTATTTTTAAAAATGCTTTAGGGTGATTCTTATAATCAGGCAAGTTTGAGAAATAGTGGGTCAGGGGCGCCTGGGTGGCTCAGTCATTAAGTGTCTGCCATCGGCTCAGGTCATGATCCCAGGGTCCTGGGATCGAGCCCTGTGGTCAGGCTCCCTACTCAGCGGGAAGCCTGCTTCTCCCTCTCCCACTCCCCCTGCTTGTGTTCCCTCTCTTGCTGGGTCTCTCTCTCTGACAAATAAATAAAATCCTTAAAAAAAAAAAAAAGAAAGAAATAGTGGGTTAACCCCTGAAATCCTCCTAACAACCCTAGTAGTAGGAACCACCCATTTGACAGCTATCTTCATTTAATCATTTGACAACAGAAGAAACGAAGGCATAGAGAGGTCACAAAGCTACTGGAGGGTCAGAGGCAGAAACCAACACAAATGTGTAAGCTCAGACCACTAGCTTGTAGCCTGGAAATAAAATTGCCTAGGCCAAGTTCCTCTCTCCCTATGTAACCCAACAGAGAAGAATACTAACAAAGCCCATTTTGGGGACAGTAAAGATTTAGTAACACACCATTAGTTTCTTAATGTCTGCCTCAGAGTATCTAAGTCAAAGACAGTGGTAAAAGCCTGTAGTTCAGCTCCTAGTATGTAATATGAATAAAATAATATTTCCTTCCTACCTCCCATTCTTCCACAACAACCCTTCTTCTATTGATGTCTTACACTAGAATATTTATGCCTCCTTCTATCAACTGAAGCCAAAGGTTCCTGGACATATACAATCTTAGTAAAATATATAAAATAGGGGCACCTGGGTGTTTCAGTCGGTTAAGTGTCTGCCTTCAGCTCAGGTCATGATCCCAGGGTCCTGAGATGGAGTCCCGTATTGGGCTCCTTGCTCAGCGGGAAGTCTGCTTCTCTCTCTCCCTCTGCCCTGTATCCTTGCTCCTGCTCTCTACTCTCTCAAATAAATAAATAAATAAATAAAACCTTTAAAATATATATATATAATAAATGTCTGGCAGATACTAAATAACAGATTTATTTTTAATTTTTCTTTTATTTTTTTCATTTCATGAAAATCACATTCAAACTTTGATATCCAAAAGCCTCACTAGTTTCTTGCCTAGAGAAAGGCAATTAAACAAAATTTATTTCATTTATTCATTAAAAAATCATAATACAATGAACATAAGTCTTCATACATTCTCAGTTTCCAACAATACAGGTTAAAAGAAAATGATGACAACTAATATTTACTGAGTATCTCAGAAGTAGTAAATCACTATTTCTCATAATAAGTTTAAGAGGGAGGTACTATTGGCCCCATTTAAAGTTAAGGAAAAAAAAAAAAACGCAGAGAGGTTAAATATCTTGCCCAAGGTCAGACAGCCATCAAACCTAGAAAGATAATTACTGCTTCATTTGAATCTCACAATAAAGTTGTTCTGCTTATCTACTGCTACATAACAAATCATCCCAAAACATCATGGCTTAAAACAACAATACTAGATGTTCAAAGTTCTCATCACAAGAAAAAAAAAATTTTTTTCAACTATCTATAGTGATGGATGTTAACTAGACTTTACGTGGTGATGGTCTCACAATACACACAAATAGGAAATCATTACATTGTACACCTGAAACTAATACAATGTTCTTTGTCAATTACCTGTCACCAGAAAAAAAGAACAAGGTGGGGCACCTGGCTGGCTCAGTCATAGAGCATGCGACTCGATCTTGGGGTTGTGAGTTCAAGCCCCACACTGGGCATAGCTCACTTAAAAAAAAAAAAAGAAGAAGAAGAAGAAGAAAGACAACAATAATTTTATCTTTCACAATTTCTGTGAGTTAAGATTTTATATAGAACATGGTGGAAATGTCTTGTCTCTGCTCCTTGACACCTGGAGCTTCCTCTGGGAAGATGGAGGCAACCCCACAGCTAGGGGCTAGAAAGATCTGGGACCTCAGCAGGGGCTGTCCACTGCAACACCCATCAACACCTGGCATTTCTTGGTGGCTGCTTGAGTTTCTCACAGCCTACCGGCTGGATTCCAAAACCAAATGTCCCAAGACAAGCAGGTGGAAACTCTGTCACTTTTGATGACCCCCATCTTGGCATTTCCACCATCAGCACAAACTCCCCTGATACAAAGAAAAGGAACACAGACACCACAACCTCCTACCTTCCCATGGAAGAAGGGTCCAAGTCATACTCTAAGAAGAATATGGGAAATAACACTGCAATTTCTGCCACAATCCCTAATACACACAAATATTAAGATTTCTAACAGTGGAAAAAAATGGAGTTTTAGAAAGGTTATGTGAGTTGTCCAAAGTCACACAATTAGTAAACAATAGTACAAAGAGGTTAAAACAGGCCCATGTGACTCCCAATCAGGCGTGATTTCCATTACACCATACTAGTAAAACACGCCATTGATACTTTGCTGTTCTTTGGTGAAAGCTGGGACCAGTATTTTTTTTTTAAGTTTTTTTTTTTTAAAGTAATCTCTACACCCAGTGTGAGGCTCGAACTTATGACCCTAAGATCAAGAATCACATACTCTTCAGACTGAGCCAGTCAGGCACCACCATGTTTGTTTGTTTGTTTTTTAAAGAAAGAAAAGTAAATCATCCCATGAAAATTAGGCAAAACAGTATCCCAAAACGAATTACCAGATTTTGAAAAGGTAGCATTCTTGATTGGAAATCCTATTATAAAGTATTCTTAGCCTTAGCAATGATGTTGAATGCTAGGGTTTGTTGTTTTTTAATTGAGAATTAGTATAAGACAAAAAAAATACCAAGAGTATTCTGCAAAGAGATTCCTTGAGAAGAACAGGAACCGCCTAGGTCAATGGTGCAAACCATCCAATGAAGCCCAAATGAGACATACCCAGGCAACACAGAACCCAATGAGCCACAAACTCCATCTGATGTCAAGTCCAAAAGGAGAATTCTGTCATCACCATCAGTGGCCTTGAAAGTGCCAATCCCAGCTATGAGTGTCTCTTCTGGCATGAGAAATTTCACAACACATCTTTATTGCAGGCTGAAGCTGTTTGCAACATCTAGATTTATTGCCTTATGAAAACGTGCAAACTAAATGTTTACTGTTGTCATGGTACCTTCACATGAGGTCAAAATAACACACACCCATCATTGTGACATATCCAAATAGGACTGAACAATAACAATGATTGGAAATGGTGACACTTAATAATGTTATTAATTGGGGAAAAAAATCAAGACATCTCTTTTTTAGCTATTTGTATAATCATGGAAGACTTAGCAATATGTACATGATCTTGCAAAATCTGACAATAAATCCATTAGTCCTTTATTTCACAATGGGGTGGAGTAAAATGCCAGGGGTAAAAGAGACCATACCTCTTCCACAAATGTGCCTTGTAAGTGGGCAATGCTAACACTCCTTAGATGGGTTCACAGGTGGTACAATAGGCAGAATGCCTTATTTATTTATTTATTTATTTAAGATTTTATTTATTTATTTGTCAGAGAGAGAGAGACAGCAAGAGAGGGAACACAAGCAGGGGGAGTGGGAGAGGGAGAAGCAGGCTTCCTGCCGAGCAGGGAGCCCGATGTGGGGCTTGATCCCAGGACCACGGGATTATGACCTGAGCTGAAGGCAGACACTTAACGACTGAGCCACCCAGGTGCCCCCAGAATGCCTTATTTAAAACTTCAGTACCTCGGTGCATGATGGCTCAGCTGATTAAGCATCAGATTCTTGGTTTCAGCTCAGGTCATGATCTCATGGGTCAGGGATAGAGCCCTGCATAGGACTCCATGCTCAGTGGGGCGTCTGCTTGAAGATTCTCTCCCTCTGCCCCTTCCCCCACTCACATTCTAAATTAATTAATTAGTTTAAAATAGGGGCACCTGCCTGGCACAGTCAGTTAAGCCTCCAGCTCTTGGTTTTGGCTCGGCTTGTGATCTCAAAATTGTGATCTTGGGGTCTGAAGATGGAGCCCCGCATCAGATTCTGCGCTCAGCTCAGAGTCTGCTTGGGATTCTCCCTCCCTCTCCCTCTGCCCCTCCCACTTTGTGCTCTCTCTCTCTCTCTCTCAGTCTCTCTCTCCCAAATAAATAAATACATTTTTTAAAAAATTCTTTAAAATAAAAATAAATTAAAAACTCAGTACTTCTTTGTCAATCCCTTTTCTCCCCACCCAATGCCTTGACCCAGACATTAAAGAACAAAACATGTGGGGATGCCTGGCTGGCTCACTCACTGGAGCATGCAACTCTTGATCTCAGGGTCATGACTTTGAGCCCCAGGTTAGGGGTAGAGCTTAGTTTAAAAAGGGAGAGGGTGCTTGGTTGGCCCAGTCAGGAGAACATGTGACTCTTGATCTCAGAGTCATGAGTTTAAGCTCCCCATTGGGTGTCGAGCTTCCTTTAAAAAAAAAAAAGGTGATAAATGCATAGCATTTGCTGGTCTGGGTTTGTGTAAGTGGCACCTTGAGGGTTCAGAATCAAACTGTCACCTCAGAGTCAGAGGCCAGAATTCTCAAAATGACTATCATTCATTCCAGAAGGCAAGGCACAGCAGTCACTATTTTGCTCACAGTAATCAAAATTCTTCTTTCCAAACCCCTACAAAGAATCTTCATATGATTAATGACCATCTATCCTGCAGCTTTCTTCTTTATCAAAGGGAATAACTTAAGCTAAATTAATTACAATTTGAAGTGCCAAGTTTATGATTAATGGCTAAAATCAAAGTCATCTGGGGGCGCCTGGGTGGCTCAGCTGTTTAGCGTCTGCCTTCAGCTCAGGTCATGACCCCGGGGTCCTGGGATCGAGTCCCGCATCAGGCTCCCTGCTCGGCGGGAAGCCTGCTTCTCCCTCTCCCGCTCCCCCTGCTTGTGTTCCCTCTCTCGCTGTCTCTCTCTCTCTCTCTCTGTCAAATAAATAAATAAAAATCTTTTAAAAATATATATAAAAAATAAAGAAAGAAAGAAAGAATAAAATCAAAGTCATCTAGATGGTGAAGCCGCATCCAAAATTAAGCCAAATTACCCTCCATATTAATATTGAAAAACAATGCCTATCTATGCCATCAATACACTTCTAAACATCTTTATCCTCTAAAAGGATTTCTCAATAATCAAACCATAGCCAAGTAATATCTCCTGGAAACCAATTAATTATTCAGCATTGCCTAGCTGCCTTAGAAGCTCAGAGATACCTGGTTGCTTTGCAATGGAAACACTTCGCGCTCCTCCAGGGTGGAGAGGAACACTGACTCACTACCAGTGCACGCCTCTAACATTCAGAAGGGATACTCAGAGGATCAGATCAGTAACACCCAGGAGCCCAGCTGAGGAAGCCCCAGCCAGACCATATTTCTACCAGCTGTGCTATTTTTCTCCCTAAAGGCAACGGCCAAAGGCCAACGTTGCAACAGACCTCAAAATCAGGCACAAGTAAAATACATGGGTAAAGAAGAAAATGGAGCCCCAGTCAAAACTGAAACCACCAGAATGTTAAATAATCATCAACATGACAAGGGGCAGCAGCAGCAAAACAGCAAAGGCACAACCATGCCCAGAGCTTATGGGAAGTTCTCAACCGAGGAGACTTCGGTTAAAAGTGAATTTCAAAAAACAAAACCTTAGAAAAACCTTGGGTTCAGCAATTCCAATTCTGGGAAGCACTTCCAGGAAAATCATGAATCATGTGGGCAAAGATTTAGCTATAAGGATGTTCATCACAGAGTTGTTTAAAACATGAAAAACTGGAAATAATCAAGATAACTGGAAATAAGGAAAAAGCTATGTTAATAATGTCATACCATGGGATACTAAGCAAACCTTTAAAATGACAGTGTAAAATCATGTGTGTTTGTTTTTTGTTTTGTTTTTGACAAGGCAACATGTTCATGATTTATTAGGAAGTAAAATTTCAAGCAGCAAAGTGTATACACTTCAGTATAAATTTTAACTTTACCCATACATGCACAATATATCTAGAATAACATAGCCCAAAAGAATAATATTGGTTACATTTGATTGATGGGATTACAGGCAGTGGGGGGGGGTCCTGTTCATTCTAATATTTCTGTAATAAACATGTATTACTCTTGCATTAGAAAATTAATGGAAAGCATTTAAGCACTTCCCCAACATTCTACCACATGAACCACTTTAAAAGGCATACCGTCTTCAGAAAAGACAAACATTTGTTCCCTAAATCTAAATATTTAATTCAAGATACAGCCATAAACAGCTCTTTTTCTCTGTAGAATACCTAAGAACAAATGCTTGAGGTAAGACGAATGTCTTTCAGAAACAGAAAATGCATTCACATTGTGAAATCCACAGCAAGAGGATCCGGCTCCATGAAAACAGCCATCAAAGGTAGGAAGTCCACAATTATGGAGTTCCATTTCCTCTCCATAATTCTTACTGATAACATGTACCTTTATGGTCATTCATCTGAAGAAATCGGGCTTACCATGAAATGAAAACAGATCACAGGAATACAGAAGAATGTCAACCTCAGGTGAAAAGGAGATCTGTTCAGGAGTGCTGATGGACAGTGGAAATATGACCCATGCCAAAAACTACCATCCCTTTTGACATGACTGCGTTAAAATCTCTTATAGACAGTAGTAGAGGAATAAAATGAAGAGGGTTGGAAACAGAGGGAACAACTATGAGCTCTCCTCATTTTTTATGCTGGAAAATTAATTTATAGCAAGGACCTTAGCATCAATGTTAATTCTGCATACATACACCAAAGACCCCACAGAGATTTTTAATATAATTTCTAATATACTTCAGCTAACTTGCTTACATTTTGAATTAGACTTGCAAAGGGGGATTAAAGTTAAAATGGATTAAGGAATGCAAATTAAAACAAACTCTCCCTGATGCATTAATTCTTCCAGATACCATAGAAGTCTTTGTCAAGTCCAAAATGAGAGTGTTAAAATGGCCTTATATCCTTGGAAATCCACATCTTGTTTCCAAAGAAAACAGGAAAGGAATGTTTATCACATATCTTGGAGTTAATCACTTGTACACTTAGATCAAAGAGAATAATTAAAGTTCAAAGAAGAATTTCAGATCAGCTTTCACATTATCATGCGCCCCATGATTACAATCACCTGGACCAACAATATAATGAGCTTTCCATCTTACTGGGAAATTTTGCTTTGCACATCTTTGGGACAAGTGATGGGCAGTATGTACCCATTCGTTATCCCTTGGATATTACTGCAAAGACACATGTGTTTCTTACTTTAATCTTTCCTATGTCAGGCTTCTTTGAATTCATTAACTCTTTAAATCACACCGAACAGGACATGAAAGGTGTAACTCAAACATCGCTAACCAACCTTCAAAATAACTTCTCACTCACCATGATGAACATAATGGGTGAGAAGTCGACAGGAAGCAAAGGGTTGTAATTGGTAAGGAAGGAGTAGATGAAAATAAAATGAGGCATGTATTAGTTTTCTACTATTAGACTAGAAATGGGGCTTAGCATACAGTAGGCACTCAATAAATACTTACTAATAGTATACAATTACTTTCCTGTATCTGGCTGTCCAACACCATGCATATAAATACTCACCACAATTTGACTAGGTTCCAATGAAGCTGGAGTTGAGATGTGAGGGGGGTAGTTAATAAGAGGTCCAACAAACAAGCATAAACTCCAACTGTGGAGAACACCACTGGGTTTCCTGGCAAATACCCTGCCCCCACACATACTCTTTTATCTAGCCATTGTCTCACCCCAATATATTAGTTAAAACAGACACACTTCCAGCTGCATATTTGCAAGGAACTCCACTGCATTGGTCACAGTTTATTGATCCAGACCCTTATGAACCAATCATAGTCCTTTCTCCCTGAAACTTACAAGAACTAAGAGATTCCAGCCTCAGTCTGCCTGAGCCTGGGAGAGGAAGAAATGTATGCTGAGAGTTGTGGGTAGCCAGTCTCTGCTCCAGAAGGCAGATCAGTCTATTTTAAGAGAAGAATGAAGCAAGTGCACATTCGGGGGTAAGGAAAGACACCTACAGAAAAACCTGACCAAGTTCCAAGTCTGAGTCCCAGGGTGTTTCTAAGGCTTGACAAAATTCCTTACCTCGGGTACTCTCCAGTACCCTTAAAATATACACCTTCTTTTTATTTTTGCTCATGAGCATTGTACTACTTGCGACTCAGAATCTTACATGAAAGACTCCGTAACAAAAATAATCAACAGACAAGAAAGAAAAAGATGAGGCCACAGACAGCAAAGGGCAAGTAAGGCAGGGTGGCCCCTTGCACAGATGAAGAATCTCACCGCGCAGGGCCAGCTCAGAGATGTGGGAGCTGAGAGAAAGCCCATGAATTACAGTTCTGTTCAGCCTCTGTGGAATGGAGAGAGAAGCACAGCGACTAAATTAGCTAGAGATATCAGCGTTGTTTTCACAGTGTTTTAATATCTGTGAATACCACATTCTTTTCCTTTCTTGTACAGGCTTGTTTGAAACTCTGGCAAAATGCAGCACAGGGGAAGCAATTCAAAGTTGGCTGAGATAAAGTTCTGTGATTTCAATTAAAAACATTCTCTCACTCGCCACTTGCCACCGCTGTGGAAAATAAAGAACTGCAATGGCAAGAGGTTTTTTCCTATTGAAAAATATTTCTGTTGAGCTTCAGAATGGTGCAAATCGTTTATCTACATACACAAATAACTTCTGTTCAAGCTATACCAGGGCTCTGGTCCAATCCCCAGTTTCTGGGAAAACAGCAAATTTTGTATAGACTAATTCTACTGTTCTCATTTCCTAAGCGACCTCCGTGAATTTGCATTTATATATCCAAGAATGCCTAAAAATTCCCACAAATGCCTGCTATCCCACAGAGTTCCACTAATTATCGCTTTTACCAGTACACGCTCATTCTGCTTCAGAAGATACCCACCAGGTCTCAAAAGTCATTATTATTATTAAAAAGCACCATTTTCACCATACAAAAAGAATTACCAAGACTATTCTTCCCAAAAGGACAACCCACTTCTTAATTTTTCCCCATGATACTAAACACTAAAGAACGCAACAATAAAATCTCTTTGTGAAAGTTCTCTAATATGAATTCATGGTAACTTTTAATATAGCACCCCAGAGAATAAGGATCTGGATTTGCTTCTGCTTACTGAACAATCCTACAGGTTGGTATGTGAGTCCTGTACAAACAGAAGGAAGGCAAACAAGCAAAGGTGAAGGAGAGAGAACTCTCCCACATCGCTGAGCCTCGTCTTCGCAGAGAACTTGGTCTCTGGAACACCACTCCTACCTCCAGAGTCTCTACGAAGGAGAGAAGCCACAGGGCTTCTAAAGGGAAGTCTAACTTCAAAGAGTGGAATAAAAGCAAAAGAGCCAAGATGGCTCCTTCACAACGAAATTCCAAGCAATACAAGAAGACAGAGCCCATAGAGGCTGACTTCAGAAAGCAGGGGACAGCTCTGGCCCCCTTGAATATGTACCAGTTAAGCCCCAAAGGGAGACTATTCACTCCTGCAGGAAGCTCCCATGGTCCTGCTGGGGTCTGAAGCAGAAGGGCTGAGTTTTAGCTGTGAAAAAACACAGCTTGGGCTCTCTTACCTGTACCAGCCTGCGGCTCCCTCCCCCTTATTCCAATTTGGGAGAGACAGCCCGGGTGCTTCCAGCAACTCTGCAAATGGGGCGGGGCTGTCTGAGTTGCAGCTGGCACCTGAGTGCAGAAAACTGCGCATGCTCCCCACCAGGGAGAAGCGCTGGGCAGGCACGCGAGCCTTCATCTCAAGCTAGAGAGTAAGACCAGACCGGCAGCACTGACCTTCCAACATTGCTATTAACCTCAGGAAACATAAGAGAAAATTAAAATTACCCTAAGGAGCTTTAAGAGAATCCGAAATTAAAGATCAAAGGAAGAGAACAAAAGGGGCCGTGGGCGTCTGGAAATGGCTGGAATAAGGCCACAGCGTCAATTGGGTTTTAAAAAAAAAAAGGGTTTAAAAAGAAAAAAAGCAATGACGTTTATCCACATTTAGCAAGGGATCCTTGGCTTGAAGTCTTAAGGTGATGCAGGAGCAGTGAATAAGAGCTCAGGGATGGGAACTGGGTTTGCATGCCCACGATGCCATTTCCTAGTTGGGCGTGACCTTGGGCAAGTCATTTCTCCTCTCTAGGGTGCAGTTTCCACATTTACAAAACAGGGATAATAGTAGTTCCCACCTCATAGGGCGGAGTGAGCATTAAATTCCTAGCACACAGAAAGTACTCATGAAATGTCATCATCAAGTGTCATACAAACCAAGAGAGTCCACACACACAAATATACACCCTTTCCCCAGAGATCAGTTTCCTTAAGCGAGAGGAAAGAAGGTATTTCCTGAAAGGTTTTTGTTTTTATTCCTTGGCCAGTTGGTTTGCTTTAATCAAAGTTCCTAAGTGTTTTTTATAAATGGCCCAATTTTCAATTTGCCTAAAATCGAGCACAGAAAATCATTTTAAATTCCTTGAGACCATATAAAGCTCGTGAACTAAAAAGGAGCACAGAACCCTTCATCTTCGGGGAAGTCATCTGGATTGCACAACTTTTTGATTCAGCTCTTACCTTTCCAACTAATACCAGACAGAGCAGCAATACCACAGATCGGCGGCTGTTAGTGCTACAAAATACGCAGCTCATACGAAAGACGGCTGGCAAGGGCCACAGTGGCTGGCACCACCTTATTTTCTATTTTGCCTGCTTGACCCAAAAGCAGATTCTCAGGATTAGAAGGGGTGATAAGGCCACCCAATGTCAAGGTCCTTCTCACCTACCACATCTCCAAAGGGTTATTCAGCCTCTGAAATGTCAACATGGGTGATGGGAAGCTCACTGCCTGTTTAAAACCCCACAACAGCTGCCCTTGGAATAAAATCCAAACCCCTTAGCATGGCCTTCAGGGCCCTGTGGCCTGGCCCTGGATGCCCCTCCCAATCCACCTCCCACCACTCTCCCTGGGCCCACCCCCCTCCAACTAGGACTGCATTTCCACCATCCCTCAGCCCAGAATGTCCTTTTCTCTGTTTTTCCCATCTCTAGCTCCCTCTCATTCTCCTAGTCTTTGACTACCTGCCCTACTGGACATCCCCTGCCCATTCAGTCCATAACCTGTTTTACAGGCAGTCACCCCACCCCTCTGAGACCGGAAGCTCGGTGAGGACAGAGCCAGGGGCTGATCCCCATGTACAGAAAGCACCTGGCACATGCAAAGGGTGAACACGCAGAAAAGTGGTTACTACCTTCCCTCGGACAGCATCTTGACACAAAGCTCGAGCAGGTAAAAGGAGACCAAATGGCCTCATCGTGGACATTTCCCCAACTTTTGTGGAAATCAAGTATTCACAAACAGCTCAATAAAATGTCAGGAACTCCACACAGGGGACCTCAACCTTAACCCCCCATTACTATAAGCATAGGGGCCTTAAAAAAATATGTCAAAAGAGAAAAAATTACTCATGTGCGGTATGATCCCTGGTGTGGGCATTTCTTTAAAAACTCCTCCAGGGGCGCCTGGGTGGCTCAGTCATTAAGCGTCTGCCTTTGGCTCAGGTCATGATCTCAGGGTCCTGGGATCGAGCCCCGCATCAGGCTCTCTGCTCCATGGGGAGCCTGCTTCTCCCTCTCCCACGCCCCCTGCTTGTGTTCCCTCTCTCGCTGTCTCTCTCTCTGTCAAATAAATAAATAAAATCTTTAAAAAAATAAAAAATAAAAAATAACTCCTCCAGGTCAGGTCATGTGCAACCAGGGCTGAAAAGCACCGCTTTAGAGCATTGCTCCTCAGACCATTTGTGGGGAAGCACCAGTTGTTTCTTATTTCCAGAAGTATCAAAATACAAATAAAAATAAGTTACTAGAAAAATAAAAAGAAAACACATACAAAATACAAACCTCAAATTTTGTTTTTTTATTAAACTCAACAGAGGTACACACTGCTCTGTGAAATTATTATTCAATTTCTAAATGCTTACCCTCAATTTCTGTATTTACACAGAAATTAATGCATGGGTAACAAAAAGAGTTTACACCCCAGCATGGGTCTACGTTGGACATTCAGGGTATCAATGCCCAGAGGGTGCAGAAAAAGGATAAAATGTAGTCTAAGAACTTGGCTGGAGGACTGCACACCATTCAAATTATACTATACAGCAGTCAACAGTTACATATCCAAACAAGGGAGCATGTCATAAAGATCAGGACAGACTTGTCATCTAACAGATTATGTGCTGCTTTGGGGCACAAGGAAAGAGTTCTCTCAGGGTTTAAAGAATGCCGAAATAATGCAACTTCTGGGATGTTTCATCACAATTAAAATATTCCCTTTTTAAAACTATACCTTGCTTTTGTCCACTTTGCATTACCTAATAATGTCAAAGTGTGTCCTTGGTTCTTTCCGAAGATACACTGTTATCATGACGGCACATATTGAAAATGATAGCATTTAACAGTAAAGAGAATGCATTACTTGCAGTAGGTCTAAACTAGGAAGGGGAGACTCCTTGCATACAAGTAATTCAAGGAGGGAAGAGATCCAGGTGGGTCCGAAGAGCAGGTGAACGCTTCAGGTAGAAGGAAGCACTGGGGTGGGACTTAAGGGGCTTTAGAGTTGACAGGGAGACTTGGGCAAGGAGGGATTTCAGCACGAAAATGGCCAGTTGTAGCAAAAGGTCCATTCATTCCTGCCCTCCTATTTATTTATTTACTTACTTACTTATTTATTTATGAGAGGGAGAGGGAGGAGCAGACTCCCTGCTGAGGAGGCAGCGCCATGTGGGGCTCGATCCCAGGACCCTGAGATCACGACCTGAGCCGAAGGCAGATGCTTAACCATCTGAGCCACCCAGGTGCCTCCATTCCTGCCTTTTGTGTCCACTAACGTCAATGCTTCCACTAAACTCTCAAGGGAAATACCAAAGACAAAGAAAAGAAAATATGATCTAAGCCAAAGTCCGTGGTCTTCCCAGTAAGTGTTTATAAAGAACTTGATAATGTACTTCTGCACCTGAAGCATGGTGAAAAAAAATGAGATTTCCCTACTGCCTCTAGCACCGATGCACAAATTCAGGGAGAATAATCTTGCCTCTTGTTTACTTTAAAATTAAAAAACCCACTGAAAGAAGCTCTTCTTGGTGAAAGTTAAGGATTTTTAAAAAGAAATAGCTTGATTACGAAAATAAAATTAGTTCTGCTCAACTGCCTAAAGAGAACCCTTAATTAGATTTTTCAAGTTGCTAAGAATATTACTTCTTAGCTCCCTTTGGTTGCAGATACGACACAATATGTAATATTCACAATAAACACTTTATATATGTTATTCCCATTGATCCTTCAGGTAACAGTAGCAGTTGCGTACCACCATCTTTTTACAGACTGAGGTGACATTACCGATCCAAAGTCCTACAGGTTGTCAGTGACAAAACTAAGGCTCAAACTCAAGTTTCTGGTGCCAAGTCCTTTGAAGGTCACCACTTACAACGTGCTTTCACTCCTGCTTCCTCTCTAGATCCTGTAACAGCTCAGCCAGTCAAGCTTTGGCTATTGAAATATAAGCAAACTTGAAAAAAGAGGACCCATTAAAAGCAAAAGCAGCTATTATTTTTAAATTTAGACTCTTCTGCTCTTTGGAAATGGCCAATCAAAAGGCTTGACATTTTTCAGGTTTAAGACCTCAGAGTACCTGGTATTTCACATTGCCCAGCCCTGCATCCTCATTTAGAATCACCATTAATCCTTGGGGGTAACTTCACTTCGATGTCCTTTGAGCCTGTTTCAAGCTACTCATTCCCCACCCCAATTACCTTCCTCAAACCTCGGGGACTTTTTCAGACTCATTCCTGCTTTGAGGCCTTGACACTTGCCATTCCCTCTGCAGGGAACACTCGCTCCCTGATACCCATATGCCTGGCTTGGCCCTGTAGTTGTTCTCAACTCAAACCTCACCTGCTCCAGGAGGCCTGTCACCCTCTCTCCCTCTCTGGGCTTCCCCTGATTTACTTTCTTGCTAGCACTCTTCACTATCTGAGATTCTTACTCATTCAACAGGCAAAACCCACATGAGCAGAGCACAAAAAGAGAGAAAGAATCAGTTAACACAGAAAAAATAAGCCAGATGCCACACATATCATCAACAAACACACCCTGAGGGAACGTTCCTTGCAAATAAATTCAAAATAACGAGACTAAATATTGACTATTTTGCTAGCTCATGTACAGCACCCAGTAAGAAACACTCAAACATGGAATACAGAGAAAATGCCCACCAAACAACAGAACGCCAACCTCTTTCTCCTGCTATTTAACACTCTTCCCTCTGCCAAACTTGTCCACCATGATCCTTAATGTTTCTACAAGGAACAACTTTTTAACTGTGGCTACAAATTATCTCCTGTACCGCTCCCTCTTGGAATTGGTTAGTTTCTAAAAATCAGCTAAGGAAAAACTGGTAACTAAGCTATCCAACAGAAAATATATTAGGACTCCCTAGCCAGCTTCCCCTCTGGAAAGCTTGGATCAGTCTTTCCAACAGACCCGTCCAGGCCATGTTCCAGTGGCCTTATCATGGCAGGATTCTTTTGGTCATGAACCATAAAAACCATCACGGATCCCTCATTTCCTTCTGCAGCCCAGTGGGGCTAGAACTCAGAAGTCGGCTCATTCCCAGCATGTTATGCTGATGCAGAACACTTTTTTGAGAAAAGTGGTAAGTTTATGGTTTAAAAATATAGAAGATGACTTCCAGCTATGATAAAATAGCCCATTTTCTAAGCCTTTTATAATGCCAACCCCATGTACAAGTGGGAATCAAGTTAAAGTGTGACTATTTCCAAGGAGAGTATATGAATTCTTATTATGGGATGCTTTCTTCTCAGAATGTCCCCCCTCCTGAGGATCCCTTCAAATTGTATTCTCATGTATAAAATCTCTCTTCCTGCGCTGACACCATCAATGAAGGAAGGGCCTGTGTCAGACAGAATTATTTCCTACAACCCACCTCTTCTCAAAGTAGCTGCTGTCAGTTTTCTATCAGGGATTTGGGGATCCCTAGCAAGATAAGCAAACCCAGATTATATCTACACAATTCTGGTTCATAACCCCATGTCTGTGTTTGGATACAATTACCCTGAATAACTCAATATAAAGCAATATTATTAAGTAGCTTTTGCTATTAAACTAAAGACTTAATGGAGTAGCTTTGTTAAGAGATAGACGTAACTAGGAATGGCAAATTTGGGGAGACTTTTCATCCCCATGAAAAGAATACACCAGTTATTTCAGAGCAATACATAGAAAATGACAATAAATACTGTATACTGACAATACACAATTTCTCAAATGCATATTCCAAGGAAAAACAAACATCCTTGAGAATAAATCAGTGAAAAAACAAAGTATGTCACCACTTGTGTCTTTTATTTTTTATTTTTTAAAGATTTCATTTATTTATTTGACAGAGAGAGACACAGTGAGACAGGGAACACAAGCAGGGGGAGTGGGAGAAGGAGAAGCAGGCTTCCCGCGGAGCAGGGAGCCCGATGCGGGGCTCGATCCCAGGACCCTGGGATCGTGACCTGAGCCGAAGGCAGACGCTTAACGACTGAGCCACCCAGGCGCCCCTTGTGTCTTTTATTAATCAAAGTGGTTGCTTGGCAGCCCAATGCCAAAAACTAATACAATCGGGGACATGGAGGTGTGAGGTAGCTGGGAAAAATGATAAAAACTAAGAGTCACTACTGCTTTTTAAAGAGTTATTTAATTTAGAATATCTTGCTGTAAAAACCAGAAGTAACCCTCAACCTCCATCAAAATCCTACAATGGCTGCCCAATGTTCACTTAGGACATAATCTCAAACTATTCTCCCAATTTTACTTCCCAGCATCCTCCTGACACAAAGGTCTCAATCTAGTCAAATCTCTGCTTATCATCCATCCAACACTACGGATGGATTTCTACCTCCAGGTTTCTCATACATGGTGGACTTTTGCCATCCGCATTTATTTCCCCTGCTCTTGGAAGGAAAAATCCAGTTTTGCTGAAGGAAAGCACTCCTCCACTGGCTAGGATTTATTGGTACACCAGTCAAGGTGCTCTGTAGGGCATTTTCTCCAACCCACTCATCTGTTCGTGGGGTTTTTGTTTTGTTTTGTTTTGTATTTAAGTAATCTCTATGCCCAACATAGAGCTCAAACTCACAACCCTGAGATCAAGATTGAAGAAAAAGAAAAAGACTGAAAATGGTTGATTCATCCTCCAAGGGGCACTCAGCAAAGGTAGTTCATCAGTACCCTCCAGCCAGCAGCCCTGGAGCTGCCCAGTATCTACACTTCTGACCTCATTTTTCAGGTGTCCCTCAGATTCTATAAGCTACCCATGTCCCTATGCTCTGTTTTTAATAAATTTACTTCGTACTTAAGGTGGATTCAGGGTAGCTTTTCTGTTGCTTGCAACCAAAGTATCCTAACTCACATGCTTACCAAGATCATTCTTGTACCTTGGTACCAAACCCTCAAAATCACCACCCCAACACCATGATCCTCTCTCCTCAAAGCTTTTATAAGTCCTATCATAATCTTATTTTTCATTGGCCATGCTTCTCCAAATAAAATATAAAATCATAATGTTATAGCGCATTGACTTGTGATTTTCCAGCATCAAATCTGCCACCTGAAAGGTGATAAAATTTGTGATCTACCATTGCTAAGTGCTTACTATGTGTATGGCACCGTGCTAAGTGGCTTCCCATTCATTACCGAATTTAATCCCCACAAAATACAGCAGTCCTCCTTATCTTTCCTTTCACTTTCCACAGTTATGGTTGCCCGAGATCAACCGAGGTCTGGAGCAGATGATCCTCCTTCTGATGAATCATGACAAGTTCAATAGTAGCTTAATGCTATGTCACAGTGCCTACATCATTAACCTCACCTCATCTCATCATGCAGGCATTTTACCATCTTACATCATCACAAGAAGGGTGAGTAGAGTAAGATATGAGAGACCACATTCATATAACTTCTATTACAGTATATTGTTATAATTGCTCTGTTTTATTATTAGTTCTTATTGTTAATCTCTTATTGCACCTAATTTATAAATTACAGTTTATCATACATGTGTATGTATAGCAAAAATCATAGGGTTTGGTACTATCCACGGTTTCAGATATCCACTGGGGCTACACAAAGTAAGGTTAGTTTTGGGAATGAAAGCCTGCAGCTAGAAAACCTAATCCACTAAATTAACTCTCCAGGAGACCCTGAACAAGGGGCTGACTCTCTTAGAAAGTTTCCTTAATAAAATGGGGAAATACATTGTTTTGTACTTACCTCACGAGATCATTGTGAGAATCAAAAGAAAGCATTTATGTGGGAAAGATTTACCACCATGACAAGATATTAACAAACACGCCCAGAGGAGGCAGAGCAGGCCCATCTGAGTCTATAGTTAGACACATCTGTCCAACAGGCTATAAACTGCAGCATCAGCCACAAGTCACCAAAATAGAAACACGCTCCCTGTATTTTCGAGCAACCCACCAGACATCATGAAGAATGACATCAACTTTCATTTACGCTGATCATTTTAAATACTACCAACCCATGAAATTCAATTCTTCATTAATCGTTGTTCCATATTCGACAAACCTGCATTTCACAAAGTAAAGCCATTTCAGTGGAATCAGCATTATGCCCTGTCCCCCACAAATAATCCCATGTTTTTATACAATTTCTACACAGTGGCAATCTCAGAGTATGTTCTGTAGATAGCTAAAAGGTTTGGGAAGATACAAAGAAACGACAGGTTCTACAGGGGGTTCTGTGGTCAACTAAGTTTGGGAAATGCTGTGTTAGGTGAAACAAAATATGTTCCTTGAATACCATATTGCTCAGAACCTTTAACAAGTTGTGTAGTTCAGATCCCTACATAGGTGTTGGAATACAAGGCATTTCGCAAGCTTACTTGTACAGAGCATCCTATAGGCAAGTGTTCTGTGAGAAACACACTGAAAATATTGCAGAAGACACTTAATGACAGAAATAGAGAGGCACCTGGATGGTTCAGTCAGTTAAGCAGATGACTCTTGGTTTCGGCTCTGAGCATGATCTCATGGGTCATGGGATTGAGCCCCATATGGGGCTCTGCACTCAGCAGGGAGTCTGCTTGAGATTCTCTCCATCTGCCCCTCCCCCCACTCTATCTTTTCTCTCTCTCTCAAATAAATAAATAAATCTTCAAAATGTCATAGGAATTCCTTCAGAACATACTGCATTTTGAGAAAGCACTGTACACAAATAGTTGTGTGCAGAAATTCCACCACTGACCCAGCGCCCCAGGTTCTCTGGTTCTAGTCAAGGAGTTCTAAATCTCTTGAATATTCTTGACAATCTAGAAGACACTCACCTGGGGCCAGAAGGTCATTTGTCTAAAGCTGGAGAGTCAATTAGGAAAGAAAGAAGGATGGAGGGGAGGAAGAGAAGAAAAGAATCACTGGAGTCTCCTTTTTCTACTAATGCTGATGAACAACTAACTCGCTTTCATTTTTTTCTTCAATAGATTTCACCTAAGTTTTTTTTTTAAGATTGATTGATTGATTGATTGATTGATTTGAAACAGAGTGAGAGCGAGGAGAGGAGTAGAGGGAGACGGACAAGCAGAGTCCCCACTGAGCCCGGAGCTCAACACCAGGCTCGATCTCACGACCCTGAGATCACAACATGAGTCGCATGCTCTATCAACTGAGCCATCCAGGTGCCCCAGATTTCGACTTATGATAAAAATCACCTCAGGGTATATTATTAAACTCAACCAAAGATAAGTCTTCGGAAGATACACCATATGACTCTAACCACAAGTCAGCAGACATGTATTCAGCAAACATAAATGAGGTAGGGAATCCTACAAACAAAGGCCCTTCTGTGAAAAATGTTAAAAATGAATTGGTAATAAAGTCAACTCACTGTTTTATACTGAGCAATGTAAACACCAGCGATGTTTATTTCAGGGCAAAAATCAATGTGAGTGTTAATTAATCTGAACCCCCAAAAGAACACATCCTAACTGGAATACTTTCTGATTTAATGGTTTCTGGAAGCACAAATTCAAATGCCATCACGGGCCACACAGAAAACTTTAATGAGTGAGGCAGGCAGGGCCTAAGAAATCAGGGAGTTATGGGAACTAAGGGACATCTGAGAGTACAAAGCAAACCTCAAGGCATTCATGCTCAGTTCAATTAAAACACAGCACTGACTTCCCCTCTCCCCTCCCCCTCCTAAACAAAACAAAACAGGTGCAGTCCAAATTCAGCTCACAGGCTGCCAGTTTGAGACCTCTGGGAGAGCCACCATCCTTAAGAGGATCTGAACCTAGTCTTCTACACATGCCTGATGAGCACATAAAATTTTACAGATCACCAAGTTGAGACTAATGTCAACTCAGATGCTTCAAGTACATTTGCTTATAGTGGATGAATATTTGCAGGTGTATGTACAAATGCTAATATACTTTCAATACTGGAAAACTGAGTTGAATGACTTACAGTAGAGTAACCTGCTGAGTGTTCTGGCACAAGGTAGGCCACCTCTCTGGGCATGGAAATGCTCAGAGCCCAGAGGAGACTCCCCCCCCCCAAAAAAACTGGTATCATTCAAATTTGAACAACAGCTTGTACAAATTTAGCATTAGTTCTGTTAAATATTTTTAAACACTCAAAAGAGCAAATCCAAACACACAGGATGCTAATACACAGCTCCCTGCCAAACACCTTGCAATGCACATAGTCATTTGCCCTCCACAATTCACACCCATTAATGTTACTATTCTAACCTCCTCTTCCAGCAGATGATCTTCATACTTGCCCTTTTTAGGCATCGAATGCTCTCCCCTACAAAAAATTTAAATTCCAACTTGTTGGGTCATTTTTCTTTTTTTTAAATCCCTGAAGAAACTGGACTGGGAAGAGGAAAAATGATGAAGTAATAACATGCAGGTGCTTCCTACCTAATTAAATGAGAAGTTTACAGCTGCACTGGTAGTGAATCATCCCTGTGGGTTATCCACGTGTATCCTTCAAGTGGCACGTAGCTCCATCAAGAGCCATATTCCATATGCTTTCCTGAAAACTGCCTTCTCTTAGCTTGGCAAAATGACGACTATCAGGTAACTAATAGTATTTTCTACTTCCTGGCTTTCCTCCCTATGGACATCCCAGTCCATTTGTGTTTCCTTAATTCTAAAAATAATTAAGTAACCTTGAAGCAAGAAGCTCAAAGCTTAGTAAATCATGCTTTGATTTATATTGAATCCAAGTATACTGTCAGTAGAAAAAAAAGCTAGATGCAAAACTGTGTCCAATGTTATCATTTGTGTCCTATACATATATATATATATATATACACATGTATGTATTTCACATACTCACCCCCTGTCACTGCCTCTAGGAAAGTCCACGATGGAGATGTGGGGAAGCCAGGCCAAATACTCTTCATTGTAGACCCTTTCTGTCCTTTGAAAATTGTGCATCTGATGAATAAATTAATAGTCCTAAAAATTTACCTTTGGCTTTTTTAATTTTATTGGACTGCCAGGTGTTTCCTTAGATTTCAAATTACTAATGTCAAAAGTGTTTAATCTGTTTTTCTTTTTTTTTTTTTTTTTCGAGAGAGAGAGCATGCATGTTCATGGGAGCAGGAGATGGGGAGAAGGGGAGAGAGAGAAAATCTTAAGCAGGTTTCACGCCCAGCGCAGAGCCCGATGTGGGGCTCAGTCTCATGAGATCATGACCTAAGCCGAAATCAAGAGTCAGACGCTTAACTGACTGAGCCACCCAGGCGCCCCTGTTTTTATCTCTTAAACTGATCCAGGGATATTTCTTTTCTCTCTTTCTTTCTTTTTTTGTTTTTTGTTTTTTGTATATAAACTGAAATATATCTACATCCAACCATTAACTCTAAGGATGAGTTACCTGGAGCTAGAGGTTTTGCTTTTTTCCTCTACATTTCTACAATAATATTCCTTTTCAAATTAAAACAAACAAACAAACAAATAAAAGGCTACAAAGACAAACAACATTGAGATACCACTGTGTATCTGTAAGAATGGTCAAAATCCAGAACACTGCCAGCACCAAATGCTGGCAAGGAGGTAGAACAGGAGTTCTCACTGGTGGGAAGGGAAAATGGTACAACCTCCTTGGAAGACAGTTGGGCAGTTTCTTATAAAGTTAAACACAGTCTCACCATACAGTAACACTCACTGGTCTTTACCCAAAGGAGCTGAAAAACTTACATCCACACAAAAACCTGCACACAGTTTATTCGTAATTTGAAAACTTAGAAGCAACCAAGATGGCTAACTGAATTTAAATTTTAAGGCGGGGGGGTGCACCTGGGTGGGTCAGTCGGTTAAGTGGTTAAGCATCTGCCTTTGGCTCCAGTCTTGATCCAGGAGTCCTGGGATTGAGCCCTGCATAGCAGGGGAGTCTGCTTCTCCCTCTCCCTCTGCCTCCGCCCCCCTGCTTATGTTCTGTCTCTGTCTCTCTCTCTCAAATAAATAAACAAAATCTTGAAAGAAAGAAAGAGAAAAAGAAAGAAAGTAAAGAAAGATCTAGCTCCACAACATTCTTCAACTGATCTCTTTTAGTAACAAATGAGTTGTTTCATCCCATTGCTTAGTGGCTAGACATGTCAGCTTAAAATTAATGTTAGCTTAAAATCAGAGTATTTAAAATATTCTTCTCCTTTTCAAATTGTCCCACTAACAAACAAATGCAAGATAAGGAGAATGGTTAAAAAGTCTTTAAGAGTTAAACTGCATCCCAGAGAGACCTATTTTTATTAAAGATGGCTAGTAATCTTCATTTTCCAAATAAAATAAAACCACCAAAACAAAATGAAAACTAGCTGAAAGGCTGTAAGATGTGGGACAACAATAGTGTGTCTACTGGGGAACACTGCCCATGAAATCAGGTAATACAGTAAACATTGATTTGAGAAGATGATCAGTTTTCACGACCGTTGCTCAACAGAATTTTGTCAGCTTTTCCTTTGGAGAAGAGTGAATTAATGCCAGTGAATTTGAGATTTTTTTTTCCATCTAGGAGATGAAATGGTGACTTCTCATTCTAAAATTATATATGTAAGAACAACTTGATTTTCCATTTCTTAACCCCCAGAATGCTTACACAAGAGAAGGCATCCAGAGGGGAACTTGGATATATTCTCATATTCTCTCTCTCTCTCATCTCAATCTCCCTCTCTCAATCTCCATTCCCCCAACCCTCTCTCATTATGTCAAATTAGGAAAAGGTGATTTTCTTCCATCTGAGGCTTTGTTAATGATGACCACTAAGTACTGCTCATTTTCCTCATAAACACTCTTAGCCTCTCCCTAATATCCAGCTACTCCTTTGTATATAAAAACTCTATTTTTAGCCAAATATCCCAGACCTTCAATCACTTTTCTCAATCATAACGCATTGGTCATCAACTTAGGATTCCTGGAAACTCAGGAATAAAAGAGATCTAAGGTCCAACCTCCCATTCAAAATGAGTCAACTCAAGTTCTACTTGGAACAACCAGCTCTAGGCTTGGAGAGAGCACAGATGTCAATGAATGAGACACCTTTCTAGGTGGTCACATCTTATTTTAGGGAGCTTCACATGTCACCAGTTGCTCCCATAGCTCTGTTCACATCTCTTTGGGCCACAGACAAAGGGAACTTCATTTCCACCTATTAGCCCTCCACCCATTTAAAGGATTGGTCTCCACGTCCATTCTGCTATTTTAATTTATTTCAACTAAATACCCCAGACTGGGTCCTCATTTTCTCTAAGACTTCTGTGACTGGCATTAAAGACACAATGATATTCAAGAACAAGTGGCTTTATAATTACCTTCCTTTTAGTTTTAAGCAGTGTGGAACAAAACATATGGGATATTCAGTCAAATTCTGTCACATACAAACACCGTATGAATTTCTAATCCTGAGCCATGTCTTTTTAAGGCTGCAATACATGGTAAAGATCAGGTAAAATCTCATCTCTCCTCTCCTGGAATCAATCACCTCAAGGCATTCCATATTTATAAACTTCATTCTCTCCTGGGGCTTAAAAAATATTTTTTAAAATAATTACAGTATAATTAAATTTAGCCCATTTTGTCCCTTCTCAAAGAGATTCTTAACATTTATTCAATTTCACATTTCAGAAGAAAATGAAAATTAACTAAATTGAATTATCCCTCATGATTATTTATACATGGGTTTTAATTTATATTACATTTACATTTGCAAAGTACAAAATGGAACTAGGTTGCAATTTTACACTTATAATCTATTCCACTGCCAAACTAAGTTCAGCTCAAATTATAATTGCTTAGAAAATGCAAACATATGATTTTGACTTTTATTACCATTTCAACCCACTATGGAAATTATTTAACATGGTTTTGCCAAGTTGGAAGAACCCTACCACATAATATTTAAGCCAATGTGCAATAAAAAAAAAATTGATTTGTAAAGAACTTTCTTAATTCAGTCTGTTTTAGCATTGACTTACATGTTTCTTAAGAACTTTACCACTATATTAGAGTAATCATCAATTAATACCAAGGCTCTTACTTCTCTTGTAATCCATTCCTCCTCAAGGAGTAATCATTCTGCCCAAAGAAGAATCAATCAAAATGACTGATCATTGGCTGCAGACCAGTAATAAAAATTAAAGCAGCACAGGGGCGCCTGGGTGGCTCAGTTGGTTAAGCGACTGCCTTCGGCTCAGGTCATGATCTCAAGGTCCTGGGATCGAGCCCCGCATCGGGCTCCTAGCTCAGCGGGAAGCCTGCTTCTCCCTCTCCCACTCCCCCTGCTTGTGTTCCCTCTCTCGCTGTCTCTTTCACATCAAATAAATAAATAAAATCTTAAAAAAAAAAAAATTAAAGCAGCACAAAAAATTAAAAAAAAAAAAAGCACCAAAGAAAATCAGAATTGATTTGAAATATCAGTAAAAAGAAATTTAGAAATAGTTTAGGTTCCAGTTAGGTATGAAGGAAAGAAATAATAGTGAATGCATTAAATGCTTTTACCATGTGCAGGCTATGTTTTATACGGTTTATCTGCATCATCTCATTTAATCCTGAAAACCTCCTAAAGTACAGGTACTGTAACTAGATCCCTTTTACAGAAAATGAGACTCTAAGAGATGACATGACATGCACAGTGTCACACAAAGAACAGTGAAGCGTAGACCTAACTCATAGACTAACAGCCTAAGAGTTGAACCCTCATGTACTGGGTTAAAGATATCCCCATTCCCCCAAAATTTACATCCACCTGAGCCTCAGGTGACCTTATTTAGAGACAGAACCTTTGCAAGTATTATTATTTAAGATGAGGTCATACTGGATTAGGGTGGGCCCTAAATCCAATATAACTGGTGTCCTTGAAGGAAGAGAGAGGACACTCAGATACACAGAGCAAAGCCAGCCATATGAAGAGGGAGGCGGAATGTGGAGTGGGGGGCTACAAACCAGGGAATGCTAGGGAATGCCAGCAACCAAGGAAGAGACAAGAAAGAGTTCTTCCCTAGAGCCTTCAAAGGAAACACAGCTCTGCAGACAGATCTTAGACTTCTAGCTTCTGGAACCATGAGAGAACATTTCTCTTGTTTTAAGCCTCCCACTTTGTGGTACTTTGTTATGGTAGCCCTTGGAAACCAATACACCTGGGAAGAGAATTTGTAATGATTCAATGCAGTATCGCATCCCAAAGAAAATCTGTGAACAGAGAGACAGTAATGGGAACCAGCAGGTCAGAAGACCACCAGGTTAATACCACATAACAACCACTGGTGTATTCCTGGCCCTTCCCAACAGTCATTGGAAGCCCCAGCTTGCAGCTATGTCTATGATGAGCTCTGAAAGCACTGCACATAATGGGAAAACATACATTTTTTCTTGATAGCAGGAACATCTGGTTATCCGAACACAAGAGATTCACAACAGAAGAGATTTGCAAAATACAGCCTCCCTAAGGTCTGAGAAGTACTTAGATAAAACTTGATTATTCCATACCAACCTGCAAGTTTGATTCTAAGATCCCAGATTCATGTTCCTTAGGCAAAAGATTTCTAATTCTTCCATGTAAGCTCTAAGCTTGCTTTATCCTTCCATCTGTAGTTATCCACCCACCCATGCATGCCAATTGTCAAGCCTGCATTCAATAAACATCATAAACAACAAACATCATAAAGAGCCTACTAGGTACCTGGCATTTTACTCATTCTTAGAGATACTGTAGTAAATATGAAAAATACAGGCCCATCCCTTGGGGAGTTTATCCTTTAGCAAGAATGGGAGACATTCAACAAGTCATTTTAAGTGTGATGAGAATTACCAAGAAGACATGAAGGATGTTATAGGTAATATGAGATTAGGCTGGTCAGTCATGTGCAGCAATACAGGCTGTGCACTGCACAAAGACACCTGGCCAAGGAACACACAGGGGCTAAAATACAGCCCTCTCCATATGTACAGCCTACCCAGAAGAGTGTTATTATCTTATTAGCACAAAAAAGCAATTTGAACTAGCATTGGCCCTGAAGCTGTAAAGGACAAGGGCCAGATCTTGCAGGCAGTATTAATGAATTTGTATTTTATATCAAGAGTAATGGGAAATAACTGTAGAGTTTTTAAAGTATTAGCATCAGCTGTCTAGGGGAGTGGAGGCAGTAATTTACCCAACAGGATTTCATCACTTGTGTAATACTGAAATAATTCAAAGAAATATATAAATAATTGAAGCTAAGGCCATCTGTAAAAATGCCATTTTGGCTCTTTACCAACTGATGTGCATTTAAAACCTTGATGAAAGATGTAGCTTTTTTCATTCTTTTAACTTCAGGAGGATTTCAATGATTTATGAATCAGATGCTCTTTCACTTGACTAAAGTGGGATCACAGGCTCTATTCATACTCGTCTTCCCTTTCCACATACCAAGGTCTTGCCTTCAAGAGAACCTAGTAAGATGCTCAAGTGAAGAAGGGTCTGTCTGCAGAAAGGGGGAGTCTGTCCTCCCCATCCATGAGACTGTAATGTTGGAAAATTAAACCTCCCACTTCAAGCCATATGAGCCCCGCTTCCAGAATTTCTAGAATCATATCAAGCAAGAATATCACAGGGAGACAACTCTATATAACATGGGGATGCTCGGAGAAGCCATCATTTCCAGAGCAGAAACCAGAGTGAGTCCATCCAACCTCCGCAATTATCTACCTGTGAGTCAGTTTGCTCAGAGCGCCAGAACAAGTGCCCACTGCTTCAATCACGCAAGGCGCATCTCCAAACCTGCCTCTGGTCAGATGAACTTATGAAACTCCAACGACACACCAAGCTTCAATTTCCGCATCTATCAAATAAGAATGAATAGATGGGGACCATCCCGAGGATTCACAAGTTAATACATGTAAAGCGCTCAGAGCCATGCGAGGCACATAGTGAGTGCCTACGTAAAAGGTAACGGCTACTATTATTTTCATTTCTGGAGCATCACAATGATTTCCATACATAAAACCCACTGAGAAGACATGCAGATAGATAAATCTGTTGAGCTTTATGTATTCCAGTCTTTCCCAAACTTATCTGGCCACTGGATCCTTTTATCTCCCCATAAAACATTTTCTATCACGAGGGGAGCTCAAGCCCTACAATGCTCACCATGGGATATGATGCTCTGAGCCGCGTGTCTCTGCCCTGTTTATTTCCATGGCTCATCCAGTAATCCGCAAGGAGACTTTATTTATAATTTAACCATGAGATGGCAGAAGAAGAAAAGGCAGGCGTATATTAAAGCCACCTTCACATTTCCGGTTCCTCAACTGGAGAATTGTCCTTGATACTTCCTTTGGAATTTAATTCCAAAGTAATAAAAGGCCTCAGTCCAGGTGGTGTTTTTATGTGTTATTTATACATAAGAAATGGGCTGAAAGGCCAAGTGAAATGACAATAAAGGGCACCTTGCCCGGACTTCATGCAAAAAAGCCCACCTTGACCCCACAAGGATAATTATAAACAACCCAGGGCAGTGAAAACATAATGCCTCAACGCAGAGCTGGGAGAAAAACAGTGGGAAATTTGTTCATAAAATTTGTTCACAACACAGCTTATTCCTTTTTCTAGGGACATAACCTAGAACATTAAGTAACACTTCTTTAACAACCAGAACATACTGGTTAGACCAATAGTGACGAAGAATCTTGATGTCTTAAAAAAATAAAAATAGCTCACACATATAGTTGTAACTATCCTTCATGTATTAACACAATTACCCTTTGAGGGAAATACTATTTTTAAAAAAAGATTTTATATTTAAGTAACGCTACACCCAATGTGGGGCTCGAACTCACAACCCAGAGATGAAGAGTCACATGCTCCACCAACTGAGCCAGCCAGGCACCCCAATACTTTTTTTTTTAAGTAAGCCATGCCCAACATAGGGCTTGAACTCACAACCCCAAGATCAAGAGTCTTAAGCTCTACAGACCAAGCAGCCAGGTGCCCCAAGGTAAACACTTTTATACCCCTTTTTCAGATGAGCAAACCAAGGCGCCAAACATTAAGTACCTCACCCAAGATCACAC
>NC_138369.1:28427884-28454321 GCF_054177405.1 Leptonychotes weddellii
TGACCTGGACTCTTAAAAGGATTTATGTCTACTTATGACCCTGCAAAATTATTTAGATAAATATTAACCAAACTTCAGACATTAAAGAGCCACCTTCAGAATGTGTCATACTTGAAAACCACCTGTTATTTATTTCATATATCTTTAAATAAACACATTTTTTAACATCCATGGATATTATTTGAAAGGAAATTTTATTATTTTAAAAGGAAAATCAGTATCATCTACTCTGAGTAAAAGGGAGCCCTAAAGAGAAATATAATGTCAATAAAAGAATGTTATTAATTTCTAGCTAAAAAATGTCATGTGCAGAGGGTCCAAGACTTAAGTTCTCTCTCTCTTTCTCTTTTCTGAAAAGGTAGATCAGCAACTGCTAAAAGATAGTAAAGACTCACTGGCACCAAAATGAGACTGCCTCTCAACATAATCACACCCACTGAGGGTGAATTGTAAGGGGGAGTGACCATTATACCTTAATATTCATGGCCAGTTAGTGCTGATCCCCTCATGTATTGAGGGTGGTCCCACACTTTGAAAAAAAAAAAAACTGCTTCAAAGAGTATTAAGAACTGGAGATGTCACAAAGACAGATTTATTTGCCAATAAATCAAGTTGCCCCTATAAGTTTTCTGCCTAATGAGAAACCACAGAGATAAATGTAAAGTACTGCTTCGAGATTCAATCAATCAGTGGTAAAATGATATGCTGAGGGGAACCAGGCTCAGCTGGCAGGTGTTTCTGCAGAAAGGGACTTGTGGTTTAGGCATGAGCACAAAAACAACCCCAGCCAAGAAGGTGATACAGGTCCAAGAAGAGGGAAGGGCCTTAGGCTGCAATTGTGACTTGTTAGGGACCAAATCAAGGGACGAAAGGGAGCCGTGTCTGCACTGTGAGCCAGCAAGACCACATTTGGTGCTCAGGAAACACTAGTGAACCCAGCATGTCCTTTCCAGAACAGGCCATCGGCAGTGGTGAAAGGTCTGAAAATTAAGCCACTGGAGGAATATTACCACCCTACTTAAAACCGCGACCAAGCCCCTCCAGCATATATAACACCCTCTACTCTGTTCTACTTTTTTTCATAGCATTTTCACTTCCCAACATACAATGATCATTGCTTTTACATGAATTTATTGTCTCTCTCCACAAGAACAAAGATATTTTATTGTTGTGATCACTGATACCCTAGACTGCAGAGAACGGTACCTGAACCACACCAGATGCTCAGTAACCTGAATGAATTACTGAATTATTTCATAAGAATCGTGGGTGCTTACAACCAGAAAAGAGAAAGCTTCGATGAAATGCAATGCACTTTTTAAACATTCGAATAATTATTTAGATCTCACGGTGATTAAAAGTGCAGACTCTGGAAAGAAAGACACAGGTTTGAATCTCAGACCTGCCATGTATAAGCAACTACACTGAGTATTTGGATGTCCTCCATTTTCACAGAGATACCTAAAGACATTGAGAACCCAGTCATTTGAGAATAGAGATTATATTCAATGGGAGGGTAACAGCACTTACTTCCCAGGATAACTAGAGTACTGAAGTAAGATAATGTGTATAAAAGAGCTTTTAAAACTCCTGATCTCAATGAACCCTTACCCATCCTCATTTATGGTTATTAGACTCTCAGTCATTACACTTTACTGCGTATGGAACTCAGCAATGGCAGGAGCCACTGGTATGAACACCAAAGAGCTAGCTGTGTGCAACTCCTCCCAAATCTGTGTTCAGTGCCTTGACATTAGTCACTTCTTACTGGCCTTGGTGGGAGTATTTACACAGTGGAAACTGGCAAACTACAAATGAATGTTCCCTGCCCAGAGCAGGTTAACCATTAACCAGCACAACATGGATTACACTTGTGAACAGAATTAAGGGCAAGAGCAATATAAGGACAAACTTACAGGTGGAGAGAGTTCTTCACTTCGCCACCATGGCATGTGTAAACAGAAACTGGACAACATCACAGGTCAGGAGCCTACGACAATGCACTTGTTTTCCCACTGGACGCTGCTCACATCTCCCCTCTCCCACACGGCCACCGTAGCAGCCTGCTGCATATGGTGGCTGTATTCCATTGTTTCCTTCAACCCTCATAGACTCTTGAATTCTAGAACACATCTTAAATTACAGGAGGCCTAATTTCCACGGTTCTGATCACTGGAGAAAATGGGTCAATGCCTTCTTTTAAGTATGAAAGGGGTAGCTACTCCTAAAACCTACCTTTCAAATAAAAACGCAACAATGGGTGCTATCACAGAAGGAAAACCACACTTTCAAGTGTGTTCTTATCATGCCCACCTCCAGGCAAAACGATGAAATCAGTTTGTTCTTCAAAAGGATCCTGAAAATGACTGAGACAGCTTTAATTGATGATGTAATTAGCATGACTTTTCAGAGATACCAAGATAATGGGTGGGCGGGACATGGGTTATCACTGATGCCTTTCAATGTAGCCAATGAAAAAAAAGCCTCTGACAGGGAAGCTGTTTGTGGGGCATCATCCTCCAACCCATCTATACTTTGTTCATCTTTCTCCTCAATGTAACCAACAATTCATTCCATAGAATCCTCTCCCAAACTGACAAAAAGCCAGCCACCACACAGAGAACATGGGTGGAATCATAATATTTATATCAAGAATTCAATGTAATCCACATAGGATACTGGATAATTCTACCTCAAGTAACAGATGCCTTTCCATGCTACAAATATAAAGGTGAAAAACTAAAACAAATCGTCACAAACAAGATACCACAAACCACAAACCAGGAAGCCTCAGAGCAAACCATCTCAAGGTAATAACTCAGGGTGAGAAGCTGGACGCGCCAAAAGGCTATAAAATGGGAGGAGGGGTGGGTCAGAAATCCTGGGTTCTAGTCCATTCTTTGAGGTGCTAAGGATTAGCTCCTGACGTTGGCCAAGCAATTAGACAAGGGGCAGTTTCCATCAATCAACAGAAGGGGAAAATGCTTCTCCTGTGTGCCTCACACCTATCCTAGAAGAGCAAATCACTTAAAAAATGACAATGTTAGGTTCTTTAAAAACAAACTCTGAATAACAAAAAAGGATACAGTACTTGTATCTAACACAGACATCAGGTTTTCCCCACTGCATTTTGGTCTTCCCTGTTAGCTTCTCTGAGTCACAGGGGCTCAGAGTATCAAAAAGACTACTCGCATACTTGTGTTCTCTTTGACTTCTTTTCAAGTTACATTACAGGGTAAAAAACAGGTGATGTATTTTTCCCCAGGAAGGACATATAAAAATCTGCCATTTCAAGTACATTTGAACACAATTCTGCATTGGACACAGTGAAAACCCCCACTTACATTTCCTTACAACTGATTTTTCATTGCACTATAACTAGAGTAAGTATATATGTACTCTCATGGAAAAAGCCTTATGACAGTAATTAAACTGTATTTTAAAACACATTCTCATTGGAATACCACCACATATAAAAATACTTCATTAAAACTTGAAGTGGCCAAATATTCCAGAAAACAAACAGGAGATAAATCAAGAGATTGAGAAGCCAAGCGTATTGGAAATAGAAAGAAACCTCATTATCTTTTTATTGACACAAACCGTTATAAACATTTTAAAAGATTTCACTAAACTATTTTTTTCAGCTAAGAATGCCTCCAACTTTTAATCTGATTGGTACATCTTTTTTTTTTTTTTCTCATTTTCTCTTCCCTTTTTCTTAAAACAACTCAAAACCCTTGTTGGGTACCTGTGGATTACACTCTATTCCAATGACTTCATTATATTGTTCAAGGAGGAAGTATTTCAGACATCCTGACCCTAAGTTGTATGTGGCAAATAAAGACATCAGAATTGCCACTTGTATTCAGCCCAAATTCCAAGACAATGCTTGAGTTTACACTGACCTGAAGACAGACATTTCTTCTTACTCCCTCTAGTCTTCCAAACGCATATTTACAGGTGATGATTTGGAATAGCCATGAACAATGACTTTCTTTATAGAGGTCATAAAAATACTCTAGGGGCCAAGGACAGGCTGCCCCAAGACGGGTCACCTTGGCATGAAGACTGAGTTAAAAAAAACAATCGAACCCCAGCAGATTCAGGAAAAGCTCTTTACCTCCTCCCTCAGCTGCCTAAAAAAGAATTTAGATAATCTGCTCCAGGAAGAGAGCTATCACCATAGATAATTTCATCTTACTATGAACTAGGGATGGTAGACAGGGAGGAAGCAAGCAAGGCCTGTTTGATCAAAATCCTCTATGTCCCACTGTTTCTGAGTGGCCCACAAACATATCTGTTTACCAAACTTTGGCTCTTTTTCATCTTCCTGTGAATTGCATTCCTTCCTTTTGAAGTCCCCTACCAGACCCTACCCCCTTCTCCTTAGGTCAGAATGACATTTATACCTCATTAATCCTGACTGTCTTTAGAGTTTCCATGTTTGTGTGGATTCCCCATACGTACACACACACTATTTTCTCCAGTTAATCTGTCTTGTGTCAATCTGATTCTCAGTCCAGTTAGCAAGACCTCGAGGGGCAGGATATTCTTGCTCTCTGACAGTACATTACCAATATAATGTCTGATTTTTGCCTTTTAGGGTGTGTAATAAGGTACTACTTTACCCTAAAATACTAAAGCTCTTGATAGTAAAATTTATAAACCAGAATCTAAGTGGAAATAAGGGAGAGGAGGAAAATCACATTCATAGTTTTATTATCAACTGCTGCTTTGTAGAATAAGAGGTTCAGGATTTGCTGCCTCATAAACCTAAGATAATACATTAGGTTCTCTAAACCGGGTTCTCTCCTATGGTGGCACATGTAGTCCTATGTAGTCCCTCCCCACCAGCGATGGCTGATTGGCTCAGGAATGGACAGCTGAGTGAGGCTCTACCAATCAAATTCTCTCTTTGGGAGGAACAACAACAAAGAGCCTCCGTGTGACTAAAACTGTACATTGATAAATTACAGAGCTGTAATACCACCTTGTCAATGGAAAATCAGAGAAAGATTATCTGCAGAGAAAGACATTCAAAGCGAAGAAGAGATGAAGTACCAGTCCTCGCACCTTTCTACTCCAGTTCCAGACCGTTCCTGAGGCCCTAGTCCCATCTTACCCTGGGGTTTCCGGAGACATTCCTTTTTCGATAGAATAAATTCTCTTTCCTGCTGTGCTACCCGTTACTTGCAACCAAGTAACTTGATCCATAATTAAGTTTAGGTAAGACACGGGGCCATATTATTCTATACCAGTCATCATTTAGTTAACATTCCTATCTTTTCAACATTTTAATGTTATGAGGTATGGATGATATGAAAGATGATACAATCACACCTGCCTCTAAGTAGCTCCTCACCAAATATTCCACTGAAAACTGGGCACCCAGAAAAGGTTATACGTATGCATCTCTCAGTACTAGTTATACCGTGTAAATAAGTATGGCTAGAAACGTGTCATCCACGGCTAAACTCAGTCAGTGCAGTTACAAACAACATGCTCATTTCTTGGAGTCCAGAGAGAATGCAAAATGGTTGATATGTAAGTTCTCTATTTCTGTGTAATAAATAACTCCCAAGTGTAAAAGCCTCAAACAATAAGCATTTATTATCTCACACGGTTTCTGCGGGTCAGGAAGCAGTTTAGCAAGGTGGTTCTGGCTCAGTCTCTCAAGTGGTAATAGTCAAGATGTTGGCCAAGGCTACAGGCTTGATCAAGTCCAGAGGATCTGCTTCTAAGATGCTTCCTCATATGGCTGTTGGCAAGAGACCTAGGTTCCCCACCATGTGGCCCATTCCAGAAGGCTGCTTGCATATCTTAATAGGGCAGCTGGCTTACCCCAGAGCAAGTAATCAAAAAAGGCAAAGCGGGGGCACATAGTGGCTCAGTCTGTTAAGTGACCAACCCTTGATTTCAGCTCGGGTCTTGATTTCAGGGTTGTGAGTTCAAGCCCCACCAAAAAAAAAAGGCAAAGTGAAAGCCCCTATGTCCTTTAAGACCTACCTTTGGGAGTGACACACTCTCACTTCTACGAAATCATATTGGCTCAAATGTCAGTCCTACTTGGTGTGAGAGGGCACTATTACAAGGGCATGAATACAGGAGGTGAGAATTGTTGAGGTAGGAAGGGCATCTTAAAGGAGGGCTACCATAACAGGTTACATCAGAATATATACTCATTGAAACTCCTAAATTAACATCAAATATAGATAGTGCTTGGAATAAAAGAAGAAAGTAGGAAGACATCCTGGATGAGCCCATGTTTATTAGTTATTTATGATAGTGAAGAAAACCAGTGGGGTATAAAACATGCTGCTATTCCTTCCAAGAGTTGAGTCTTTAAAAAAAAAAAAAAAAAAGAGTGGTGCCGGGGTGGCTCAGTCATTAAGCGTCTGCCTTCGGTTCAGGTCATGATCCAAGGGTCCTGGGATCAAGACCCGCATCGGTCTCCCTGCTTGGCTGGAAGCCTGCTTCTCCCTCTCCCACTCCCCCTGCTTGTATTCCTGCTCTCGCTATCTCTCTGTTACATAAAATCTTTAAAAAATAAAAATAAAATTTAAAAAATTAAAAAAAAAGAGCTGAGTCTAGGCAAGAAGATGAGACTTGCACATGGAATAATCAGAAAGCAATTAGGGTAACAATCTGATTCTAAATGCAATACAATTCAGAAAAGAAAGAAGTAATAGGGTGGATGAATTAAGGAACGGTCTTTCTCTACTCTACAAACAAAGGCTTAGCTTAAGTTAGTATCATTTTTTTTTTTTTTTGAGAGAGAGAGAGAGCATGCACATGCGCACACGAGCAAGGGATAGGGGGAGCACAGGGAGAGAGAAAATATTAAGCAGGCTCCATAACCAGCATGGAGCCCAAAGCGGGTTTTGATCTCACAGCCCTGAGATCATGACCGGGCCAGAATCAAGAGTCAGTGGCTTAACCGACTGTGCCTCCCAGGAGCCCTTAAGTTAGTATCTTTAACCATATATGTTCACTTGATGTTAAGCAAGTGATTTATCAGGTCTAATGGATCAGTAAGTCTAAGAAAAAGGCTTGCAACCTCTTTCAGGGTTGAGCTTCCACTCTTGATTTCCACTTGGGTGGTGATCTCAGCATCAGGTCATGATCTCAGTGTCATGGGATTGAGCCCTCACCCCTCCATCCCAGCGCCGAGCTCACCACCACCCCGAGCTCAAAGCAGAGTCTGCCTGTCCCCCTTCCTCTGCTCCTCCCCCTGCTCCTGCGTTACAGCTCTCCTCTCTCTCTCTCAAACAAAGAAAATCTTAAAAAAAAAAAAAAAAAGGATTGCAACCTAATTATACAACCAAGTCCCTCTTCTTGTGGGCTACTTTTTTTTTTTAAGAATTTTATTTATTTATTTGAGGAGGGAGGGCAAAGAGAGAGGGAGAAGCAGACTTCCCATTGAGCAGGGAGCCCAATGTGGGGCTCGATCCCAGGACCCCAAGATCATGACCTGAGCCGGTGCAGACACTTAACCGACAGAGCCACCCAGATATCCCTTGGGCTCCTTTCTTGATGCTATATTGCTGGGCTGACAGAAAATATTTTTTTAAAAAGAAGTTGGGGGATCCCAATGGGAAACATCAAAATTACCCTCTGAGCAAACACCAACAAGGAATCTGGACCAATCTGATCTTTATGTAACACCAGCTATTATAAGCTAGTCGCTGTGCTGGGTACTAGACACACAGTAAGAACAAGACAGCTACCAGTCCTGCTGCCTACAGTGTTTCAGTTTATCAGAAAAGGTAAAAAAAAATTTTTTTTTAATTCTCATAGAGGAATGATAAGTGCTACTATGACAAGGAAAGCAAAGGGAACTATTAGATCATAGAGGAGAAATGGTATTTCCCTAAATCTAGGATATGGGCAAAGAAGGACACCCTGATTAAATGACAGTGAAGCTAAAATCTGAAGACTGTGTAGGAGTTAGCTGGGAAAGAAATAGGCAAGAACGAATATTCTAGGTAGAGATAAATACATGTTTTCAGGCCCAAAGCTGGAGAACAAGATGGGTTTAAGGAACTGAAAGAAGTTTAGTGACTAGAATGTACAGTGAAAGGGGGCAAGTGGAAATAGGAGGGAGGAATGTTTTGGCCAATTGAATTCCCTGCAGCAAATCCCAGCAAGGGGTGGAGTCTGTTTGCTCACCCTTTGAATTCTGGCTGGCCTGGCACTTGCTTTGAGACCAATTAAATGTGGGGACAGTGGCACTGTGTGACCTCTACAGCTTGGGCATCAAGGGAGCTTGCCTGCCCACATTTGCTCTTTTGAAATGCCATCCTAAAACCACCAGGTATGGAAGCCAATCTAGCCTAATGGAGGACAAGAGCCCATGTGGAAGAAAACCAACATGCCCTAGTGGACAGCCAGAACCAAAGGCCAGACACCGAAGGGAGACCACCTTGGACCTTCTAACCCAGTCACCCTCCCAGATGGACACAACAGACAAGGGAGCCCACGTGAGACCAGCCCAAGAATTATATGGCTAACCCAAAACATCATGAGAAATAACAGATTAGGGGCTCCTGGGTGGCTCAGTCGGTTAAGCGTCTGCCTTCGGCTCAGGTCATGATCTCAGGGTCCTGGGATCTGGGATCAAGCCCACATCAGGCTCTCTGCTCGGTGGGGAGTCTGCTTCTCCCTCTCCCTCTGCTCCTCCCCCGGCTCATGCTCTGCTCTCTCTCGCTCACTCTCTCTCCCTCTCAAATAATAAATAAATAAAATCTTTAAAAATAAGTAAATAAATACAAAACGAAAATGGCGGAATCAGAATGCTCTCATGTTTCATTAGATGTCTGCAATCCATAGCAGGTCAACTGCAAATCAATTCTCATGTAGTTATCTAGATTATTTTTCATTTGGAAATATATAATTCAAATGTTTGAATTAAAAATCAGACATTTTTATCTGTCTGATTAGTCACAGAGGGGGGACTCTCCAAAATACTTTATTTCCTCACCGTCTTTAAAAGGCAAAGATGGAAAGAGAAGCGCTCACAAGTGAGTGGCAAGAAACAGATAAAAAGGCTCACTGCGACAACAGGCTGATTGTCAGTACAGCAAAGAAGAAATCATATTTGCCTTGTAAGCCAAAAATAAAGAAAATTCAGCAACATTTCAGTGAAACTACTTTAAAAAAAAAAAGGTGTCTACCTAATTTTCTCTAGACAGTATCTTTCATCCTGATGATGGGCCAGTTTATACAGCTTCCCCAAAATCAAAATCTATACCAGTGTGGCTAGAACAGCATGAGAATCTCATCAGGAAAGTCCACTAGAAAAGGGAGGAAGACCTGTATTCTGGAATCTAAATTCCAAGAGCCAGTTATTACTACTGTTTGAGATTTCCAAGAGCTGTCAGAAGAACGGCAAGCCAGACAAATACCTTGAAAATGCTTTCAACCCATTTGCAGACCCCACCCTGCCCCTCCTTGTCACATCTCCCTTGCCCTTTCCCCTCAAATTTCTAAGACTTGCTGGCTTTGTCTGTTTTGAATGGCAGTGCACAGTGTCCTGCTAAGGAAATCCCCTCCTTCCCCAGCTGGCTCACCAGGAAATTGTTTGTAAGTCAGCTTTTTCCTGGAGGTAGCGGACTCCCACAGGGACAGAGGGAGGATGTCTCTGCAGTGAGCGCAGTCCCTGGCTAGCCAATTCATGGACAATTCATGTGGTCTGACCACATGGCCACAGGCAGTCTTTGTAGCATGAGGCACCTGCGTACATTCTGTGCTTGCTATATGGCTTGTTTGGGATAAGCACAAACCACAACTTATTCGCCCTCACCTGCTAAACAGAATTTTTAGGCCGCACGTTTTATTTTATTATTTACTTCTAAACTTCTGACAAATGTGGGAGCTACGGCAAAGTGTGATGTTTTATTCAAAGAAGGGAGAGGAAACAGATAATTAAACTACCTCAAAATTAAATAAGATTTTTACCTAAAGGACACTCTTCTGATTACTTTAGCCCAAAGAGTTATAAATAGGTTCAGTCAGGCTACCAGTCAATTCAGTGAAACACAAAAGAATGGCAATTTTTCTATGTTTTATTTAATTTTATTTAATGTATTCAGTGCTTTGTTTTTTTTTCATTTTGTTTTGTTTATTTCTTACAAAAAGAGCAGTCATCAGAAGCAAAAGAATACAGACCGAAATAATATTCTTCTAAGGACAAAATATTTAACCAGATACACTGACCTCAGGAAGTACAGTCCATATTTCAAAAAAAAAAGTATATTCCATATTAAATGTCAGTATCATCATCCTTCCTCTCAAGTTCAAATACGTACAAGGCAAACAAACTTCTGGCTGTTGAGAATTTTTTTCAATTACCCAAGTTACAAATAAAAAATAGAGCTGCCATGAGAAAAAAATGAACCATTTCTTTCAATCTAGCTTAGTTAAGTGTGACTCAGAGGGGAAATTCTGAAGCATGCTTCTTAACAAAGGCTCTGTTCTCACTGCTTCAGGTTCTACCTACACAGAGGCTGGGAGTGGACAAGATGACCCACCTCTGGATATCCCCTCCAGTCTTTCGATGACATTGTTCACATGACAATCTCCCCACCAGTCACATTCACTGAGACCTTTTCCTTTTCCACATCGAGACAGGACAATTTGAAGCCCAGAAAGAAAGAAATTCAAGTCACCAGCATGCACCCCTTCGAATGCAAATGGCTTCTAATGAAAGTAGGTGGACATCCTAATTATCTAGGGCCTGAAGATGTACTTGTTCCTTGATGTAACAGTGACATAAGATTTATTTATAGTTTTCCTAAGACTCATTAAACATTTCTTGAAATGAGACCAGGTCACTGAAATCATTTTACTGTGGTAGGCAGGGAGGGCGTCGGGGGTGGGGGTATGGGGGAACCAGTCCTCAAAGGCAAGAACAAGGTTTTCCCTGCTGTCTTTGTAGGGGAGGGCAGGGCATGTTTTTTTTTACGGAGGATGCAATCACGTAGGTAAACAGCAAGAACTCTCTTCTGATGTTATATCCTGTCCTGTTTAACTCATTAATTTAAAGAGACCCTAAGCCACTAGAGTAAACACTAGCATTAGTAATTCTCTTGTGACCACCCCTCAAATCATTTCATTATGGCTCTGCAGCTAAAGAGAAAAATAAAAACCGGTCTGCTAATACTTTAAACTAACACACATCACACATCCAGTGGCGTACTCAGATCATCAATGAAATACACTCTTTTGAACTTGTGGCCCCACAGCTGGACATGAAGAGTGTTTTTATTTATTTCCCTTTTTTTTTAATTGCCTTTTGCAAGTCCTGTGGATTTCCACATGTCGATTATTATGGGCAGGGAAACCAATCTAATAGCAAACTGTATAATCTTTATTATTAAAAAAACATACAAACCATGTTTTACCACCAAGATCATTATTTCCTACTCTTTCATGTTGACAAGGGGGTGGGGGGGATATCAATAACCAAACAAATCACCAATGTTAATTCTGGACAAATTATAAAGAGTTGAATGTAGACAGCTATAAATGATCTTGAATTACTCACAGACAGACATGGTAACAAAAAAGTATCCCAAAGAAACACTGTCAAATGTTCGTAAAGATGGTTCATTTTCTAACTTCAGAGAAAATATTTCAAGGATGAATATTAAATTATGAACCCATCTGAATTATTGTAGGAGTGACACAAGCTACATAAAATACCATCTCCTACATCCCCATCACTCAGACCGCGTCTGATCTTCTGCAGAATGTGTCCTCTGCACCTAAGACCCTATGAGAAATAAAAGGGTGATTGATTTGGGCAGTAAAAAGACCTAAGCAGGCTTGGTATCAAGTAGTTTGGGGATAATGAGGATTTGGAAACAAAACTGACATTCCTCATATTCTTTGAACATTAGTAAGCAGATTGTGGCCACTTGATAAATGGTCATTCATAATATTACTAAGTTTCTGGATCACTTTATAGTCTATGGAGATAAAGGAAGAATAAAATGAGAAAGAGGAATCTTAAGAGACTAAAATGAAAAGATCAGGGGAGAATCTTCAAGTATCAGGATGGCAGAGGCTGCAATTTGTCTAAATGTTTTCTATTCTACCTCTGTGTCCCTTAGTAAGAGACCTTTCCTCCTCACTGGCAATCAGATGCGAGGACCTGGGCTAGGCAACCAGCAGGGAGGGAAGGCCTTAAAACACTGGAGTACATTCAAGAAGTTCTCCAAACCTCACTTCTCTTTATCCCAAGCAAAGCAGAGCACAAAGAAAGCAACCCGAGGAATGGCCATTCAAAAGAATTTACTATTTACTACACCATGCTTCAACAAGGAATTAGAGAAGTCCACAGTTACTAAACTTCTGAGATTGTTTCCTCATCTTTAAAAAGGTGATATTTTGATTTTATTGGAAATTATGAATAAGAAAACAATACATGCAGACCATTTGTGACACTGCTCAACCCAGCGACAACCAGACACGTATTGACCATGATTTAGTCTGTTCATAGCACATTCCAGCAGCAGATTTTCCAACACCTCACAAACTCCAAACCTGAAACAGCCCCCCCTCTTCCTCCAAAATTCAATGATTAGAGAAAATCTAAGTACCACAATTCTTTGGGCAACTGACGCCATCTTTTGCCTCCTCTCTCCACTACAGCTCCCCCACAAAACATCTGTAATTGGTCATGAGAATAGGTCCAAGAGAAATAATTTTAATGGAAGTAAGTCACAAAGAATTGGAATTCTACTGCCCTTAGTTTAAACCAAGGCGGTTCACTGACAGAGAATTGCACCAAATTGCTCCAAAGCAGGCTTTCTCAGCCTTGGCATGGTTTACATTTGTGGGTAATTCTCTGTTGGGGGCAGCTGTGCTGTCCATTGCAGGCTGTTTAAGCAGTATCCCTGGCCTCTCCCCTCTAGATGTCAACAGCACCCTCCCAGTTGTGACAACCAAAAATGTGTCCAGACATTGCCAGATGTCCCCTGGGGACAACCCTAATCCCACTGAGAACCACTGCTATGCGCATCCACTGAAATCAGAACCATGGCTCTGAAGTCCTTGGGTGTGTCTTCTCTCCTAAGTGAATAAAACAACCTCTTCAGAAACAAAAAGTGTTTCCCAATGGCTGTGGGGAACGAAAGGAAGATTCTTAACTTTCTTAGAAAATGCCACTTTCTAGGGGAGAGAAAACAACTTTCATTCTACCCTTCTTGGTTCTTGGCTGGGGCTCTATGACAAAACATAAACAAGAGAAACACATTCAGACTTATTTACTATAACTTCTGCATGACCACCCAGAGTCTTCACAGGGAAATAAGACCCAAGAAGTGGTTAAACCTGAGCATTTCTTTTTTTTTTTTTTTTAAAGATTTTATTTATTTATTTGACAGAGAAAGACACAGCGAGAGAGGGAACACAAGCAGGGGGAGTGGGAGAGGGAGAAGCAGACTCCCCGCCGAGCAGGGAGCCCGATGCGGGACTCGATCCAGGGACTCCAGGATCATGACCTGAGCCGCAGGCAGTTGCCCAACCAACTGAGCCACCCAGGCGCCCAACCTGAGCATTTCTAATGCTAGGTTCAATGAAGAGTGGAAAGTTGTGGACAGACGTGACAGGATACGAGCTAAGCATGGTAATCTGGGGGAAACTTAGCAAGGCCTGTTAATTTGAATTCCTCCCGGTGTCTCCCTTCCTTTCTTCCAGGTATAGGAAGAGCATCTGTCACATGACCGTCATATCAACTGTATCATGGGAAAATCACCAAGTCCCTCCTGCACCTGCCATTTCTCAAACTCCTTAAACTCAAAATATGCACTAGGCCAACATGTCCTGCTTTGGGGTAGTGTGTGAGCTGGGAGCCTCACCCCTCAGCCTCAACACACAGCATGTTGCTATACACAAAGTACGGTCTGTGACAAGTGCTACTTTTACAAATGATTTATCCCATTTGCAGGAAAGATAGGAAGAAAACCAGCAAAAGGAATAATCCTGACACTAGAGAAATGCTCACTTAAAAAACAAAAATATTCCTTATAGTAGATGACTTGTCATTCATTACATGCAGTGGCCAGATGGCCACAAATGAGCAAATAATATCTGAAGACATTTTATCCATGTTCCATGTTCTGTTATCTTTTAAAAGCCCTCAAACAGTCCAATGATCATTCTAGTATCTGCACATAATTTGCGTTGTACCCAAGCCCCATTACCATGGGGCCAGAAAGAACATTTGGCATGATCCTAACTCTAATATAATATGATTGGCTTTTCTTCTCCTTTTGATCTTTAATTGCCATTATTAAATGTGAGGTCAAAGTTATATATACTAATTATTACTGTCACTTTCTGATTTTACAGTTAATTATATCATAGAGAATGCTAGCAAGTGCTTCACTTTCCCATCCATAAAATGGGGATGATTACAGCACATATACCCTGCAGGGTGGTTATGAGGATCAAATTAGTTCACATTTGTAAAATGATCACAATAGTGTTGGCACATATTAAGTACTAATATGTGCTTATTAAATAAAATTAATATTGCTCTATTATTTGAACAAGAAATCATATTTATGCTTACATTCTTCATATCAAACTGGCTATATTTTTGTGCTTTTTTGGTTTTCTTTTAGTGGGAGGAGACACAGAAAGAACCTTGTGAACCTTCTGGGAGCCTGGGTGGCTTGGTGGGTTGAGTGTCTGACTCTTGATTTCAGCTCAGGTCATGGTCTTGGTGTCTTGGAATAGAACCCTGAGTTAGGCTCCTTGCTCAGCAGGGAGTCTGCTTAAGATTCTCCCTCTCCCTCTCCCTCTGCCCACCCCCCAACATACACACATACTCGCGCTTCTCTCTCTCTCTCTCTCTGGAATAAATAAATAAATCTTTAAAGAAAAAAGAAAGAAAGAAATGTAACCTTCTGTCTCTGAGCTCTCAGGACACACACTTTGAAAAAAAGTTTTACAGGAAACACGAGTTGTGTTTTTATGTATATGTATATGTAAATTCTGGTTATACACAAATTCCATGACCCATAATCATGAATCTTGTCCTGCAGTTTGAAAAACACCCCTTTAGGTGAGTATTCCCCAGAGACTGTTCTGTAGAGAAGTAATTTTAAGAGATACTAAAGAAAAGATTCTAAGGTCAAATAAATTTGGGAAACAGTTTATTTTGTATACTCGAATAACAAGTCTTAAGAAATGTATTAATTCCGTAGAACTCAAAAGTCCCCAAATTTACATGGGAACTGGGATCTTCTTTACTTCTGTTGTAAAAGATTAGCATTATCATGTAGCTTGAGGAATCACAGCTAATTTTTGTATTTCTCAAATGAAGGGGGAAAAAATTCCCAGGGAGAAACATTCTTCTTGCCTCAGTCTCAAGGCACCCAGCCCTCCTGCCTAATTCAAGGGAAGTAATTAGGAATCCTTGGTCATCACCAGTAAGTAGTTTTGCAATTTCTTAGTAATATTTAATGAAATGTGACCTGGAATGGTTTTTCCCTCAAAAAGGAATGTACTAGGTAAGCAAGTTAGACAGCAGAGATTGAAAGTGCTATATAAATGCTAATGGCTTCCAAAAGCCCTTTTATTTTTTGACTCCTTCATCCATTTATCCAGTCATCTATTAAATATTTATTGACCATCTACTATGTGCCAGATATCGCACTAAGGTGCCAGAAATATTTAGGGGTGGCATTTTCCCCCATTTTATTGAAATATCATTGACATATAAGATTGTATTAGTTTAAGATAAACAACATAATGATTTGATATATGTACATATTGCAAAATGATCACCACAATAATATCCATCACCATACATAGTTAACAAATTTTTTTTAATAAATAAATAAAGTTGGGGCACCTGGGCGTCTCAGTTAGTCATCAGACTCTTGATTTCAGCTCAGGTCATGATCTTGGGGTTCTGGGATTGAGCCCACGTCAGTCTCCATGCTCAGTGTGGAGTCTGCTTGTCCTTCTCCCTCCCCCCAGCTTGTGCACATGCTCTCTCTCAAATAAATAAATATTTTAATTAATAAATAAAGTCTTATAAATAAATAACAATTTTAAAGCCATGAAGGGAGCCCTTTTAGCTCTTGTTATCTCCTCTCTGCAAGAAACTTCTAGAAAGGACACCCGGCTCACAGAAAGAATAGCTATACATGCCTATATTACTCCGTAGCTTTAAAGAATAATGGGGGAGGGAAAGGGGGAATCCAACAAGAGGAAAATGGTTAGGTATAGAGAGCATTCCAATTTTGTTGGATAACATTAAAATGTATAACTGAGTAGGGAGTGCCTGGCTGGCTCAGTCAGTAAACCTTGCAACTCTTGATATCAGCGTTCAAGCCCCACATTGGGCATGGAGCCTACTTAAAAATAATAATAATTAGTTAATTTTTAAAAAGTTTTTTTTTTATGTATAACTAGGTAAATATTTGTTATATAATACTGCTGCGGAGAGGTGGGGAAGTTATGGATGGATAGAGAACTGAACCTAAAAACCTCCCTGTTACAATGTATATGAAAAGCAACATGGAAACTAAAAACCCTTGCGTGTGTTAGCACAGCAGTTGTCAAGTTTGAGGACACATACAAATCTGCTGGAGAAGCCTCTTTTAAAATGCAGCTCCTCTCCTAGACATGCTGATTCTGAAGGCCTAGGGGATGCCTGAGAGCCTGCATCTGTAATAACCACCCAGGAGCTTCGGAGGCCTGTGGTCTATTGACCATACATGCATTCAGTGAAAATTTACTGGCTACCTAGTATGTGCCAAGTCGTGCTCTAGGTCTAAATCAGAGCAGTAAACGAAGCCACACTTGAGAAACAATCATTAGGATGGTGGTCATTTTTTTAAATTCTTTAAATTTAAAATAATATCTCTCACATGAATTTCAAAAAATAATTCAACAGCTAAAACTTCCCCATCTAATTTATTTTTTACATAAGAGGAAAAACACATGCGACAGCTCTGACCTTCAGGTCAGCCTACAGCATGGACACTGGAAGGGAGTGGTATTAGCTGGCCACACAGGCTAGCCGCCACCTGGAGAGGGCTCTGCAAACAAGGCCCTAGCATTTCCTGCCATTCCTGCATGCCCTCCCCAGGGAAATAAGGGAGACTACTGGAAACCAGAAATGGTGGTGATAAGAGAATTTAAAAACAAAAACAAAAACGGGGCGCCTGGGTGGCTCAGTTGGTTAAGCGACTGCCTTCAGCTCAGGTCATGATCCTGGAGTCCTGGGATCGAGTCCCGCATCGGGCTCCCTGCTTGGCGGGGAGTCTGCTTCTCCCTCTGACCCTCCCCCCTCTCATGTGCTTTCTCTCTCTCTCATTCTCTCTTTCTCAAATAAATAAATAAAATCTTTAAAAAAAACAAAAACAAAAACAAAAAACCGTGTTACCTCAATTCATAAGAAACACAAATTAACGAACTTTTAGAAATTTCAAGTCCTTCTCTGCCTCCTTCTGGATTTTGATGCTGACCTCTGAACTCTGTCTCAGGTAGAATGTGCTCCCTGCCATTTCTGCACTGTATCATTTATTTCCTCATTTGGCATATTTAAACTTCACTACGTCCTGTTTTGGTCTTTTTTTTCCCCCTTTGGGTACAAATTTCAGCAAGTTTCTCCAGGTTACAGGAAGGCAGAGCCAAGGGTGGAATGAATTCAGCATGCGTGGGAGCAGCCACCAATGGGGACAACTCAATCCTATTTGTCTTGGCAAGGCATTCAGTAAGCTGTTGGTTATGTCATTTGCCCACAAGTGGGCAGGCCTCACTGTTTTGCAGTCATCCATTTCCCAAAAATGTTATCCTGACCACACACACAAACACACACACACACACACACACACACACACACACAGCAGTGCACTGCACCCCCATCCAGCTTTCGCTCCAGAATAAGTAGCAAGAATAAGTAGGACCATGTACAAAGGAATGAAAAACAGAAAAGATAAAACCCACGCGGAAAAAAAAAAAAAACCATGTAAGAATTTTAAATACTAAACTGTTCACCTACAGAGTACAGAAGTACAATAAAAAGTGGATAGCCAGAAAATTTTATCTAGCAAATGAGTTTATGCAACACAGTTTTGAAGTTAAATCTAAAATGACAAAACCATGAAAGCTAAACAGTACCCAAAAAAGTGTTTCGTCTCAGGTATTTTATATGAATTAATTTCAATTTACAGCTAAATGTCAATGAAAATTGGTTTGTTTTCTATACTGTGTTATGTTTGGTGCCCTAAGGCCTTTGGGCCCTGAGTAACTTATAAATAAATAACATTTCATTCTGATTGTTATGTAAAATAATTCCTCAGTTTATGCTTCCTGCATTCCCTAAAGAAAACCCGAATCCTAATGTTGCAAGAGAATTAGATCCATAAGCCCTAGCAAACAGTTCCTGAAAACAAAATGCTAAGATAACAGGCCTATGTCCTTTTTATATTTCTTGTTTTATTTATACTAACTTTGGGATTCAAATTTGTAAAACCCCAAACAGAACATGCAATGGCATAAATATCCCCTAAATATAATTAAGGACCCAGAAAAATCATATGATCAACCTAAGATGGGAATTGGGGGAGAATAACCAGCAGCATTTTTCTTAGTTTCTGGCATAAAATAACTTGTGAGGGTTAAAAACCCCATGTTTATATCTTAAAATCATCAAATGACTACATTGAGATAGTTACCATGAAATCATTATGCTTAAATTACACTAATTATAAATTGCACATTTCTGATTAACTGCTGAAGCTTTTAAGTGAAAGCTTTAATCAGCAATACGCTTTTAAAAATACTTCCCAATGCATGCACTGACAATGTTGAACTTTATCTGAGCCCAGGGCTCAAGGGAAAGAGCCCTGTTCAAGACATGCTACCACCCTTTTGTGACCCTTTTGTGTTCAGAGCAAGGACCCCATGCAAAGGACCATTCTGTCCTGGAATATGCTGGGACCCACCTCCCATTTTCCTCATTGATTCCCTCGTTTTATAAAACCCTAAGTGTTCTCTCTCTACTCTGAGACTTTCCTCATTAATGCAAGTTCTCCCTATTGCAACAGAATAAAATGACAGGTGCCTTGGCTCTTCCATTATAATAGAGTCCAACCTGCCCAAGTGGAGTTCATGGTAACCGATGTGGGAAACAAAGGCAAAAGAAAAATTACATTTCCTTACTACTTGCAGCCCATTGACAAGTCCTTGAAACAGGCAGAGTGACAGTCCTTTAGGGACTCAGCCACATCGATGTTAATACTTTGCTAAGGGCAAAAGCTAATCTTAGCCCGACCACCAGGATCCTGTGAGTCTACTTTAACATATAAAAATTCCTTTGGAAAATTCCTTTATCTCTAAACTCCCCAAGATATATGTTAACAATCATCCCTGAAGCGTATGATCCACCGATATACATCTGAAGGGTCTCATGACTAGGGTTTTATTAGACAATAATAAATGACCCTTTCCTAATAATGGCGAGGCCCTCTCAGGGTCCTGGAAACCTTGTTTCCCAAATACCTGGGAGGCTTACCCTATCCCTAACCCCCTCCCAACTGGAAAGTATATAATGGGCCACTCCTCAGTACCCCAGTGCTGCTCTGCCCACAGTCCTGTCCCCGTGCTTTAAGAAAACCACCTTTTTGCACCAAAGACATCTCAAGAATTCTTTCGTGGCCATGGGCTACAGACCCCAACATCTCTCCTACATCAGTAACTTTGAGATGAGAATAAAATTATTTGATCCGTCTCACTAAACTCCAGTTTGTGTTAGACCCAAGAGCTTGAAAATTCTTGCAAAGTTTAGTAGGGCAAACTCAAAAACATCAAAATCCATGTTTAAATTTTAGAAGTCTTTCCTTTTAAAGATAAGGGCACAATTCAACGGGGCTCAGTTTATTCAATGTATTTGTATTTACATATATTTGTCATGTATTCAATGTATTTGTAAAACAAACCATTGTGTCACAGCGAAGACATCCATCCTCAATCCACGCATTTAAAAAACCATATATGCCTAGAAATAATATTAAAGCAATGGCTTAATTAAAATTTAAACTGCTGGAAATTGTTTTTTTAACAATTTGGTATCTGATTTGATTTTAACGTCAGAGACTCTCTTAGCAGTCATTGAGAAAACAAATCCTACGCGGTCTGAGGATGATGCTACAGATAAACTGTCCATGTTCACACGGCTCAAAGCAAAATGACTGCACTGAATCATTCACACTCCTCCAACTGCTCACTCCCGACCTAAGAAGATGACAAGAGCTGACTGAATGAAGCCCAGAGAGAACGAGATGGAAAGAAAGCAACTGTCACTTGTTCAAGTTTGTCCTCGCCAGACCTATCATTTGGTATTCTTCAAAGCATTTATCACTTCCTGCTCACACTTCCATTGCAGCCGTGATGACATTCAGCTATAAATTTTTATTCACTCAACTCATTAAAATGCAAGTGTGCACGTGTCATATCAGATACATTCCCAACACCTGCATAATAAACCCAAGCAGACTCTGTGCCCATTGTGTTGGCTGCTCTATTCTAGAAGAGTGCTTGACACATAGTAAGCACCCACTAAACCTTGGCTGAATGAATCAATAAATGCCAACTGCTATTTCTGTTGTTATTACTACTCCTTGGCAGGAAATTGCTCTGTTTCTGTTTGGTATAGAATTTTACTCTCTCTCTCTCTCTCTCAAATAAATAAATAAAATCTTTTTTAAAAGCGAGGGAGGGGAGCCTGGATGGTTCAGTCAGTTAAGCGTCTGCCTTTGGTTCAGGTCATGATCCCAAGGTCCTGGGATGGAGCCCTGGCATTGGCACTGGGCTCCCCACTCAGTGGAACATCTGTCTCTCTCTCCCTCTGCCCCTCCCCCCTACTCACGCACGCGTGTGCTCCCTCTCTCTCTCTCTGAAATAAAGAAAACCTTAAAAAGAAAGAATTTTAAAAAACAAAACAGAACCCACTGACAAATGTACCTTCCATCTCAATCATCCATTAGACCTGTCCAAGTTTACAGCTTCATTTTACCAAGACCACAACTCCTCAAGAGCAGGCAATGTGCCTTGTGTTCTCCTTCAGAAGTATGAGCACAGTATAATATACAACATCCAGTCCCAGGGGTCAGCTGAGATATGAGACATGCTTCCAGGTTTCTAAGACCCAACACAGTTCAACAGTCTATCCAAAGGGCCGAACACACGAGGAAGTCACTCATCTGCAGAATTCACTTACTGTCAGTCTCTGACGGCCCTTCTGGATCTACCTGAACCCCAAAGTAATTCAACTTTTCTCTAGAAAATAGTAAACTGGATTTGGCCTGGTCACTGTATTGGTTCACAATTTTTTCAGAACTTATCAATTTCAAGCAAAAAAATGAAAAAGCCACACCCGGTATCAAAAATTAGACACACAAGTTAGGATATGAAAGTACGGTGAGACCGCCCAAGTACATAGGTTAGAGTTGGCTGGAACTATCTAGCTTAACTGCAGAGATCCACTCCTGGAAGGGAAAAGATCTTTCTAACAACTGTAGCCAGCAGTGGGAAATACACAGCCTGGCTGAACTAGGTGACAAAGGTCCTCCACATGGATACGCACCTTCTCTCAAGGATCCAAAAAACTAAAAACCACCAGGTTGCACCTGTCCTAGCAGGGGAATGACAGCCTGAGAAGGTAAACTGTGAATCCAGGAAGTAGGGGCTAAAATAAAAGATTAAATCGAGTCTTGCAAGACACCACAGGAGGGGGGGGAAATAAAAACAGCTACTAAAAATTCAAATGTCAATTAAATCCCATTGTTATACCAAAGAACTGCTCAAGGGGAAAAAAATTAGAACTTTCCTCTCCATGAATTTGTAAATACCTCTTCAACAGGCTGGAATGGAAATTACAAAATTCCACCCCGTAGGGATCTGCAAAAGTCACCACTAAAACAGAAACCCCTCCTTTAAGTCACACAAAGCCCCAGCCAGAGAGACCTCGGCTTTTTGTGTCGTCCCTGGGGCAGTGAGGGTTTACTTGGGGACAGGTAGAGGGATGAGGAGAACCTCAGGGAGAAAGGGTCTCCATCAGGATTTCATTCACTAAACAAAGTAACAGAAGAGCAGGTGCTACCTTAATGAAATCTCCCCCAGTGCCCTGCTCATGTTTCTCCCTCACAAGGGTTCTGTGTCCAGCCAGACTGGAGTGGGGCTATCTGATACCGTTATTGATTTCAATTTAAATGACAATGTCGTTAAAGGAAACATTTTCCTCGTATTTGGACCTGAATCTGCTTTTCCAACAAAATCCTGTTAAATGTATACACAGATCAAGTATTTCCAATGAAACTGTAGCATCCAAAGTGAGATGCTACTCTAAGCGCAAAATACACACCTAATTTCCAAGATGGGATGAAGAAAAAATGTAAATACCTCATTAGTTACCTGATATTGACTATCTGTTGAAATGATAATATTTTGAACAGATTTCATTAAATAGGTCAAAATTTAATTATAATTGAATTAACAAAAAAACTTTATTAAAATAAGATTATATTATTAATATGCATTAAGCCTGTTCCATTTTATTCCTTTTATAGTAGCTACCAGAAAAATTTTAATTACATGTGCTTCTCATTATATTTAGACTGGATAGCTCTGGAGATTCAAATCAGTTTATATGATCAGCTTTAAAACTCCCTCTTCAGGGGCGCCTGGGTGGCTCAGTCATCAGGTGTCTGCCTTCGGCTCAGGTCATGATCCCAGGGTCCTGCGATCGAGCCCAGCATCAGGCTCTCTGCTCGGCGGGAAGCCTGCTTCTCCCTCTCCCACTCCCCCTGCTTGTGTTCCCTCTTTCACTGTGTTTCTCTCTGTCAAATAAATAAAATCTTTAAAAAAAAAAAAAAAAAAACTCCCTCTTCATCTTTTTTGTGCCTCGCCTCCTCTAGCAGTCAGATGAAGCCTACAGGCCTTTCTCAGAATGATGGAAAGATGTTTATAAATGAGTCGAATAAAATGCACACGAGTACGGAGGAAACCAATTATACTGAAATAAGAACACATTTATAATTACGGTTTTTTTTTTCTTAATGAAGGTACTGAGTAGCAAATAAATAGTGGTGAGTCTAGTAACTACTGTAATTTCTCGGTAATGGTAGACATAAACAAAACCAGAATGCCCTATCAAAATATCTGAGATTTCTATTGATGACCAAGTCATGGGTATTGTCATGCTCCTGTGTGCTCTTGCCCAAGTTGGTAACTGAAAGAAATGCTCATGTTCAGTTAGCGGTGAGGAGGGAAAATGTAGATGTAGGTATGTCTGGGTGGCTCAGTCGGTTAAGCGTCTGCCTTCGGCTCAGGTCATGGTCCCAGGGTCCTGGGACAGAGCCCTGTGTCGGGCTCCCTGCTTAGCGGGGAGCCTGCTTCTCCCTCTCGTTCTGCCACTCCCCCTGCTTGTGCGCTCTCACCCTGTCAAATAAATAAATAAAATCTTAAAAAAAAAAAAAAAAAGAAAGAAAGCAAATGTAGATGTAATTTTTAGTCCACCCAAAAGTATGGGTCCCCTGATTTCTATCCAGAGATTCTAGGTTAAGAACACTGTTTTAATACCTGATGAATTCCTGAGTCTGTTTGCCAAAGATGACCCCATCCTTAGGATGTCATTTCACCTTGGCTCATTCCTGTTAATTTGGAGTTCATGACTCACAATTCCTGTTTTGACTACAACCAAACCAATATTATAAGGAAGCGTTTGCACTTGTTTTTTTCCGATACTTTTGCTCTCCAAAGGGAACAGGAAAAGCAGAAAAGGAATATATACTTAAAAGGGGAAAAAAAATCTTAACTATGTACCATAAAACCGGTTCTTTTGAGTTAATGATTCATTTCTGTGTGTCAGAATATTCAGCAACCAGAAAGGCCACATAAATTTCAGCGGCACTTCATATACATCTAACTTCATGTCTCCCAGTCTATTTTTATTTACAACACTTCTTTTTTTTTTTTGATATTTTGTATTGACTGCATCTTTTTTTTTTAATTTTTTTTTATTCTTATGTTAATCCCCATACATTACATCATTAGTTTTAGATGAAGTGTTCCATGATTCATTGTTTGTGCATAACACCCAGTGCTCCATGCAGAATGTGCCCTCCTCAATACCCACCACCAGGTATTTACAACACTTCTACAACGCTTACTGTATCCTATGTACTGTTTGAAGGACTACAACTTTAACTCCTTAATCCTTAATACAATCCTAGGAGATGAGTGCTATTAATATTGTACCCTTTCGACACATGAGAAAACTGAGCCTCAGAGAGATTAAGTAACTTGCCCAAAGTCACACAGCTGGGCTTCTGACAGAGGCCAAGTATCTATGATGTCTGTGACAATGCAATGGAACTGCAAGACTCGAGTCACTACAAGTGAGCAAACGTTATCACCTCACCACCTTTATTCCCTGCTTCTAAATAGCTCGCTGAAAAATTAAAGCTAGATGAGGTAATAAGGAAGACCACTTTATATCTCCTGGCCTACTCACAAGCAGTTTTCAAAATTAAACCAAATGGCTTTCTTTGTGAGGAGAAATAAAGCTCCTCAGTATCTCAGGGCAGTGAATGCTACTAGGCCTGGCATTTTTTTTTTCAACTCTTATCTAAACTATGTTCCGGGAGAATCTAGGCCTAATGATAAGCCAAGTTTCAACTTCACCACACCAGCTTAAGAGCGATTACGCACACACTCGAGACTTAACCAGCGGAAGGAGGACACAGAAACCCCAGCTCCTCAGGATCCAGTCACTGTTGACATTCCGTTGCCAGAACAAGGTGAACTCTGCCTGTGTCCGGAGCTCAGAAGTGAAACCAGCCCTACAGGTGTATCCAGGGAGGCTGGTTTACAATGAGTGGCACATTCTTTCCTTCTGTGAACAAATGAAGGATTGTCTCCATGTGGTGCTGGGCGCTCAGGGCCAGAGAAGCCGGTCTCACACAATCGCCTCAACATAGAAACACGTCAGCTAGCTGCCACTCTGTAACACCTCAAGTAAAACGGCTTTGAATGTCAACCAGGAAAAGAAAGAGGCGGATAATGTTACAGTAACATTTATCTAGAAAAACAATGTTCATTTGGTAAAACTTAACTACAGCAAGAATCTTTAGGGCAGATACAATGAATAAAGATTTGTGGCTACCAAAGCCTACTGCTACCTTTTAAAAGGACTCTTGGACCAATTTTAAAGCTTCATCTTGGCTGTGTGAACTGCCATCCCCTTTCTGAAATGATAGAGTCCCAGTGGTCGCTATAATATTAAATAAAATGACTTCATTTCCTCCACAGAAATATTTTTACCTCAACCCCCACACTCTGGCACTCAACTACACAGGACTCCAATATCAGGGGGCAAAAAGTCAGGCCTAATAGGCCCGGATCGTTCTCAGATTAACAACCTTGGGGGAATAATCCTATAAGAAAATATTTTCAAGATTTGGGGTAATAACATTTTTGGACCAGATGAAATTTGTTAAGAGTTTGCACTTTTGTTTCTAAAAACTTCTGAAGTCATTTGTTTCCCACAGTTTTTCTCAGAAGCTACTTTGTGGGAAAGAAAGCCAGTTCCTAGGCAGTAAGCCAGCTCAAACCGGGTTGCTCTGAAAGAAAGCCAGCCCCCCACGCCCCCCACGCCCCCCACCCCCACCGAGGCTGGGCTAAATGAACAGCTCTCACCAAGGTGGTTAATTTTTTACCTAGGTAGAACCAGAGGTATGCACATGGAAAATATTTATGACACAGCGTATCATGCAACAAGCAACAAACACAGAGAGAGTGCATGGCGCGATCCCAGTTCCGTTGCCTCAAATTACATAGGAAGAGTTAGGCCAAACTGTGCCATGGTTGTCTATAGAGAGAAGAATGAGGGGTGGGATGCCTGCTTTGGAGGATCAGTGGGAACATGGCAATACTGGGATGAAGGACAGATTCTGGAACTGAACTGCCTCCCATCCAAACCCCAGCCCTGCCACTGATTATCTGAGGAACCCGCGTTAGTCATGTCCCTTAAAACACTCTCTGCCTCAGTGTCTTCATCTGTACCTTAGAGCAAAACAGCCCACAGGCGGCTGTAAGGACTAACGAATGGATGTAGGCCAAGCACTCAAAGTAAGCGCCATTCTCACATTTTATTTTGTAACATCTGTCATTTTTAACATAACCCTCGTAATCAATGCTAGCATCGCTGCCTCCATAGAGAGATGAAAGAATTGAGTCCTGGAGAAATGAAGGCCCTTGCCCCAAATAGGGCAACTAAAAAGAAATGAGAGGGGTACCCTAGCTGGCTCGGTTGGAGGAGCATGCAACTCTTGACCTCGGGGGTCGTGAGTTCCAGCCCCACGTTGGGCGTAGAGATTACTTAAAAAAACATGTAACTAAAAAAAAAAAA
>NC_138369.1:28454421-28460165 GCF_054177405.1 Leptonychotes weddellii
CTCCCCCACCCCTCCCCTCCTGGCCTGGCCGGTTCCCCAGTAGGTTGGAGAGGAGTCTGGCCCAGGCAGGACACAGGAGGCAGAGTGAGGCCATGCTCAGAGTGAAGTGACAACAAAGCCACCGGGGAGGTCGCTCCACAGTCTTTAGGGGTCTCTCGTAAGGCTCAGGAGGGGTAGCATGAGAAATCTGGGTGTCCCAAGGGAGGAAATGCAAACAGCCCCCATCACTGCCCTCCACTGCTTCCTCCTTGACAGGCTCACAATGTCCCCCAAAAGAAACACTGATTTTGTGGGTCTTCGCTTCCTGCACATCTCCTCTTTCATTTCTGGGCCTGCTCCGGCGCTCTTGCAAGTATCAGAATGACAACCACGGGTCTTTTAAAATGCCACCCTCGGTCACCCTGCGTGGCGGAAAAGGAAACATCGCTGGCTGCCGTCACAATATTTACCATTGCTGGAGTGTTTTGTTTGTTTTCCGTGGAGGATGCAGAGGGTTGACAAAGGAAAAACAAAACTCCTCTGTGTCAAAACACAAGCTGGGGATGATTTCCTTCTCCGCTGCCCTTGTGTCAACTGCTCACAAATCCAGAGCAGCCCTGGGCCGGAGGAGTGTTTATGGTCCTGCTGAGCCGTAAACATGCCACCCTTCAAAACAACACACTGAGCCACCTGAACATCAAACCAACGAGGTAGTTCCAGAAAGGATATATTGGGTTTTGACGTCGGACGCTCTGAGTGAAATAACTTTGTTTCCCCTAAAAAAAAATAAACGAAAATAAATATAGGCGTGTTCCAAAGCAATGTAGCCAGCCGCTTCTTCCTATGACTCACAGCGACCTCATAACTTCTTTTGTTATGGTAACTATAGGCCAGGAACTATGGGCTTTTTGGTGGATTGATTCATATACTCTTCAGAGCAGCTCCATGAGGAATTTCAAATTATTCCCATTATGCAGAGGAGGAGACTGAGACTCAAAGAGCTTGAATAGCTGTGTAAATTCACACAGTTTGCCATGGGCTTTGGGACCTTGGTCTATCAGATTCTGGAGGATGAGGTCCAAAACGACGGCCCCACATTCAGTTAAGGCCTCAGGAGGTCACCCCACAGCCCTTCACTCAGGGTTGAAGCTAAACGCTGTTGAAGCGTTTCAACAAACACCCAGATGCCATAATGATCAATTTAAAACAATAAAGTAGGCATATTCTAAATGGCTGAAATTAAAAGATTGCCAATACCAAGCGCTGCTGGAAATGTTAAGCAAGGGAAATTCATATACTGCCAGTGGAAATGTAAATTGGAGCAAGCACCTTGCAGTGCCACTGGGAATCATCTAGACGAACTAGACAAAGGCATAGTCTATGACCCGATCCTGCATTTCCACTCTAGCTACCCCCCCAAAGAAATGCAAGTGCATTCCTTGAGTACCAAAAGACATGAGTGGCCACAATGACAGTAACATTATTCATAATAATCCCCAACAACAAGCAACACAAATGTCATCAACAGTGGAACACATGGGTATATGCTGGCATCTCCATGCTGTATATAATGCTATACAAAAATGCAAATGAATGAACTACCGCTATATGCAGTATGGACAAAGCTGAAGCATAACGTGGAGGAAGAGATGGGGCAAGGTGCAAAGAACAAATGCTGAACGAACACATTTACACAAAGTCCTCAAACAAGCAAAACTCATCAGTGGGGACAGAGGTCAGGATAGTGGGGTTCCCTTTGGGGAGGAGCCCAAAAGGGGGCTTCTTGGTTGCCAACCTGGTTTTTCTTCTAGATCCAGATTGGGCTGGTGCTACTTAGGTTTGTTGACTTTTTGATATCTCATCTATTGTACATTTAGGATTTACATAATTTTCTTTCAGATTACCTCCCTTCCAAAACACACACAAAAAATCGTAAAACCCTGAAATCGAAACTAGGTTTTTAAGACGTGCACAGGAAAAACCAGGTACAACAGAAGACATTCTAAACCTAACTCAGTATTCTTAACATTCAGGAACACCAGTACGGGGAAATCACCTTGGCAGTATTTTAAATGGTGTTTATATTCAATAAAGACCTGCTCGTTGTGGCATCAAAGACACACGTGCAGCCCATCTCAGGAAGAGGCACAGTCCTACAATGCCTAGGGTTTGCAAATAGAACTCTCGTGTTGCAATGATGAAGTCATTTAGTATTTTCGCACAAAATACTCTGAGGCAGGGTAAAAACTGAACATTCTCTGCAGAGGCTACTCCGGGAAGCAGGGGCTAGCCTGGCCTTAAATGTCCTCCCCGGCGGGGGTAAAGGGACATACAATAGTCCTACAAAAGACAACAGGACTCTACATAATATGACCCAGCTATGTGAGGTAAAAAGTCAACACCCATGGTCCTAATGAGCAAAAATACACATTTTGTCCCTTGGCCAGCATGCAAAGAATTCTAGTGCTTCTCATATCTGCCAAAGCACAAATAAGGTTTCAAACGCTCCAGAAGCCACTGAGGGCACAGTAGCTCCAAAGACACACAACCTGGAACTCTCCGACCCCTTTATTTGGGTACCTCTTAAAAAATATTTCAGACTTGGGGCGCCTGGGTGGCTCAGTCAGTTAAGTGTCCAACTCCTGCTTTCGGCTCAGGTTATGATCTCAGGGTCGTGGTACTCAGCCCTGTGTCAGGTTCCGCACTCAGCTAAGAGTGTGCTTGAGATTCTTTCTCCCTCCTGCTCTGCTCCTGCCCCCCCCCAATCTCTCTCTCTCCCTAATAAATAAATAAAATCTTAAAAATATATATATTTCAGGGGCACCTGGGTGGCTCAGTCATTAAGCGTCTGCCTTCAGCTCAGGTCGTGGTCCTGGGGTCCTGGGATCGAGCCCCACATCAGGCTCCCTGCTCAGCAAGAAGCCTGCTTCTCCCTCTCCCACTCCCCCTGCTTGTGTTCCCTCTCTCACTGTGTTTCTCTCTGTCAAATAAACAAAATTTAAAAAAAATAAAAATATATATTTCAGAGGCACCTGGGTGGCTCAGTTGTTAAGCGTCTGCCTTTGGCTCAGATCATGATCCCAGGGTCCTGGGATCCAGCCCCACATTGGGCTCCCTGCTCAGTGAGAAGCCTGCTTCTCCCTCTCCCACTCCCCCTGCTTGTGTTCCCTCTCTCGCTGTGTCTCTCTCTGTCAAATAAATAAAATCTTAAAAAAATAAAAAAATATATTTCAGGGGCGCCTGGCTGACTCAGTCATTAAGCGTCTGCCTTTTGCTCAGGTCCTGATCCCAGGGTCCTGGGATCGAGCCCCACATCGGGCTCCCTGCTTGGCGAGAAGCCTGTTTCTCCCTCTTCCACTCCCCCTGCTTGTGTTCCCTCTCTCGCTGTCTCTCTCTCTGTCAAATAAATAAATAAAAATCTTAAATATATATTTCAGACTCACTTCAAGCACAGGGCTTCTAAACTTCCCCTGACCTCCACTGTCCCCGTGTTGGGTCCCTTCAATCTTCTCCCTTAGTATGCTCTATCTTTCCTATTAGCACTTTATTCAAATTGTCATTATTCTCATTATCTGCACAATTCTTTGATTCACCATAAAGAACATCCCTTTTCTGCCCATCTGCAATTCCCCAGGGCAAACCACATCTGCGCATAGTAGGTACCTAATAAAGTCTTAACACACAAACGTATACGTTTTTTCTCAATACTAACAATAACAACATAAGCAAATATGTTTGTGTTCTTCTCAAACCAGCAACCCCAGCCTGGTGCGTTTCAGGAGTGATCTAAATTCACCCCAGATGGGTTTTTAGATAGTCAAGCTGGTTTTTCTTTGAGCCTGGATTCCCCACGTGGAAAAGCTCCCAGAAAGGCTTGCCTAGATACAGAGAAAGTGATGTCTACACAATTCTGCTTCAGCCTTCTGCTGGGAAAACCTCCAGCTATTTCACTGAACTTCATATAACCAAGTCATAGTTCACATTTCACAGATTCCTCATGAGGGGTCTGACATCTCTCGAGAAGAGAGCTGGGGGAAGGGTGGGCAGACATCTGTCTTTAGAGTGGTTTCTAACAAACTGATAAGTACAAACAATTCTAAGAAGATTAGGATGTCACTGGTCCCTGTGGTCACCAAACAAAAAGGAGGTCTGTCCTATGGAATGACTCCAAAGGAGCGAAAAAGTACCTAATCATGATTTAATTACAATATTTTACCCTGAAATCACAGAGGAGAAAATCACCCAGGTTTGAAGCCAGAATTATGGGTCTCGCTGTCCACACAAATATACACGAGATTGCCCTTGGGTAGAACTGTGCAGAGATGGGTTTTTGGTAGTCTTCACCCACTTCAGTTCTCCCACTTCTCGATATAATTTCCCCACCTTGGTTTCCATTTCATTTTCCATCCTTCCTCCTATGTGGCTGCAAGGAAAAATATTCTGAGAAAGAAGTTTAAATCTGCCAGTTACATGCATTCCTTCCTTGTCTATTAATAACCCACCACCCTTACTGACTTTCCCTACTTCGTCTCTAAGCTATAAGCTTGGCAGCAAGAGCATGGGCCAGCTGGACATGGCACACACACAAATAATGGGAGACGAAATGGGTGAATAAGTGAATCAGGTTCCTCTTCAGCTTTGAAATAACATATAATCCCAGAATAACCTTTTGAAATTCCATGACACCGTGCTTCCAGACAAGGAGGGGTGGGGATATTTCTGTTTCCCTCTGGTATATCCCTACATCAGGCTATTTCCACTTGCTGAGATGAATCAGAAGTAGGACAAACAGACAGGAACCTAACTGGTCTCTGTACAGTCAAAAAAAAAAAAAAAATACTTGACACGATTCTATAAACAGTAAAGTCACCTTGAGCTTGGTACTACTTACCCAGCTTGCACTTACCCTTTCCTCTTTGAATTCATTCAGGTAGTCAACCCATTCCTTCTACATGTTACTATTGTTATTTGTAACTCAAGTTCCTTAAGCAACACTGAATGTGCGTAAGTGAATATACACTGCCAGGACTCAATAAGTGAGGTGGATCTTGAACATTCCTTATGTAAATTGACAACAAAAAAATAAAACCAAAAAAACAAAACAAAACAAAAAACCCCTGTGAACAATATCTTGTGCATTCTACATGGCTGGCTAACACAGCAGAAATACCTTTGTATACCAGTGATCCTCAGTATCTTGGGAAATAATATTAAAATGGAACCCTTTTATAGATGCCAATGAGATAAGGAAGGTCTAGTGTGACAGCCCCTCAAAGGCACTCTATGGAGAACAGGTATCCTCATTTCCAATATAGTCAGGAGCCAAACTGATAGCATGGAACTATATCCGTTCATGTCATTTTACGTGTTTCAAAAAAACAAGCTTTCTTATAAAGACAGACTCCATTCCTCTTGTCCTCAACCTTCCTGTCAGGCTTCCCTTAATAAAGTTTCTGCCTGATAAACATCAAGAATGTTCTATTGTGCTGAGGAGAAAGAAGCTTACATCAGATTGCCTGGTTGGAGCTAAAAGCTTGGGAACCACCTGAGCAATCAGCTAAATCATTTGGAAAAGATTATTTCTCCAAGTGGGACAGTTTCCATGATTTGGTTGGCATAATACTCATCAAGAGGTTATTTTTCTTCTATTAATTCTCTCATATCAGTAGTTTTAGGATAAGAAGCATATTTAGCTTGTTTGTTCTCATGGATATTAAACTGTATCAGTCAAGTGCATTCAAGTTTTCCCAGGATTTTTACACATA
>NC_138369.1:28460665-28482091 GCF_054177405.1 Leptonychotes weddellii
GAGATCATGACCTGAGCTGAAATCAAGAGTCTGATGCTCAACCGACTGAACCACCCAGGTGCCCCTGCTCTTTCTCTTAATCACAAGATGGAGAAATTCCAGGATCGTATGAGGTGGCAGAGATTTCGTGGTCAGGAAAAAGCCTTCATCGGAACTCTGGGAACAGGTACCAGCACTTAAACTTTTGTCACTTTGGTGTGATCTTGAGCTACTGAAGGTTAGTCTTGCAGAAGAAAGAATACCCTGCTATTGTTTTATATCTTGTTAAAATACTCTCCTTGCCATTAGCATTTCCAATTCTGGGTCCTCTCACTGTCAGACTCCTAACAAGCCATGCTGGGGATGCCCCGAAGAGCCAGAGAGTTATCATGAGTCATCACAAAAAGAGCCCCAAATTATGAATACCAGGACAGCTATGCAATAAATCAAGTACAGTAAAATGTTGATGGCAGAATCTATTAGCGTGCATACAGGTGTTCATGATAAAATTCTTTTAACTGTGCTGTTTAAAAGTTTTATAACAAAACGTTGGGAGGAGAGCAAGGAAGAGCCCATAATGTCATTTCCTGCTCAAAAATAGAAGAGCACTAGAGAGGATTTGTCAACAATGCCATAGTGAAAAGATTTTTTTTTTTTTTTTAAGTGTTCCAGTTAAACTCCACAGCACACAGAATCAAGTTAGGGGTGAACCCAGCTGGGGTCAAAGGCTGGGAAAGATACAGGAGAGCAAGTGGGATGAAAACCTGGGTCCCCTGCCAGCTGAGCTAGAGAAACCATCTCCCGATTGAAAGTGTTAATGGAAATGCCAGACTCAAGCAGTCATCTGGAAACCGTTGCTTGACACTGTACTTTGCAAACAGATACCACTTCTTCTGAAATGGCAAGAATGCAGGGGACAGCCATGCCTATCTCTAAGTACTGGCAAGCACCCAAGACAAGTGAACAGATATGGATTTCTCGGGCGCTAGAGATGAGGACCAGCTCTTAAAAGCCTCCCAGGGAATGAACGAGAAAGGGGAATTCACCGAGATGAGGCTGGGCCATCAGCTAAAGGGGGCAAAGGGGAACCCATGTCCGGCACTGCAAACCCCTACCAGGGAGGAAATTCGCCTCAGTGCTCACAAGGGGGTCAGGTTTGTGTCTTTCAAGAAGGCTCCTGCAATTTGTGATCTACATACTTGGATCACAAGTATGCCCTTCCCCTCGAAGGTGTCCCAACTGCTAGACTGGGTCTGAGGGTAGGAAGGGAAGTTGGAGAGAGAAATAGGAAGGAAAGGATGGTGAAGAAAGAAGGGGATGAAATTTTAGGCATGTCCATATGCAGGTGGTAAAAGTAGAAAATGGTGCATCTTTTTGGAAGGGCAATTTGGCCATATATAATAAAGACATAAAATGTGTCTACCTTTTGAACTAGAAAACTATTGGGACTTTATTTTATAAATACAATTATATGTACATAAAGATCAAGGTACAAGGAAGGATATCTTACTCACTGCAGCATGATTTGTAAAAACAAAAGGCTGGAAAGAACCTTAATGTTCATCAGCAGGGGACCAGTTAAATAAATTATGTATGGAACACTGACAAGAAGGCAAACTCCAAGTCGCTGAAAAGCATGAAGCCAATCTCAGCACTAACATAAAAAGAACTCCAAAAGAGAGTTCCAAATATCAGTTGTAAATAACAAGGAGCAGAAACTGATATATACATATCATCAAAAAATACATACAGTATATACATGTGTGTATGTACACATATGTGCCATATATTATAAATACATAATATACATATACACATGCACACACATTCTGTTCTCTATATGTTTTCTTGTACACAATTTTTTTTAAAGGAGGGAGAACAACAGAAGAGGAAAAGGAATATGCTTATATAGTATAAACAATTTCTAGAACAAGAAACCATTGGGGCGCCTGGATGGCTCAGTCGGTGCAGCATCCAACTCTTGATTTCTGCTGGGTCATTATCTCAGAGTTGTGAGATCAAGCCCCGCACTGGGTTCCATGCTCAGCATGGAGTCTGCTTAAGATTCTCTCCTTCCTTCTCTATCTCTCCCCACCATTTGCTCTCATTCCTTCTCTCTCTCTCAAATAAATAAAATCTTAAAAAAAAAAAAAAGAAACCACTAAAGGTGGTTGCATCTGGGAGAACTGGAGAATTCAGGAGATCAGAGACTTTCCACTCTATACACTTTTTACTGTCTAAATTTTTTATTCATCTCTATTCCTTCTTCACTTTAAATGAAAGTAAATATGAATATTCTTTTTTTTTAAGACAAACATTTTATTTCTTTATACACATTTTGTTTTCATAGCCACCATGGATAATCTGAATCAGACCACTGAAATAGCATTTTTTGGTTTGCTTTCACAGTATATTTATTGTACTGTTTGTGAATTTATGCTGAATTATTTCCTTGGGGGATGTGACAATTAGCAGCATATCCTGAAATGCTTTACACTTACATAGGACTTTAAAGTTCATATGGGTATGCATTAACTCCTCTTGATGAAAATCTCCAGGACAAGGCTGTGTCACTCCCATTGACATTCTTCAAGGATTTCTTGAGTGATAAAATCAAAGTCTCGAGCTATTTTGATTTTTGGAAATCATGCAATTCATACAGTTTCCAAGTGATTAAAACGCACTCTTGTTTAAAATCACAGGCTTCCTGAAAGTACACAGACAGCTTTCAGTCCCTACATGTGATGCAATGCAGAAAGCTCTCAGATGCTGTCTCTGCATGCTGAGATAAGATTTTGGAAAGGCAGCGGCACCTGCGTGGCACATTCGGTTGAGTGGGCGAGTCTCGGTTTCAGCTCAGGTCATGATCTCCCTGTCCTGAGATCGAGCCCCGTGCTGGGCTCCACAACCAGTGCAGAGTCTGCTTAAGACTCTTCTCTCCCTCTCCCTCTGCTCCTCCCCCACACTGTGCACATGTGTTCTCTCTCTTAAATAAATAAATAAAATCTTAAAAAAAAAAAAAGATTTGAAAAGGCATTCTACTGAAGCCCTTTGGTTTCCACAAACAATATGCAGGACTAAGATCATCACCAGCCAAGAGGCCACCAGTAAAATATGAAGAAGCTCCACTGCTTATTCGAAACAATATTTGATTCACAGGGAAGGTTCCAGTCTATTTGGAGTTGAGTCCTAACATCTCTGTGAGCTTGCTGTTAGGACACGACTCGTGTGTGTTAGACATTTCATAGGACTGCTCTGAACGTAATCCCCAGTTTACACGCGATATAACTAGAAGAACTAAAAGAAGGAATTACTAAATAATTTGCTGTATTAGGAACATTTAGCAAAAGGCTAATCCATTTCAAAATGATTCAAGTGAAAGAGTAAAGTTTTATAAAACGGAGGTCCTTCACCAAACCCAAGCAAATGGAAGAGGTTGGTCTCGGGGACAAGGGTCGGGAATCTCTTCATTTCTGTATTTCGTTTTCTCTCACTGCACACCAGCTTCTGAATCCTGGAGGCCATAGCTCTCAGTTCCCAGCCCTCATCTGTAACCATTTTACCAGGAGCAGGAACCCATCTAAAAGTTCCAATCATTAGCATTTGGGACCATACAGTTATTTGTTTGGGGTTGGGAGAGGGACGGTCCTGTGCATTGTAGAATGTTTAGTAGCATCCCCAGCCTCTACCCACTAGATGAGATGCCAGTAACACCTCCCTCTCTCCCCAAGCTGTTACAATCAAAACTACCTCCAGACATTGTCAAATGCCTCCTGGAGGTAAAAGTGCCACTGACCTAGAAAAGCTCCATCACTTGTTTGATTTACCCTCGCTAAGTGCTGAGCAACACCACTGGATGGCTGGCTTGTTGCACAAACATGGACAAGTAAACTACGGCAAGCCTGCACTCACAAAGTGACCCGTTCCTAGTCTTGTGGTTTAAGAGGGGTTTCCGGAAAGAGAAAGTTGTCACTCAATCACCACCACACAGCCTTCCCTATACTCTCTAAGTCAGTGCTGCCCAATACAATAGCCACCAGCCACATGTCGCTATCAATCACCTGAAATGCAGCTACTGCAATTGAGAAACTGCATTTTTAATTTTTATTTCACTTTAATTATTTAAATAGCCACATGTAACTATTGGCTACCAAATAGGACAGCACAACTCTAAGTATTGAGAGATTTCAGGTTCCTTTACAACAGCTCCTGTTACATAGTAGGTGCTTAACAAGTATCTATTGAATTAATGAGTAAATGAATGGACAAGGTTGGACCCAGGATCTGGAGTGAAAAAGATTATTTGACAAAGTCATATTGCTCCAGCCATAGGGAAAATGAAAACTCAGCAACAAAGAATCAGGAAAGTAGAAATAACCCAAGTATTCATCAATGGATGAGCAGATAAACAAAATGCAATGTATACATATAATGGAATATGTTATTCAATCCTACAGAGCTAAGAAATTTTGACACGTGCCACAACAGGGACCAATCTTGAAGACATTGTGCTAAGTGAAATGAGCCAGTTACAAGAGGATAACTACTGTACAATTCTACTGAAAGAGGTACCTAGGGTAGTCAAGTTCATAGACACACAGAGTAGAATGGCAGTTGCCAGGAGCTGGGGGAGGGGGACAGGGAGTCAGTATTAATGAGTACAGAGTTTCAGTTTAGAAAACGGAAAAAGTTCTGGGGATGGCTAATGGTGATGGCTAGATCACAATGTGCATGAAGTTAATGTCACAGAAAGAGCTATACATTTAGAAATGGTAGAAATGGCTTTTTTTACATTATGTATATTTTATCATGAAAGAGAAGAGAAGAGAAGGAGAGGGAGAGAGGGAGCAAGGGAAGGAGGAAGGGAACGAGAGAGGGAGGGAGGAAGGGAGGGAGGGAAGGAGGGAAAAGCCAGGAAAGCTTAATACAGTATGGTAGACTGAACCATTGCTCATGATGCATGTTGTCCCTGTATCAAAATTATAGATCCACGCTCTCTGCCTTGTAACTTTGCAGTTTCTTCCAATCTGGGTAGAGCATACTTGCCTGCACCATAAATGTTGGGTTTGGCCATGCAATCTGCTTTGGCCAACAGAACGTTCCCAGGTGTGACATGACGCAAGCAGAGACTTCAAGTGTGCTTTTGCAGTGTGGCTTGGCCTCTTAACACTCCAGTGACTCACCATGAGAAGAATATGTCAGAGTAGCTGCTAGTCAGAGAAGAAAGAGGAAATAAACAGAACAAACCCAACTCCAACCCCAACTCAAATCCCATACTCCAGAGACAAGACCAACCAACCCACAGCCTGACATAAAGCCACCCTACAAACCTGTGACTGAGAGGACATCCTTGTTGTAGGCTGCAAGTTTGGGGGGCAGTTGTTACGCTGCATACTGACAGCAAGAGCAACCTGACATAACGAGTTTCAATTTCAATGGTCATGGCTTTGCCACCAAGAGAATCGTCAAAGCATAATGAATATTTGCCTCAAAAGTGCTTCGGGATCAGCTGCATTCCAGAATTATAGATAGACCAGTTCTGTTAAATATAATTCCCTGAACTATGAACTGCTCTGAATCATTATTGAGAAGGCCCACTAGGTGTCAGAGCCTTGAAGAAGGTGAGTCCAAGGTAGAATTGTGCTTCATTCCTTTAGGGCCTGTGGCTTATGGTTTTAAATGGTGTAGAATCTGAGGAAAACAAATCCTGGCACCTCTCATAACTCATCATCATCCCAGAAGATCATCTCATTTCAAAAGGATCCAACTTGAAACGCTCCCTGAAGCACTTGAGGCCTCACTCAGCATTCTCCTTCTAAAATTTCTACTTTCAACAGTCCCTGGCAGTCATTCTGAGCTGGTGGCCAACATACTCTACTATCTGAGACCCTTCACCCAGGGAGGAAATAAAATTTGCATCCAAGGCAAGCACCCGTTTTCATGCAATTCAAAGGAACCAAACCATGAACAATGAGACAACTCACAGAAGCTCTGTCATCATCCACAAAGATTCGTGAAGGAGACTCAGGCCTACCATCTCTTCTATAAGACACAAAGGCCTTCCTGCATCCTGCTGGAAGGAAGCCAACCCAGCTTCTTGCCTGATGTCCTTCCTTGGGCTTTAACCAGCTCCATGCCCTACTCCAGCTTCCCTTCACCCCCATACCAAATGACCAAAGAGGGGGGAATGGTTTGGATTTCTTTTTCCTAAAGAGCAAACTTCTTACCCTGCTCTGCCCCAAGCTCAATATAGTTTCCTCTAGGCACAATCCATCATGCTACACCCAGCATGAAGGAGCAGAAGGAAATCCAAGGGCAAGTGGGAAAAGACTCTATCCAGGGGATGAGAGGGCTAGCAGCTGGGAAAAGGCTGATTCTGGGGGAAGAGAGGAAGTTATTTGAGGCTTTCTGAGGCTCATGCGCTCTATCTGTGCAGCCTAAGCAGTCCCTAATTCTGCCACATCATACGGCACAGCAGTCCCCACCCCTCATTTGGAAAACTGACAGGGACAGAAGGCATCAGATAGGAGGAGCGCGCACAAGGGCAGCAAAGAAGTTTAAGAGAGAAAATCATTAAAAGAAAGATTGATGCTATAATGCCATTGTTTTAAGTTCAAATGATTAACTATGGCAAAAAGGAACAGGGAATATACATACTTGAGAAAGAAATTCACCAAAAGATGAAATTTTGCTGGTAATTATAAACATTTTTGGGTGCAGTAACATTCCATTACCCTATGTGTATGTCGTTATGCATTCGATGTACACATTTGTTCCTGCTTTTATTTAACTTGTAAATGAATTAATTAAGTAGGTATTCCTTTTAACTCAGTTTCTATTACGTAACTTCCCAGGCAGTTAGCACCATCTGACCTTCACTTGGCTGGAACCATTTCGTTCTCTAATTTTTATTTAAAGTTTCTGTTCAACCTGAAATCTCATGTTTTCTTGCTAAAATAATTATGAAACCTCTGAAAGGTTCAGATTGGGTGACACAGGATGCCAATGATGACAGCGATGATGAAGAGGAAGGGAAAAAAATCAAGAAAAGTGACCCTCTACTCAACTATTAACAGTCAACATTTATTTATTAAGTATGTGAATACAGCTTTTTGAAGAAAATAGGTAAGGGGACTTGTCCTTTCCCAGATGACATTAGTCCACTCATCTCTGCTCCTTGTCCTAACAGTGATGGAAATTCAATAGAAGAAGTAAATCTTCAGGAGACCTCTAATCTAGTATTCTCTCTCTCTCTCTTTTTCCCCCAACTGCAGCACCTTCATAAAGAAAGAACCAGAAAGTTCCTTTGGGTTGCACAGGATATGATAAGATACTCCATTTAAAGTTGTGACTGTAAGGAAGTAAATAAGTAGATAGACAGACAGACAGATAGATAGGTAGTTTGGATTGTTGCAGTCCCCATGATACTTTGATACAAATTTGGCCAAACCATGCTTTAAAGGGCTCTGTTGACACATAGCAAACATTACAACTGAGTGTATCCTGGGAAAACTGTAAACTCCTGAAACATTTAGCATGATATTGTCTATCAATACACAAGCATATATACATTTATGTAAAGCACAGTAAGATCTTAAGATCTGGGTTTGAAACTCACCTTCAACTCTTACCGACTTTTGGATTTTGCACTAATTCACTGTTCTAAACCTTAGTTTCATTACCCATGAAATAGGGATAATAATTATAACTCCCTGTGAGCATTAATAGAAGAAATGTCCATAAATTGCTTACTACAGAAGCTGCATAGAGAAGGTGCTCTATCAATATTAGTATTTACTATTATGTTTTGATTTGGTTCAAAATCAGATTTTCTTTCTCAAATTGCTCAGAACTTTTTTACTTATGGACCAATTAATATAATCAGGGGAAAATTATATACAATGAATGTGAAGAATCCACTTAAACCATTATACAACTTATAAATACTGTGCCACAAAATACATTTTGCATCAATTTCACCTAAAATCCATTTTTATAGTGTAAACCAAATGTGATTTAAATTGATGTTTATTGTTCCCTGTTCTGAATTAGCAAAAAGAACACTAAAGAAGGATACAGAAAAATAAGAACTTTCTTTAAATGTTTACTTTTAAAACTCAAATTTAAAAAAATAAGTAAAATAAAAATAAAACTCAAATTTAATCTTAGGAAAGTGGCAACGTAGCATTCAACTACAGTTTTGCTGGAGAAAACTAGGTATTTTGTTCCTTGAAAACATCAGTTGTGGCATTCATCTTAGCATCCTCATCACCGGCACAGTGCCTAGGACAAAACAGGTCCTCAAACATTTGTTGAAAGCATAAAGAGTGGGATGGATGGATGTAGGGATGGATGGATGAAGTGGGTAGATAGGTGCATTAGTGGATAGGTGAATGGGTGGGTGGGTGAATGGGCGGGTGGATGGATGGGTAGATGAAGGGCACATAAGTTAACCAATTTAATGTTATCAGTTTGTATTAGCTACCTATTGCTGTGTAACAAATTGTCCCAAAGTTACTGACTTCAAACAACAACAAACATTTATTATCTCACAGTTAATGGGTTACTTAGATGACTGCAGTCATCTGCAACATGACTAGGTCTGGAGGATATACTTCCAAGCTCACTCACGTGGCTATTGGCAGGGGGCATCAGTTCCTTACTACATGGGCCTCTCCATTGGTCTGCTCACAGTGGATTTCCCCAGAATGAGGAATCCAAGAGAAAGAATGCCCAGGATGGAAGGCAAACTTTTATAATGTAATCTTGGAAGTGACCTACCATTACAGACCAACCCTGACAGTGGAAGAAAACAGGACAAGATACCAGGAATCACTACATCATGGAGACTGTAAACTCTGAAATCATCAAATCTTGCAAATCCTGTGGCCAAGCTCAGACAGTGACAAATTAACGCAGCATCATAGGCAGGTATTTTTGTACAGTTGCAAAAACTTATACAAATCACTCATGTTATGTTGCTAAGGTAAAAAGGGACGTATCTATAATCAAGAAAAGGTTAACTATGAGAAATGTCAATGCTGATTTTTTTTTTTCTTGATCCAAAAATGATTGAAATGCTCCTGCTGCCTCACTTTCAACTCACAGCTATGGTGATTTTCATTCTAAAAATTCAGAACTTGACTCAGCAAACACATCAGTGCCCAAAGGCAAATTTCCAAAATCACATCTCTCTCTTTCTGGAGCAAAAGATGGTTCTAAATGAAAAAGCAGTTTAGACCACAAAATGGCCTCTCATCTCCAACCCTCATATAAACACATTACATTTTACGTACAGCATAAAATAGAATCCAACACTTCTCTAGAATGCCTTATTACCCGAGTCTGAATAGGAAGATGGTTTTTACATCACCAAAAGCTTTGCATTGATTTCTCTCTGTTTCTGCATCTGTTTTCAGATGTCACTTAGACTTGGACTAAAATTAAGTCATAACTGACAGATGTTGACTCTCCTGAGTCTGAGCTCTTCCGTGACTGAATCAAGCCCTTGGATACCCTTACTTGGCACATTCTTCCTCGTTTTAAACGTTTACAGAGGATGGTGGCAGTGGCCAGCATGTATTAATACAAGAAACTTCAAATTATATTTTTAGGCTGGAATTAAGGAGAAACAAGTGTCAGGCTGAACTCGAGCTGCTGAATGATGGAGAGGGTCTCTATCCCAAAGAGCAGCCTTTATTTATGGCTGCTTCCTATCCCGGTGCCTTCACACTTGCCCTTTGCAAGCGCTTCATCATAGTTCCATTCTGAGTGCTATGAAGCCAGAAACATTTGGTAAACTCAACAGTATCTCTGTATGCCCCTCCCCAGCCAGCCCATATGTGACACTAGAGGATATTATAAGATAGTCACAATTAAATATTCACAATTAAAGTAAATCATCACCAACACCTTCAAATGATGGAATTTATTGTACCTGACTTCTTTTTAAACAGTCAGGGCAGGGTGGTGGGACATGCAAAATTTATGTAAAAGACCTTTCTCATCAGCGATTTATTGCTGGTAAAAAATTTTGACCATGTTCAAGAATTAATTACTCTTTCATTTGACTTTGTTACTCTTTTGAGCCAAACTCAATTACGTGCGAAAATCAATCAAAACATACTCAGCTTAGAGGACAGGTAAACCATGAAGATGCATTACAAGTTGTGCAGCAAGATCCTCAATTAGTAGAAGCTTTATTCCCTGCCCTAATTCAAATCACACACGTTTACACTTGCTTTGTTCAAAAGAAACAAAGGCAGGAGGCATCCTCAAACACCACCTCCATTCTCAGTGGTATCCCTCACAGGTATTTTGAAGCAGAAATCGGTTGACTGTTTCAAGTTAACAAGAAATGGAAACCAATCCAGGAGGCAATCTTTCAAATTCTAATTCCAGGAAACCAAAATGTGAATTAAAGCACTTAACCTTAGGCTCAATACCTATCTATCAGTGTCAGTGGCATTATAGGGTTTCCTTTCATTTAATCTGTGCATCTCAGCATGGGAAAGGAGATCAGAGGTTCTTCATAAACCCTGTGGCCGCCCAAACCTCACCCCCCCCAAATGGTATACTTGGAAGGCTGTCAAAACTACTTCCAGGGTCATCATCGCCCTCAACCTGTAGGCACTCCACGTGACTTCATCCTGAGAGGACACACAGGTAGAGAGGTTCCAGAGTAGCCTTTTCAAAACCAGACTGTAACACTGCTCATTTGAGGAAGCACTATGCTTAACAATGAAATCCAAGTCCATCTGCAAAGTCTACAAAACCCTACATGATCTGGCCGCTGCCTGGTCTTCAAGCCATTGCCCATCAGTGTGTCACTGGGGCCACCACAGTCTCCTAGCTCTTCCTCAAACTCACTAGAGGTCTTTTCCACCTCAGGGTCTTTGTGGGTTCCCTCTGTTCCCTAGATCATCATGAGGCACAGTCCTTGGGATCCAGGTCCCATCTCAAAGATCAAGTTCTCCAGGAGGCCTTCTTGACCAGCCTCTAGGACTGCATCCCATGATCCCCTGTTGCACTTCCAGTTATTTTTGTCTGCATTCATTAACATGCCTATCACCTGGCATATGAGTGCACATAAGAGTATAAGGTCTATAATAATAGTATTCATAAGAACTGGGGCTTATATTGTGTATTGGACTTACTAGGTTATATTCCTAAGTACCTTGGGTCTCACAACAACCCAACTTGGTGGGTAATAGTATTATGCTCATCTTAAAAATGAGAATACTAAAGCACAGAGAGGTTAAGTAATTCACCCAAGACACACAGCTACTCAGTGGTAAAGCTGGGATTCAAATCTGGAAGTGTGTGGCTCTAGAATCCATGCTCTTAATCCTCACAACCTGCTGCTGCTTTCCCATAAGAGGAGGGACACTCTCTGTTCTACTCAGTGCTGAATCTCCCAGAGCCTAGAATGCTTACAAGAGAGAGCTAGAGGACGGAAGCTAACTCATCCCCTACCGCAGGTCATCTGACTTCTCTCCTATCACCCCCCAAATCCTTATAACTCAGGGATCCTATCCTCCACCCCACCTAGGTACTCAGTTTCTTCACTTTAAGTGTAATGTGAAATCAGACAACATGGGTGACTCTGCTCTACACTTCCGCATTCACACGGCAGTGATTTTAAGGATCCAGGAAGCACCTCTTTCTTCATTCAGAGCCCAGATATCCATTTGACTCGCTCAATCTTTTTTTTTTTTAATTCCAGAAAAAGGAGTCAAGTTAGAGAGAACAGCCAGTTTTTTGCCACAGAGATACACAGAGATCTCAAGATCTCTGCAACAATAAATAAGAATTGAACATTAAGCCCAATCCAATTCTTTTTACAGCACTTTATCAAACAAGGCAAACCTCAGCCTACGAGCCTCTGCTGCTACTCCAGCTTCTCTTAGGGCCATAGTATTTCTATCTTTAAGAGATCACATTCCGGGTGCCTGGGTGGCTCAGTTGGTTAAGCGACTGCCTTCAGCTCAGGTCATGATCCTGGAGTCCTGGGATCGAGTCCCGCATCGGGCTCCCTGCTCAGCGGGGAGTCTGCTTCTCCCTCTGATCCTCTTCCCTCTCATGCTGTCTGTCTTTCATTCTTTCTCTCTCAAATAAATAAATAAAATTAAAAAAAAAAAAGAGAGATCACATTCCTAGGTCTGGGAAGTAGCCTGTTGCTTAATCAAAACACCATCCAACAAAAACCCTTCTAGCGATTTGGTTCAGTTTCCTTCAGGGGCAGTTGGCTGAAAGCTCACTAGGACATGTGGTTTCAGCTATTCTTACTCTTCAGGGTAGCGCTGTTTTTCCTCAAAGCAAGGTAACCCAGCAACCCCAAAGGAAACCTGAGGAACTTCTGCGGGGCTGTGCCTACGCAATGTACAGCTCTCGTCACTTCAGGGAATTGTAATGGCACAAGTCTATTTCACTACAGCCTTAAAATACCCAGAGAATGGGCGCCTGGGTGGCTCAGTTGGTTGAGCGACTGCCTTCGGCTCAGGTCATGATCCTGGAGTCCCGGGATCGAGTCCCGCATCGGGCTCCCTGCTCGGCAGGGAGTCTGCTTCTCCCTCTGACCCTCCCCCCTCTCATGCTCTCTCTCTCTATCTCATTCTCTCTCTCAAATAAATAAATAAAATCTTTAAAAAAAAAATTAAAAAAAAAATACCCAGAGAAATCTGAGCAAAAACTGATGTCTCTTCTGGAATATTCTTTCTCTTCCCCTATTCCTCATTTTGTTTCCAGAGTGCAAGTCAGCATTAGGAACCGGGAACTGTACCTCACCTGTCTATAAAGAAGGGCTAACCTGATAAATTTGATATGGTGTCCAAAGGAGTTCTTCGTAAGGGAATAGCTTATACGTTACTAGGACATGCCAGTTAGCCAGTTAGTTACTAGGACATGCTCAGACAGTTCGAGCACCAGGCTGTGAGACCAAGGATATACAATCAGTCTCCTTACAAACTGTGAGCTCAGCAATATTCCAGGATTCAGCTGCACCCCTGGCTCCAGAGAGTCATCCTGAAAGTATGTGCTGGGGACTCAAGAGGAACTGGTCAGCACAAACTAATGGCCATTCCTGAAAAAGCCGCCAAGGCCGCAGCCCTGGCTGACCGGAGTGATGGCCAGGACTGGGAGTAGAGTGATAGCACTGAGCTGGGGCCACACAGGTGCAGGGTTGGCTCCGGAGTGAATCACATAGTTGATATTGTGAAAAAATAAAAATTTAATTAAAAAATAAAATTGAGGGGCACCTGGGTGGCTCAGTCAGTTAAGCCTCTGCCTTCAGCTCCGGTCCTGATCTCAGGGTCCTAAGATCAAGTCCCACATCACATCTGGCTCCCTGCTCAGTGGGGAGCCTGCTTCTCCCTCTCCCTCTGTCTCTGCCCCTTGCTTGTGCTCTCTCTCTCTGTAACTGTCTCAAATAAATAAATTAAATCTTAAAAAAAAGAAAAAAAAAATTTTAAAAATAATAAAAAACAAAGTTGGTATTTTCTCCATCATGAATACTTTTCATGGATTTTCACTTTCTAAATATTGCATTAAACTGTTTTTTACTTTGATTACTGAGGTTGTGAGTGCCCCTTAAATTTTGTGCCCAAGGCAAGTGCCTCACCAGTCTCACCCTCGTCCCTGCCCTGCCATCCCATCTCTATGGAATAATTGCTTACATCTTAAGCTTCATGTGCCAATTGATTTACTCACCTCTTCTGTGTCATTCAATTTAATCCTCATAACAACTTTATCAAAGAGGTACTGCTATTGTCTCCATTTTATTCAGGGTACTAAAGCACAAGACAGCTTGCAAAACTGGCCCAAGGTGCACACCAGTGAGAGCAGAGAGTCCAAGAACCCCACCCCCAAAGTCGACACAGTGGAATCTGTAGCCGTACAATACGTCCAGGAATATTCCTGGACACGTAAACTTAAAAACCCTTCCTTGATTGTACTGCCTACCTTCACTTAAAAGCAAATACAACATAATTCTCAAAGCATCAGCCCAAAAACAGCTTGGAAAAAAAAAAAAAACACAGCTTGTTGGACAACCATAGCTAAACGTAAGTAATGTGACACTTATCCTTAGAAGAATATTTAAACAAGCTTCTAAGGTTCCAAATGACGTTTCAAATGTGATTAATGAACCACAGGAGAAAACAATCTCAGTTTCCCAATCTGAGCCAGAACCAAACTTGCTGCAATCCTGGTAAGACATGCATACGCCTTAGAGAAAAGAAATCAAGTGCATTAAAGGTGAAAGGACCAGGCATGGGTGCCCTTGCACCTGGGGAACATCAACGCAAGAGCTAATTTTAGGACTGGCTGGCCCGTTCGAATCCCTTTACCTTAATTACATACTTCTGCTAACAGAACTTAAGAGATTGGCCCTGATTCAGATGCAAGAGACAAATTCAGGTGCACACCCCCAACTCATCTATGGATAAAATTAGTATAGGCTGTAAATGTATTTATAGAATCTATTTCTTCACCTGAACCTGCAAATATTAACTCTTCTACTAAGATAAGGCAATCATTTGTTTTTAAGTTAACTGAATATGGGTAAAATCTAGACCACATCAATAGAAAAAACAATGTCCTGTGTGATAAATAGTATAAAGGTTTCATTTCATGTGCCAATTCCAATACATTACACATAATTTTGTAAACCAATGCCTTTGGTGGGAAAATGTGCCGTGATTGCTCAGCTGTAACTGCCATGGGTGTGGGGAGGCAATGACCAATGATATGTATGTATCAACTTGCTCCATATATCCTAAACGCTTGTCCTTGAATTGATTATCTAAAACCCAATGGGGCACTTGGGTGGCTCAGTGTGTTGAGCCTCTTCTCTTAATTTCAGCTCAGGTCATAATCTCAGGGGTGTTGGATGGAGCCCAGCATCGGGCTCCACGCTCAACAGGGAGTCTGCTTTTCTCCTTCTCCCTCTCCCTTTGTCCCTCCCCCCCCACCTCAAATAAGTGAATAAATCTAAAAAAAAACAGAAATTAACAGCCAATGAAGGATAAGGAATCTATGAACTAGGGTAGACATCTTTGCATTTAACACCTTCTTGACTAACGGTTCTATATCAACTCATGGAGCATGTTCAAAATGGGCTCTATTTTGTTTTAATGTTTCAATTTTCCATTTCCAGTTCTCCTGAATTTTCTGCAATGAAGCTTTCCTTTTCACTTGCATTCAGAAATGCATAAACTCTGAGCCAAACTGGGTCGATTCCCAACTCACTGTGTTAACTCACCACTCTCTTGTGACCACAGCCCCCATTGTTCTGAGACAAAATGATATTTCCTTCAAATAGGTAGTAAACAAACAATTAAATACTGGAAATGAAGTTTATTTTAGCCTCCCAAAATACCAGGGGTAAAAAAAGCAAGGGATTCCTGAGATAGTTTATTAGTCTTACAGTCCAAAGATCTTTGATTCCATTGAACCCTTTGTAATGTGATAACTACAGAAATTTTCAGGGAGACTTGGGACAGATATGCATTTTCAACTTTTCGTGACTGGTTATCATATACATTTCCAAAAAAAGGAGCCTGTACACCACTTAGCTCCAACCAGCCATTGAGACTATCCCTGCATATGACCAAAATGGTCAGGCTACCAAATTGGCCTCTGTGGTCATTTTGGAAATTCATGAACAAGATCTCAGCTTAAATGAGAGGAACCTTCCTTGAACTGCCACCTCCTATTCAGATGATATTAAGAACAACCCGATGTACGTTCCTGAAACCCTCAAAACTCCATCCAATAGTCAGCATGCTTCTAGTTACATGCTCAGAATGAAAGCATAGCTATCTAATTCATCATGGAATTCGACAGGCTAACAGAGCCTTTTGAAAGTCACACATGCTCAACAAATGAGCACATGATGGGATAGCCATCAGTACTAAAAGTGGGGTTAAAAGGGCTACTGCAGAGAACCGGACTCACAGTTAAAATACCTGGGGCCTCAGCCCCACTGGAAACTTACCCATGAGCAAGAATTTACACTCTCTGTGATCAGGTCGCTCTATCTGCAAACGAAGGTAAGGCCTCCCCCCCTCTACTCTAGGACACCACATTAATCTGAGAATAAAATGGTATTATATTTTGAAAACAAAACTATTTTAAAACATTTTTTAAGGAAGGGAGGGGTAGGGGTGCCTGGGTGACTCAGTTGGTTGAGCGACTGCCTTTGGCTCAGGTCATGATCCTGGAGTCCCAGGATTGAGTCCCGCATCGGGCTCCCTGCTCAGCAGGGAGTCTGCTTCTCCCCCGACCGTCCCCCCTCTCATGTGCCCTCCCTCTCTCCCATTCTCTCTCTCTCAAATAAATAAATACAATCTTAAAAAAAAAAAAAAAAAGGAAGGAAGGGAGGGGTATAAACAAGCAAACTGGCCATCACAGTTTCATTAAGCATTTCTGTCCCTTTCTCGTATGAAAGAATTTTTAAAAAATAAGTAAATGCTAGGGGTGCCTGGCTGGCTCAGTCAGAAGAACATGTGACTCTTGATCTAGAGGTCATGGGTTCGAGCCCCATCTTGAGTGCAGAGATTACTAAAAAAAATGAACAGACTTCAAAAAAAAAAAAAAAAGTAAATGCTGGGTTCAAGGGTCCATGAATGCAAAACCACATCTTTCTGTTAACCACAAGGTCCTTAGTAGCTGGCATACTCCATTTTAAGAAGGCATTCAATATTTGATGATCAGGGAGCAGTGAATGAAAGGATGATAAAATTAATAACAACAACAAAAAATAAGGACAACATATGGAGTACACCCTGGGTGCCAAGTACTTTTATTCATAAATTTATTTAACCCTCTCACCAACCTATACAATATACCTACGGTACTTACCTTCTGGGGCTCGCACCATCACTACTGCCCTTTTACCAATCCAGAAAACTAAGACAGAGAGAGGTTATGTGATCTGGCAAAGTTACCTACATAGAAAATGCACCTACCTAACACTCTGTCCATTCTAGGAGTGCTGAGTGAGGGTGTGAGCGCAGGCGTGAATGAAGAAGAGGATAGTTGGGGGGAAAGACAAGGATAAGGAGGGACAAAGGAATGGCCACCAAACCCTTCAATATGATTTAAAAGACACAATATTTATCTTTAAAAAAAAGGTACTGGGGCGCCTGGGTGGCTCAGTTGTTAAGTGTCTGCCTTCGGCTCAGGTCATGATCCCAGGGTCCTGGGATCCAGCCCCGCATCGGGCTCCCTGCACGGCGGGAAGCCTGCTTCTCCCTCTCCCACTCCCCCTGCTTGTGTTCCCTCTCTAGCTGTGTTTCTTTCTGTCAAATAAATAAATAAAACCTTTTTAAAAAAGGGTATTTACAGAAAAGCATGCAAATTTGGAATCACACTGTCTAAATCTTGCTGTCTGTTCACATTCTTCTAATCCAAATGATGTGAGCAAATTTTAAAAGACGAACAAGTCCAGAAGTCAACGCTTACCAGTGGTTTTAAAGGCATTTCACAAAGACCTCGGAGAAGCACGCTGCACTCAACATTATTTGGAGACAAGGAGTTTGTTTAATTTTCCCAACTTCAAAGGGGAGCGCAAGTAAACACGTTCACAAATCAGTAACTACTGAAGCAGAAAGCAAGATGAGTGAAGTAGGAAGTCCACATAATAAAGAAAAGAGAAGCAAATAGTTATGTCAGAAAGCAAACGAGTTGTTCTTGATGCTATATCCCGGATTTTTCCTCTTTTCTAAGAAACTCCATGTATGAAAATACCCAAGTTCCTTGCTATTAAAATTTTCTTTTAAGTTTTTATGGGATAGAAGCTGAACTCTCAGGGCCTATGAAGTGGGCTTCTGAGAGCTTTCAGTCCCAGGGCATCTGAGACACAGAAGGATTCAGCTTCAGATTTCCAGCACCGTCTCATGTTAAGCTTTGACATACAGTGTCTATAATCTATTGACTGGATTCAAATTACCCTGCAATCATTACAACGTTACACATGAGTCCCATTACCAGACCACACATCCTCCAAGACACGGGTAGTGTTTTTTATACAACCATAATTATGTAATAATTGTGGTCACTCCACACAGCATATTATGTATGCATTAAAAGCACTAATTTATTAGGCACAAATATTTAAAATAGACCATCATTTTTATAGTCGTGTTTTAGCATTTCTTCCCTTTATGAATGAACCATGGAAGCCACCCCAGTGTCCTTTGACTTCTGCGCATGACTAGGGATGAAGTAGCTCATTGGCGGGGAGGAAAAGGTCACTGAAGAGGTATGTTTTCTTTGAAGATGCACCTTGCATATGAAGATCTAGCACAAGGCAAGGAGCATGCGGCTTGCCCAAGTTTAGCCCTAGACAAAAGCAGAGGGTGAAAATTAAACTCCAGGCCGGTCCAAGGCTGAAGTGGTTATGGAAACCCTCTCCCTAAGTCAAGACCTCTTCCCAAGGCCTCTAGGGAAAGGGCCAGATGCCCGGGAGACTGGGCCAAGAGGTGCACGCACTTATCTTCAGATTAAATCTCCCATCAGCCAAAACGGTACTGCAGGAAAAGTATCCCTTTATTTGCTTATATTTTAAATTACATAATTAAGGGGGCACCTGGGTGGCTTAATCGTTAAGCGTCTGCCTTCGGCTCAGGTCATGATCCCAGGGTCCTGGGATCGAGCCCCGCATCGGGCTCCCGGCTCAGCGGGAAGGCTGCTTCTCCCTCTCCCACTCCCCCTGCTTCTGTTCCCTTTCTTACTGCGTCTCTCTCTGTCAAATGAATAAATAAAAATCTTAAAAAAAAAAAATTACATAATTAAGGTCTCCACTCCTGCAAGGACAGGGCGGGCTGCACTGCAGGGGTACTTGAAGAGCAGGTGGGCTCTGAAGGCGGCCAGAGGCCCCCACTTATGAGGCCAAGGGCAAGGGCTAAGTTATTCATAAAACACATATATACCACCTCCGGAGTAACTTAGTACACACCATATCTCCTGTAATACTTACAAGTATGTAAGGGGGCTTTCATGATCCCGATTTTACAGATGATCAAACTGAAGCTCAGAGAGGCTAAGTAGTTTGTCAAAGGTCAGTCGGATAATCAGAGAAGCCAAGTTGATAACAGGAAGTCAGCATAATTCTAAGATCATCCTCTTAAAAGCCCTGTTTTACCAACCCCCCAAAAAGGCAAACTGTGGGCTCTAAGGTTCACCCACCTGCTAGAGAAACACTGTCCAGTGGCACTTTTGGGGATGACTAAAAGGTTTCATAGCCGCGCTATCCAATACGGTAGCCACCAGCCATGTGCGGCTACTTCAAGAGCCATGAGCTCTTGAAATGTGGCTAATGTGACTATGGAAGTAAATCTGTATTTGTATTTTATTTTAATTCGTTTAATTGTAATTATTTACATTTAAATAGCATAAACATAGGGCAGGGTAAGCTCTAGAAACCAGGGATGGCCCACAGCAGGGTACCTGGGTGGCTCAGTCGGTTAAGCATCCAACTCTTGGTTTCAGCTCAGGTCATGATCTCAGGGTCATGAGATCCAGCCCTACGACTGGCATCAGGCGCTGTGCTGGGCGTGGAGCCTACTTAAGATTCTCTCTCTCCCTCTCCTCTTCCTCCACCCCTCAAACCCTCTCTCCCTCTCTTTCAAATATACACATATATATATGTGTGTATATATATTTTACCATATTCTAGGCTCAGCATTTTTCAGTTTAGGCTGCACATTAGACACACCTGAGAAACTCTTCAGAAAAACTCTCTATACCTTGTATGCCACTCCCAAAAATTTTGGCTTCATTGGTGAATCCTGTAACATTGCTTTTTGAAAATATCTTCCCCCACAAATCTAATGTAACGCTTCAGCTAAGAACCATTGCTATAGGTCAAAGTTACCAATAATACATGGGCAAGGAATGGTATGTGAAATGATACTGTGATACCATATATGATTTTTTTAAATGTTAACAGTTCTATGTTCGTCTTAATGAGTATTTTCAAAAAGTTAGCTGTCATATAAACCTGATGATTTTACATATTTTTACAGACTTAAGTTTAAAAAGCTTTTGACTGAAAGAAAAATATAAATAAAACACAGTACAGGTGGTACACAGACAGGAAGAAATTATAAAAGTACCTCCAGAATGACCAAAGTCTAGATATCTGATGATGAAAGCTGCAGAGTGGGTCTCAGGAGGGGAGTGAGGAAGAGGGGGAAGACACAGGAGGAGGACCTGGCGAGACTTGCAGAGTGATGTGAAGGGAGGGAAGAGGGAGAAAGAGTTAACAAGAGTCAACCACGACAAAGTGCAGGAGAATGAAGTCAAGTTCTCTATCTTGCTCCAAGTACTATAAATACCTGATAGGTGTTCAGTACATTCCACCAAGGGCAGAAATGGAAAAGGTCAAGATTAAGGAGGTTATTAGTGCAAGACCAACATTTAACCCAAGAGCTCCAGCTTCTTCCCTTAGATCTCCAAGTTCCTTGAGGATGATACTACCTAACATGGCAGCCTGCCAAAGATTGGCCCCATGGTAAGGGAGACTCTCCTCAGCCAAAGCTTCTTTTTTAAATGTTGTTTTTTTTTTTTTTAAGATTTTATTTATTTATTTGAGAGAGAGAGAGAGCACGAGAGGTGGGGAAGGGCAGAGGGAGAGGGAGAAGCAGACTCCCCGCTGAGCAGGGTGCCCAACGCGGGGCTCAATCCCAGGACTCCAGGATCATGACATGAGCAGAAGGCAGATGCTTAACCAAATGAGCTCCCCAGCTCCCCCAGCCAACGCTTCTAAAACCACATGAGCATAGCTGTCAGACCATTCTCCGGCACATGCTTCAAGTTTCATTCTTTAAGTTCAGTTCCTGCTATGGCCCTGTGTTCTTTGATCCAGCTTGCCTCTTAACTGGTTACCATGAACTCAAATACAACATATACTCCTGAAGCCCAATGGTGGTAAACTGGACCACATGATCTAAAAAGAGAATTCTGTCCAACTATAAAAACTCATCTCATTTATCTTCATTCATATTTGCCAAGGTGCAGAAGAAGAATTTAGATGGTATACAGGAACAAAAATAAATAATAATAAATTGCATTTTGTTAAAATTACTTCCTTTCTTGTTCTCTTTCAACCTGTCAGACTTAGGATCTCAGAAGGTCACAGTTTTGAACTATTGGGGGTTTTTCGACCTACCGGTAGCTAATTACACTCTTAATGAAGGAACAACAGGACTCAGGTTCAGAAGCTTGTATTTAAGAACAGAGCACTATTCATAGCAAATAGTGCAGGTTGCCACTTACTGTGATACAAAGTTTGCTCTTAAGATACACTTAATTTTTTTTTAATTTTTTTATTCTTATATTATCCCCATACATTGCATCATTAGTTTTAGATATAGTGTCCCATGATTCATTGTTTGTGCATAACACCCAGTGCTCTATGCAGAATGTGCCCTCCTCAATACCCAT
>NC_138369.1:28482591-28519152 GCF_054177405.1 Leptonychotes weddellii
AAAGTGGTCGCTTTTCTGTTCAGAGAGTTGTTGCTATTCCCTTCTTCGATCTCCTGTTGGGTTTGTAGGTGTTCAGAATGGTTTGATCCCTATCCAGCTGAATTCCTGAGAGGAGACGAAATCCAGGTCTCCTACTCCTCCGCCATCTTGCTCCGCCCCCAGATACACTTAATTTTTTAAAAGTGAAATAGCTATTGGAGGAAAGGTCAACAGTACAGTCATAATAGGTGAATATGGCAAAAATCGTGATTTTGCCACGTTTGAGGACTTCTGCTTTGGATCCCATGTTTTAGTCGTCTGCTTCAATAGCATTATAAAAGTCTTTCTCTACACCTTCAGTGTATTTATGAAATGTAGGTGTTGGAAATGCAGAACTAGACATCATTTTTTCTCAAATCCCAGGAAACTGCAGAAATAACTTGGATGAGGTAATCCTAGCAGACTGTCTCCTAGCCTGTTTCTGGTGCAATGAAATTCAAATATTTACCAACCATGACTGCATTTAAGACTTTGCTCTAAGTGACCAAATAGAAGTCTTGGTGTCAACTCTTTATTGCTTCAATTCTTCCCTAAGTGGTATGTTGACATCAGTTTAAAAAAAAAAAAAAATCCCAGGGACACCTGGGTGACTCAGTTGGTTAAGCCTCTGCCTTTGGCTTGGGTCTTGATCCCAGTATCCTGGGATCGAGTCCCGTACAGGGCACCTTGCTCAGCGGGGAGCCTGCTTCTCCCTCTGCCTGCCGCTCCCCCGGCTTGTGCTCTCTCTGACAAATAAATAAATAAAATCTTAAAAATATATATATATCCCAATGCCGTGAGAAAGAGCAGTACAGGACGATGGCATAGAAGGATTTTGATGCCGGAGAAATGTGGAGTTTGATCATGGACAAGTTAATTAACCTCACAAAACCTGCACAACCTCAAAAAGTTCTAAGGGGAGTAAATGAAATAATGCACGGATGATGCCTTGTACTCTGACGTAAAACAGCCATTTCATAAATGCCAGCTCTCGTTCCCTCTCTTGAGTAGCACAGCCAGTTACACAGTTAAGGAAACAGCCAAAATCCTGACAAAGCTATTCATTCCCTGAATAATTTAGGACAAGTATTTGCTTTCCTTCCCCAGGTCCTGAGTACCACCCTTCATTCTCTGTAATGAAATAACATGGATTGAGTGCAGTTTGTCCTGCAGAAAACCTGAGCAAAAGCAGTGAACAGCTTTGTGATCCAAGTTCATCGTATAGTTGTGTCTTGCCTGTCCAAAAGTGGTCCTTTCCCTTTCTGACTCCAGCTTTGCCTTCCCTTCAAGACCAGTACCATCGAACAACAACTTTCCAATGACCCTCCCACGCACAGGTTTAACGTGCCAAGGCACCACCTGGGGATCTTGTTAAAAATGCAGATTCTCATCTAATAGGTCTGGGAAGAGAACTGAGATTCTGTACTTAATAAGCTCTCAGGAGATGCTGAAGATGCTGTTTGGTCCACGGACCACATTTTAAGTAGCAACACCCTAAAGAACACCAACACCTTCCAGGTCCAAGGAGGAGAACGAGGGAAGGAAGGGCACAGACTTCAGCAGGGTTTCACAAATTCCCTCCTCTTTCCAAGAGTCTGGCCAACATTCCAGCTTTATTTCCAGATGTTCCAAGCAGGGAATGAAGTGTCTAGCAGAACGTCTCGTTTAATGGAGAACCATTGTGACAGGCTTCATGGGGTGGTTGTAATGACACGTTACTAATTTGCTCACTTCCCACGATTTAACCAGCAACCCATCTGATGTCAGTTTCCCCACGGACGCTTCAAACTGACAGGTCTGCCATTACCCTGCAGGGTGTGGCCCACGTCGGCAGCACAAGAACCCACGGAGCTAGGGGCTGGTGAAGGGCTGCAGGAATCCACAGGCAGTTAAGAGACAAGAAGAGTAACTTACACCCAAATAGATTTCACACTTCTTCATTCAACAAATGCTTGCAAGGCACTAACTGTGTGCCAAGCGCTGGTTCTAGGTTCCATGGACTGAACCTAAAAACTTGATCACCACAGTAGCCTTTACACTTTTGATAGACACTTCATTTTTTTTCACTAAATTGAATGAAATTTGATCCCAACAAGCCTGTGAGTTAGGCGCTTGAAATATAATCTCATCAGACCCTGCGCTACATCATCTTAATTTTCAGACTCCAAGGTAAACATCTGTAGTTAAGAAATGGTACACACACACACACACACACACACGCCCACCCCCCCACCCCCCCCGCGGTAGTTAAGTAACCTTCTCCCAAGTAACACAGCTAGTAAATGCCAATACCTTGGAAACGGAACAAAATCCTGCCTGATCGCAAGATCCATGCTCTTAATCTGCCCCCTCCTAATAGGACAAAAAGCAATTTCCTACCTGCCCTCAAGTTTATCATCTCATAAAAAACAGAGAACAATGCACAGCTGGGACACAGTTAAACAAACCTAAGAGGGTCAATGGTAAGCGTATGTGAACACTCCCAACACCAAATGCTCTAGAATTCAGCATCCAGTGAGAAGCCAACTGCACTTTCCAAAGATTTTTAACTTGGAAACATTTATCAAATATCTTTCTTTTGGGGCGCCTGGGTGGCTCAATCGGTTAAGCGGCCGACTCTTGGTTTCGGCTCAGGTCATGGTCTCAGGGTCCTGGGATTAGGCCCTGTGTCAGGCTCCACACTCAGTGGGGAGTCTGCTTGTCTCCGTCTCCTGGCTCGTGCTCTCTCTCTCCCTGGCTCGTGCTCTCTCTCTCTAAAGTAAATGAATACATCTTTTAAAAAATGTATCTTTCTTCCACCCCATACACGAAGCTCCTTGAGATAGACCATCCCAGTGATGGACTCACAGTTGGTGCTACGTATCTCCTGAATGCATTTGTTTCAATTACCCCTTTTATACCAAACCACCCAAAGCTTAGTGGCTTAGAAGAAACAACAACCATTTCATTATTTCTCACCATTCTGTCCATTCGGAATTCGAACAGCAATCAGCAGGATCCTGGGTCCCTGTGATATCTGCTGAGGCTGGAGCACCCAAGATGCCTTCTACATTCACCATTCTGGGGTCCCAGCTAGAATGGCTGGAGCAGCTGAGGCTGGGTAGACATGCCTACAATAGGGTAACTAGTCAGGTGCTAAATGTAGGGGCCAAAGAGTCCTTACACAAGAAGCTCCTTCACCAATATATAAGCTTTCTGGGGGCAAGAACATTGTCTTGTTCCCCACTGACCCCCATGTTCACACACTACAGTTCTCAGACAAACACATAAGGAACTGTGACCCTATGATGAGTCACTTAGCTTCGACGTCTCTCTGCTGCAGACAGACAACAAGAAACATTTCCGTAAAGGCATTGAGATAAGCAGCAACATAAATAACAAATGCAATACAATCTCGGGATGGAATTTCTACCAGACAGACAGTGCCAATCCAGAGGGCTTCCAACATAGCCAAGAATTACACTAAGTTATTAGTAGGTAAGTGGCTCGAGTTGTCCCAACACAGGGGGCAAGAAATAATAAAAGATGGACTTGGTACCACCGTAAGCTCAAGTTAATTTGAAACTGAAAAAGTTTTTTAAACACTCCAGCTGATAGAAACAAGAGGACACATGCTTTGCACCCATTTTTCCCTGTAGAGATTTATAGCTCCCTTAAAGTTTCATTCCACGGGCGCCTGGGTGGCTCAGTCGGCTAAGCGTCTGCCTACAGCTCAGGTCATGATCCACAAGTCCTGGGATCAAGCCCCATATTGGGCTCCCTGCTCAGCGGGGAGTTTGCTTCTCCTTCTCCCTCTGCCGCTCCCCTGCCCCCAGCTCATGTGCACACTCGCTCTCTCAAATAAATAAAATTAAAAAAAAAAAAAAGGTTTATTCTAGATAGGGGTCAGATCCAAAGTGAGTCACCAGGCTCTAAACGATGATCTCAAATCCTACTCCAGCTATAGTCAGGGAAGGAGGGGAAATGAAGGAACCATCAAGCACATTCCTTAAAACGGCCAACCTAACAACCTCCCATAATCTCTTCCAGCTGAGAGTGCAGGGCTCTGCCGACCCTTTATTCCCATTTGTAATTATCCAGGTGCGTGCGTTTATAGTACTCAATGTCTATCTAAATCCATGCTCTGGGAATCCTGGGAATAGATTCTTACTGACAAAAGTTTGTGCACTGATTCAAAAGCCTCTTTTTCTGCTTTCTAGAAAAAAAAATAACCAGTTCTAAGAATTTGGGACCCAGACCATACAAGTGTGGTTTGGAATCTAGGACCTGCCAGTCATTGGGCCATTCCTGGACTTCTCTGAGCCTCCGTTTCCTCACCTGTAATATGGGAATAATAATAGCACCCACCTCATAGGGTGGTGAGAATAAAAAAAAAAAATATATCATGTCAGTCAAGCATTTTGCCCAGGACATGGCACCCCATAAGCTCTCAATAATTGATAGCTACTATTATAGCTTGTCTTTTTATACCACACCTAACCCTAAATTAACAGTGAGACACTTCATTTTTTTGTCTCATAATTCCACCCCATTCAAGTCTAACTGAATTTAAAATATACACCAAAACCTAAAAAAGAGATACAGACACAGCTGCCAAATGGCAAGTAAAAAGCCGTAATTTTCCATCATTGGAATATATTTAGTGATAACTATAAATGAAAAACTAAGAAAAAAAAAAAATCCCGACTTAACATCGCCCTGCCAGTCTGACAGTCTGAAAACCCAAAACTAAAGTTCAGCTTCCTGTAAGCCTTGCTCCTTTCCACTCCCGCCTGTCAGGCCCAGGCGAAGTCCCACATTTCCTGTTCTGAGCAGGGAACCCTCTGTCAGGTAAGGCAAGAGACGTTCTCGGGCTTCTGCTGGACACCTGGGACTGTTGCAGGGCTAGGACCACAGAAAGCTTGATACCATTGCTTCTTATTTCTGATGATTATCAGCACCCTGCACTGTGAGAGGGCCCCAGCCTGCCAGGGGAAAAGGTTCAATCGCCGAATGATTAGCATGCCTGCATCTTAAGCAATTCCTGTTTTGCTCTACACAGTATCAAATGACATCATCTCCAAAACACACCTTGTTCGGTGTTCTGCTCCCAATTTCTCACACCTGAAAAGGAACTACCCTGATGACTCAGTGTGCTTAGTGGAAGCAGAAATTTACTGGGGATACATATGGTTCTTTAGGTTTTCTTCTGCAGGTTATGTTGCTACCAGCACATTATACTCCCTAGAATAGCTTCTGATCTAAGGAGTACTTAGAAATGTGTATCTGTACGCACCTCTGCTTTGATGGACATGGTCTGTCAGCATATCTTGCTCGCTCACACTCCCCAGCATGTGTGAAACTTCATACAAGAGCCAAACCACTAAAACCTCCACCACCTTATCCACAGACCAAAGTTCGGATGTGCCAAGATGTATAAAACTACAGCAATGTCATACTAGCAAGAAAAGAGTATCAGCCCTAAAGAACTCAAGAAAAATGATAAAATAGATACGCTACATTTCAAGCAGTCATACTCTATCACATCACCCTGCCCACTATCTGAAAACATCTTGTTGAACTCTTGGTGTTTATGATCTTTTCCATCCACCCCCACCCCCAGAACGAGAATGGAAGGCCCATGAGAGCCAGGGCTCCATCAGTCTTGTTCACTCTAGTCTCACAAGGCAAAGCAAAGAGTAGTTGTGGTGGGTTCCATTGTTTCTTGGCAAATATTCCCTCCCTCCTTCTCCTCCAACCTACATGGGAGTAATACACGTCATTAACGTACGTTGGGTATGTGCTGAAATGACAGCGTCATGTCAGTTCAAACACCAGGCTCGTCTATGCTTGTTCCTGCTTGGCCCTCTAGGAACTTTGATTTCTGCCATAAAAAGAACTGCCCCCAAGGGCACCTGGGTGGCTCAGTCGGTTAAGCATCTGACCCTTGATTTCGGCTCAGGTCATGATCTCAGGGTCATGAGACTGAGCCCCACGTCGGGCTCCACACTCAGCACAGAGTCTGCTTGAGATTCTCTCCCTCTCCCTTGGACCCTCCCCCTGCTCAAGCTCGCTCACTCTCTCGCTCATGAATGAATGAATTAACCTGCCCTCACATAACCACTGCCCCATCCAGCCTGAGCCCCAGAATGAGACATAGAGAACAGAGCTCCCCTGCCAACTTGCAGACCTGGGAGTGTGAGAATAAATACTTTAGGTTGAAAGACACAGACTTTTGGGTGATTTGTTACACAGCATTCTTGTGCCAACAGATGACTGATACAGCAAGGCTATTGACATATATTTCTTAAATTATCAAATGAAAAACTTTCACTCTACTTAGTACTTTCAAAAATCCATTAATTGTGACAATCCTGCAAGACATCAAGTTTTAAGCTTGGTTTTTGCTTTGAGACAGTACTCGTTTGTGTAATAAAGAATACACATTCAGGGGCGCCTGGGTGGCTCAGTTGGTTAAGCAACTGCCTTCAGCTCAGGTCATGATTCTGGAGTCCCGGGATCGAGTCCCACATCGGGCTCCCTGCTCAGCAGGGGGTCTGCTTCTCCCTCTGACCCTTCCCCTCTCATGCTCTCTGTCTCCCATTCTCTCAGATTAATAAATAAAATCTTTAAAAAAAAAAAAAAAAAGAATACACATTCAGATATTGGGACTTAAAACACCGAGACTGATGTCTTAGGCCTTCCTTATTTAACTAGAGCCAAAAGATAATGAACACTTCTTCCATTTGTAGATTGTACTCTGAAACCGCTGATAGGATTTTTTTACCCTCTCCTGTCCTGATATGGTGGTGAAAGCTTCAAGCTCATAAGATACCAATTTTTATAGGGTAGTATTCCTTTCATCTAGTGCAAAAAGCCTTGACGCTCATAAAATTGAGGCTGTAAACTTTTAAGGCATATAGCTTCATAGGGTTACTGTTGATGTATTTCCATTACTTTAAACATTTAATGTAAGTAGTTTTATAATTCACTTAAATATTGTATTTACAATTACTTCATTTCTTAACTGAGAAATGAATCACATCTAAATGGGGGTAAAACCGTGTTACATTCTATAAGTACCTTTTCATTCTGACCCTTTATCACTCAAGCCAATGGCTATAAAAGAATCCCTTTTTAATGAAATTACAATTTCAAGGGGGGTGGAGAACAGACAGGAGACAGGACCAATAAAATATGAAACCAATATGTTTCCCATCTATGGTATTGATATGCTTAATTTGAATGTGCCAAGCATATGAAATGACAAAATTTCATATGTGCAGATGGTTATAATCTATCAATGCCTTCCCCCACCCCTCCAAGTGCGAAAAAATATGGGAGAAGCACCTAACAGAGTATCCAGGCCTTATGGTGAATATATGGTGAAATATTCAGTGGAAAAAAAAAATCTATTTTTAACATATATTTTAATGACCTAAAATTCAGATAAATTCCAAATGCATTCCAGGCCCCTTTGGGAAGTCCACCATTCTTTCTATGTCAGAAAGCTCAAATCACGTTTTGATACATGGTAGTAATCTTGGTATACTCCCTTCCTAATTATCAAGCTTCTAATTTCTTTTTTAAGTGCTGATAGGATATACCAGTGGTCCACAATCCTTTTGCCGTCAAGACCTATGTGCATTGTGTTTCACAAATACAGCCCAATCATGAGAAGTCTGTGCTCCCCCACTGCATGAACTAATGAGTAACTTATCTGCCCCCGAGATAGCCAATGTAACCAACAGAGTTGAGATAGTTCTATCTAAAAGCAAAAAAACTTGACATTTTAGTTAATCTAGGTAACCATATCTTTGGAAAATGTACTCTTTTTGTCCAGTAGGTTTTGTTCTCTTTTAATACTGAAAAAAACTTGAGATTCCCTCTTCAAAGGCCTTTTAAGGATTTCAAAGAGACTTAAACGAGGTTGGGATCCAGTGTTGAGTTTTAATCCTTATTTCCCTTTCTCTTTCTTCCAACTCCAATTCAATTTCCTTACTGAAATAAAAGCAGGTTTAGGAAAGAAAAAAAAAAACAAACAGTAAGATGGAGGCAAAAATACTCCCAGTACACACACTGTGATGCTTCTACCCTAGTTATTTACCAGGAGTCAATAATGGCGCATGATGGCCCCTGTGGGGAATGAAACCTAAGACCATCTAAAAGCACCAGACAAGATGAAAGGTGTTCCAAACCGGAGTATTTCAATAACGATGCAGGTGGGCTGAGAACCTGTTTTAACGCTCATGCCTCCTCTGGAGAGGCAGGACTTCACACAAGGGCCTGGGCCCAAAGTAGGTCCATTATGAAGGTTTACTCCCCCTCATCAACAGGGCAATGCCCTTTATCATGGGCTAAATCTTCTATATCAAGCTTTTCTAAAAAGACAGCAACTCTTTATTCTCTCAGTCCACCCATGTGAAGGAGAATCCACTGAAGGCTAAAGTCCTATCTAAAGTGCTTCATACCCCATTATTTCATTGAATCATCCCAAGGATCCAGTGAGCAAGAAGGAAAATAAGGGTCCAAGAGTTATAGTCAGTATGTAGGAAGACAGTATAAAGATACTTTGTCCTGACGCCGGGGATGGTGAAGTGAAAAAAAAAATAGGATTATTTTATCCAAGGGTCCCACTAGCATACAGAGCACACAGAAAGGTTTTCAGACAGTAAGTGAAAGTAGTAAGAACTAAGACTCAAGTCCATGGCGTCTAAAGGAGGTCTCTAGGCACGTACTGGGGGTAGAGGTTTCCAAGCCCTCGGTATTTGAGCTCAGTCTTGAAGGAGAATTAAGGGTTGGTGTGCTAGGGGTGGACGGGGCAGGCAGGGACAAGGAGGGATGAAGACCTTCCAGGAAGGAAGAAGTCCCCTCAGTGGGGCTTTCACAAAGAAAATTTTGAAATCAACTTTGAATATTCAAAAAAGGTATAGAACAGCTAAAGACTGTCATGATTGTTATGTGCCAGGCATTATCATAAATGCTTGACAGTCAGGGTCTCTCTTAACCCTCACAACTGAAGGCGGTAGGTCCTCTCGCAATTCCTACTTTACAGAGGGGAACACGGAGGCTCAGAGAGCTTAAATAACATGGCAAATAAGTGATCAGACTTCATTTTTCTAGACTGCAGAAACTTATATCATCAGGGCCCTTAAAGATCGCTCCTACCTGCCCTTCAAATTTTGCCTCCTGTCCAGTTCATAAAAATGCATCTGCCTCGGGCGCCTGGGTGGCTCAGTTGGTTAAGCGACTGCCTTTGGCTCAGGTCATGATTCCGGAGTCCTGGGATCGAGTCCCACATTGGGCTCCCAGCTCAGCGGGGAGCCTGCTTCTCCCTCTGACCCTCTCCCCTCTCATGCTGTTTCTCTCTCTCTCTCTCTCAAATAAATAAATGGAATCTTAAAAAAAAAAAAATGCATCTGCCTCATCAAAAACAAGCAGTCGGAAGAAAAATGGAAAATTTTGGCCATCTGTGCCAATTTTAATGAAATAATTGCTTGCCCATAGGCCAAGCTGTGAAAGCCCTTAGAAAAAGCTGGACATTGAAAGCTTTCATGTCTACAGAACAAAAAGCTCCCTGTACAACGACCATCAAGGTCCGAATCTTCCCCCAGCCTCTGTGCTTGTTCCCAAAAGAAAGCTCAGGTTTGATAAACTACTTCCTGCCTCGCGTCTCGCACCCTGAGGTGCCCGAGCCTCTGAGGCCATCTCACATGGATTGCCCCCCCTCCCTCATAGAGCGAGCCTCATAAACAAAAACAAATGGCCAGCACAGAAATCTCTTGCTGGTACAGGGACTCCTCAGCGCTCCTCAGACAAAACATTAACTTCAATAAGTAGCTTAGAAATAAAGCATTTTTAGTGAGCATTTTTGGAAACAAAGGGCAAATCTGCAGAAGAGAGAAAATAGGTTTGCCTGGGGAAGTGAGAACTCTCTACGTTAGATGTCTCTACGATACAGAATTCCCCAAGAGACCAATTTTCATCACTTGACATTTTGTTTCCTCTTAACGGGGGCAGACAGGAGACAGCACTACAACAACGAATTTTTTTGTAAGGGTACCAGTCGGAGGCAAGAATAAGAGCCTACGTCAAAGCCACTGCGGAGGAGGGAAGATGTGTGTCTTCTCCTACGTAGGTGAGCACTACTTAAGACTCACCCGTCCCATGTGGATTATTTTTCAAAAGCAGTGTTCCTCATGCTCTGCACTTCAAAGTTAGCCTCTCCTATTTTCAGGTACAGAAGGCATGGAAAGGCTCAGGTAGGTAAATTACATCTAATGACCAACACGACCAAGAGAATCAATACAGGGCTAGAATTAACAGGAAACACACACAGAGGGTGTTGGGTCTATATTCATATACTGAGCAAAATGTCCCCTTGAGCTCCTTTGACCTGTTTGCCACAAACATACGGAAGAAGAAATGATAACTTTGACGTCTGCAAAATGGTAAAGACCAACAAGACAGTCCCTGGCAAATTGTAAAGTCCTTTTCCCCTTAAACAGTGGCATCACTGGGGGGCCGTAAAGTCTAATCCAAACTCTTCTTTTTCTCCCTTTTTCTCGTTCCTCACCAACCATTCCCACCGTGTGTGAAGACAAGGACTGCAGCAATGGCAATCCCACCACAGGGTCATGGAAAGTGTAGATGTGGCTGTCAATTCCTGAGGCTAAAAGGGAGTAGACATGAAAGAAAACTACAGTATTGGAAAAAATGGGGATATTGCCTGTCATATTTGTTACTATCGCTTGCGGACAGATGCAATTTTCTTTTTTTTTTTTTTAAGATTTTATTTATGTATTTGAGAAGGAGGGAGAAAGAGAGCATGAGCAGGGGGAGGGGTGGATGGGGAGAGAGGGGCAGAGAGAGAGAGAGAATCTCAAGCAGACTCTGTGCTGAGTGCGGAGCCCGACATGGGGCTCGATCTTACGACCCTGAGATCACAACCTGAGCAGAAACCAACACTTGGATGCTTAACCAACTGAGGCACCCTGACAGACACAATTAAAAAAACGTTTTTATTCATTCCTGTACTAGGAAAGAAAGGAATGCAATCATTCCCCATACATCTCCCGTGAATGCAAAGAGCCTTCGTGGACACAAAGTCCAGCTTGAGGTCACTTCCCCCTGAAGGAGAGCATGGCCCTGAGGCCAGAACGCCAGTCTCAGCTCCCCCGCATCCTTGCTGTGTGACTTCTCTCCGTGCATGGGTTTCTTTCTGTCACAGAAGAGTAACAGACGAGGGGACTGCTAAGGTCCCTTGTAGCCCCAAGACTCTTTACCAGAAAAGGTTCTTCTACCAAATATTTGTCAAATCTGGTTTAGAAAAATGATCTTCGTAGGAAGATAGTAACTCAAACCTAGGAACGCAACAGGTCCTGGGGGATGTCAGGAAACCAAATGCTTTCAAGGTCCAAGTTAGGGAGAAGCCTCAACTGTTTGGAAGGCTAACCTGGTCACAGCCTAGAGCAGATTCTCACTTTTTTGTTTCTAATAATAGAACAGTATCACGAGAAGGTGAGTATATCACATTATACCTCTACCTTTTTAAAAATCTGGCAATGCTTTATACTTGGCGGGGGGCAAGCTAACACAATTTATAAGGTGATGCTTTATGCTCCCAATAAAGTGGGAAAAAATCCCACTCACATATCGTTTGAAGGGAATGCCTTTTTCCAGTCTCCTTTCCCTGGTTACTAATGCTCCAGAACAAACCACCCCAAAACTTTGAGATACAAAACAACCATTTTATTATGCCCACAGATTCTGGGATTCGGACACTCAGGTGCGGCACCGTGTAACGGGTTGGATGCCACAATGTCTGGGGCCTCAGCTGGAGGTGCCCCGGACAGATGTGGGGTCTGGAATATCCTGAAGGCGTCTTTACTCACATGTCGGGAGGCAGACTCCGGCTGTCAGCTGCAACACCTATGCAAGGCCCCTCCTGGGGTCACCCTATGGAGGCTGGTTTGGGCTTCCTCACAGCATGGTGGCTGCGTTCCACGAGCAAGCGTCCCAAGAGAGGAAGGCAGAAGCACAAGGCATTTTTATGGTCTTGCCTCAAAAATCACATGGTGTGACTTCTGTCATGCTCTGTTGGTTGAGGAAGTCACAAAGGTCTGTCCAGGTTCAAGAGGAGGGGATACAGACGCCCCCTCCCCATGCTGTGGGGGAAGTCAAGGTCTTGTAAGAGGAGTATGTGGGATGGGAGACAGTTCTGCAGCCATCTGTAGACAGCACAATCTGCCACGCGACAGAAAAAAATCCTGCAAACAAGATAAATACAAAAATCTGCGTCCCAGGTATCTTTGACCATTGGAGGTTTAAAACACTTTGATAGGCAAAAGATCATCGCCAAGAGCTAGAGGAAGGGGATTTTAGACACAGAAGCCCCCCAAGCTGCCTCTAAAGCCTCTACAAACACCAGTCCTGATAACAATTAGAAGGGTCCTTCAAACATATTATATACCTTTGCTGTTTTATTACAGTTTGGCTCCTTCTGTGTCCCACTGACATTTGATTTAAATGTTCAAAAGTATTAAAACATCTGCTGAATTATAATTCCAAAGTTCAGATGACATTGAGATGAAATCTACGAAACTATGAATTCACCATGTTAAACAGGTTTTTTTATTTTTAATGGAATACAGACAGCCGCTGTTTATAAAGCAGCCCCATATGCAAAGCCGTGGGTTGGGTTTAATTCGGAGCTGATGTGACCTATGGATCTTTGGACATGTTGCAAGGGAGACCTCAGCCTTCAATAATGCAGCATCTCTTAGCAGTCCTGTTCTCTGGAACAGCAGGGGAGGGTAGGCAGAGGAGATGACTGACAGTGAATACCATGTACCTCAATTTTCAGTATCTTTTACTGCCCCTTCTTAAACCTAAAACCAGACTCCAGCCTCTTCCTCTGTTTTAAGGATGTAACAGGCCCACCCTCTAGGTTTCCAGTTCCATCACTAAACAGGACCACCATCACTATCAGGTACTGAGCTAAAAATATCCTTATTTTATAAGTACCAGTCACACCTCGGTTCTTCAGTCATCAATATTCACAGCCTCTCTGCCTCTCCTCACCTGCTGAGAGAATCTTTGGCATCGCCCACTCAGTGCTAACCCCGCTTTTCAATCTTCCACCCCATCCCCTTGTGTTACTAGGCATAGTGAGACAAATCAGTGTATATGAGTGGAGGGCAGGAAAGCAAAGGGAGATACGAAAGTAGCAACTAGAAGATAAATGAGAGGTAAGAAGAGACAAGAGGAAGGGTGGCGTGAGGTCATGGAGAGATGTGGTAAAGAACAAGGAACATGTGATGAGGACACCTTCAAGCCATCTACCAGGTACCTAGAGCTAGATTACAGAGAAAAAGGCAAGCCTTTTAAGTGTTGCAGAAGAGAACCACCTGAGTTCCTCTAAATGTTCTTCCAGAGATAAAAGACTGGAATTGATTCTACGGTTGGCTCCTGGATTCCATTTCCTTGAATGAGCTCCAAGACTCAGTCACTGAGGATCTGGATTTCCCTGAGTTCCATAAGGCTGAGAAAAATGAGGCACAGAGAGGTCAGGAACAGGTAAAGCGACAAGTCAATGCTGCCTGTCACTAAAGTTTGTGATTGGCCACTACGTCCTGCTGCCAGGTAACCAGAAATCGATGGATTCATGGAGCCCCTTATCATCAATTGCTCCTGAGGCCTGAGCAGAGCCTGAGAAATCAGCAGCTGCAAGCGCACATCACCAACACAGTCCAACTGTGATGGGGAGGACGAAAGGAAGGAGGAACTCAAGTGCAGAAATGTGCAGGGCTAAGAACAACAGTGGAGATGCTAAGCAGAAATTCTTCACGGCATCCGAAGAAGCTGCTGTCAGGAAGGTCTGTGGTTGCTGGGCTTCGGAGGGAACATTTCAGGGCCATTCAGCGAGGGTGCTGGGATGGCGATATGGATGAGCTTCAGACAAAAGAGAAAATAAACTGTAGGGAGTAAAAGAGAAGGGAAAGAGAAGGACTGAACATGACAAGCCACGGGTGGTGGTAACTGCTCTATCCTTTGCCCCTTCCTCAGGAGGATAAGAGAATAAAAGGTACAAAATGGGGGTGGGGTGGCCCGGTAAAGCCCCACAGTCATCCCTGTTCTCTGGATCTCTGCAGACTCTTCCAATTCAGAGCGTGGTCCCAGGGCCAGCATCAGCACCACCCAGGGGCTCATTTCAGATGCCCAACCAGGGCCTCCCGATGCAGAATCCGCATCCTCAGCCAACTGACATACACCTGCAAGCCTCGGGTTCACTATGCTGGGCCCTGCACCCCCTGGTGAACCCAGATGGTTCTGTCTTGTCTTCATCTCTTCCTTCAATTCATCTCCAAAATGTGAGCACCCACCACGTGCAGGCACCATTCCCAGCAAGCACTGGATACAGCGGTGACACAGAGAACAGCAACCCTCCTGGCCCTCTACGGCTTACACTCGAGTACCAAGGGGACAGACATGGCTCCTACAACCATAAAGACACATAAAAGTATCACCGTGTGATGAGAGCTGCAAAGGGGAAGCTTGTGGTCTTGTGAGAGCACAAAACAAGGGATCAGACCCTGTCAGAGAAGCTCCCTGGAGAAAGTGACGATAAAATTGAGATCTGCATGATGAGCAGACACAGATGCTAAATACTAATGTAGACTAGGTATGGAGGGAAAGGAACAGCATCCAAGCAGAGAGGAAAGGCATATGCAAAGGCCCTGTGGCAAGAAGGAGCACCACACATTCAAGGACTACAGGGAACAGCATGTGCAAAATGGGACTGGCAAGGGAGGCAGTGGCCAGACCATGCAGGTTCTTGCAGTTCCATGAAGGATTTTATTCTAAAAACAGACGGAAGCCCCCTGACAGGTTTTAAGATGGTTATATAAGGTTAGGAAAAAAAGGAAGCAAGAGTAAGACCCCAGACAATTTAACTTCCCTCCCTTGTGACCCTAGGCTATAGCGTGCCTCCCACCAAACCCACAAGACAAACTGAACCCCTTTCCTACCAAAAAAAATAGGCAAGCAGTGCCCCAGTGATAAAGTGGAAAGAATAGATTCACACAGCTAGAGAATAAGCCTGGGTGACTGCCCAAGGCTTTTGAGAGTGTTGACTAGTACTTAAGACTCTCAGAAGTAAGGAATATCTGAATTCAGACCTGGTTCTACCACTACCAGGGCAAAGTAACTTCTCTGAGCGTTCTTTATTCAAAGGGCATAATAATGCCTACATATCACAAGGATACTGACTGAACTAAACAAAGTAGAGTCTGTGAGCCCTGAGTGTGGCACTTAACACATAGTAGGTGTTCAACGAAAGATACATTCTATCATACATCTCTGTGGTTTTCAACCTGCCCTTATGGGCACATTTACTCTTGAGGCTAAACTAAATGGTTTCTTCGATTAAAAAATGGCATGTAGCAAATGCTTAAGATCCAATGCTAAGCCCTCACGTCTCACCTTTATTATTTCTTTCGGTCATCACGATAACTCTATGGAGTGGGTATGACGATCAACCCCATTTTACACTGAAGTGCAGACAGGATACATGGCTTTTCAGGCACTAAGTGTGAGTCTAGGTTCTAAGCAGGCTTCCTGACTCCTTGGGGCTCCCAACTGGGAATAACCCTATGTGTGCAATAAGTTGGCAGTTCACAGAGGGCTCTCCCGCTCACTGGAAAGCTCCTTTGAAGCATGGGACTCTTAGCACGACATTCACTGATGCTCAGCAAGGCCTGTTGTACGAGGGAAAGCTTGAATGAAGGAAGCCGTCCCCTCAAAGAATCCAGCCCTCTGAGTGAAGTGAATGTAAGAAAGGCTGAAACAGGTGTACTTCCAGGAGTTACACCTTTCTAGCGAAGAGAGGCTTCCCTTGGGCTTGGCTGGAGTCCAGTGTCCTTTAGTAGACAAGCTACCTGAAAACCCCTAAGGGCTAAGTTTTGATATAAAATGTAACTTCCTGCTCAGAATTTCCTGTTTGGGGTATTTGGAGGAATTGCATAATCCCTGCTTTATTTCAACCATGAACTGCTTTATTTTCCAATTTTTTGCACACCACAGTCACTAGCAGCTTGGTATTTACAAAGCACCTTTGCCCTCCGGATTTCCAGGTAGTGATAAAAGCACAGAGGAAATATTTTACGGCTGGTCCTATTCTACTGCTGTAGGAGGTGTGCAGAATGCCAGCCAGCTGTAAGCAAAGGTCCAGGGCCTGAAAGCTTTCTCAGGGGAAGCCAAGTGTTACCTGTGGTATTTAAATGGTAAGGGGCCTGTTGAGTCAAATGCTTCCCCAGGGAATTGGAGAGACACCAATTTGCTCAAATTCACCCCTAGCTGGGAACATAATAGAGGGCTAGAGTTCAGGCTTCTGTTCTGGCTGATGATTCATTTAGGACAAATGATTTTACCTTTCCTTTCAACCCCCTGTGACAAAGGTATGTTGGAGAAAGCCAATTCAGCAGACTTCAAGGGTGTCCCCACACTGCAGCAGACATAAAGCCACATGGAAAATGAAAGGGACTGCCAAAAGTATTCTTTTCTGGGGCAACTAACATGGTAAGAGTCATAGAGCAGCACACGTGTAGGTTTGGGAACTAGCCACGCGTGAGTTCACATCCAAATGCATCCACTTCTCAGATGCATGTTGTTGGTCAAGTTACTGAATAAAGTGGCACTTGTTAAATTAAGGCACACACACACTCACCTGCATTCCATGCTCATATGCAGCACACCCTGGGCCAGGCCTCCCTGCAGCTCCTGTCTTGACTACAAAGCGCCAGCTTCCCCAAAGTCACATCCCCTTTCCAGAACAGCGGCTACCAGTGGCCACTTGACATGGGGGTGGGGGCTGAGGGCAACAAGTCTACCATCTTCTGCTAACTCAGGACAACGCTGCAAAACCATCTCAACTTCGGAGCTTCCTGTGGGTCAGCTGGGGCATTCACTGACAATGACTCACAACCTCACTTCTCCTTCGGCCAACCCTCCATAGGAGTGGAGCCCCTAGAGCATTCTGAGTCATCTCTGTCCACCTAGGAGGACAAACAGTGAACCATGGCCAGTTCACAGTACTATACTATTTGGTTTGTCATTTTTACAAGGATAAGTGAAATGCAAATCTGAAAAAAAAAAAAAAACTTTTCTAAACGGCTGATATGATGCCCAACAGACACTCAACATTTCCTTTTGCCTTAGTCCTAACTGCCCCTACATCCCACAAACTGGTCTACATCAGATTTGCTTTTGTTTGTTTTAATCAGAATGAAGAGTAAAGTGGGAATTTGAAAGTTATATCCTTTCAATCAAAAAAGAATGACAAGTACTGACACAATCTATAGTCAGCTAACCTGAAACAGTGAACTTTAAAATGTATACAGGCTTTAATCTGTCAAAACTTAGACAAAACTTCTCATGGATGAGTACTCAACTAATAGCTTAGAAATCATTTTTTTTTTTTTTTAGCAGAGGGCAACACAGAAGAAATTACACCATGATCCATTACAGTTAAATAGTATAAACTATACTTTATCTAGCAAACATTCATTCCAAGTTTTTCTTATGAATATAAATATGAAAAGAGATAGTATTCAAAGTTCCCTATCACCAGCCTTGCCTGGAAACACAGAGCAAAGATGGTGAGTTCAATAATAACCAGGTAATTACACAAAGCAGAGGTGGAAATGGATGAGAGATAAGAGTAGATGGCGAGACCTTGTTAACTCACTTTAAGGAGATTTCCCAAGAATGACCCATTAACTGGCTGAGCAACAGACTGTACCGTCTTTAAGGAGAAATGCATGGCACAGGGGCGCCTGGGTGGCTCAGTCGGTTGAGCATTCAACTCTTGATTTCGGATCAGGTCATGATCCCAGGGTCGTGAGATCAAGCCCTATGTCAGGTTCCACACTGGGTGTGGAATCTGCTTAGGATTCTCCCTCTCTCCCTCCCTCTCCCCCGCCAAAAAAAGGAAAAAAAGAAATGCATGGCATAATAGCCAACTATCACCAAATAATTTCATGGCATGCTCTAAGTAACGTTTTTTAAAAACCTCTTACTAGAACTGTGAATGGAGTCATACAGAAATTGTTAATAAGAGCCTTCATGGTCAGGGCACATCCCTGATTGAGCAAAGAGGAACAGAAGATGAGTGAGACTAATAAATTAAGAAATGTCGTCCTAGTTCAATATTTTCAACATTTTCAGCATTTCCACTGGTGGCATCGTTAACTAGTATGATTCTCAGCTACTTTTTCCTGGTTACCCAAGTAATAAACAAAAATGGCATGCAAAGAAAATGTTACCTGGAGGGGTACACAAGCTGCCAAATGTAAGAGCCTCTATCTTGGCTTGCCACTTCTTAACTCTTGATGTGCTGGATTCTATGACGTTCTTCAATTTTGGTACAGTATACTGATTCTCAACCTGGATCTATTCTGCCCCCCCAGAGGACTTTTAGCAATGTCCAAAAGACATTCTTTGGTTATTACAACAGGGAGTGGGGGGCTTACTATCATCTAATGAGTAGAGAGGCCAAGGATGAGGCTAAGCATCTTACAACACCCACCACAGCCCCCAACAGCAAAGAATTACCCAGCACAAAATACCAACAGCACGAAGGTTAAGAAACTCCGGGGGAGTGGTGTACATACTAACGTTGCAAACCAAAGATCAAAGTCCCAGTTTGAATCTCATGTACCTCGGTCGGGTGTGTACTAGCTTTTCTCAGCCTTGGTTTCCATGTGTATAAAATGGGCTAGAAACACTCTTGAAGAGTTTGGGTGAAGAATAAATGATAGGACAGATGAGGAATGACCTAGCACAGTGCTTGGCATATCAAAGGTGCCTGTGACGTCTGGTAAATGTGAATCACTGCTCTGTTTCAACTCTAGCCATTTCCCACCCATCCCCATTTCCTCTAGGATCTTACTGGGAAGCAAAGAAAAGAGGAGCCCAGCCAACTCTAAAGCCTACTCTAGGCCAATAGTTTACATGGAGCTCCTTTAATAATTTTGACTTCTATTGTGTCTAAATTTATGTTTGAGGAACCTGGGGGTGGGGAAGGCCACAACTTTTACATTTTTTTTAAAGGTGTGTTGTTTTCCCAAAGGAGAATTTCAATTCAATAGCCTAGGAGCCAAATGAAAGAAGGAAATGCAAAAATCCCCGCTGGGTCTCTGAAAAGCTCATTAGCAGCACATGCTAACACAGGCTAATACGCACTTTTCTCAGACAAGGAAGATCGTCAGTGAGTTGACCAGACATATTTAAGTAAAGGGCACCTGGGTGGCTGTCAGTTAAGCGTCTGCCTTCAGCTCAGGTCATGATCCCAGGGTCCTGGGATCAAGCCCCGCATCAGCGGGGAGTCTGCTTCTCCCTCTGCCGCTCCCCCTGCTTGTGCTCTCACTCTCTCTCTCTCTCTGTCAAATGAATAAATAAAATCTTAAAAAAAAAAAAGGCATATTTAAGTAAAACAAAGTAAATGCTCAGATATCTGATGAAATGGAAAAAGTAATGTCTTCCTTAGTAATGACCATGCTTGGTGGCTCATCTGTAAACCACTCCCTAATGTATGAGGGCCATAATCCTCAATTTACCTTATAAAAACAATACCTGCCTGCTGTAAGCTATGCCAAGTCACCTACATTAACAGGCAGCTTCTCATTGCTCCTACCCACTTCCAATCCTCAGAGGAAGGTTAGGGTAACCCTATAATTCATGATCCAAGCCAGGACACCGAAGACTGAAAGAGGGTACTTTTACTAATTACACCAGGACAACAGGTGCAAACCAGGTGCTCCTCAAGCACGCTGGGACCTATGACCACAGCCCAGGTTGCCTTAGGTTCTCCGTGGTTCCAGACATTTTTACTTGGAAGGCGCCCACAAACACACCCACCTAGGTCAGCTATCAACAAGTTATACAAATGGGGTGATCCTATAGATACCGTTCTATCTCTTGCATTTTTTTACTGAATCGATCATGGTATGCTTACGTGTCAGAGCATAGAGAACCACTTCATTTTTTTTTCAATTAACTCCATACAGAATATGCCACTTTAGGTAGGTGCCATAATTTTTCAATCACCCACAACACTCAACCGTAAACTTCAGATCTTGGTCATTATGAGCAGGGTGATAAAGGACGTGTAATGTGTACGGGTTTGAGTATTTCCAGAGAATGGGCTTCCAGTGGTGGGGATGCTAGGTCAAAATGTTGCCATTTTTGATGGGTTCTTCCTCGAGGCTCTCCGCAAAAGTCTTTCTCAAGTCGTCTCAAGACCAACAGTTAATGAACACTTTTGAATTTCTGCCAAGCTTGATAAAGGGAGCATGCTGGCTCACTGCATTCTTGCCTTGCATGCTCTCTTAACTCCAGACAGTCTGGGCTGTGGGCGTACTTGGAATTCTCCTGCTCTAGGCCTTTGCTCCTGCTGTTCCCTCCACCGACAATAACATTCCACACCATCGCTATAAATACCCCACTCATGACAAACACAACCTCCTCCCCAGGCTGTCCAAAGCCTGACTGACTACAAACTGTCTGGATATCATCTCTTCCTCCGGGGGATGCCCGTAACATTGTTTATTCCCCTCGCTGAACCCTCACCCCATAATCAGAATCCACAGTCACCCCTAAATCATGGAGACAAATCATGGGGACTCAGACACAAGTGGTTATGGGCATGCACAAGCACAAAGTCACACAGACATAACCTGACCCAATTTCCAGGCCTCAGTTTCCTTATCTGTAAAACACGGGGATTTAAAATAGTACCTAGCCCAAGTACCTACATTTTTATATGATGTTGAAGAAGTATATGAGAAAATGTATAGAAAGCCCTTAATATAGAGGAGATGATAAAGGAATGCTAACAATTTATTACTGTTTAATAGGACTGGTCCTTTGAGGGCATGTTTCCTTCGACTGAGTCCTAGGCAAATCCAGCACAGTAATTTGCACACAGAAATCATACCATATATGTGTTTGTTGAATGCCGTGTTTAATCACAGTTGCTCATTGGATCAAATAATAATAATAATGGAAGTTAATATGCATTAAATGTTTACTATGTACTAAGCATTCTTTAGAATATGTCTCATGCATAATCTCATTTGATCCTCACAGACAACTCTAAGAAAAAGGAACTATACAAATAAGAAAACTGAGGTTACAAATCTTCCCCAAGGCCAGAGGGGATGGGGGATTCAGACCCATAGCTCCCTCACTCCAGAGTCCTATCCTTAACACATTCCAGAATCTGTGCCCTTAAGCTGTCCCCCACGCTGATCATGTATCATGTTAATGAGAGAAGTAGTAACAGAGTCCTAAAATCTCCCACTCTTATTCACAAACAAAATCTTCCATAGAAGAGAAATGCCCTTAGAGCGGTGGGCCTGGATTTTAAAAGGGGGACAACCCTGCCGTTTAGTGCCATCACTCCTGGGGTATCCCTATCCCTGACTCACTCAGCCCCCCACCAGATCTCTCCTCCAATGAAACCAAATCTTTACTTTAAAAATAAAATGAGGGGCGCCTGGGTGGCTCAGATGGTTGAGCGTCTGCCTTCGGCTCGGGTCACGATTCCAGGGTCCTGGGATCGAGTCCCGCATCAGGCTCCCTGCTAGGCGGGGAGCCTGCTTCTCCCTCTGCCGCTGCCTCTCTCTATCTCTCTCTCTGACTCTCATGAATAAATAAATAAAACAACAACAAAAATTTTTTTTAAATAAAATGAGCCAAGAGGGCAGAGACAGATAAGGCAATCTCATAGAGGAAGAATACAGGTCTCCAAGGCGAGGCCCGGTGAAGGCTTCTTCTAGTTCAGGGGATCCTGGACCTGACCCCCATGGAAGCCTTCAGGTCCAAGCACATATCCAGAGTCCCACTGCAATGTGCTGCCCTGAACAGGAAACCTGATGAGGCATCACGGCAGTTTGGGCCTTGCAGTGAGCCTTGCACAAAAGCACCAGATCAGGAACTTCCTGCCCCACCGTGGATCACTGCAAAGTCTCAGCCCGCAGGGCCATTGCTGACACGGACGAAGCAGAGACCATGTCCTCATGACCAGCCTGCCTGGGCTTGGTAGACACACAATCAATAAACGTTCATTGAGCGGTGCCCGGCTAGCTTAGTCGGAAGAGCATCCAACTCTCGATCTCAGGGTCATGAGTTTGAGCCCCATGTGGGGTGTAGAGATTACTTAAATCTTTTTTAAAAATCGTATATAAATAAATAAATGTTCACTGAATTTTAGGAGTTGGCCTTCACGTGTATAAATATAGCACTCTACCCTTTCTACAGATGAAGAGACTGAGGCACAAGCATTGTAAAGCAGCAGAGGAAGACATAAAGTGAGACAGCCAGGAAGAACAATGTTTTCCCCACACAGCCACACTGATTTCTTGCACCATTTGTTGGGCCTCTCCTAACTGCCCCTGTCATATGTCCATGGTCTTTCTTGATAGGGAAAAAAGTAAATGGAAAGACATCATGTATGCACACTAACTGATAAATGGGGATAGCTGTGGTCAAACTAAACCAGCTCAGGATGTAGCATCAAAGACCTAGATAGAAAGCACTCAACTGACCTTACACCCTGCAAGGGTCCCTTTCCTCATTAATAACCGAAGATACAGCCAACCACCTCCCAGGGCTGATAAGAGCATCCACCACTCCTGGACCTGAGAACATGGTTTGCATCCTGGCTCTGCCATTAACAGCAGAGTACAGAGAACATTTCAACTTCTCTGAACACCAATTTCTTCTTCTGTAAAATGGGAATGATTACAGTACCTCCACTTCACAGAGCTGTTTTAAGGAGTAAATGAGTTAATACCCAGCCCTTACAGCAAAGCATAGCACACAATGAGGGCTTTTAAGGACAAAAGGAGATAAAAGTATACAAAAATTTCTATACGCAATAAACGTCTAGTGGCTCCACTTTGATATTATTTATAGCTGGAATAATCAACAGAAAGGAAAACTGACCAAACCAGACAATTACCCTGGCATGAGGTTTATTGGAAAATGCCTATATGCATTTGCTATCCTTCTATCTTTATATCAATCATGCTAGAATTCTAAAGATCCAGGAATCATTTAATTGCTCTATATAATAATTTGTAGCTTCCTACAGAGTGATGACTAAATTCTACTTTAAGCAAGAAATCGAAGGGAAATAACATGAAGACATAAAGAGAGTATAGAATGTGTTTCCATCAAAGCTGCTCCATATAATTTGGTCCAACAAATTCAGCTCCATAAAATCTAGGAGGTGGTGGTGCCAAGAAAGAAGATTAAAACCCAGAGTGTTAAACAGAAGTGTTTTGAGTCAATTACGCAGTCAATTCGGCGCCTCCGCAAACCTAAAATCAAAAGTTATCTGATTCAAAAGAGGAAAACTGACAAACCTAATGCAATAATAACTATCGTTACCCCAACGTTGCCTTTGCTCTGCGTTTCATGCTGAGAGCCTCATCACCCAGCATCCTTGCAACAACCACACAAGGTGTGCGTTCTTATGATCACTAAGTCACAGAGGTAAAATCACGTACCCAGGGCCACATGGCGAGGAAGCAGAGACTGGATTTGAACCGGCCCGTTTGCAATGCAAAGCCTGTGAGCCTGGAGCACATGGGCCGCAACCCAGGAAGGTGGGAAGTTGGCCAAAGCAAGACCGCTGGGGAGACCGAAGCCCCTAACACCAGATGACCAGCATGCATACCCTTGGCCAACTGCTCTCAGTGCCACAAAGATGATGAGGACACATGCTGGCAACACATGCTGGCAATCTAGTCCCCATCCTCAGAGCCGGAGGAGACAGGCAAGTGGTACTCCTGACAGTCCCGGGAAGGGTCAGACTAGGACAAAGGAAGAACGCAGAAGGGAGGAGGCCCAAGACATCAAGAAAACCTGACTGCACCTGCTTCTGAGGGCAGCAGGAAGATGAAGCCAAATAAAACAAGGTGGAAACAACCCCCAAGCGTTCACTGATGGATGAAAGGATAAAACAAACTGTGGTCTATCTACACGATGGAATATTACTCAGCCCTAGGGGCGCCTGGATGGCTCAGTCAGTTAAGCATCTGCCTTTGGCTCAGGTCACGATCCCAGGGTCCTGGGATCAAGCCCCACGTCGGGCTCCTTGCTCAGCGGGGAGTCTGCTTCCCCTTCCCGCCGCCGTTGCTCTGCCTACTTGTGCTCCCTCTCTTTGTCAAATGAATAAATAAAATCTTAAAAAAAAAAAAAAGGACTATTACTCAGCCTTTAAGAGGAAGGAGGTTCTGGGCGCCTGGGTGGCTCAGTTGGTTAAGCGACTGCCTTCGGCTCAGGTCATGATCCTGGAGTCCCGGGATCGAGTCCCGCATCGGGCTCCCTGCTCGGCAGGGAGCCTGCTTCTCCCTCTGACCCTCCCCCCTCTCATGTGCTCTCTCTCTCTCATTCTCTCTGTCTCAAATAAATAAATAAAACCTTAAAAAAAAAAAAAGAGGAAGGAGGTTCTAACACATGCTACAACACAGACAAAGCCTAAGGGCACGGTGTGGAGTGAAATAAGCCTCTCACGACAGGACAAATACTGTATGGTTCCACTCACATGAGGTACCTAGAAGTCATCAGATTTATCATGACAGAAAGTCGAATGCTGGTTGCAGGGAGTGGGGGAGAGGGCCGTGGGCAGTTACTGCTCAATGGGAACAAAGTTTCAGCAGGAAAAGAAAAAGTTAGGGAGACAGATGGTGGTTGCCCAACGTGGTAAATGTATGTAATGTCCCTGAACCATACATTTAAATAATGGCTAAAATGGTAAGTTTTATGTTATGTCTATTTTAACCACAATTTTTGAAAAGTTGAATACGACTTTGCTGGGTCCCTAAGCGCACCCAGAACTGTGCCGGAAGGTACAGGTACTTATGTCTAGACCTGCTCATGGTGCAGCCACAGATGGACAAACAGAGAAGCTCACAGCTGCACTGGGCCAGGCTTGCTGCAAGCCCCTCTCCCCCAGGGCACAGAAACTGCAGCCTGCCCAAGTGCCAGGAAGAGCACCCAGCTTCCAGCTTTCCTCAGACCACGTTCTGGAAAGTTCCGTACTCCAAATTCACACAATGGAGCAGTAGAGTCTGAAAGGGATCCCATCACAAGCTACAAAGGCACTAATGGAGCATCCTAGTGGGAGCCTGGAGCATCTCCAAGCCAAGGAGGCTCCTCGCTGTCCCTTCATCAGCAGGGTAACCTGGCACTAGTGTCAGTGTCCTCACCTGTGGCATGGGAGGATTGGACACAACTTCACAGCTGACGCTGAGGATTAAAGATCAGGCACATACGGCCTTCAGAGCACAGCGTGACCTGACAAGCACTGATCTGCTATTGTTGGCATTGTGGGTTTTCGTCTTCTTTCCCTGGTTTTCACTCCCAGACTTGAAGCCCAACAAGCAGAGCCTATGACAAGTGGGGAGGTGAGGGCTCAAGCCTCAGGGATTGGTGCAGGGACTGCAGACCTAAGGGTGCAGCACACAGCATGTGGCATTCCTCTCGGCCTCTTTCTACATGGTGGAAATAAGGAGGAATGCCCCCCACCATTCGCCACGGTCACTCATCCGCAAACAACAGAAGTCATTGTGAGGCTGTCCCTTACAATATCTAGTTCCTGTCTTCACATAGTCCACACTCTACTCTCCAGGCCATACTGGGATGGGGTCTGCCCAGAAGAGAGGTATTTTCTAGTTTGAACAAAGTCATGGGCTATTGGCAGCTCTGAAGCAAATGAGGAAAATATGACCCATGCCCTGTTCAAGCTGTACCTGAAGCTCCCGCCTTCTTCTGAAATCCTTAAGTTACATACATCAGCTAATCCCCTTTGTTGTTTAAGCCATTTGAGGTTTTTTGTTTTTGGTTTTTTGGCTTTTTTTTACTACTTGTAACCAAAAGCATCAAGGTAATAAAATGGTTTCTGCCATCCCAGGGTAACTCAGAGTCTCCCTCTCTGGATAAAATACTCAAATTGAAATGATCTGTTCAACCATCCCAATATATAAGGTGCTGGAGACAGAGCAGTCCACAGAAAAAAACATCCTCCCCGGCCTCACAGAACATAGCTGTTCCATATAAAGTACTTTGGGAGAATCAGCACATTGCCATACACTGAGGTTCTTTAAGAAAAATGTCATCAGTAAACACAGTGACCCACATCATCAAAGGACACTTCAAAACTACTTATCCTAAGCTTCCACATTTAACAAGCATCAACCCAAAGTGTCACTCTGGCCCCTTCCTCTTGGAGCAACTGGATATGACACCAAAGCACCGTGACTGTCCTCACTGCTTGTAACAGCATTGTCTCCTGCGCTGTTCCATCTGGTAGACACTAGCCACAACTTAGATTTAGATTTAAATCAGTTACGTGTAAAGAAAATGCAAGTTTTCATTTTCATCATGTGGCTCATGAAATGAAGTCACACTCGCCACATTACAAGTACACAGTCTCCAGAAGTGGCTAGTGAATACAACACTGGGCGTGGTGAGTGAAGAACACTTCCATCACTGCACACATAACTACTAGACAGCGCCATCTTTCCTCCAGAGCTCCTTTTCTATTTTAACATGGAAGCGTGGTGCCGGAGAAGGGGTCTCTCTCAATTATCCAACTGATGCTGGAATCCTGAAGCAAGAAAATGACCTTCCACAAACACATATCCACACACCCAGTATTTGCCACCGTAGAAGAACTTTTAGCTCAAATAACTCAATTAGTCTTTCTACTCTTCACGCCCTTCCCCAATCAATGTTCATTCGAGTGTAGAATGGGGTCTGTTACCATCATTTATTAGGAAACTGGAATGGAAAAGGCCAGTGTTTTAGAGCCAGGAGCCTCCAACTTTGGACTTTCCACAACCAGCCAGAACTTGTTTAAAGGCTGTGGATTCACAGGGTCCACCATCCTCCCCCTCGCGCCCCCCCCCCAGGATTCTGACTGTATAGGTCTGGGCTGGAGCCTAGTAATCCCCACATTTAATTAACACCTTGGATGATTCTAAATCAGTGGCAGTTCTGTGGACCATTCTTCAGAGTTGGGACACCCAGACTCCACTGGGCAGGAGACATGACCCAGAATCACTAATGAAGTCAACCCCAGATGCCCAAAGCTTGAAAACTCTCCCAGGTAATTCTGATGCATTTTTCATTCACCCAAACCCAATTTGTGGGCCACTGTTGCCAAAGCTGATCATTTTCTCCAAGCGGCTCTGCCTGCAATCTGTTAGCAACCATCAGGTGAATATAAGTGCCTGGTAACAGGTGCACAGAGCTGTAAATTCCACCTCTACCCCCCTGCCCCCCAGAGACTTTGCTTGATGTCTCTTTTCCCTCAGGAATTCAGGCAAAAGGGTGACTCACCAGGTTTTATTAAACCCCCAGAGACAGGCTCCTTCTACCAAAAAAGACTCCAGTAGTAAAAAACAACTATCGTTCCCATTAATGCCTTCTTCCTACAAATGTCTTCCTTGGAGATGATTATTTCACCTAGAAGAGCTTGAGCTTACGTTTTTTTTAAAGTAACTTCTACTCCCAACATGGAGCTCAAACTCACAACCCAGAGACCAAGAGCTGCATGCTCCACTGACCAAGCCAGCCAGGCGCCCCTTGAACTTACATTTTTAGCTGAACTGTATCAGAAACTGATTCACATTGCTTAATAAAGCCAGGGCCTTTCTTCCTTATGGCAGTATTTTTTCACAGACTTAGACAGAAATAGGCAATAGCTACATGAATTTTTCCTTTGCTGGGCATCCCGTCTCTCTGACTTCTCTAATAAATAATGATACACACACACACACACAGATAATATATCAATATTGAGATAACATTCTGTACTTCTCATATACACTGTGGAGGTGCCCAATTGAGGCTGTGCACTATGGTATCATTCAATATGACTAGAGACTCTTCTTCCCTTTGCCAAAGACCAAAGCTCAGGAATCTTGTCAAGGATCACCCAGCCTAAAACACCATGGAATATAAGCTTTTCCAGCTACATCTTAATCTTGAGCATTTTAAAGTAGAAAGGAACCCAAATTTCATTCCAACTTGGGGGAATTCTGGGTGACCCAAAAGTTGTTATCATAACAAAGGAAGTGGATCAGGACATATAGTCTCAAGATGAAAACTCTCTTTAATTCTGTCTCACATCCCAAGTCCTGGGTTACACAGAGAATATTCTATGATTTGAATTCCTACACAGTCTATTAGAATGTTCTAATTCTGGGGGTACCTGGGTGGCTCAGTCGGTTAAGCATCTGCTTTTGGCTCAGGTCATGATCTCCGGGTCCTGGGATGGAGTCCCACATCGGGCTCCCTGCTCAGCGGGGAGTCTGCTTCTCTCTCTCTCTCTCCCTCCCTCTCTCTCTCTTTCTCAAATAAACAAATAAAATCTTTTAAAAAAAAGAATGTTCTTACTCTGAATCAGGTATGGAGAGAAGGATGGGGACAAGGGAAGGAGAGAAAAGAAACACAGTCCAAATCCAAACCTAGCAAAATCCAAACTCCATCTTGGGCTTTTGTTGCCAACTTTATAGTTTTCATTTTATAGAGGTCTTTCCTTGCTTGGCTCCTTGACAGAAAAACTGCATTGACTGAACTTGTAATCTGAATTACCTAAGTCCCCTTCCCCATCCTCACACAGCAAGCCTGGTGCCTGACATGAATTATGCAATGCAGAACAATCCATTACACAGGCAGAAAAGCAAGAAGGGCTGCCTTCATTTTCCAAAAACAAAATTCTACCATATAACCCTGGTGCTGAAGAACAGATACCCACTGGTCTTAGAGGTTAATTGTGTTCTGAAAGCATCTACTCTTGGAGTAAAGGTCAGGGTCCTGATTTATCTGTAGAATGCCCAAGAAAATTGTGTTATTGGAGACTTTCCTGCAATATTTAAAACCTAAGAGGTATACATAAAATTCATTCTTTTTTTTTATTTGTAAGGCCACACATTTCACAGTAAAATCATCTCAGAGCAGAGAACATATACCATTTCCAGTGCATATTCATATAAATGTTGTCATCAAGATGCCAAGACTCAGCAGACCAGGACCCTGAGATAAAATACTCCAAGAATTATGATCAGCTGTCAAAATATACCCTCTCCTCAGCTCCTCACAACTAGAATGGGGGACCTGTCACCAGCTGGACCTCCAACAAACACAAGCAGACTACAGTGACAAACTGGACCACTTCTGGAACTTATTATTCACTTCAACACATATTTATTGACCCTCGCTGTGAACTGGTCACTATCCTAGGCCCTGAAAATACAGACAGGAGTAAGAAATGAAATTATGGCTCTTGAACAGATGAAGTGTGAGAGACATCAAGTGAGAGAGATAAACACATAAACAAGGGGCTGCCAGCTCATTGCCCAGACCAAATATGGCTCCCAGATGTGTTTTGTTTAGTTCATCCATGCTTTTGGAAGAACCCTGAACCAACATTTTTAAATTGTCAAAGTGCGTCTTTTAACAATTCAAGCTTCTGGATTCTCTCGAAAATTTGAAAAACCTGGCAACACTGGCCAATGTTCCCACATGTCAGCAATAGGCTGAAGCTAAGTAGCAGCCACTCCCTCTGAACAAACTGTGTCCTTCCAGTTAACCCCAGACCCCACCAGTCCCTAATGCCCTTTGAAATACCTACTCAGCATTTGTGTTTGTAAGTACTATTATTTAAAAAAAAAAAAAAATCCAGTGCTAGGTAGTATGTGTTATAACGGAGGTAGGTAAAGAAATACAGGACTCTCACATACAGGCCCAGGGATACAAGCTGATGTGCTCTCTGAGTCTTAAGAAGATATAAGTCTTAAGAAGATATAAGTCTTAAGAAGATAAAATTCAGGGGTGCCTGGGTGGCTTAGTCGGTTGGGTGTCTGACTCTTGTTTTGGGTCATGAGATTGAGCCCCGCGTCAGGCTCCATGCTCAGTGCATGCCTCCCCCTCTCTCAAATAAATAAAATCTTTTTAATAAACAAATAAAGAAAAAGATAAAATTCATGTGAGCCAAGCGAGCCAAGCATTCTAGACATCTATCTGTACATGGAAAATATCTGAAGAAGTTTGCTAAAATATAAGTATAAGGATATTCATCAATGTGTTGCATAAAATAGGAAGGGAAAACAACCTAAACGTTCAATGTTCATCCTCAAAACATGGTTTGATATAGCACAACCAGAAATGATTCTACAGCCATTGAAATGACAAAATAGATATATTTGTAGAATAGAAAAAACATCCATGATATACTGTTAGGCACACAAAAAAAATTCCACAAAACAGCATGTGTTGTATTATCCAATTTTCATAAGAAAAAGACCCTCCTAAAAAAAACTAACAAAAAAAAGTGTGTGTGTGTCTCTGTGTGTGTGTGTGTGTGTGTTTGGGTATAAATAGAGTATGAACACGTGTATTTCTCTGAGTGGGATTACACACAATGTAGATAAATTTTCCTTTCATATTCACATCTTTCTGTATTGTACACATTGTTTAAATGAGGAAAAAAATAACTTTCATAGGGGAAAAAAAACATAAGCTGTGGAAGCACACGCCAGCTATAAACAGTGATTGACAGTTCTTCGAGGTCACAATAATATTTGAGTTTTTAAAAGATTAGAAACCAAAATCTAGATGCCTATGCTTGGCTTAAAAAAAAAAAAAAATCCACATGCTCTAACACCAAGGAAAGTTCTTTTTTAACAACTTGATCTGGAGTTTTGAATTCTTAACCAAGTCACACAGACTTAAACAGGCTGATAGTTGGAGGAGGAAATGAGCATGCTCTCCCTATCAGATGTAAATTCTAACTCTTGGCCAAGAATCCAGGTAGTAAAATACTGACTCTATTTAAATCAAGCCAAAGCGATGCCTTCCGTGGCCACATTACATAAGCAATAGGCACCATCACTGCACACATCTGGTCAGAATACAGGCCCTCTAAGACCTTCAACACAATTAATTCAATATTTTCTCCACAGTTCAAAATGCTACAACTGGCAGAGAACCATCTTAAATCATCACGGAAAAGTCAGACATATGGCTAAGTATATTTAATATGCCTTAAAAATAAGCCACGGAGTTTCTAGCCAACAAGATCTTAGGCAAGAATTTTTTTTTATTTAGTGAAAAGTTATGCCTACTCGTTACCCTCAAAAGAATTCAATTGAACAGATATTCCTTGAGCACCTACAGAGGGCAGAGATGACAAACAGACAGAGAACAGGGATGTTGCCTTCAAGAATTCAAGAAACACATAATCCAGTACGGGAGACAGACAGGCAAATCTACAACGACAAGACACTATTGTCTTGGAATCAAGATGTGTGTGAGGGAGAAAAAGAGGGCACAGAGGAGGAAGGAATCGACAGTGTTGGTGAGGGAGAACACGGCAAACAGAGGAAGGCAAATATGCAGAGCTTGACAATATGGAGCGGCACATTCTGGGTTCTGGCCCATGAACACTCTGGGAATCCATTTTTATTTCTAGGCCTGTCCTTAGTGGGGTCACCGAGCATACTGCACAGTCTCAGGCAGCATCCACAGTGACCCCCCACAGTAAAAGGGCATAGGGGCTCCCGGGAACACATTTCTAGTGTGTTAAACCTAGCACACGAACTTTGGAAACAGGCAGATCTGAACTTGACTCTCACCCAGGTCAGGTGCCTGGGAGTGAGGATAAATGGCGTGACCTCTCCAGCTCGTTTTCTCATGGCTAAAATGAGAATGACATCATCTACCCTGGCAAAACCCTAACTTGGGTCTCAGCAAGCTATGAGAAGGTTCATAAATAACAGTTACAATTAGTTTACGGTTCCTAATTCAGATTCCCAGTCTCAACCCTGAAGTTATACATTAGAGCAGGGTTTCTCAACCTCAGCCTCATGGCCATTTAGGGCTGGATAATTCTCTCTTGGGGAGGGGGGGGACAGCATTATACACTGCAGGACGTTCAGCAGCCTCCCCGGCCTCCACTCCCTCCGTGCCAGCAATGCTCCCCAGTCCTGAGTCGTAACAACCAAATACGCTTGCAGGCATTGCCAAATGTCCCCTGAGTGGGCAAAACCACCCTCCGTTTTAAATAACTGCTTTAGAGGAACTCACCGATGGGTGTCCATTTCTCAACTGAAAATCATCACAGCTGCTATGGTGTAGGTATTTTGGTAAGCCCTGCCTATATGCCAAGCAGAGGAGTAAGTGCTCTGGGTACATATTCCCATCTAATCCTCACAAGCAGCCAATGAGGTAGGTATTATTCTCATTTTCAACTGGGAAAATGGAGTTCTGGCAGGTTAAACGCACCCATGGTCGCTCAGCCGGAAATGGCAGAGCCTGAATTTGAACCCAATCAGTCTGACTCCAAACCCTTATAACCCCATGTCCCACTGCTTCCCTTGCCACTCCTGATGTGGGAACCCAAATACAGTGCCAGGAAGGTCAGAGGACCTCCATGTCAAGTTCTCCAGGATCATTCTGCCTGGGACCTCCAGAAAAGAGAGAGACGACTTCTCCATCCTCTATACCTTCATGCGACCTGGGACCTAATGACAATAATTAGAATCAGTATGTCACCACTGGGACAAGGTGAGAAAAGTTCCACCAACACATGGTGAGGTCCACAGTTTCCTTCTTACTTGTCTGAACTAATCCAACCACAGCCGTTTCAAAAAAGTGGCATCTGAATCATGCAGAAAAATGAAGCTTTTTTCTAGACTTTAAAAAGCTCTCCAGGAAACTACACCACAATTTCTATCTCTCAGAAGATTCTTTCTTCGCTTCCAGTGCTTTCAAGTGAGGAACATTCAGACAATAACAGAAGCCAACATATATTGAGCACTCACTGTGGGCCAGGTCCTGTGCCATGTGGTTTCCTTAAACCTCCTCCTTTTATTCTTCCATCAACTCTAGAAAGTAGGTATCACCATTACCCCCATTTTCAGATGGAGAAACCCTGGCCCATAGAGGTGAAGTGCCTTGCCCTGAGTCACCTGGCCAGCAAATTTAAAAATCTGGTTTCTAATCCAGGCCAGCTTAAGTCCAAAACCTACACATCTATGATACATCAATAAATTGATACTGGTGGGTGATCTTACAAGCAACACCGCCATCCTGCTAACACTGTATAGAGCAATAATTTTGAAACATGGCTTATCACCAGGGCATAATCGCCTTTTAATTGCACCATCATGCCACTGTCCATAAAGAGAGCTTCGAGTCTTGTCTCATGACAGGCTGAAAGATTAGCCTTATTGTGGAAAACATAACTATGTCCCATTAAAGGTGCACACAAATGCATGTGATGGCAATCATGATGGGGTTGACACCTGATTGGGGAGAATGTAATTCTCTTATGTAATTCTTTCTCATGACAATGAAGGTGGTAACAGAAAAAGTCCATCCACACAGCTGGAAGTGCCCAGAAGAGCCTCTCACAGTCCATTTGAGGGTGAGAGAGTTTGTGAAGTCCCCTGACATACTCAGGTGCTGCCCGAAACCCATCACATGAAGACCAACCGAAACTGGCTGTCAATGCTGCCTTCAAGAATATTCCTCCATCAGTCAGCTAAGCTCTACGTAGCCACACTCACAGACTGCAAATGACAAACACTCATCAAGGTTAATGTGATCCATCATGAATTACCCACATTTTCAGAGACTTTCAAATATGGGAATTTTCAGAGGCAACCGAGCTCAGGGGAGATTTATTCTAGTTCTCTGTTGGACAGTGGACATTCAACAAATACTTGAGCAACGAGGACACACCAGGCACTGCTCTTGGTGCTGGGGATGCTGCAGCAAACACATCAACAACGTCCCTCCCCTCTCAGCTTCTCTTCTAGGAGAGACAAAATAAGGATTTTATTTATTTTGAAGTGATCGCCCTGAAATGGAGTGAAATAAAGCAGAGAAAGGCTACAGAGCATGACAGATGGCAGTGGGGTTACAGCTCCCAATAATGTAGTCAAAGAAGGTGTCAGAGAGAAGGTGACATTGGGAAAGACTTGAAGTTCAGGAGGGAGCAGGCCTTCCAGATGTCGAGGTGGGGACTAGCAGGCTATGGATGGGGAGAGAGAAGAAATGTCATGGGCCAGATCACAGGGGGCCTTGTGAGTCACTGTGAGGACACTGGTTTTCACTCTGGGGACTAAAGAAATGACTATAAGTAATGGATTACTCCATTCTTTAATTACTTAGCCATAAAAAGAGACGAGTATTATTTAATCATAAAAGACCTTGTTCAAATTCCATCTTCTAATTTTGCGACATGGCTTCAGAAAAGTTAGCATCCAGAACACACTGGACTCTCCATTGGACACTTGACTATAAAGCAGGCATGAATATGATAGGCATGTTCTTGACATCCATGGGGGTTCAGCTGTGGAAACGCCAAAACAAATTCACAAGAAATACTATATCGACACAGACATCCATAGGGGTGCAGTACAGCAAAGCTCTAGTGTTTACGAGGGATTTTTCAAGGTTATAGATCTCACATAGAAGCTGCATAAAGACAGGCAAGAATGCAGTAACCTACTTTTTTAGGATGTGAATGTCAGCCCTTAATGAATTTGACAGCCTTTATTCTCAGTGTATACAAAATCAGTATATACTGTTACACACATATACAAACTCAAGGAAGGAACCACTAACATCAGAGACCGGTGTTTTGCATTAAATAACCATCGTTTATAAAGCAGCATCCTTCATGTAAACCCTTGTGGTAAGAAGATGTCAGAATGTTTTCTCTTATAAATCACTTAATTCCCTTTGGTGGATAGCATCAATTCTGCCATCCTAAACTAGCTGGGTAATGAATGCCAACAAATGCAGCGGAGCCAACTGTATGTCATTGCATCATAAGGTCAAGTTAATCTATTTTTAAATAACACGGCCATTGGCAAAGGGTGGCCACTGGAAACAATGGACAAGTTGGGTTGCCTGTCCTTGCATTATTTTTTCTAAAAGCTGTGGAATGTTCCACAGTGTAACCTAAAAATACCCCGCAGAGAGTGGTCTTTTAGCACGAAGAATAAAAAGATTGATTTTGAAAGTTTAAGTTAAAAAAAAAAAAAAAGACATATAAACACAAAGCACAATTTAAGAGCAAGAGAGGACAAAAATGAGACTGTTTTGTGCAGCAAAGACCTGATTTGCTGTTGGCTGGAAAAACTGTACTCAGGGACAATGGTACGAGAAAACGGAGGTAAGGTGTCATTCTTATGGATGCTGACATACAGCAGATCCCACATCAACAGAAAACAGAGAAGTCCCCCACCATCCTGCCTGCTCAGCATCTGAAATTTCACTTCTTAAACTCCAGCAAGAGTCAACAGGCAGAAATACTTCAATATAATTCATTAAGCCTTGTCGGTCATTTACTCATTTATAGCTCAGTACAAATTATTAGACACAGGGAATCAGCTGATTGGAAGATCTTGGAAGGGAAAATGAACATATTAGGATCCTAAATCAGAATAAAAGATGAACAGGGAGTAAAGGAGGAAGGATGTAGACGGCCTAGTCTGCACTTATCATACGAATGAGAAGCGACAAAGGAAAATCCATTCACGTGTCCAACAAATTTTAATGAGCACCTAGGATTTGCCAGGTACTGTTTTAGGCCCTGGGAAATAGAGGGGTGAACAAGTGAGAAAACCTTCTTGTTTTCACAGACCTTACATTCTAGAGGGAGGAGAGACAGACAAAAAAGAAGAAACAAGGGGCACCAGGCTGGCTCAGCAGGTAGAACATGTGACTCTTGATCTCGGGGTTGTGAGTTCAAACCCAACACTGGGTGTAAAGATTATTAAAAAAAATAAATTAATTAACTTTAAAAAAAGAAACAGAAGATAATGTGAAATTGTGACAAGGCCATGCAGTCACAAAGCAGGATGAGGGGATGGCATGTGACTCCAGAGTTGTCTTATATGGGGGTTAGTGGTATGCTGGGACTGGCTCATATTGGCTCTGGAGAATGGATTAAATGCATCTCTTCCCCACTCCAGATATGCTACAGATCTGAGGCTGGCCTCTACCAGAGCCGGTTGTTAACCATCTAGCAGCACACTACCATGAGAAGCTCAATGACCTTCTCTCTGAAGGGACACTACGGAAAAGAGTCAATCTTGTGACCATCTCAGGGAATGAATAAGCAAACCCAGAGACCCTAAAGCAGAATTCACGGGACACCAAGAAAGACAGGGCCCTGTGTTTTATTTTATTTTACTTTTTAAGATTTTATTTATTTTTTGACAGAGAGACGGCGAGAGAGGGAACACAAGCAGGGGGAGTGGGAGAGGAAGACGCAGGCATCCCATTGAACAGGGAGCCTGACGTGGGGCTCGATCCCAGGACCCTGGGATCATGACCTGAGCCGAAGGCAGACGCTTAAAGGACTGAGCCACCCAGGCGCCCCTAAGCCATTGTCTTTGAGGTGAAAGTCTAACGCAAATTAAAAATTCTCCAATCTTAGCAATACATATGGGAACTGAAGGTTGTATGGGAAGA
>NC_138369.1:28519252-28562595 GCF_054177405.1 Leptonychotes weddellii
AATAAAATGAGAATATTACAGAGCTGTTGTAGTATATTCCAATTGGTCAAAATAGACACACATCAGAACAAAACACAAAAAGGCACAAAGAACTCTATTCAATTGTGTGTGATCATAATTCCCTCATTACAGTGAGGGAAATGTTCTGGTGGTGGTGGTGTGGTTTTTAAGCTGTGTCTTATCTATTGTCCCTGCTCTGTCTAAAATGTGGGCAGTTTCAGCTTCTGGGCAATTTGCAAAACCAGACTTCACCTATGAAAATATGTAAGCATGACCTACGATATCACCACTTTGGGAAACTACAATCACACCATCTTAAGCTTTTGGAGTCGGGGTTACTCAAGGAAGTGCAGCATTTTAGGAGTGCAAAGGACCTCCAGGGCATGCCCATTTTATTTCTGGCATGAAGAAGTGAAGGAATGAAGAAACGTCGGCCCGGAGAGGGTGACTTGCCAGAGAGGACAGCACTAGCAGGCAAAGCATGCTCCAGAGCCCAGGTCAGCTGCTCCATGGGTCATATTCTCAATGTCAGGCTGTGCCTTGGGACAGTGATTCTCAAAACTGTGCAAGCCTCCCAATCACCTGAGGGCTTCTCAAAAACTGCCCCACTGGCTCCGCCTCCGGAGTGGGGAGTCGCTAGGGATGGGGCAGGTCCAGGAATTTGCCTAACCAGTTCACAGGGGACGCTATGGCCACGGGTGTGCGGGCCCTACTCTGAGACGCGCTGACCCAGGAATGAGGAGCCGGGGCTTTCGGCACCCAGCACAGCTGACCGCCGACCCGACTTCTGCCACTTGTGTGACTCCTGGAAAGGCTCCCCAAACTCCGAGGGCCTCAGTGTCCGACATCTGCGTCCAGGGGCGAGGAATAAAAAACAAAATGTCCATAAAGCACTAGCTTCACCAAGTGCCTGGCACATTCTAAAGCAAGTGCTTAGCTTATATCCTATAACAAAATTAACTTAATTACCTTTTTTTCTTTTTCCACGTATCCTAGGATGGCTACAATTCAAACGACAGACAAGATTAAAGACTGGCAAAGATGCGGAGCAATTGGAATATTTTTGGCACCTATATTCCTAAGAGCGAAAAACGGTAAATAGTCCAAAGTCCAATGACAAGCAAAACTATTTTAAAAACTGGTGTGTGTGTATATACATACCCGTACATAAACACATAACGTACGATGGAATACTACTCAACAATAAAAAAGAACAAAGAGGGGTGCCTGGCTGGCTCAGCCGGTAGAGCACGTGACTCTTGATCGTGGGGCTGTAAGTTTGAGCCTCACGATGGGTAAAGAGATTACTTAAAAATAAATAAATAAATATATATATATATATATATATATATACTTAAAAAAAGAACAATGACACAATATGAAATCTCCAAAATACTTTGAAAAAAGTCAGACACAAAAGACTACATATGGCATTATTTCATTTATATGAACTTCAATAATAGACAAAATTAATCCATGGTACAGGAAATCAGATAGCCTTTGCCTCTGGAGGAGGTGTGAGAAACTGACTGGAAAGGGACAGAAGGGAAATTTCTAGAGTAATGGAAATGTTCTATATCCTGATTTGGGTGAAGATAAAATGAACATGGGGCGCCTGGGTGGCTCAGTCGGTTAAGCGACTGCCTTCCGCTCTGGTCATGATCCCAGAGTCCTGGGATCGAGCCCTGCATCGGGCTCCCTGCTCAGCGGGAAGCCTGCTTCTCCCTCTCCCACTCCCCCTGCTTGTGTTCCCTCTCTCGCTGTGTCTCTCTCTGTCAAATAAATAAATAAAAATCTTAAAAAAAAAAAAAAGATAAAATGAACATATACATTTGTCAAAACTCATCAAACTATATACTAAAGACCTATCCATTTCACAAGTAAATATATACTTACAAAGTATAAAGTATATGCTATATTTTATACATAAATAATACACAAAATAACATTTTTTTCAAAATAATATATTTTATGTAACATTTATATATATCTGTAAATATTTTTAGGCACTTTGTGACAAAAGACTGTCTTCCCCATCTAAAATGAACCAAGTTCTAGTGATCCCAGGGTCCTGGGATCAAGCCCTGAGTTGGGCTCTGGCTCAGCAGGGGGCCTCTTTCTCCCTCTGCCTGTAGCTACCCCCTGCTTGTGCTCTCCCTCTCTCTCTCTCTCTGTCAAATAAATAAATAAAATCTTAAAACAAATAAATAAAATAAAATGAACCAAGTGCAACCTGGTGGATCCACTTAGCTTCGTTCCTTCACAATCTAGTCCTACTTCATATAATACCATTTGCCACAGACTATTTTAGTCTGTGCATCTTTCCAGGGAGCTGCCATGAAATAGAAACAGCAGAATTTTCTCCCACAAGAAGACCGTGACATTTCCATACAGACGGCACCCAAAGTTCCCTCTGTCCCTGGGAGTGGCTAGCTCAGGGTGCAGACAACACAAAAGTAACATTTTCCTTTACCACATACCAAGGATGAGTCTATCTAATATGATTACAACACAGTAATGAAGACATGGTAAGAGCAATCCTGTCGTATAATTTAAATCATATTCTTGCTACGAAGGGGACAGAAGACTAGTGAAATGCTTCCTAGTGCCATGTTTCTGTAATGAAGATGTTGGAAGAAGAACTGTGCCCATGTAATTATCCCATAAAATAGTAGCTTTCACACTGTGGTGGATTCCAGCCACATCTTTACGCTATCCTGAGTAGAACAAGTAGATTTACACACACACACACACACACACACACACACAAACGCATGCACCTGCTAGGAACAATCCTATGCAGCACACAGAATGGTTCTGGGTGAAGGGAAATAACATTTGGAGACAGTACCGTTTCCTTTCCATCCAGAGGGGTCTGATTCCAAACACACTTGATTATCTGACGCACCCTTCCTAAGTTCCATGATGAGGCACAATGCCTCTTGGATCTTTGATTACTGGTGGACAGAAGAGGTTCAGCCACACGCAGCATATTGCACGTTAAAAACAAGCCCCGATACAGGACCCACTAGACAGATAATAGACGGATAGGTCCTTCTGCCAACCCTTTCTCCAAAACACCCCTGCACCGAGACCTGTGGCTGCTCCCATCAAATGCTTTGACACGGTGTTTCCTCTACAGTTCTATTAAGTTCAAACAATCCAGGTACTGGCATTGAATTCATAATCCAGGTTCCGAACACCAAGAGCTAGGCTTAGAAATAAATCACTGGTCAAATTAAATTGAACATAGTAATAGCTCATCTTCATTGGGAACTTACTATGTGCCAGGCCCTGTTCTGCACACTTTCCACTTATTAGCTTATGTAATACCTAAATGAAAGCCAGGTTACAGATGAGGACACACTCTCAGGGAAAGGAAGTGTTAGACCTCAAGCAAAGCCTGGGGAAATGCACAATGAATGAGGCACAGTCTCTTGTATGGAAATGAGAAAAGGGGCCTAACTCATAGTTCAGAGTAAGTAAAAAGCTACAAAGTACACATTTAGGGGAGCCCAAAGGAAGAAGGGTTTGTTCAGATACTGGAGGGCTTCCTGGAGGAGGTGTCCAAGTGGAAGATGAGGACATAAATGGCAGAAGCTTTTCGTAACTGTCCGTCTATCGCTCCCCAAACTACCAAAAGGCCTGATAATTCCTTCTGCCCCCTCCTCTGTTTCATCTGGAACAGGCCTTTTCCCAAGGACCTGCTCAACCCAGCCCAGCCCTCCTATCCTTTAACACATTCCTGCAGCTGCTGCTTGCCCTTCCAGGCCCTCAGGCACATATGGGAACTTTTCACCACACTCAACTTTGCCACCTCCTCTGGTGCTTTCATGGAGGGGAACCTGTGTCAGTACTTGGTGGTGCAAGTGATCCTTTAAGGGAATCAAGTCCTTCTCTGTTGGACTGATAATAGGGACAGCCCCTTGCCTGAACCAAACTGAGATGCAAGGGACTCCCCACCACCAGCAGTCATCAAAGACGTGGGTACTTCTCTATAAGCTTCTAAGAGAGGAATCTGCCTTCATTCCCTCCCCAGAAATCAAGCCCTCCAGCCCAGGAGGGTCATCCCCCACCTCTTCCTCCTCGGCTTGCATTAAGGACTCAAACCCTCACTTCTGATACCTGTGTGACCTTGGGCAAGTAACTTATCCAATGTCAATCCCGGTTTCCTTACCTGTAACCTGAGGTTTATAAAAACAACTCGCTCTCAGAATTGTGAGTCAGAATAAAACAGCCAAGGAAAGCATTCAACACAGAATCTGGCACGTAGTAAGCTAACAGATAAGAGATTAGCTACCATTATCATTATCAACGATAACGATGGTGATGGTGGTGGAGGCAGCAAAAATTTGGGCTTGATTCGCGCGGACAGAAATACTCCTTCTTTCCCTCCCCCCACGCCTGGGGCTGGGCCACACGACCGAGACACATGCGTCATCCAGCTCCGGGGTGAATGCAGGATCTTCAGGCGGCGGGCACAGGAACCGCAGGGCGGTCGTACCCCAACCCACCTGGAGGGATGCCGGGTGAAGCCGATTTCGTGATGGAGGAGGTCAGTAACCACAGACCCCTCTTCTCGTTCATACCCATTCTCCCGGTCTGTGAACTGATAAGTGGGAAAGGAATGCAGTGGCTGCGCCTGCTGCATCACTCCCCAGAGGGGCCCGCCGACCGTCCACTTTGCCCCTGCCTCAGTTTCCCAACTCTCCTCCCCGCACAGGGGAAGCTGCGCTGTACTTGGTGGCTGAGATAACAGGTTGGCAAACCAGGCCTGGGAAAAGTCTCCCCGCTTCCCGGCGCAAATCCAACCCCCTCTTTCCAACGCAGGTGGGCAAACAACCCACCATCTCTCAACAACTTTGCTTATTTCACCACGACAGGGCGCACGGCCCCGACTTCCCCTCTAAGCTGCGCTCGGAGCAGGAACGCGGGAAACGGAGATGCGGCGGGGGGCACTCCGCAGGCCTCTACCCGTTTTGCGGGCGCCTCCCGGAGGCGCGTCCCGTCTTACCTTGTCTGACGGCTTTGAAGGTGACGGCCTCCTTGCAGCTGTCGATGACTCCCAGCACATCATAGCGGGGCAAGCCGGACACCCGGATCCCCTGCACCTCCAGAAGCAGCTCCCCTTCGCCCAGCCGAGGGCCCTCGCCGCCGCCGGGAAGCCCCGCTGCTTCGGCCGCGGCCACCGCTCCGACATATGGAAACTCCCCATTCTCCGCGCCCCCCAGCACCGTCACCCCCAGCTCACCCTGGGGTCCCCGCTTTACGGTGCATTCGTGAACCTTGCTAGTCCAGTGGTTCTTCTTCTGGATCACTCTCGACATGATGGGTTACACCCCTCCTCCCCACCCCAACACAAAAAAAATAATACAATGAGAGACAGGTGCCCCCACAGCACAAGCCCCCAAGCCTCCGCTCGTTCATGGGAGAGACGTCTCCCCCAAAATAACGCAACGGGAGAGAAACTTGGCAGCCTCGCTCCCCTGCACACACTCGCGCACTCAAGCCATCATAAAACAAACTTTCTGAGCTTCCCCGCGAGCCCTGCACTGGCGCCCGTGAGCTTTGTTTGCATTCCGGTGCTTCTCGGTCCACGTTCCGGCGCCCGATCGTTCTCTCCCGGACCAGAGTCCACTCAGCGCCGCTTGGGTTATTTTTTTTTTTTTTTCCCTCCCTTCCTTCCTTTCTTGCCTCTTAGAAATGCGGTGTCTCCTCTTTGCCTCCCGCCTGGCTCGCCTTTCCTCGCTGGCGGGCTGTTCCTGAGGGTGAGGGAAGCCCTTCCAGCCAGTTGCTGGGAGCCCTGGAGACGCGGTTGCCGAGCGGGGGTTGGGGGGGGACAGGAGGGAAGTGCCTGCGGCCCCTTTAAGCAGATACAAAGGCTCGACTTGTTTTGTTACAGTTCATTCTATTCCGCGCCGCCGAGCGCAGCGGCCGGCGAGAGGAGACGCGCGCGCATGCGCCCCGAGGCCGCCTGCCGGCCGGCCCGCCCCACCTCTCCTTCCCGGAGGGAGAGATTCCAGTGTGCTTCCCGTTGGGTCCTAAAACCGATCCTCCAGAACGCAATTTAGCCCCCTCCACGCACCCCTCTCATTCCTCCTTTTCTCTCCTTGCCCTGGAGTCAGCTAATCACTTGGGGGTAGGGGCATGTGCACGTGTTTTACTCCGACTGTTTGCAACTTTTGAAATAGGGTCAATCTGGCTTTGGCATTTTAAAACCATTTCAAACAGGTGGGGGTTGGGGAGGCTCACACACTCACCCTCGCGTTCACACTCACGCACACACGCACGCACTCACGCCGGCCTAAGCCTCCTCACCGCCCTCGGCCAGTGGCTGGCCACGCTGTCGGTCACTCTGCCGGGCTTGTCCACCCCCGCCCCCACCCCCCGCGGTACTTCCCCCTAGTGCCCCGGAGCCGGACCGGACCTGGAGGCGCGCGCCTGCTCCTTGCCTGCCTGCGCCCACCGGTTCGGGTCCTGGAGCTGGGACTGCCAGTGTCTCTGTGACTCTGGGCCCTCTGGCCCCCTACCTGGGATCCCTGTGAACTTTGGGATACCCTTAAACTTTGGAGCCAACTTTTTAGGACACAGGGAAAACTATAGGCAAGGGGAAGAAGCCAAATGGCTAGAGGGGGTTCAAGTCTTCAACCTAAAAGGGACCTAGCCTTTTAACTGTCTTTCCAGCAAAGATTTCTGGAGCCAGTCATATGTCCCAGGCTCAAGTTCCTGACTGGAGCCGAGAATCTTCGGACCCGCCCCGGGACCAGGAGATTAGGATCACCCACTGGTCTGCAATCTGCACCCGTGCCCAGGCGCCCGCGGGGGCGGGGGCTAGGCAGCCACCTCTCGGAATTCACAGCCCGGGGATCGGTGCCGCCCTGGGGTGCGAGCCGAGCGAGTGTCTATCCCTGCTAGGTTTCGGAATGAGCTCGGGCGCTGCGGACAGAAAGAATACCCTGGACCGGGAAGGCTGCCCTCCCCAAATAGCCCCCAAATCGAGAGTCTCCTGAGCAATCTCTTTTCCTCAGTGATTTATAACATGTATGTTCATCAGTGGTCACAGAAGAGATTCCAAGTGCTAAACAAGGGAGGGAGGGGGAGAGACTCGGAAAGGATGGGATGCCGCTGTGGTCGGGGGTTGAGAGCCCGGCTATGCTGTAGGTTCCAGCTGGTCCGATCTCTGTGTGACCTTGAGCAAGCTCCTTGACCCATCAGAGCCTTCCTCTCTCCCCTGCTAAGTAAGTATAACAATACCTTACAAGGTTCTTGGGAGTATTACATAGGAGAACACTTGTGAACTGCCCAGCTTGTAAAATGAATACTTGTAAAGTGGCATATAATAAAAACTTACATTAGTGGTAGTAGTAGTAGTAGTAGTAGTATTTGGAAAAACAATTAGGAAATCATTTGGGGTCTCATGTTAGATGATGATGATAATTCCCCCTCTTTCTTCTAAACCTTAAAATATATAGGCACACACTTAAATATTTTGGAAGGACTGTTTGTGGGGCGCTATTCTAAGCTAATAAAAATAAGGGAAGACTGTTGATGCTTCTCTCCTGGGATATTCAGAACTGAAAATCCCATTGCCTAGTATTTGTGCAAGAAGGAAGTGGCCAATTCTTCCTGGCTCTTAGTGAGGGAAATTTCATCTCTACTCTCTTTTCAAAGAAGCAGTTTGTCTCAAGTTTAACTGAATCAGAATGAGTGGGAGCTTTAAAACTTTATTCCCAAGCCCAATCACAGATCCATCCAATCAGAATCTCAGGAATGGGTGCTCTCCTCTGGACTTTTCAGATCCCCCCTGCAGCGGTGCTGGTACACAACACTGAGGACCACAGGTCTAGCATCTTGATTCCTGAGCATTTTTAAAACACAGGACCTTTTGGAAAATAAACCTATGGTCCACATCATCCTCTAGAGTGTAAGCTCCAGGGGGGCCGGGAACTTCGGCAGTTTGGTTTACAGACATGTCCTCAGTTCCTAGAACCATGTTTTGTACCTAATCAATGCTCAAGTATTCGTTGAATGAATATCCCCATAAAAATGCACATTTTGGCATACCATCTTAAAATGGAGTCACAAATGCCCCTACAAATCACTAGTAAGCTTGACCTTGTGTGTTTTTCCCCTCTTCCCCGCTCCATATTTTAGTAGTCTGATTGCCTGCCAAGAATCCCCCACCTACCTGGAATCCGTGACTCTCTACCTCCCACCTGGAGCCATCTAAAGGATGAGGCCAAGTGCTTCACAGGTCCTCCCACGACAGCAGTACCATCTTCCTTCTCCACGATGCCAAGTGTCCCTGCTGCTGAGAAGGGGAAAGGACCAGGAATTTAGCATCCTTCAGATTTCAGATGTGGAATAACCCCCAGAAAAGAAGGGATACATGAGGGTACAGAGGGCAGAATGGAGAGAGGTATAGAGAGACACATTATAAACCCAGGAACATAAAAGAGATAACTCGGACCTCCAAAGCAGCTAAAACCACCAATTTCCAGGTACTAAGTTTATGATGTTCCCAAACTTTCTGCTCCTCCTCTGACCCTTTCTATCTCCGCTGTTATGCCCAGTCCAGTTCCTGTGGCCCAGTCTAGAAGCAGGGCAGAAATCATATCTATCCTATCCAAACTTTGAGTTCTCAGCACCTAAACCCATGCCTTGCTTGGAATGTGCCCCATACACGCTTGTTGAATGAGTATGTGAATGCACGGATCAAGTATGACATTAACCTGGGGCGCCTGGCTGGCTTAGTCAGTATAGAACATATGACTCTTGATCTCAGGGTTGTGGGTTCGAGCCCCACGTTGGGTGTAGAGATTACTTTTTAAAAAGTGTAACATTAAACTATAAGTATGTGACCTTTGACACAAAATCCATTTAGATTTGGTGACTAGAATTAAGGTATTTATAGATGGCTTTCTTGAAAGTAGATTTTTCTTGAACAGAGGTAAAATGGGATCTGAGTGTTTTGGCTTCTTTCACTTCTGCTATGACTTTGGCAATATATTCCAATGGAGAAAATAATACCACAAAATATCTAACTTTGAGACTTACCGTATGTGCCAGGATCATTCTGTGATTTAATCATCACAACAACTGTGCGAGGTAGGTATGACTTGGATTTTACATGAATGAACTTGATTTTACAATTGAGGAACATGAAACAAGTAAAGAACTTGCTCCCAAGCATGGAAGCGACAAAGCTAGGATACCAATCCAGAGGCATAATCCAAAGTCCATACTCAGAGCCACTGCACTGTGAAAGTGTAGGATATGGCCATCTGCCATTTAGCATATTTGGGGAATAGCATCTTTTTGGCTCCCGAATCTGCCACATAGTTTGTGCACCCTAATTAAGTCACCCTCCTATCTCTTCCCTATAATCGGATGGAATATGCTGTTCCACTCTGGAATCCAATCTCCTGTTCCCCATCCACAGACTCAAAATGAATAATGTACTGGGATGTAAAGAGGATTAATTTGCAAATATTTCTAAATTGTTTGGAGATCTGTGGGCTGTGGTACACAGGTGATGTGCCAAACATCCTTATACTATTATTGCACAAGCATTTCAACAGTGAAATCTTAAGAAGCACAGTAGATTCAGATGAGAACTAAACTGTAACACACTAAACTCTACACAAATTAAGGTATTTTTTTTAAAGATTTTATTTATTTATTTGAGAGTGAGAGCACAAGCCGGGGGGGCCGGCATGAGGGAGAGGGAGAAGCAGGCTCCCCACTGAGCAGGGGTCCTAGAGCGGGGCTTGATCCCAGGACCCTGGGATCATGACCTGAGCCAAAGGCAGGTGCTTAACCAACTGAGCCATCAGGCGCCCCACAAATTAAGGTCTCATTTTCATATAACTATTCCATTAAAGGGAAGAGGAAAAAAACACAAATATAATATGTACGTCTCTCTTCTCTCTCCCAAATATGTTTCTTCCCAAAGTTTTCCAGTTGTGATTAAAGAAATTTATCATGGCAGTCTAAAGTGGCATTTTACTTCATTTTTCTGATAACGTGAGGATGGGAAATGAGTTGGTCAGCTCTGGGGCAAAGGAGGACATATAATCGGTTATCTTTTAATTTCTGAAGAACGCCATCAAGAGGCATAAATTATAGATATCAAGATAAATACTCTGTATTCAATAAGGTAACTGACTCCATACTGGTGATTTAGAGCGGAAGACCAACAGAGAAGGTTGAAGCCATTAGTTGAGAAGGAAGGGAAATGGCAATGGGAGCCATTTTCCTAGTCATCTGTGGGAGGCACTTTTATTGATTTACTTGATAACTTGTTCTTTTCCGCACAGGGGAGGCAGATGGGTGGTTTTCTCTGACTGTAGTACTCTGCCTGCCTTCAGTACTTCCAGATAGGCAAGAATAAATAAAATGGTAATTCTTAGAATCTTTCAAGATACCACACATGAACTATTCTTTTAATACCCCAGAAGAGTAACTTCAGGAAGAGGGTCTAATCCTGGCTACTGTTGTAGTTTGCTTCTATGTGAAAAATAAATACTGATAACTACAAGATTTGAAATTTGATGTTGGGTTTGAGGAGCCAAGAGAAACCCAAGAATTTATCATGGGAATCTCCCTTAAAATTTCACAAATGTTTCACTATATAAAACACAAAGTATCATCCTGCATAATTCCCCCCAAAATACACCTGTTGATAGTGTTAATTTCCTTGGGAACAGGATATTTGCATTCTTTGATAACAGACATGTGTATCTCCTTTCTATTTCCCACCAACTCTGAAAATATAGTCACTGGAGTATGGTAGATGCTTAAATAATACAGGATTTTATTGTTGAAGTTGTTCATGCTCTATATTTCTTCTTTATTTTAGATCTTTAACAGTTTACTGCACTAAAACAGAACTGAATGAGAGAAGAGGAAAATATACTTTGAAACCGAGGGTGGGATGCCCATATTTTTTGTAAACGAATGTTTCTGTCTTTTGACATTGCTTTTTAAAAAAGATTTATTCATTTATTATTTTTTTAAAAGATTTTATTAATTTATTTATTTGAGAGAGTGAGACATGATGGGGGGGTGGGAGGGCAGAGGGAGAGGGAGAAGCAGACTCCCCGCTGAGCAGGGAGCCCAATGCGGGACTCAATCCCAAGATCCTGGGATCATGACCTGAGCAAAAGGCAGATGCTCAAACGACTGAGCCACCCAGGTGCCCCTATTTATTTATTTAGAGAGAGCGAGTATGCACACGCATGAGCGTGAGGCAGGGGAGAGGGGCAGAAGGAGAGAATCTTCAAGCAGACTCTCCGCTGAGCACAGAGCCCAACACGGGGCTTGCTCTCATGACCCATGATGTCATGACCTGAGTTGAAACCAAGAGTGAGATGCTCAACCAACTGAGCCACCCAAGCGCCTGCCCCATGGGATGTCCATATTTTTAAAAATACCCGAGTAATATTCATTTTTGCAGAACAATTTAAAAAACAGATAATAAAAAGGCAGCATTAAGTTTAGTCATTTGAATTTATATTCCCGAGAGGTAACTTTTTACATATGAGTGTATCTTCTCCTGGACTTTGACCAATACAAACACACATACATGCACACACACACAATGTCTACTCTCTTAAGTTCTCTCTCTTTCCACTTGAGATTTATAGTTAATTTATGGAATAAAGTAATCCTTTTTATGTTTTTCCACTCACTGATATACTATCCACTTCCTGTTTGTAAACATAAACCTGTATTTATCACTTCCAGTAGTTCAACAATATTTTTTGTTTGTTTTTCAATAACATTTTATTCTTTCAGTGTTCCAAAAGGTATTTAACCAATGCCCTGTTAATGATCATTTAAGATTCTGAGTGGGCCTAAAGTAATCATTTGTATCAGGATGATTTGGTTACCAGTGACAGAAACCCAGCTGAACTAGCTTAAGCAAAAAAGAAGTGAATTAGCCCATGAAACTTGGAAGACCAGAGATGAAACTATTTTTCAGCACTGCTCGATGAAGAGGCTTGAAGCCATGCTCTTGGCTTTCTCCCCCTGAGTCTCTTGGCTCTGCTTTCCTCTGTTGCCCTCATCCCCTCCTACCACATACAGATTGGCCTTCTCCTGACAGCCAGGAAGCCGCTTTGACTGTGCAAATTTAGCAATCCCAGAAGAAAGGAGATCTTCACTCACAGATGGAAAAAGCAATCAGGGAAATTTCAGTCTCTATTAAAGCTTTCAGTTTCAATTGTTCAGAGTTCAAGTAGAGTCTGCCTACCTTTCAGTGGCTTTGACAATAAACACAAGTGAGTCACAAACATCATTAGCTGCCTGATCAAGCCTGGCCAGGGTGTGTGTGAACTTGGGACTAAAGAAACCTCATCAAGGTGGGTTCCTCTGTAGGCTTTTATCATGATCCCCTTTTCTACAGTGACCTCAGAGTTCCAAGAATTCAGACAGTTGTAGGAATTTGATTCCAACCAAAGCTGCAGTGGTTGGCCCAGGTTTGGGAACAGTGCAGGATTGAACCTTTTACAAAGGAAGCCAGTCAGGTGTGAGACTTGTTTAATACAGATACACTGTTAAACTACCTAACATCAATTTCAAATATTCTGAAGTGAGTTTTTCTGGGGCAAAACTAAAAAAAGAATTAAATATTCCAAGATGGCCATGACAGTTGGCAGATTGTTTCCATTCATTCCTTCCTTCGTTCAACAAATGTTGATTAAAGACTTATTTTGTCAATCCTTCTGGGCACTGATGGTACGGAAGTAAGTGACATACTTTTTTTTCCTGGAGGAAGCTTGCCTCCTAACTGGATACTGGAAGAAGAAAACAGACCAGGGATGCCTCGCTGACTCTGGAAGTAGAACCTACACCTCTAGATCTTAGGGGTTGTGAATTCGAGCCTCACGTTGGGAATAGAATTTACTTAAAAAAAAAAAAAAAAAGGAAAAAAATTCAAAAGAAAAAGAAAAAAAACAGACCAATTCAAAACTGTTTGGTTAAGTTCAGTGACAGGGAGCCCAGGGTGATCCTGAAGAACATCTTTTTTTTTTTTAAGAGAAGGAGCAATGGAAGGGGCAGAGGGAGGGGGAGAAAGAGAACCCTAAACAGGCTCTACACTCAGCACAGAGCCCGACAGGGAGCTTGATCCCACAACCCCAAGATCATGACCTGAGCAAAAACCAAGAGTTGGAGGCTTGACCACCTGAGCCACCCAGGCGACCCCTAAAGGACATTTTATAAAGGAGGATTGTCATTTGTATCCGTAAAGCACAACTCTGTCTTGCCACAAAGCTGATCCAGCAAACTCTAGGTGGGGTTTGAGAAGATGACTCAGGATAATAAAGCAATCTGGAATCTGAGCAACCTTGCTCCTTGAACTGTGCCATCTTTGGAAAATTGTTCCCCAGAAAATCTTGTAGCCAGATGAATGAGGACCCAAAAAATGTATTATTCACTTTCCAAATTTAGCACGTTCCTAGAATTTTAAACTCATTTTTATGGACTGTTGCCCAGGTGAGGGGAGCCTTAGCCAAACCCAGAGTGGTTATGAGCAACAGCCCCCTCCCCAGGGAGTCAGTGCCCAAATTTGGAGTCCTTGTATCCAGAACATTCCTGGCACTAACTGGCTGAGAAATTCAGCATGCCTGAGTTTGGGTACCCCAAGGATTTTACATGCTGCAGGGAACTGCTGAATTAAGCTAAGTGTTGGACGACACTGCAGTTTTAATTATTAAGTTAGCCCTCTGCTTTAGCAAAAACACAAGTTGGCATATGCCTGGGAATGTTTCCCCTTCCAAACTCACAGCATCTGCATTTTTCAGATGTTTGACCTTGATCTTGTGACCTTTCCTCTAGAATCCTGAGAGTTCTGGGAACACTCAGAGCAGAAACTGGACAGATAGCAAATCTTTTTTTGTTTTCTTTTTTTTTTTCACCTAAATCCTCCATTACCCTGTTTCACAGTAGACCCAACTTCCCCTTCAGTTATTAATTTTATTTTAACATATCTCAGTGTGACTTTACTTTTTTAATTGACAAAACTAAAGCCCAAACTAAAGCCCAAAACTATTAAAGCTATACGATCCTCTTGCTAAGGCAACCTGGCATTTCCTGATGCTGTTCAACAGATAGCTGAGACTCTTCTCTAGGAGAGTGTTTTCAAACTTTTTTGAAGGCTGTTCAGAATAAGAAATGCATTCTGTTTCACTACCCAGCACACATACACATATATACATATGATTGAAACTAAAGTTTCATGAAACCGTATTTCTCTTTGCACTGTGTAAGGGGAATCTGGCCCACAGCCAGATCTATTCCTTAACCTTTCTCTGTATCACCAATGAGCTAAGGACAGTCTTACATGTTTAAATGACTGAAAAACAAATCAAAAGAATAATATTTATGTTGAGACATATTTACAGAATGTCTTGAACTCCTCTAAATCTTTGCGTTTATTATCTCATTAAATCTTTACACTAATTTGTCTTTGTGTTAATCAAAATTATGACTCATAGAAATGGTTAACAAAATAGAAATTGGTTAACAGTTTTTGGGTGTGCTGGGTATTTTGGTAAATGCTTTGGATGATGCATTTATTTAATCCACTCTACTCTATGAGGCAGGGAGCATTAGGATTCCCATTTTACAGATGAAGAAACAGAGGCTTAACCAGGCTGGGTAATTTGCACAGGATCACACAACTAGGAAGTTTCAGTTGGGATTTGATCTTAGGCTTCTCTGCTTCCAGATCTGTGATTTTTACTGCTCTTGGGGTTTGCAGCCTTTGACCACAACTTGACACATAACATGGGCCCAGTGCATATTTGAAGAGTGAATGAATACATGCACAAATGGGTGAAGGATGCAGGGATAGAATGATAGTCTCTTATGATTTTGACCAACTATGGGAACACAGATAAATTAGGTGATTGCTCGGTGCTTTAAAAAGCAAGCAAACAGGGTGCCTGGGTGGCTCAGTTGGTTAAGCATCTGACTTCCGCTCAGGTCATGATCTCAGGGTCCTGGGATCGAGCCCCAAGTCGAGCCCCAAGTCGAGCCCCACATCAGGCTCTGCACTCAGTGGGGTGTCTGCTTGAAGATTCTCTCTCTCTCCCTGTGCCCCTCCCCCTGCTTGCACACACACTCTCTCTCTCTCTAAAAATAAAATAAATAAATCTTTTTTTTTTTTTAAAGCAAGCAAGCAATGTAAATGTCTCATTTATCAAATGCCAAAAAGTGCATGTAAATGCTTTCAATACCTTTTCTCATTTGACCCTCACAATGACACTAGGAGGCAGATGCTATCCCTATTTTGCAGAAGAGACTGAAGTTCAGAGAGGTTAAGTACTTTGCCTAAGATGACATGACCAGTGTTCAGACCTGGTGTGACTAACATCATATTTTTATTTTTATTTTTTTTAAAGGTTTTATTTATTTATTTGACACAGAGAGACAGCGAGAGAAGGAACACAAGCAGGGGGAGTGGGAAAGGGAGAAGCATGCTTCCCGCGGAGCAGGGAGCCCAACTCGGGGCTCTATCCCAGGACCCTGGGATCATGACCTGAGCCGAAGGCAGATGCTTAACGACTAAGCCATCCAGGTGCCCCAAACATCATATTTTTAATCACAATGCCATGTACCTCCATTTATTAATTTATTTTTTAAAAAGTTTATTTATTTATTTAAGTAATCTCTACACCCAGCATGGGGCTGGAGCTCACAACCCTGAGATCAAGAGTCACATGCTCCTCCAACTGAGCCAGCCAGGCACCCCCATTTATTAATTTCTAATGCCACTGTAATACTAGCTACCCCATAGTTTTTTAGGCAAAATAAACAATGCATCAGAGACTTCATTAATAACTATAATGGGGGCACCTGGCTGGCTCAGTCGGTTAAGCATCTGCCTTTGGCTCAGGTCATGATCCCAGGGTCCTGGGATCAAGTTCCATGTTGGGCTCCCTGCTTAGTGGGGAGCCTGCTTCTCCCTCTCCTGTTGCCTGCCCCTCCCCCTGCTTGTGCACGCTCTCTCTCTGTCAAATAAATAAATAAAATCTTTAAAAAAATAACTATAATGTTTTATAATAACACATTTCTCTATCAAAAAATTCAAAACCCAAGGTGGAAGAAGTAGAGGAGGTATAGAGATGTCTTTCAGTACATTTGATATGAAGACTATGTTATTAAAATGTTGTATAATCTTTGCAAATTTTCTGTAAATCTAAAATGATTCGAAAATTAGCAGTTTGGGGCACCTGGGTAGCTCAGTCGATTAAGCATCTGACTTTGGCTCAGGTCATGATCTCAGGATCCTGGGATCGAGCCCCACATCAGGCTCCCTGCTCAGCGGGGAATCTGCTTCTCCTCCTGCCCCTCACCCCGCTCATGTTCTCTCTCTCTCTCACTCTCAAATAAATAGACAGAATCTTTTTTAAAAATAGATAAATAAAATTAACAATTTATTTATAAAACACTGAAGCACATGAAAAATGTTTAATTTGTCAGCAGGGAAATGCAAACCAAGACCACAATGAGATACTACTATACACCCACTAGGATGGGTAGAATTTTTTTTTTTTTTGAAGATTTTATTTATTTATTTGACAGAGAGAGAGACAGCGAGAGCAGGAACACAAGCAGGGGGAGTGGGAGAGGGAGAAGCAGGCTTCCCGCCGAGCAGGGAGCCCGATGTGGGACTCGATCCCAGGACCCTGGGATCATGACCTCAGCCGAAGGCAGACGCTTAACGACTGAGCCACCCAGGCGCCCTAGAATTTTTTTTTTAATTGAAAATTTTTAAATGAAGATGTATAGAAATTGGAAACTTATACATTGCTAGTGGGACTATAAATGATGTAGACACTGTGCTAAACAGCTTAATTGTCCCCCAATAAGTTAAACACAGAGTTACCATATGACCCAACAATTCCACTCCTAGGTATATATGACCCAAAAGAATTGAAAATAAGTGTACAGGGGCGCCTGGGTGGCTCAGTCGTTAAGCGTCTGCCTTCAGCTCAGATCATGGTCCCAGGGTCCTGGGATCGAGCCCCGCATTGGGCTCCCTGCTCAGCAGGAGGCCTGCTTCTCCCTCTCCCACTCCCCCTGCTTGTGTTCCCTCTCTCGCTGTCTCTCTCTCTGTGTCAAATAAATAAATAAAATCTTAAAAAAAAAAAAAGAAGTGTACAAACAAAAACTTGGACATGAATGTTCGTAGCAGCATTCACAATAGCCAAAGGTGGAAACCACCCAAATGTCCATCAACAGCTGAATGGATAAACATAATGTGGTTGTCCATACAATGGAATATTATTCAGTTATAAAAAGAAACAAAGTACTGATACATATTATAACACAGAAGAACCCTGAAAATATGATGTCAAGTGAGGGAAGCTGAATACAAAAGACCACATATTCTATGATTCCATTTATATGAAATGTTCAGAATAGGCAAATTCATAGAGAGAGGAAGTGAATTAGTGGTTATAAGGAGGCAAGGAATTGAGGGGAGCAGGAAGAGAAGTGCTGTGAATGGTTATGGGATTTCCTTTTGGGGTGAAGAAAATGTTCTAGACTTAAATAGTGCTGATGGTTGCACAGCACTGTGAATGTATTAAATGCCACTGAATTGTATGCATTAAAATCATTAAAAGGGTGAACTTTATGTTATATGAATTTTACTTAAATTAAAAAAAATACTCTGACAGCATTTAAAAAACTGTGATATACTAAAATTATATAGTGCTGGAGTATACAATATAACGTACAAAGCAAAAATTTTAAATATTCCATGAAAACCAGTGTTCAGTACTCACCTTGCTGCAGAGCATGAACTTTCATAACTGGCAGCTCTAGAACCAAAGCCTTGTGCTGTCCCATATGGTGACATCCTTAGGCAAGTTTTATACCCTATCTGAGATTCACTGTCCTCGTTCATAGACTGTGTATGATTGCTGTTAGCCATGGCAAAATGCTCCTTCTATAAGTTGTCACTTAGCCTAAAAATGATGATGATGGTGAATATATACTTCCTTCTCTTTTTCCTTTGTATCTTACTGAGTGTTGCTGACCTACCTAGTGATCATTACATTAAAAGCAAAATGATCTGGTTTGGGGGGGATAATAATCACATTTTATATGCATACGTGGCTTTCTACATCCTAGGATAAGTATCCTGTGAACAGGTCTTTAAAGTAGTTTCCAAAGGAGAATAGCAATCCACTATAACTATTATGCTGGGTTTTGTTGAAATTTAGGCTAAATTGCTGTTACTAAAATTTCTAGGATGGTCCCAAGCTGTTATTAAGTAAGAATAATCATGTAATCTAGGAGTTGTTAGAACAGACTTTATTAAGAAAAAAGAGATGTACTTTTCCTTCCCTTCCCCTTGAGGATAACTAAGCTGTCACTGTGAATATCTAGACTGCTATTTCTTCTTCTATTTGCATACTGCATCCTCCCAGGTAATTTATGGAGCAAATCCTAACGCAGCTCCTGAAGAAAGCCTATAGCTCCTTAGTGTCATCAGTAACAGAAAGGCCAAAACATTTAAAGAGGCAGAGGGAATTCATCTCCCAAAATGTTCCGACCCAAGACTCTCTGCCCTACACCATACACAACTCTTCCACCCACACAACTCAGCCTTGTAAGGAAGACAGTGACACTTCTAGAACCCTGCCCTCTAGTGTCTGCTCCTTTTCCTCTCCGGCTCTCCCGGGAGTTGAGGAATGCTGGAAAGAGCCGCAGGGTTTGGCTTTCAGTTGGTCAACCCCAACCCTGATTTCTCTATGGGACATTTTCAATCTCCGTTCTTGGCGTGGAACCACAGCACGACAGAAGCTGCCAGCTGAGTGAATATTCATTCGTCCAAGGTTGCGAGGAGGGGGGTGGGGGGGAGTCACATGGATATCTGAGGCGGGAAGGATTGAACAGAGTTCCCATCCCTGCTCATACATTCTCGTCTTACTGACAACTGTAATGAAGTTTGACTCATTGCCGTACTGGATTAAAACCATCAAAATAGCAGGGGGAATGTCAAGTGAGGGAATACTCACTTACAATAAAGAGTAGTCTGTATTCTTTATTTGACTCCTCAAACTAGGTGAAATGTCCTGTACTCATTTTAATGGCATCTATACTTTTTATTCAGGCATTCATTCCTTCCAAACTATTGACTGAGTGCCTACTATGTACCAACAATTTTCTGAGCGCTGGGTACTGATTCAGCCTTTCATTCAAGAAATATTGATTGCGGGCGCCTGGGTGGCTCAGTTGGTTAAGCGACTGCCTTCGGCTCAGGTCATGATCCTGGAGTCCCGGGATCGAGTCCCACATCAGGCTCCCTGCTCAGCAGGGAGTCTGCCTCTCCCTCTGACCCTCCCCCCTCTCATGCTCTCTATCTCATTCTCTCTCTCAAATAAATAAATAAAATCTTTAAAAAAAAAAGAAATATTGATTGCGTGCCTAATACATGTCAGGCATTTGAGCTACAAGGGGAAAAGTAGGCAAGTAAATGGACAAAGGCTCCACATTCTCATGGAGCTTACATTTTAGTGGAGCAATACAAAAATGAGAATATAGTCTTTGAATAGCATAGGTACTATGCAATGGGGAAAAAGGCAATTGTGAGGCCCACACTGGGCTGTTATGTATAAGGGGATCGGGGAGGCCTCTTGGCTAAGTTTGTATTTGAGCAGCAACCCGATGGAAGTAAGAGCATGGATTAAGCGGATGTCCCGGAGACAGTGTTCCAGGCAGAGGAAACAGCAGGGGCAAAGCCCCGAGGTGGGCGTGTGGTTTGGCAGGCAAATACAGAGGTGAAAACAACAGACTGTGGAATGTAGAGCTCCACGGTTGTGGAGACAGATAGGAATCAAACATCTCCCAAATAGATGTCTAAATCCAAAGGGACCTGTGTACCAAGAGGAATACACAGATGGGGCTGGAAGAGCCTATAAAGACACCTGATCAAATCTGAGGGAAGGATTGATTCCTTCAGGGAATGTGGTTTAAACTGAAATCCAAAGAAGAAGGAGACATTAACTTGGTGGAGGGGACTGAGACTCTGGGGTATTAGGGAGGGTATTTCCTGTACAGGGAACAGTATGTGTTCAAAGGGGCGGAAGGGGACAGGGCTAGTTCAAAGTTATGTAAGATCCAGACGTCTGCCTTGCGGAGAATGAAGAGGAAAGCATCCTCGATAAGCTGGAAGATACAAGCAGGGGACAAATCAGCCAGGGTCTCTACAGTTTGTAATGACTTAACTGTTGAAGTAACGACACTTACTGTCTGCCTTTCCTGCTGGAGCAAGTTCCAGGGGGGCTGGGACCCTGTCTTGTTCACTACTGGGTCCCCCGCTCAGGCCCAGGATGCGGCCCAAGGCCATGGCACGGTTTCTATTTACCGACAGGCTGGCTGGCTTGCTGACGTCTCCGGCCATCCAACCACAAACCAGCCTCAAGAGTGACGCTGCAGCCTACATTTTGTGCACAGCTGGCTCTGCTAGATTCAGGGTTTAGGAAAGGCCAAGCAGTACTCAGAGCTGTGACTTTTGTCTCAAAGTCATAACTTGACTGTGACATTGGACAGCTCCTCCCACTGAGAAGCAGAATCCAAATGGCACTTTTCTACCTTAGCCGCACTGAGATGGGGCAGGGTTCTCATCTCGACTTGGCCATCATGCTCTTCTTGGATGGGCACTCATGTGTGTGGTATTAAAGAGCACGACTGTCAGATAGGAAAACAATCCTGTTCTTTTATTTCAAGAACACGCGTGGTATTACTTAAAAGATACCTGACGCCCGCCCAGTGGACTGATTGCCAAGACCTCTTCACTGCGAGGGAATAAAAAGGGTAACCACTCTGGGACCAAGTGCAGAGAGGTAGCCAAGTCCTCATTGTGTAAGCCTGAAGATTAACCTGTTGGAGACCGTTCCTCGTACTCGTCTTCTCAGCCTCCACTTCCCCCTCTCCTCCTTCCCAGCAGCCCTCAACTTCCATTGGAGGATAGCTGTGGTTCTGGGGACGTGAATGGTATCCTTCCCAGGGCAGGCACAGGTAGCCCAGGTGCAGCGACAGGTCCACTCAGTTCACCTGGCCACGGTCCCACGTGACCCCGGGGCCTTGCACGTGGAACGCTGGGACGGACACTCCCTTCGTTCTGGGCTGTGTGGTGGCCTTGCAGATAGGGGCCTGGAGCAGCGGTGGCCATTTTTGCCACCCATCTGTCGTTGCCCCCCTGGGGCCAGTGCTAATTCAGAGGAGGCCGGAGCTGAGCGAATTGAAAGGAAAGAGCAGTGGAGCCCCAAAACACTGTGGACCTCACAATCAGATCGTATCTGAATTCCGCCCTGTTTTTGGACTCTTCCATTAAGTGAGTACATACATTCTGTGTGTTGTTTAAACTGAGACTTGGGTAACCGGCGGCCATGTCGTCATAGAAAATAAGGGTGATGGAAATCCAGAAACAATGTTCTGTTCTCTAAAAATAGAGCTGCATGTAGGAAATCAGAATATGGTGGAACTTCTGCAAGCTCCATCTTCTCCGTTTTTTTAAGTGAAATCTTCCAAGAGTTAATGCCTTAAATAGGTTTATGAAATTTTGAATAAGTAAAAATGCATATGTTTTCTTTAAAAATGCCAACAGTAGGGCGCCCCGGTGGCTCAGTCGGTTAAGCGTCTGCCTTCCGCTCAGGTCATGATCTCAGGGTTCTGGGATCGAGTCCCATGTTGGGATCGAGTCCCATGTTGGGCTCCCAGCTCAGTGGGGAGTCTGCTTCTCCCTCTGCCTCAACTCCCTCCCGCTCCCGCCCCCACCCCCCCAAGCTCTCTCTTTTTCTCCCTCTCAAATAAATAAATAAAATCTTTTCTAAAAATGCCGACAGTATGAAGGGTATACAGTGAAATGAGAGTCTCCATCCCCTCATCTCAGCTCCCCTCCTCAAAGGAAACATTTTAACCACATATTTTAACTTACTGTGTATACCTCCTAAGAGATTCTGTACACAGAGCTCCCTTTTTGTTTACAAAATGGTGTTATGTGCTGTCAGCCTCTTGCTTAGAAATACATCTCAGAGTTTATTCCATATCAGAAAATATTTCAGCTGCTTCTTAAGTATGGCAACATGGCAAAGAATTTTTTGTTCTTCATTTCATTGTTACCTGTGAACCGGGGGAGTAATTAAGCTTGTTTAATCAGTGTAGTGAAGCAACGATAGCAAATACCTTCACAGGCTTCTGAGGAAATTCATTTAAAATTAGTAAACAGCTCCAAACTCTCCCATTTTTTGGTTTTGTAATTTATTGAACCAAGCTCCTTTAAAAAAAAAAAAAGATTTTATTTATTTAAGAGAAAGAGAGGGAGGGAGTATGAGCAGGGGGCAGGGGCAGAGGGAGAACCAGACTCTCCCCTGAACAGGGAGCTCAATGTGAGGCTTTATCCCAGGACCCCAGGATCATGACCTGAGCAGAAAGTAGATGCTCAACCAGCTGAGCCACCCAGGCGCCCTAAACTAAGCTCCTATAGAGAGTTACTTAGGTTATAACAAAGCTGCAACAAACGTTGTTATATATGTTACTTTGAAAACTCTATGAAATGTTCTAAACAATAGTCTATATAAATATAGGCTGCTGAACCAAAAGTTTTAAATTTGGGACCCTAAACAAAAAAATTCAAAATCTGGTTTTTGTTGGCTTTTTTTTTTTTTTTTACATTTAACACTTTTTGTCCCCTACAAATAGATGGACTCCTTTTTCTCATTCATTGGCCCACCCATTCATTTATACAACAGATATTTATTAAGCACTCAATATTTGCCAGGGAATGTTTTGGGTTCTTACCTCAAAGGCCTAACAACTAACATGATATGTTCATTTGAGAAGAAGGTGGAAGGTCCAATGAATATACAGTCCTCTGTAGTTATTTAGACATAATAATATCTAAGGGACTTTGGTTGTAACAGCTTCACACTTACTTCAGTACAAACCAACTCAGGCTTGGACCTGTATCAGAAGGGGCCATTTCTGTGCTAGATAATTCAATATTTCTAAGTGAAAAAAGCAAGGAACCAACAGCGCCTTTTTTTTCTTTCTTTTTTTATAATTTAAATTCAATTAATTAACATATAATGTATTATTTGTTTCAGGGGTACAGGTCTGTGATTCATCAGTCATACATAATACCCAGTGCTCATTACAAGACATACCCTTCCCAATGTCCATCACCCAGTTACTCCATCCCCTCACCCCTCTTTCTCCCCTCCAGCAACCCTCAGTTTGTTTCCTATGATTAAGAATCTCTTATGGTTTGTCTCCCTCTCTGGTGTCTTTCTAAAGAGAGCCTTCCACATGATCCCTTACAGCAAGAAACAGCCCCTGGCCTTTCATTCAGCATGAATGCCCTCGCAGCTTCCCTGCAGCCCTCACTTCCCCACCGAAGCTGATTGGATCAGGGGAAGGCAAGGAACTTAAAGACAGTTGGCTAGTGGCCTATGAGCTGGGCTGGTTCTAGAGCTTTGTCTAATAGGAATGATGGTAACAACATTGCACCAATCAGATTCTCTCTTTGAGGTGAGCTACAGAGAAAACAGCATAAATGTTTAGCTATGAAAGCAAAACCCAGAAGACACTAGAGGATGAGTCATGTAACTGTTGGGGTCCTGTAGTCAAGGCTTTCCAACTCGATGAGCAAACCAGGTTAAGTATTCTACCTTAATGCTAGGGCAATATTTCTCAAACTTGAGCAGGCAGTCCTTGCTTCTGGACTCTTCCATTAAGTAAGCACATATGTTCTGTTTATTGCTTAAATTGAAACTTCTGTTATTAGTGGCCGAATCATCCTACGTGGTAAGGTCAATGGAAATTCAAAAACAGTTTTCTGTCCTCCCCTGGCGGGTCTGTTAAAACACAGATGATTCTTCCCCCACCAGAATTTCTCATTCAGTGGATCTAGGGGTTGGTGCCAAGAATTTACATTTCCAACAAATTGCTAGTCTGTGCTGATGCTGGTGATCCAAGGACCACACTTTGAGAACCGCTGCTCTAGAGAAATCTCCCATCTATCCAAGTCTCTGTGAAGTATAAGGGTCCTGTTCTTACCATTAGGCCAGAGCATTCCATTTTCCAGATCCCTGTGAAATAAGTGTACCACAAAGCTGATAACCCTGATTGCCTTATTTTTCTGCAGGTCCTTATAACATCTCCACATTATATGAGCTAATATGAGTGAATCCTTACCACAATATGAGCCTAACAGCTAGAATATAGTCACAGTTATCATTTATTGAGCCCTTACTCTGTACAGATAGAAATCATTCAATAAATGATAACTAGATGTTCTCTCAGGAATTGCAATGAGTCTTATAAATATTCTATCCCTAAATTCATTACTACAATATTATTTATTTTGTATTTTTCTTTTAAACATGTTTAATTTTCTCTCAATTCTTACCATCAAGTATATAAGAAGCAATTTTGTCTCAGCATTTGCAATTTTCTTTACAGGTGCAGTGTTCCATTCCATTATAGCCTCAAAAATATTAAAACTCAGAAAATAAGAAGCATTGCTAACAAAATGAGACTGAATTCTTCCTGTGACCTACATACACTGTTTCTGACCAATTAGTACATTATTACAATGTCTTACCTACGAGGAAATCTAAGATCACATTTATTACAAACAGAAGTAGGAAAATCTATTCGGAGTTAGTTTATATCAGGCCTCATCCTTATAATCTCAGGTCTCATTCTTCATTTTCTGTTTATGTCTTTTGTCATCTTTAAAAGGGAATATTTATTTTATGATTATTTGTTGTGTTTGTCCTCCAGTGGACTCTGAGCTTCCTGAGATCAGCAAGGGGGTCCATTTGTCCATCAATTTTTTCTTGGTGCCTAAAACACATGACAGGTATGCAGTAAATATTGGTAGATGTTACGGACTCAGTGTTTGTGTTCCCTCAAAATTCTAACCCCAATGTGATGGAATTCAGAGGTCGAAACTTTGGGAGATAATTAGGTCATGGAATAGAGGTCTCATGAATTGAATTAGTGCCCATATAAGAAGGGGTCAGATTGCTCCCTTGCCCACTTTCCACCATGTGAGGATACATGGGAAGAGAGCAGTCTACAGCCCAGAAGGGGCACTCTTCAGAACCCGACCATGCGGCACCCTGGTCTTAGACGCCCAGCTTCCAAGATTGTGAGAAATAAATTTCTGTTGTTTATAAGCCACCCAATTTATGGTACTTTGTTTCAGCAGCCCAAGCAAGACTAAGACCAGAACTGAATTCATTAGACCATATATCTATTATTAAAATGTACTAAGGCAAGGGTTAGTTAAGATAATAAAATTAAACTAAAATAAAAACATGAACATAATTAAAGTAAAATAATAAATTGAAAATACAAAAGCTCGTTTAGTAATCCAGTAGAAAGGAAGGAGAAGTGACATGGCTAGGAATTTCTTTATTCATTCTACTGATAGGAATACTACCTGCCAAGGGCAAATGATTTAGTTTGTTCCATCCATGAAGTAAGGCAACCACCTTCACAGACTTCTCAGGAAACAATCCATTTAAAATGATTGTGTTTGTGTTGGGTGCCTGGGTGGCTCAGTTGGTTAAGCGACTGCCTTAGGCTCAGGTCATGATCCTGGAGTCCCAGGATCGAGTCCCACATCGGACTCCCTGCTTAGCAGGGAGTCTGCTTCTCCCTCTGACCCTCCCCCCCCTCTTGTGCTCTCTCTCTCTCTCAAATAAATAAATAAAATCTTTAAAAAATAAAATAAAATAAAATAAAATGATTGTGTTCTACATACTGTAAAGAAATGTAAGGGAGCCCATAATAAAAATGACAGTCTGATACACCAAAATGGCTCCTTTCATCTCAAGACCTTGAGGCATTTTGCAAATGATAATTATCTCTTACATCATCCCCTCTGAGATAAGAATTATTTTCCCCATTTATAACTGAGCCTACATAAAATTATTTCTCCCAGAGTCCCAAGTCATGACGGCTCTCTGAATCCCTCATCTCCTGATATACGTTTAAGTTAGCACATAAATCACATTGTTAAAGAAAACTTTAAATCAGGGCAAAGTTGATGTTTGAGCTATCAAGAGATTAAGCTCATTAGGGATTTTAGATTTCAAGTGAAAATTCCCCAATGTTGAGTGGAAATGGGAACGGACTGGCAGAATTTCAAGACAAGAATCATTTCAGTTCTACTTCATATTTTAATGACATTTTTAATATTTGGATGGCCGAAGAGATGAATTGACTTCAGAACACATTCTGAAATTGTAGGTGACCTGGAGCCAAAATAAAGAATATCTGACCAAGTATACATTCTGAAAGGAATGATAATAAAATCCTAGACTGGGAGAATGTTCTATTTTATTGCCCAAATCCATAGAAATTCACCATGGCGGATCAAACTTTTAATATCTGGTCACAACAGGACATCATTCTTAATGATACCCAGCTGTAGAGAGTATGTGCTTGGAATTTTCATCCTTACCTTTGTGCTATGACAGATCCTACATTTAGATCTACAGAATTTTAAATTTTATTTACTAAGAATTACATGTATCAAGAAGAAGTCATAAGGATATACAAAATACTCCATATATTCCTTACCTAGATTCACCAGTTGTTAATGTTTTGCCCATTTACTTGTCATTTTCATGTATAAAATCTTCTCCCTAACCATTTGCAATTAAGTTGCACTCATCATGTTGCCTTATCCTTAAATTCTTCAGTGTGTATTTCCTAGGAATTAGGACATTCTCGTACATAATCACACTACCATTACCAACTTCAGGAAATTAAACATTGATCAGTATTTTCATTTAATCCACTGTCCGTATTCCAATTTTGTTGACCGATCCAGTATAAGGAACTTTATTGCATTTTTTTTCTCCAGGACAGCTTTCAGACCGAAGTGGCATATTACATTTTGTTATTATGTCTCCTTTAATTTTTTTTTTTAAAGATTTTATTTATTTATTTGAGAGAGAGAGAATGAGAAACAGAGAGCATGAGAGGGAGGAGGGTCAGAGGGAGAAGCAGACTCCCTGCTGAGCAGGGAGCCTGATGCGGAACTCGATCCCGGGACTCCAGGATCATGACCTGAGCCGAAGGCAGTCGCTTAACCAACTGAACCACCCAGGCGCCCCATATGTCTCCTTTAATTTTGATCAGTTCTTTGGCCTTTCTTATCTTTCATGACAATGACATTTTTGAAGAACACAAGTCCATTTTTAAATAGATTGCATAGAAAAATTTTTTTGAGAAATGTATCTTTTGTGGTTCTTGTTACTATCTTCTTTGTTCACTCCTCTCCACATGTCAGGATACCAAAAACTCATTAACTTAAATTCTGCTAAGTTGAAATTTGTGAAGTTTTTTGAAATATTCTCTGTCAGCTGAACGTGCTAGGCAAATTTTGAAAAGCTAAACAGTTGTAAGGGTGCCCATTTAGCTTACTTAAGGAAATCAATAGTATCTGTGTAGGCACTATTTACAAACAAGGGATGGGTTCATTGCAAGTAGCGGTATACTATTATTTAGTTACCAAATTTAGGGGTCAACTGTAGGGGACTGTGTTTCTGTTTCCTGGTTGCGGTCCCCACACAACTATGTTTCAACCACAGACAAGATGATTGATGCTGACAGAGAAGGACTTAGCCCACAGTCGCACAGCTAGTAAGTTATCCAGCAGGGATTTGCATCTGTCTCTAAGTTCCACCTTGGCTGGGCTACTGTATGCTGGACTGGTTTGCATGATGTGCATCCTTACAGTGCTGAATTTCTGGTTGGCAAATTTAATGTGCTCAGACACAAGCAAAGCAACTTCACTAAAAAAATTTTTTTAAGAATTAAAAAATGCTATTTCAAAGAAATCAACAATGTGGGGAAAGTAGAGCTTTGGTCTTCTTTTCACTTACCTTAAAGTTGTTTTTATTTTATTTTATTTATTTATTTTTTTAAGATTTTATTTATTTGAGAGAGAGAGAATGAGAGACAGAGAGCATGAGAGGGAGGAGGGTCAGAGGGAGAAGCAGACTCCCCGCCGAGCAGGGAGCCCGATGTGGGACTCGATCCCGGGACTCCAGGATCATGACCTGGCCTGAAGGCAGTCGCTTAACCAACTGAGCCACCCAGGCGCCCGAGTTGTTTTTATTTTAAAATACTAGGTGGGTGTGGGAAGTAGCCAGCATAATCTTTCCAATCCCCAGAGCCTCTTAAAGTTCTAAATCCAGCTCTGGGTCCTTTAAAAGTAGTAACACATCATTTTACTTTAAAATATTCTTTTTAGGGGCGCCTGGGTGGCTCAGTTGTTAAGCTTCTGCCTTCGGCTCAGGTCATGATCCCAGGGTCCTGGGATCGAGCCCCCAGTCGGGCTCCCTGCTCAGTGGGAAGCCTGCTTCTCCCTCTCCCACTCCCCCTGCCTGTGTTCCCTCTCTCACTGTCTCTCTCTGTCAAATAAATAAATAAAATTTAAAAAATATATATTCTTTTTATTATTTTAGAGAAAACTTCCCTCACACTGAGTTAATGAACTTTTCCTGCAAAAATACAGTTGTGAGAGACTTTGCTTTAGAATCACCTGACTCAGAGCACATAGTGAACAATTAGAACAGCTCCAGAGATAAAAGAAATTGCCTGATAGAAAACATACACATTCCTGTTAAGAGAAAGTTACAATGGAGATTGCAGGATAACATCGCTTTCTGATATGTCATTGTTTTTCTTTGGCCAGCTAAAGGTTAAATTCTTTCTTCATGTTCAGAAAAAGTGCCCATCTGAACACTCAATAGCCCGCTCCACTTATAGGTGATTTTTATTTCTTTAAACATTTTTGTTTGTTTTTACTGAGGTCCATAGAGGGATAAGTTTTGGGAAGTGTCTGTTAGGAGTATGAAAGGAATTGTATTAATTTATTTAAAGGAAGGATCATGAAATGGTCCAGCTACTCATATTTTAAACATTCCTTTTTTAAAAACAGATTTTATTTATTTATTTAAGAAAGAGAGTGCGTGTGTGTGCACACACATGAGCAGGGGGAAGGGGAGAAGGAGGGGCAGAGGGAGGAGAGGGACAAGCAGACTACCCTCTGAGTGTGGAGCCCAGGCAGGGCTTGATCCCAGGACCCTGAGACCATGACCTGAGCCTAAGTCAAACGCTTAACTGACTGAGCCACCCAGGTGCCCCTTAAACATTCCTTTTATATGTGTGATGTAAGTGTATGTAAGTATGATTGGTTTCATTTAAGTTATATGCATTTTCTCCTAATTGTCCTGGCCTCAAAAATTATGGGAAAGAAGACATAAACCTCCTTTTTCACTTTATCTATATAAACAGATGAATGAGTGCGATATAATAAACATGTGCGTGTTTACAATAACCGGCATGAGATTGTCCTCACTGGGGGGGTGGTGGACAGACCAAGTGGCAATAGCAAGTACCCCTGTAACTACTGAGCAGTTGCGATTTGCAGGCACAGAGGGAAGCAATCACTTTCACTTAATCCTCACCTGAAACCTCAGAGGCAGTGACAGTTATGATCAATTTTTTAAATATATATATATTTATTTATTTTTTAAAGAAGGCTCTTTGCCCAATGTTGGGCTTAAACTTATGACCCTGAAATCAAGAGTCTCATGCTCTACCAACTGAGCAAACCCGGCACCCCTTTTGATGGTCTCCTTTGTTGAGCAGAAGTTTTTCTGTAGTAGTACACTTATTTATTTTTGCTCTTGTTTCTTTTGCTTTTGGTGTCAGATTGAAAAAATTCATTGCCAAGACCTTTGTCAGGGAGCTTACTGACTATGTTTTCTTTTAGGAGTTTTATGGTTTCAGGTCTTACATTCAAGTCTTTAATCCGTTTTGAGTTATGCCATTTTTGTGTATGGTATAAGATAGGGGTCCAATTTCATTCTTTTGCAAAGGCTATCCAGTTTTCTCAACACCATTCATTGAAGAGACTGTCCTTTCCCCATGTATAGTTTTGGATCCATTATAAATTAATTGACCATATATGCATGGGTTTATTTCTCTATTGTGGTCCATTGATCTGTCTGTTTTTATGCCAATAAAATACTCTTTTAATTACTGTAGCTTTATATTATAGTTTGAAATCTGGAAGAATGATGCCTTCAGTTTTGTTCTTCTTTCTCGAGATTCCTTTGGCTATTTGGGGTCTTTTGTGGTTCCATAGAAATTTTAGGATTATTTATTCTATTTCTTTGAAAAATGCCATTGGAATTTTGATAGGGGTTGCATTGAATCTATAGATTGCTTTGGGTAGTATGGAGATTTTAACAATATTCTTTTAATCCATGAGCACAGAATATATTTCCATTAATTTGTGTCTTCTTCAGTTTCTTTCATGAATGCCTTATACTTTTTAATATACAAACCTTTCACCTCCTTGGTTAAATTTATTCCTATTCCTATTTTTGATGCAAGTTTATTTATTTATTCATTAATTCATTCACTTATTTTTAAAGATTTTATCTATCTATTTGAGAAAGAGAGAGAGCACATGCACGAGCAGGGGGAGGGGCAGATAGAGAGGGAGAAGCAGACTCTCCACTGAGCAGGGAGCCCAGCGTGGGGCTTGATCCCAGGACCCTGAGATCATGACCCGAGCCAAAGTTAGATACCCAACAACTGAGCCACCCAGGTGCCCCTTGATGCAATTTTAAATGGGACTGTTTTCTTAATTTCTCTTTCATTATTAGAGTACAGAAATGCAACTGATTCTGTGTATTGGTTTTGTATCCTGCAACTTTACTGAATTCATTTATAAGTTCTAACAGTTTTTTAAAACTGTTAAAGGAGTCTTTAGGGTTTTCCATACATAATGTCTTATCATCTGCAAATAGTGAGTTTTACTTCTTTCTTTCCAATTGGATGTTTTTTTTTTTTTTCTTTTTCTTGCCTACTTGCTCTGGCTAGGACTCCCAACACCATGTTGAGTAAAAGTGATGAGAGTAGGAACCTTTGTCATATTCCTGATCTTAGAGGAAAAGCTTTGAGCTTTTCACCGTTGGGTATGATGTTAGCTATGGGCTTGTCATATACGGCCTTTATTATGTTGAAGTATGTTCCCTCTATATGCACTTAGTTGCAAGTTGTTACACAGATGGATGTTAGGGACTAGAATTTAGAGGGTGAAATAGAGGAAAGTGAATGGAGATGGTCAGGTCTTAGTGATGGATTTGATAGGTACATGCAGGAGAGGGTAGAATTGAAGACAAACCCTGGATTTTTCCCTGGCATGGTGTGAAATATAATTTGGTCTTTGTCCCTGTTTCTGGCACAGAGCTTCTAAAACCTTTGGAATTTCCTAAGTGATGAGAGCAAACAAAGGTGTCTTTTGTTATATTAAAGTGATGATTTTTGGACCCACTTAAGGATGAGGACTGGTTGCCAGGGGAGCCAACCATGTGATTAGAGGGTTGGAACTTTCAGTCCTATCCCCCTGACCTCTAGGGAGGGAAGAGGTTGAATTAATCACCAATGGCCAATGATGTAGTCAATCATGCCTATGTAACTGAGCCACCATGAAAACCCAAAAGGATGAGCTTCAGAGAGCTTCTGGATTAGGGAACACATGGAGGTGCTGAGAGACTGGCTGACCTGAGAGGGCATGGAAGCTCCCCATACTTTCCCCATGCCTTGCCCTATGCATCTCTTCCTGCCCTATGCAAGCTGTTCCTGAGTTATATCCTTTTATAATAAGCCTGCAATCTAGTAAGTAAAATGTTTCTCTGAATTCTGTGACCATCTCAAGCAAATTCATCTAACCCCAGGAGGGGATCATGGGAACCTCTGATTCATACCCAGTTGGTAGCAAACTGGACTTTGGTTGGCATCCTGAGTTGGAGGGTGTCATTAGAAACTCCAATATCAGTCAGTAGCTCCTGGCAGATAGCATCAGAATTGGGTTGAATTTTAAGGCACCCAGTTGGTGTCCAAGAATCGCTTGGTAGTATGGGGGGACCCTCCCCTCTACATACACACCCATACATTGGAATTGGATCCAGGAACCCAAAAATGCATGGTAAGAATAGTTGGTAGTGGAGCAGCTCTGAAGGAGAAGATCTGTCAAACCCTCATCATCTGATTCCTTGTCGGAGGAAAGCCGGTCAGAATTAGTGGAAGGTCAGGGCGCCTGGGTGGCTCAGTTGGTTAGGTGACTGCCTTCGGCTCAGGTCATGATCCCGGAGTCCCTGGATCGAGTCCTGCATCGGGCTCCCTGCTTGGCAGGGAGTCTGCTTCTCCCTCTGACCCTCCCCCCTCTCATGTGCTCTCTCTCTCAAATAAATAAATAAAAAATCTTAAAAAAAAAAAAAATTCACTAATTTAAAAAAAAAAAAAAAGAATTAGTGGAAGGTCAGAATGATGAAATACTTTAAAGGAAACAGTTTCATTATTTTCAGGAAGTAGAACCAGGCTATAGAATTTTTCCTGTCTCTGCCCCCAAGCACTTGTTTAATAAAGAATTAGAAATAGTTTGTAATTCACAAATTGGTTGGACTGCAAATGGTGCTTCTCAAGGGTTTGAAGGTGATTAAAAGCAGTCTGTTTTCCTAAGCAGTTTAAATATTCCCTCTGGAAATCTTGTTAAATTCTTCATTTGCTTCCCAAACTCTTTCTCTTTAAAAAGAAGAAAATAGAAACTTCCGTTGAGCCTCTGTCCCAATTAATGATGCTTTACTCAATTAGGAAATATTGACCTGCTGCATGAGCCTGTGTCTTCCTCTGTGGTTAAAAGAGGCACTTTACACCAAGTGCTTAAACCTTAGCTGGTTGCTGTAAGTGATTATTTTAACAACTGCTCCAGTTAGTATTTTGCATTCTGCCAAATAGACTGATGGGGGTGGGGTGGAGCAAAGACGCAGAGTCTCCTAGCATGCCTTGCCTGGGAACCAAACCCCAGATCATGGAACTAGGCAGCAGTGGAAATATTTTCTCTCATCTCTGTGGAATACCCACACATGCCAGGCTTCTGCATACACTATCTTCTTTGGTCTTCACAACTACCAGACATGGAATATTTTATTCTGTCCATTTTGCAAATGACAGAACTTCAAAACTTTACATCCAACAGCCTGCTGACCATCTTTATCCGTACATCCTACAAGCAACTGCCCAAACATTCTGTTCTTGACCTCCTCTAGACTCATCTTGATTCCTCCTTCCCCCTCTCCTTTTTATTTTACCTCGTATGTCCTGTCACTTGCCAAATCCTAGTGGTTTCACTCCTACGTGTTTCTGTATTCATTTTTTTTAAGATTTTTTTTTTTATTTTTAAGTAATCTCTACACCCCACGTGGGGTTCCAAGTTACAACCCTGAGATCAAGAGTCGCATGTTCTAACAACTGAGCCTGCCAGGTGCACCTGTATTCCTTGTGTTTTTGTTTTTGTTTTGTTTTTTTAATCCTCTGCATTAGTTTCTTATGGCTGCTGTAACAAATCATACACACACAAAAAAGTAGTGGCTTAAAACCACACAAATGTATTCTCTTACAATTCTGGAAACCAGAAATCTGAAAGGAGTCTTCTAGATCTAAAATCAAAGTGCCAGGGGCGCCTGCGTGGCTCAGTCAGTAGATCATGTGACTCTTGATCTCAGGATTGTAAGTTTGAGTCCCATGTTGGGTGTAGAGATAACTTACAAATAAAATCTTTAAAAATTTTTTAAAAATCAAGGTGCCAGTAGGGCTTGTTGCTTCTGGAGGCTCTAGGGCAGAATCCATTTCCTCATCTTTTCTAGTTTCAGGAAGACACCAGCTTTACTTGGTTTATGGCTGCTTCCTCCAAGCACATCACCTTTTCTTTCCCTGCATCCATAGTCACACAGTCTTCTTTCTCTTCTGCAGGTAAGTCTCCCTCCCCTTTCCTAGTAGGATATTGTGATTACATTTAGGGCCCACCCAGACAACCCAGGATACTCTCCCCCTGTCAAGATCCTTCCTCACATCTGCAGAGTCCACCATGTCAGGTAACACTCACAGGTTCAAGGAATTAGGATGTAAAATCTTAGGAGTCTGTCTTTCAGTTCACCACACCCTCCTAGCCTGGCTCCCTCTGTCCTCATCTCTCACCCCCTAACTGATCTCTCCACCTTTAGTATATAAAGTATATAATCCATTCTCCTTCCCTGCCACCCATGACTTAGAGCATTGGTTCTCAAAAGCAGGTAAACTGAACCTCAGGAAGGTTGTTAAAAATACGGATGTCTGGGGCGCCTGGGTCGCTAAGTCGGTTAAGCATCCAGCTCTTGATTTCATCTCAGGTCATGCGATTGTTATGGGTGGTGGGATTGAGCCCCATGTTGGCCTCCACTCTCAGCAGGGAGTCTGCTTGAGATTCTCTCTCTCCATTTCCACCTGCCCTCTCTCTCAAATAAATAATCTTTAAAAAAAAATGCAGATGCCTGGGCATTACCTCTGGAGATTCTAATTCAGAACAACTAGAGGATCTATATTTTATAAATGCACTACTATACTGATTTAAATACATAGATGAACAAAGATTCATATTTTTTTTAAAGATTTTTTTATTTATTTGACAGAGAGAGACACAGCGAAAGAGGGAACACAAGCAGGGGGAGTAGGAGAGGGAGCCCGATGCGGGGCTCGATCCCAGGACCCTGGGATCATGACCTGAGCTGAAGGCAGACGCTTAACGACTGAGCCACCCACGCGCCCCAAAAATTCATATTTTGATGACAGCTCCAAAATTTCTAAACTGGGGAAACTCAGTAGTTGGTTTGGGAGAGTGGCCCCCTGGGGAATTTCCCTGAGCATGTGTTTACACAGCAAATATATGCTTTTGCATTGATTGAATGTTACAGATCAATGAAAATAGCAAAATTTTTTAAAGATGTTTTTATACAGATGTTACATCGTGTTTTTTTTAATCGTTTTTACATTAGAAGTGCCTTTTTTTAAATTTAAAATATGCTTTTATTTTTTATTTATTTTTTATTTATTTATTTATTTATTTAAAGATTTTATTTATTTATTCATGAGAGACAGAGAGAGAGAGGCAGAGGGAGAAGCAGGCTCCCAAGGAGCAGGGAGCCCTTTGTGGGACTCGATCCCAGGACCCTAGGATCATGACCTGAGCCGAAGGCAGACACTTAACCATCTGAGCCACCCAGGTGCCCTAAAATATGCTTTTATTTTTAAAAGGGAAATGAAGCAGACAGTAATTTTCTCTTCATTGCCCCTGCAATTGTTCAACTGTGGGAATAGAGGGGAGCAAAAGTCAAAGGTTCAAAGACTGGGTGGTGTAAATGAGCTCAGGTGGGGAGCTCAATATCAGGTTGCAAGGATCTGAGAAAATAATTCAGGGAGAGGAAGTGGAAACAGTGAGCTTAACTTTCCCCAAAAGCCTGAAGGTGTAGGAAAGACAAAAAATAGTTAGAAGTGCCTCTGTAGGAGGCTTTATGATGGAGGTTATAGCATAGGGAAGTGATGCTGAAATCTTTCTTCTTAATGCCACACCCTATCACTCTACAGTTTCTCCAGGTCATTCTGATGCCCAGTGAGCTTAGGAACCTTTGATTCTGACAATAAACTTCTTAAGAACAAGGACCGTATCTTGCTCTGTATTTAATCCCCATCTCCTGGGACACCGGCACACAGTTGCATGCACTTAATGTATACTAAATAAATGATTCAGTGAATTAATAAGGGAATGAATGCTAGTACAAAAGAGTTTGTTGAGGGGCGCCTGGGTGGCTCGGTCGGTTAAGCATCTGGCTCTTGATTTCCGCTCAGGTCATGATCTCAGGGTTGTGAGATCGAGCCCCTCATCTGTCTCCACACTGGGCAAGGGAGCCTGTTTAGCATTCTTTCTCTCTCTCTCCCCCTGCCCCTACTCCCCAACCCTGCTCACATGCACATGCACATGCACTCTCTCTCTCTAAAAAAAAAAAGAGTTTGATGAGTCATGACTACCAGATAACCTACTTCCATGAAAAACTGAGGCAAGGGATTAAAGTAGGAGCACAAACAACCAGGTTGGTTATTCAGAGGTCAAGGTGAGCATCACTTGCTCTGGAGGAGTGCTACCAGGGCTGATTGGTGGCGGTGCGTACAAGCACTTCTGGGAAGTGAAATGGCCAGCAGAGTATGTTATTTGTATCTGTCTGGTATGGGGGATAATAGCTGCCATCTACATAGCACTTACTCTGGGCCCGACATATCAGCACATATGTGTATCATCTCACCTAATTTTCATAAGCACCTACCTATGAGCTATTAGATCACAAACCCCCTGTTTTCCAATGGTGAAACAGTGTGGTTAAGTAACTTGCCTGGGATCACACAGCGAGGGATTGGATTCAAACCCGAGCAACCTGACTCCAGCCACCCAGGTGCCCCGTTCTCTGAAGTCTTAAGAACTTACGGAGGGCAAGTGACTTGTCCAAGATCATGCTAATAAATGGCAGCTTAGACCAGAATCCATGTGTGTCTGAGACTAAATCCAAATACTTAAAGTGTAATGAGGCTTTCTAAAGTAGATACCAAGGGAAGGTATTGCAAAGACACTTTATTTAATCTCAGGCTAAGAAATGCCTGGTATTAGGGCGCCTGGGTGGCTCAGTCGTTAAGCGTCTGCCTTCAGCTCAGGTCATGATCCCAGAGTCCTGGGATCGAGCCCGCGGCGGGCTCCCTGCTCCGCGGGAAGCCTGCTTCTCCCTCTCCCCTCCCCCTGCTTATGTTCCCTCTCTTGCTGTGTCTCTCTGTCAAATAAATAAATAAATAAATCTTAAAAAAAGAAAAGAGGGGCGCCTGGGTGGCTCAGTCGTTAAGCGTCTGCCTTCAGCTCAGGTCATGATCCCAGAGTCCTGGGATCAAGCCCGCGTCGGGCTCCCTGCTCCGCGGGAAGCCTGCTTCTCCCTCTCCCACTCCCCCGGCTTGTGCTTCCGCTCTTGCTGTGTCTTTCTCTGTCAAATAAATAGTCTTTAAAAAAAAAAATGTTTCCTTCCTTTATTTAAAAAAAACGCTTAGTATTATTATTTGAATTTTATTATACAATTTGTGATTTTTATTAAATTTACTAAGTTGTATAATCATCACCAAAATCCAATTCTAGAACATTCTCATCACCCCAATAAGATCTCCCATTCTCATTTACAGTTAATTTCTATTTCTACCCTCAGCCATGGGCAGCGGCTAGTCTACTTCCTGTCTTTGTAGATTTGTTTTTTTCTGGAAATTTCATATAAGTGGAATCACACAATAGGTGATCTTTTGCGTCGGCTTTCTTTTAGCATGATGTTTTTTACCTTCATCCATGGCATAGCATCTATCAGTACTTCTTTCCTTTTTGTGGCCAAATAATATTCCATTATAGGGCTCTACTGCATTTTGTTTATCTGCCTACCAGTTGCGAAGTCTTTGGATGTTTTCCAGTTTTTTAATCTTGTGAATAATGTCGCTGTGAACATTCATGTACAAGGTTTTGTGTGGACATATGTTTTCATTTCTCTTGGGCACATGCCTAGAAACGTAATTGCTCCATTGTATGGTAACTTTATTTAATTTTGCCTATGTTTAATTTTTTTAAATATTTTATATTTATTTATTTGACAGAGAGAGACACAGTGAGAGAGGGAACACAAGCAAGGGGAGTGGGAGAGGGAGAAGCAGGCTTCCCCTGGAGCAGGGAGCCCGATGCAGGGCTCAATCCCAGGACCCTGGGATCATGACCTGAGCCGAAGACAGACGCTCAACGACTGAGCCACCCAGGCGCCCCTAATTTTTTTTTTAAAGATTTTATTTATTTGAGAGAGAGAGAGTGAGAGAGAGTGTGCACAAGAGGGGGTAGGGTCAGAAGAAGAAGTGGATTCCCCGCTGATCAGGAAGCGCGATGCGGGACTCAGTCCTGGGACTTCAGGATCATGACCTGAGCTGAAGGCAGTCGCTTAACCAACTGAGTCACCCAGGTGCTCCGCCTATGTTTAATTTTTAAGAAACCATGGCCTAACATTTAAGCCAAGATCAGACAGCTAAAGAGAGAAAGCCAAAGGAAAGGGAAGGGACAGTGTCCTAGGCAGTAGGAAAGGCGCTAGTTTCTTTGTTCCATATGTGATACCTACAAAATAACAATTACTGGACTTTGTATCTTAAACCCAAGGCAAAATAGTGTTATCAAAAGGAAACTGTCAGTTTCTTGAAGGTGATAAATGTGACTGCATCATAGCAGAGTTGCCTTTTCTTAGGTTTTTTTTTTTTTTTTCAGATTTTTTATTTTAAGTACAATCTACCCCAACATGGGGCTTGAACTCACGAACCCAAGATCAAGAATCACATGCTCTACTGACCCTCAGTTTGAATTGAACTATTCTGTAAAAAATCACACACACACACACAACAAACAAACAAACAAACAAACAAGGAAAACACCGTAACTAAAATCAGAACAAAGCAAGCAAAGAAACCAAAAGCCAAACTCTGGTTCTGATAACCTGGTATGAGAAGGCCATACAGCAAAAGAAGGTATCTATGCCATTCCTTATATTCTGCCTTTTTCTATGTTTCAGCAAATTAATCTCTTCACACACACAGCAATAATATTTGCAGAGTCTGAAAAGTCACAGCTCTGTTTGCCCTGCTTCCCAGAAGACAAATGGTGTTCAGCAAAATGCAGGAAAATAATCATCCCCGAGCCATATTTCTCCAATATGCTTTCTTCCTTTTTGTCAGATTTAGTCAAAGTTGTTTTGAGTGAGTGTGTTTTCCCCTGTCTGTGTGCTTTTCAGTGCAACACAGAGCAAGTATTCATGACTCCAGTCCAGCTGATCAGAAGAACGCACAATACGCCGGTTAATCCAAGGTAACCTGCTGGTTTCAATTTTGTTTGTGAAGGCAGCTGCAGTCCAACCACAGAGGCCATTATGACATTACAAACCGTAGACATAAAGTTGGAGAGATGATTTCTAAAAGGCCCAAAGAGACTTTTTACTTCTTAGGCTTATGACCAGAAGTTCATGGCACATTAAGTTTTCTGTTTGAAAGCTAAGAGAATCCCTTGCCACAGCTTCTAACTTCTAAAAGCAATTGGAGAGAGAAAATGTCAGGATTTCTCTTGATGAAAAGTGTTCTCCAAGTATAGTGATAGAACACCAGCTTTCTCTCTGTCCTTTAAGATGGAGTAGGAGGTAGGGATTGGTGGTATCTCTGGACAGAGGTCACTAGTGGCCATTTTCCTCATCGTCTACCTAACATTCTTACTCCTAACTTTTGGGAATGACCCCTTGATTTTCCTTTGTGAAACAGTGCCATTCTCAGGTTCATGTACTTTGGTTGAGCTGACCACCCCTCTTTCCCGGGGGGTAGTAGGCACATGATCCAGACTTGGCCAATGGAGCAATGCATATCTCTGGTCACAGTGATTGGTTCAGGGATGGGCATGTGACCCAAGTGAGGATAATGAGGAGCCTGGAGTTTTTGCTGAAATGGTCAGGAAAGAGGTGCCCTCATTCCTTTGGGTTGTTAGGCTGGGAGAATTTGAGTCTAGAGCTGCTGCTGAATCTCTTCTCTGGCAGCAAGGAGGTCTCCTATCTGTAACAGGAGAGAATGAAGTCAGTAGAAAAGAAAGTAGAACCCAGACATGGAGGAAGACAAGTTACCATGGCATCATCCCAGCCCCCAGAACTAGCTATGCTGAAGCCTCTACAGACCCCCAACTAGTCCACTATTTGAACCATTAATTTCTTTTGTGTGTCTTCGGGTGGAAGGAGGGTTTCATTGCAGGCAATCAAAACAAAATTTTTTGATGATTTAGGGGCCACCCAAAACTGTGTTTGCACTGGAAGAAAATAAATTTTTCTCCCTTTAACCCAACTCTGAATCAACATAGGAATTTGAAAATAGTCTCAGCACATCAAGATGGTCTTCGCGTATATTGCTTTATCTGTACACAGGTGACATACATGAAAATCTCAGCAAGTTAAAACTGGAAGAAACTGAAATGTTTGTGACCTAAAAAGACGAAGTGACCATCCCAGGACCATATGTTGTGGTAGAATTGAAGTGCCATGGTGTCAGAGTCTTCAACTCTTTTTCATTGTCTTTTAACAAAATGGATTTCAAAATTTAAGATCCTACACATAAGTGGATTGTAATATCAACTTACTGGGTAGAGGTCGGCTTTTTAAAATAAATGAAATAGAATAAATAACATCAGAATATATCACGCATAAGAAGGGCAAGTTATACTTTGTGAAGCTTTATTTCATTGTATATAAAAATAAATATATATCCACATATACATAAAATCAACATAATGAGTCTGACATGCGGTTCTTGGTCAGAGTTTGAAAGCCTCTTTACTGCATGCTTAGATTTCTTTTGAGCACGTTTACATGTGAAAGTAAGGGAGAAAGTATATTTTTCATAACAGGAAAGGGTCACTGAGCATCCAAGTCAAGCTAGCCCCTTCTGGATGACATAGATTCTAATGAAGGTTCTGAGCCTGGGTTGCAAACACATTTTCCCTGTTTGTCTTCCACATCACTGAGCTCCCAGTAACAAGAGCATTCTTTTGGAACGCTTTTGGAATCCTTTGGGGGATGAAAGTGCTGCATAAAATCAAGTCTGGTCTGTTTATGGATGTAATTCCCTGTACCCAGAGATCAGGACGAGCACTGCGGTCTGAATTACACTGCATCTGATTCTCATTAACTGCCCGTGATTTCCCCCCTGGATCTGGCTTCTCTGCCCTCTCTGAATTACTGCGCACATGGCTGGCTTCCGCAGATTGCTCAGCCCCGGTCATCTGCAATCGAGTCCACTGCTTTGTTATAACCCACGCCGCAATTTGAGCGGACCCATATCGGGAGTCTTCGAGACATAAAAATCCTGTCTAATGATTAAAGCAACTCCCTGAGCTCAGTGCTGCTGACTTTACAGAGTTTATTACCAAAGACTGTGGAGAAGGGGTAGATTTGATTTCTTAGGCTTAGAGAAAGAAAACCAGACAACAAATGTTTATTACCAAAACTTGGCCAGCAAGTGTGGCCTATCTCAATCCCTTTTTAACACTAGAAGAGTGTTGCACACATTTTCTCAATCTCATAAATCCTGATGTAGCACCTACTATACACAGGCAGGTCCTCGATGCTTAACAATTATCAACTCATGCAAACTTTGTAACAACTGTCAGGGTGAGCTAAGTTATGCTGCAGTAATAAACAGCTCTCAGATCTCAGCATTTACAAAGACAGGTGTTTATTTCTTCCTCACACTTGGGTCTTCCTTGGGTTGGTGTGTGTATAGCTGGAGGGCTCTGCTCCATATTGTCCACTTTTGGGTATCCTGACTGCACCCGGCAAATTGCAGGCCACTGCCGCAGGGGAACAGAGGGTGTGCACGAGGCATTCATTTTGTTTTTGTTTTTGTTTTTAATTTTAAAAATTTCCCTGATTGTCTTAATTTTATTACTGTGCACCAGTTCTTAAAGACTTCTACCTGGAAGTGATACATTCCTTCTGCTCACTTTTCATTCGCTAAACCAAATGGAAGGCCTCACCTAACTTGAGGCGGACAAGGAAGTGCTATCCTATCATGTTTCTGGGAAGAAAGAGAAGCAGACTTATTTATTGAACAATAAAAATGACCGTTGTGGGGCGCCTGCCTGGCTCAGTCAGTAGAGCATGCGACTCTTGATCTCTGGGCTGTGAGTTCAAGCCCCATGATGGGCATGGAGCTTACTTAAAAAATAAATAAATAAATATTTTTTAAAAAATGACTGTTGCAACTATTCTCTGAAGAATGTGCTCTTACAATTCCTATTTTATGGATGAGAGAACGGAAGGATAGAATTTCCATAACTTGCCCTAAGTCACAAAACTAGTAAATGGAGTATGGTTACCAGATTTAGCAAAGAAAAATACAGGGTGCTCAGTCAGATTTGAATTTCAGACACACAAATAATCTGTAGTGTAAATATATTTTTTTTTGCTGAAAGTGTGTATGTTGTGCATCTGAAATTTAAATTTGACCGGGTGTCCTATATTTTATCTGGCCACCCTAAAATGGAGCAGTCAGGATTTGAACCCAAGTATTCCGGCTCCAGAGATGAATATTCTATTCAGTGCCAATCTCCTGCTTCTGTGAATTTCTGTTGCTCCTTTGCCAAATGTTAATTTTTTCTCCTTAACCATGTGAATAAGGCTGAAAGCTAATCTGAAGACTTCTCCATCAAAGAAAAAACAGTATTCTAGAAACATTATTTCTCTGGTAGTTTCATCTAGAGTCCTAGATGGTGGGGGGGGGCGGTAAGGGTGGGCAGAGAAAGGGGGGGGGTGTTGTAGGAGAATAGAAGGAAATGAGAATCTGCTGTAAAAATGAATCTGGCTTCTTTCAGACACATCTAGTGATCTGCCCTCCTGATGTTCTTAGCTAATGGAACGGGAAATGTGGGGCAGATCATCAAAATGACAGCTAATCCCCAAAACTTTTCCTGGGTGACTTTGAAATGTGGCATATTGCCTTTTTAATTATGAAGCACTTAGGCTGATAATGAAATTAGTTTGAATTCTCCAACCACAATAATTGAGGATACAGGCTTGAGGAGTCGGATTGAAGTGGGAGAGCGAGGTTCTTGTCTCAGGTAGTCAAAGGATGAATCTCGCGGACAAAGGAGAGCAAGGAAAGCCACAGAGTTTTATTAAGCAAGGATACAGAGAAAGCTCTTAGGAGTGAGAGTGATGTAGTTTTGAATGTAGGTGAAGTTCGGTGGGGTGAGCTCCAGAGCCGACGGCCAAGAAAGAATTCTTGAGATGTCTTTGGTGCAACATGGTGGTTTTATTAAAGCACGGGGACAGGACCCAAGGGCAGAGAGAGCGGCTGCCCTGGGATTGTAAGGGGTGGCTGATTATATACGTGGGAGTTGGGGGAGGTAAGGAAAAGAGACTCCGGTTTTTAAAAGAACTTTCATATGCTAAAGAGGACCTACTAGATACCAGAGTCCTTACCATTGTCAAGTTGAGGGTGTTTTTCCCTCTAGCAAGGCATTAACGTTAAGACAGTTGGGAGCTTCCTGGAGAAATGTCATACATGTCCCACCCAGGAGTTGGGGGGCCCGAGGGGAGGTGTGCTAGTCCTCAGCTCGCCTCCTACTCCCTCATCAGATGCACAGCAGTGGTAGACAGCGGGCTTCAGATTGTGCATGTGGGTGGGTGTGAGCTTGAGAGGGAGAGTATAAGCTGGCCTAAAACTCCAAAGTTTTCAGACACAGTCCCAGGCGGTGGATAGTTGGTATGCAAATAATTAAGTGTGGGTCAAAATAAAAGCTGATTCATGATTGGCTTTTAATACTTTTTTTT
>NC_138369.1:28563095-28579362 GCF_054177405.1 Leptonychotes weddellii
TCAGATGCACAGCAGTGGTAGACAGCGGGCTTCAGATTGTGCATGTGGGTGGGTGTGAGCTTGAGAGGGAGAGTATAAGCTGGCCTAAAACTCCAAAGTTTTCAGACACAGTCCCAGGCGGTGGATAGTTGGTATGCAAATAATTAAGTGTGGGTCAAAATAAAAGCTGATTCATGATTGGCTTTTAATACTTTTTTTTAAAAAAAATGTATTTATATATTTATTTGACAGAAAGAGAGGGAGAGCAGAAACATAAACAGGGGGAGTGGGAGAAGGAGAAGCAGGCTTCTCACAGAGCAGGGAGCCCAATGTGGGGCTCGATCCCAGGACTCTGGGATCATGACCTGAGCTGAAGGCAGACGCCTAACCATCTGAGCCACCCAGGCGCCCCTAATAAATACTTCTTGATTGCCTGGCATATAATGAAAATTAGATGTCTGTGGAATCAATAAGTGATCTCTATCCTATAAAATAGATGCCTTTATTTGCCCTGTTTTACAAATGAGGAAGTGGAAGTTCTAAATGACCATCTATTAAAGTCAGGCCAACTTGTGAAGAGCTTTTGATCTAGGGGAGAACTTTGATTTATGGAAAGGATAGTTTTGCAAAGCTCTGCATCACTACTCCCTTTGATTTCTTTCGGCTTTCTAAGGCCTTGCCACAAGCAGCTGAACCTGTTGACTCATCACCCCTATTAGCAGTAATGACAAACAAACAATTAGGAAGTGTTGATGATCGTGCCTGAGCCCTTGGATTAAAAAAAAAAAAAAAAAAAAAAGCCAAGTACAGAAGATTAGCATTTCCTTTCTGGTAAGCAGTCTGAGTTTCCCTCTCTTAATCCCTTGCAAAAGGAGACCAAATCTTTTCCTAGGCAGTTTTAAGGCAAAGGATTTCTTGTGGTTTGATGAGCCCACCAACTGAACTACCTTTCTTTATATCTTGCCTTGGGAAGACACAACCTGAGTGTTCCTTGTTCTAAGAATAAATGCAGTAAGCAAGAGCTGGCACCGTACTTTGTTTTAATCTTGCTACCTGGCTTACAGTTCAAAGAAACTACCTTCTCAGTGAGGCTCATACAGACTAATTTCAGTTCTGAGCAACGGGGAGACTCCCTCAAGTAGCCTCTCATTCTGTGCCTTGGTTCAGGAGCCAGGGGAAAGAAAAGTAAATGCAAGTCTGAAGAAGCTGTTCTTGATCAGGAAACCATTCAACACTGATGCGTATCCTGGGCTATTTAATACTTTTGAGCTGGGCACTAGGGGTATATCAGTAGGCTGGACACATGTACCTTAAAGACTTCACCAGTGTAATGGAAAAATCACACTCAACACTAATTTCTTTCTTTCTTTCTTTCTTTCTTTCTTTCTTTCTTTCTTTCTTTCTTTCTTTCTTTCTTTCTTTTTCTTTCTTTCTTAAAAAAGATTTTATTTATTCATTTGAGAGTGAGAGGGAGCACAAGCAGGGGGAGAGGGAGAAGCAGACCCCCTGCTGAACTGGGAGCCGGACGTGGGGCTCGATCCCAGGACCTGGAGCTCATGACCTGAGCCGAAGGCAGCCGCTTAACCATCTGAGCCGCCGCGGTGCCCCTCAACACTAATTTCTATTGAGGATACTGATTTTTATTTTGTCATTTCTATGTCCCAGGTCCTGTCCTATGTTCTCTATCATGATTGTGGTTTCTAACCCTCAAAGACAGTCTTAGGGAACATTCTAACACAGCTGGTGGGGTATACAGCCTGGGAAAGCCACTTTGGAAAACTGGCCGCATCTCCCAAGGTGAACTCGTGCAAACCCTCTATGCCCCAGCAATTGTACTGCCCCGAATGTACCCAACAGAGACGCGTCCAGATGCTTACCCAAAGACATGTCCTGAGATGTTCCTAGTAGCACTGTTAGTAATAGGCCCAAGATGGGAACTACCCAAATGCCCGTCAGCTTCCCAATGGGTAACTGAATTGTGGCAATAGTCACACTGGCAGCTGTGCAAATGGACCTTCTGCAACTACGTACAGAAAAGGAGTGTATTTCAGACCCACAATGTTGAGCAGAAGAAGCCAGACATGAGAGGCCTCCTGTATGGTTCTATTTTTATAAAGTTCAAAAATAGGTAAAACTCCTCTGTTAGACATCAGATAGTAGTTGCCTATAGAGGATGGTGATGTGGGAAACAAAGGCAGAAGGGAAAATTATTAAATTTCCTTCCTACCTACAGCCCTTTGACCCGTCCTTGAAATAGGCAGAGTGACATTCCTCTAGGGACTCAGCTGCCTGGACGTTGACACTTTGCTAAGGGCAAAAGGCAATCTCAGCCCCACCCGCAGGACACTGTAAGTCTACTTTAACATCTGAAAATTCCTTTGGAAACTTCCTTTTATCTCTACCCCCCAAGATACATGTTGGCAATCACCTCCCAAGCATATGGCCCACCTGAAGGGTCTCATGACTCAGGCTTTATTAGACAGTAATAAATGACCCCTTCCTAACAATAGCTAGCCCCCTCAAGGTCCTGGAAACCTTGCTTCCAAAATACCTGGGAGGCTTACGCTATCCCTAACCCTCTCCCAACTGGAAAGTATATAATGGGCCACTCCTCAGTACCCCAGTGCTGCTCTGCCCACAGTCTTGTCCCTGTGCTTTAAGAAAAACACCTTTTTGCACTAAAGACGTCTCAAGAATTCTTTCGTGGCTGTCGGCTCCGGACCTCACCAACATTCCTAAACTACATCATTTGGCAACCATGAAGGGACCCCTCTCACTGGAGAGAGCTTTCTTCTATCTCACCTTCACTTAATAAACTATCATTTCACCCCTTTGTGTCCACGAGATTCATTCTTGGACTTGGCAAGACAAGGGTCTCCCACACCCTGCGACGATGGGGTGGGGGACGGAATCCTAAGGGTAACCACATAATCTCTGCCAGGGGTGTTATTCCCTTGCATCCTGCCCCTGCCCCTGAACACCAGTGGAACCTGTGATTTGATGGAATAGTACTCCTGTAATTCAGATCTCTAACCACTTGTGTTGTCCTGGATGGGACTGACCTAATCAGATGAGCTCTTAAAAGAGCCCTTGGTGGTCAGAGACGGAAGTGCGAGAGCCAAGCTATGGCTGGCCTGGAAGGAAGCAACAGTCTGAACTACCCATGGAGACCACGTGGCAAGAACTACCGGCAGCCTGTAGGAACTGAGCGTGGTATCTGGCCAACAAAAAACCAAAAAAAAATCAGGTCATTATACAGCCGTTGGGCACTGATTCTGCCAACAAGCTGAATGAGCGCCGGCCTCAGATGAGACGCAAGCCCTGGCTAACACCTTGATGACCGCCTTGTGAGACCTGAGCAGAAGATCTAGCTAAGCTGTGCTCAGGCCCCCAACCTCTGGAAACTGAGACAATACATCTGTGTTGTTTTAATCCACTAAATTTGTTTGCGGCATAGCAATAAAGAATTCATACAGGTGGTAGGGACTGGAAAGGAACGACTGAGGCACTGAGGGGGCTCTGTTTCCTGATCTAGGTGATGCCATTATTTCTAATTTATGAAGATTCATTGTCCTTTACACTTAGGATATGTGCACTTTTGCTCTGTGTATAGGATACTTGATACAAAATATCAATACAATATCATGATACAATCTTATGAAGTGAGTTGTGTATATATATATATTTTTAAAGGTTTATTTATTTATTTAAGATTTTATCTATTTATTTGAGAGAGAGAGGGAGAGGGAGAAGCAGACTCCCCTCTGAGCAGCGAGCCCAATGTGGGACTCAATCCCAGGACCTTGAGATCATGACCTGAGCCAAAAGCAGACGCTTAGGGACGCCTGGGTGGCTCAGTCGGTTAAGCGTCTGCCTTCGGCTCAGGTCATGATCCCAGGGTCCTGGGATCGAGTCCCGCATCGGGCTCCCTGCTCCGCGGGGAGCCTGCTTCTCCCTCTGCCTCTGTCTCTCTCTCTGTCTCTCATGAATAAATAAATAAAATCTTTAAAAAAAAAAAAAAAAGCAGACGCTTAACTGACTGAGCCACCCAGGTACCCTAAAGATTTATTTATTTAGGGACACCTGGGTGGTTCAGTCGGTTAAGCATCTGCCTTCAACTCAGGTCATGATCTCAGGGTCCTGGGACCGAGCCCTGCATCGTGCTCCCTGCTCAGTGGGGAACCTGCTTCTCCTTCTCCCTCTGCTATTCCCCCTGCTTGTGCTCTCTGGCTCTCTCTATCTCTCTGTCAAATAAATAAATAAAATCTTTTTAAAAAAAGATTTATTTATTTATATTTAGAGAGGAAGAGTGGGAAGAGGGGCAGAGGGAGAGGGAGAGAGAGAATCTCAAGCAGACTCCCTACTGAGCACAGAGTCCAACATGGGGCTAGATCCCAGGACCCTGAGATCACCACCTGAGGGGAAATCAAGAGTCAGATGCTTAACTGACTGAGCCACCCAGGCGCCCCTATATTTTTTTAAACGTAAGCTCCATGCCCAGTGTGGAGCCCAACATGGGGCCCAGACTCACAACTCCAAGATCAAGAACTGAGTTGAGATCAAGAGGTGGATGCTCAACCAACTGAGCCACCCAGGCGCCCCTGAAGTAAGTTGTATATTATGATTTCTACTTCACAGGTGAGGAAATAGAAGCCCAGAGACACGCATACTTAAGCCCACCCGATTACTCTGTGCTATGATGTCTACACTGTAGCCTGTCCTTCTCATTGATGGGCAGGGAATAAAAATATTTCCTTGGTGGTACTGCTACAAAAATGGAGGTGGGGGGGCACCTGGGTGGCTCAGTTGGTTAAGTGTCGGACTCGTGATTTCCACTCAGGTCTTGATCTCAGGATCATGAGATTGAGTCCTGTGTCAGGCTCCGTGCTCAGTGGGGAGTTTGCTTGACATTCTCTCTCCCTCTCCCTCTGCTCTCTCTCTCTCAAATGAGTACATCTTTAAAAGAATGGGGGTGGGGTGGGGAGAGGAGAAGTAACTCTTCAGAATTAGTCACACCTTTGAGATATGTCATTTTATTATTCAGAGAATCTTGATAATAATTCTGGTCAGTGATCTCTGATAAGTGTGGGCTCTTACTACCAGCTCACTGGCACTCCTTCTTCCAGGGCAAAGGAAAAGGTGTAGCTACTGGAGATTCTGACTTTTGACCTCTCCTGTCAACAGTGGAGAATGAAAGAGATGAGGATGAGAGGTGAGGGCTCATTCAAGGCGTACTGGTTCAGAAAAAGGCCTCCCTTTTTTATAGCATTTTATTTTATTTTATTTTTTTTGAGTAAGCTCCATGCCCAGTTTAGAGTTTGAACTCATGACTCTGAGGTCAAGAGTTGTATGCTCTAGCAACTGAGCCAGCCAGGTGCCCCAAAAAGGCATCCCTTAAAGCACTGGTTTCTTGAAACAAACAAAACCCCAACAACAACAGCCTTTTAAAGATTACTGATGCAATACACAATCATTGTAACAGAATCAAACAACTTGAAAAATTAAAAACCTGTAAATTAAAGCCTCCCCTCCCAAAAATAATCACTGTTAACTTCTGGGCATGTCTTTCCTTTGTTTTTTTCTTTGTTTTGTTTTTTTTGTTGCTGTTGTTATTTAATGATTTAAGGATCTGTCTGAACTAAAAAAGCAAGTGGAAAGTTACCCCCAAACAGAATTGCCTTTTCTGTTATTATGCAGAAAGATGGCACACAGATATCTAAAACCACACCGTCCAGAACATTGAGCCACAAGCCATATTGAGATATGCTATGTAAAATATACAGAAGATTTCAAAGATTTAGGTAAAAAAAGATTGTATATATCTCAGTGGTATAATATTGATTATATGTTAAAAAATTATAATCTTTTGGATATATTGGGTTAAATAAAATATATTATTACTAGGATTTCTTTTCCTTTTTTTTGTTTGAATATAGTTGAATACTATAGTTGAATCAAATATTATCTGTGGCTTACATTCTATTTTCATTGGATAGGCAAATCTAGCATATTATAGGTTCTCACAAAAGATACCTACAAAGGAAAAAACTGGAGATTTAATCCCATGGCACCATTATTTGTTTTGTTTTTTTAAGTTTATTTATTTTTAAGTAATCTCGTCCCCCAGTATGGGGCCTGACCTCATGACCCTGAGATCAAGAGTCAAATGCTTTCCCAACTGAGCCAACCAGGCGCCCCTATTTGTTTCTTAATAATCTTTTTTTCTGATTATAAAGGCAGCATAATATAATTTTTTAAAAAGTCAGAAATGCAGAAAAGAATAAATTAGAAAGCAAAGGCTCTCTCATAATCTGAATAATCATTTTCGTTAATATTATGAACTGTATATACACATACAAACTGCATATAGTCTGTTTTATAAACATTTTTTCACTAAATCTATCATAGATTTCTTTCCATAATAATATATAGGTAGCTATTTCACTGCATGAATATACCAAAAGATTAATGTTCGTTATGATACATATAATACATTTTTATGGGGAAAAAATTACAGTATCATCTACTAGAATGCTAATAGTACTTTTATCATTAATTCATAGCAGTTTTAGGGTGTTAACTCTTTAATGAGAGCCTACAGATTAGGAGGGGCTCAACTGCTGTTTTTTTTTTTAAAGATTTCATTTATTTATTTGACAGAGAGAGACATGGCGAGAGAGGGAACACAAGCAGGGGGAGTGGGAGAGGGAGAAGCAGGCTTCCCGCTGAGCAGGGAGCCCTACACGGGGCTCGATCCCAGGACCCTGGGATCATGACCTGAGCCGAAGGCAGACGCTTAACGACTGAGCCACCCAGGCGCCCCTCAACTGCTGTTATTAACCGAATTGGAAGAAACATTCGGTGCCATCTACAAAACTTTATTCTAGTAGGACTAGCATGGTTTTATTAGGAATATAAAGCCATTCTGTATTCAGGAATCATGTTTCAACGTACAGATATATACTTCTAGGGACTTAAGACACATAGATTAACATTCTATGGTATACAGTTGTTTATGAGATTGGGGAAAGAGTCCGACACTTAACCTTTTTATGGAAAAAAAGGGCAAAGTGTCACCTACTGGTGCACAGTGAAAATGTTCTTAGAAGGGCTTGACCAGTTTCTCCTGGAGTTTGAGGAGCCTAGAACCTTACTTACATGGAACAGCCTAAAAGTTGAGAGGCTAAGAGACCATCCCTTCTGGCAAAGCATATAGAGTGGGATATGAGCCACAAGCGTGGATGCCCCATTGACTTTAGTAAATTTCTTTGAATCTCCTTAAAGAATTCCACTCTGAAGAAGAGAGGGGCTGATGTGGCACTATGGGCTGTATATCACCAGAACACGCCAGGGGGGACACATCAGCTATGAGTAACTAAGGAAATAGGACATTGTCACAAGTCCCTAGTTTTGGAGTGGGGAAGGAGGAAGGGAGTTTCTTTTCTTTCTTTCTTTCTTTTTTTTTTTCAGCTTTTATCTATTCATTTGAGAGAGAGAGAACCAGTGGAGGGGCAGAGGCAGAGGGAGAAGCAGACTCCCACTGAGCAGGGACCCCAATGTGGGGCTCGTTGTGGGGCTCGATCCCGGGACCCCGAGATCATGATTTGAGCTGAAGGCAGACGCCCAACCGACTAAGCCACCCAGGGGCTCCAGGAAGAAGTGAGTTTCTAAAGAACATAAAACAGCCCCATAAGGGAAGGAGTCAGTATTGGGGATTTTATATCACCAGCTCCGTAAGACCATGCTGTTTCTTTCCTTCCATAAACTCTCCTCTCTGTCCCTGCCCCAGCTCTGTGGTATTCAGAAGTAGCCGAAAGCAGTGACAATTGGAGGCAACACAAAAAGAAACAACAAATCATTCTGATTTCCCCATCTGGAGTTAGGTCTGAGCCGCTGGGGAGAAAAGTTTGAACTGGATGAGAAACGGAAGTTTTGATATTAAAACTACATTGGACATTTTAATGCCTAAAAATGTGATTTTTCATACTTGAATGTTCCTAAACAAGCCATAGAATCTGCCCTAGATAATGACCTGAGGTAGGGGAGAAAAAACAAAAAACAAAACAAAACAAAAAACCATAGAGAAGATGGGAAGATAGCAGTGGGAGAAATGAATTTATTTCCTTCTTTATCTTACCAAATCCAATTAATTTAATTAGACAGTTTTTCCCCTAAATCTTCATTCCTGTGTTAACTGTATCTCAGTTTCTAACAACCCGAGATAACCTGATTGACACAATGGTCATGTGTGACTTGTTAGTTGGGGCTCCAGTGAAGATTCTCCACTAGAACCAGATGGTTGTCTTTGGACTAAACCGAGGACTAATGGGGGGGCAGGCATGGGTGTCACCTGGGAGCTGTTAGAAATGCAGAATTGGAAGCTCCCTCTCAGACCTGTGTAACATGAATCTGTCTTTTAACAAGATCCCCAGGTGATTCATATGCACATTACAGTTTGAGAAGCATTGATTAGAGAACTCAGTATGTTTTGGATTATCTGCTAGTCAGGGAATTGCTCATTCTGATCTCAGGGTTGTGGGATAACGAGTTAGGAGCTTAGAATTAGGAGAGCTGGACCCTCACTCTGTTACCCTGGGCAAATCTTTTCTAGGACTCTCCTGCTTTCTCATAGGTGTTTGATCAGACATATTGTGAGGTCCCATCTGGCTTTGACATTCCGTAATTCTAAGAGATTTCAGTTGAGGCCAAAGGAAAAAATAAAACCCAGTTGAAATTTAATAAACATTGTAAGAAATTGATGAAAGAGCCACTGCGGCTTTACCATGTCGTTGTGTAACAGTGATGGAGGGTATTGTCCACGCATCCGAGCTCATCACACAGTCCTTTGTCCTAACCCATGTGAAAAGTAATTTCCTGTTTAATAACAATTATCCCTTCTTCACTGAGGAGGAAGCATATTTGATGGGAAAAGAAGATTATTGCTAAAACAAAATGATATTTCGAGTGGCAGGCTGCCAGGAGCTTCTGAATCATTTGTATCGGAGTGATTAGTAAATTCTTTATTTGAAAAACAGAGCTAATGAGAATCATTTTGGTGTCTAAGGGTTTCTTTTGAAGAAGAATAGTTCTGTTGAAACACAAAACAAAACCGTGCGTGCACACATGCACACACACAAAACAAGCTCACACTTGACCTTCCTAGTGCAAGTCCCGTTGGTGCAGATGAAGGACAATACTAGGATTCAGGACTGAGGAGTGTGGTTGAGGTCCACTGTCCATTCACTGTGGGACTGAGGCGATCTCCTTCCCCTTCTGTGGGTCAGTCCTGTTCTCTGAAATGTGATCGGATTGGACTATTCCATTCCGCACGTTCATTGCTGCTCCTTAATAGAGGTCGCCTGGGACTTTGGGCTGAGAGGGATGGCGAGACTTCAAGCAAGTGCAGTGGGTAAGAGTTGGTCAATTAGTAGTGTCTGCTGTGAGCACAGGGAGGGACTCAGTAGGTTCCGTTTGTTTGCAAATTCCTTGGCTAGTGGCTCTCAGAGGATACCATTTAAAATATTTCCTCCTGAAAACATTTATAAAATGGTCTTATTACAGGACAAAACAAAAGAGAAATAGACAGACTAGGTGTGCTATTGCTGTTTGGGAGTCTTTTAAAAGCTTGAAGTATATGTGTGTTCTGCTTCTGATAGCAACATGTGGGACAAGCTCTGAGGAAAAGAAAAATAGGCCAGGATTTAAAAGAAATTCAGTGTGAGATATCTGATAGGTTGAAAGTGATTTATGAAATGAGTCCTCTGTTTTGTTAGAACACGGATTGTCGTTCCATTCGGGGTCCTTTATATGAAACAGATGCCCAATCTATAAATCAGGCACCCTAGAGGAGGGAGATGGCATTTTTTAATAAATTATTCTGGATCCAGGAAGTATAAGAGTGGATGAACAAATTTTTATTCGTTTCTTGGGATAGAAGACATTTTATCAGTCATCTGTCTGGGGTGATCTCCCCCTGCTCTTCCTAGTGGGTTGGTGATGAGGAAAGAGTTGAAAGTTCTGGTGAGAAACCTGTTCTTTGACCTAACAGGTTTGACATGATGGGGTAGCTAAGTGCCTCTCTCCCCGCCCGCCTGTGGAGAGAACTTTGCTGTTGCATTTGGCTCTCAGTTTCAAATGTAAATCCCCTAAAGAAAGCTGGATCAAAGTATTCCATAGAGTTCAGAGAAGGAATACATTTATAGTTCCTTTTCTTCCCCCCTTTTAGGCCACTGAGCTCTTACTTCAGGGGTCTACTTTCTACTTCCCATTCTTACAACGAAAATTTCATTGTTTTCCTGTCATCCCTTGGTTCTTTGTTAGTTGTTGATAGAGTCCGCTAGTGATCATTCTTTCCATACCCGAAAGCAGCAAGCTCATTCATTTATTAATGGGTTCGGTAAAAACTAGGCATTTAACTCCCAGTCTGAAGGTCTGACACACGGCCACTGAGGTTACAGGGCTTCCTAAGATGTGCCCTGTCCTCAGGCTCACAACCCAGCATGGGACCATAAATATATTCAAGATGACAGAGAATTCAAATACGGGTTCTCACTGATTTGGGAAGCGCTTATTCATTTTAGAAGATGTTCAGTATTTTCTTTATTTTGATCGTATTCTTTGAGTTGGTCATAGGTTCCCATGGCTCAAAAATAAAAATAAAATAAAATGCAGTCTTGTTTTAACTCCTGACCCCACCCACCCAATTCCCCTTACCTTTACTTTTCTGTCTGCCACCGCTCTTACTAGTTTCTTATTTAACCTGCTGGTATTTATTTTCGGGCAACTATAAACAACTACAGCTATAATCGTACTTCTCCCCTTTTTACAATGAAATTAGGGGACTGTATGGATTACTTTGCCTTCTGCCTTTTCCACTTAACAGTTTCTCTGAGGTGTTTCCACAGGGCATGTAGAGCGACATTCCCTTTTTCACAATTGTGTAATATCGTGTGGAAGTGCCATGCTTTATTTATCAGCTCCTCTCTAGATGGACGCTCGGGTATTCCCAGCCTCTTGCTCATGCATGCACACAGCTCTGCAATCAATAATGGGGTTTATCTGTCACTTTATTTCATGCTGGCTTAAGTGTAGCTGTAAAAATAATTCTCCGGAGTAAAATTGCTGAGTAAAAAAGTAAATGCATCTATAATTTTGATGGGGATTGCCAATGAGCTCCCCAAAGAGTTGTACCATTTTGTGCTCTTGCCAACATTGTAGAAGAGTACCTAATTCCACTATTTATTACAGGACATGTAAAATTTTTGAATTGGACCTTGGCCAGCTTGATAGGTGAAAAATGATATCCTTGTACAGTTCTGACTTGGCGTTTCTCTTATTACAAGTGAGGTCACAGGGCGCCTGGGTGGCTCAGTCGTTAAGCGTCTGCCTTCGGCTCAGGTCATGATCCCAGGGTCCAGGGATCAAGCCCCGCATCCGGCTCCCTGCTCAGCGGGGAGCCTGCTTCTCCCTCTCCCACTCCCCCTGCCTGTGTTCCCTGTCTCGCTGTGTCTCTCTCTGTCAAATAAATAAATAAAATCTTAAAAAACAAAAACAAGTGAGGTCAAACATCTTTTCATTTGGGTAAGCGCCATTTATATTTATTTTTCTGTGACCTATCTGTGGATGTTTCTTGTTCATATTTCTCTTGCCTTGTTGATATTTTTCTTTCACGGTTTCTAGGTGGAAACTTTATTCTTGTTCACCAACATCTATCCTAATGATCTGAGCTAAGTCCTCTTTATAAGTATACTCATTTAATCCTTACAGCAAGCCTGGGAGCTGGGTACTGCCACCCCATTTTCAGAACAGCTAAGTAACGGACTGCAGGTCACACAGCCAGTAAGAGAAAAAACTGATGTTCAGATCTGAATCTGTCTTACTCCAAAAGCCTTTCCTCTTCATCACCCAGTATTACTACTTTTCTTAGGCAGAGACCAGAGTTAACTAATTCAAACTGACTTTCATTTTCCAAGCACACAAGATGACAGAGGAGGGTTTTGCCGAGATCATGCTAGGTGGCATGGGATAGCCCAGTTGGGATTAGAACCATGCCCTGCATAGTCCACCCAGTGAATAATCCACAGGGAGATTGATTGTACACCACCTTCCCCGCCTTCCCACAAAGCCTTGCCATGATGACTCTGAAGCCAAGAGGAACCAGAACTGTCAAGTGGCTGAAATTACCTGGGAAAAGCATCACACCGAGTCAGGCATCAATGAGTATGTGTGGCCACTGTGACCCAAGCACAGAAACCACACTTTTTTTAAACTTTATTTTATTATTTTATTTTTTCAATTAAAACATTTTTTAAAAAGATTTTATTTATCCATTTGAAAGAGAGAGCACAAGGGGGGGAGGGGCAGAGGGAGAAGGAGAAGCAGACTCCCCGCTGAGCAGGGAGCCCGACACAGGGCTCAATCCCAGGACCCCAAGATCATGACCCGAGCCAAAGGCAGATGCTTAACTGACTGAGCCAGGCAGGAGCCCCAGGAACCACACTTAATCAAGAATGGCTTCCTATTAGGAACCCAGGAAAATGTGAAGTATTACAGCTTCTTCTGCTTCTGCTGTTCAAGAGGCGGCTTCAGGGAACCTTGAGTTATAGGCCGGGTTTGAAATCCCTCACCTAGTTCTTTTGCAAACACCTGGGCCAGCACCTGGAGCTCAGGACTTCTCTAGAAGGACAACATCCCTTCCTACCTGTCCTCTCTGTTTAAAGTTGCTGGTGCTGTGGATGAACAATAGAGCTGGCCCCCAAAGACAGTAAGAGATAGAACTTTGGTTCACTTATGGCATTTGACAAATCTGCAAGATTCACTGAAAGCACATTACCAAATGATTAAAACCCCGGGTTCTCCCTTCTGAGAATACGTGTGTGAGGACATTACATTTACTCGTTGAATAATGTGATCGCCGCATTTTCCTGCCAGTTCGAGGATATAGCCAAGATGTTCTTTTTCACTCTATTTACCAATTGCGTTCTAAAAGCCATCTTCCTCACGGCAAGTTTCCACATTTTCACTCACTTTAGTTTATTGTGACTTGATAAAAGATGAATCCGGTGGCTTTAAACTTATTTAAAGCTACAGTCATGTTCTTAGTGAGGTAGCAGGCATGCGTGAAGGCGTGCACTAAAAAGGTTCAGGAGGTGCCTCCTGGAATACAGACTGATTGCTCACACACGGGTGGGGAGTGCGAATGGGTTCAGATGTGCTGAGCATTTTTTTTCTTCTTTTTTAAATTTGGGTATAGTTGACACACAATGTTATGTTAGTTTCAGATGTACAATGTAGGGATTCAACAAGTTTATACATTATGTGATTTTGCTGAGCATTTAATTCAAGTTTTCATTAGCATACAGAGGTCTTGGGGCGCCTGGGTGGCTCAGTTGGCTAAACATCTGTCTTCAGCTTAGGTCATGATCTCAGGGTCCTGGGATCAAGCCCTGCATCGGGCCCTCTGCTCAGTGGGGAATCTGCTTCTCCCGCTCCTTCTGACCCCCTCCCCCCACCCCGCACGCTCTCTCTCTCTCAAATAAATAAATAAAATCTTAAAAAAAAAAAAGGATACAGAGATCCAGCATTTCCCCTGTTCAGAAGTAGAAAAAATCCTGGAAATGGTTTTTTTGTGTTCTTCCTGATGTTTCAGCTTTAATGTCATAGATGATGTCTGGTGTCGTGTAACTAGGAAGACCTTTGAACAGTAGCCACACCATAGAGCAGAGTTTAGCAAACTTCTCTGTAAAGGGCCAGATAGGAAATACTTCAGGCTTTTAATGTCTCCGTCAAAACTACTTACCTTTGTCATTGAAATGCAGAAGAAGCCATAGCTAACACATAAATGAATGGAGTGGCTTTGTGCCAATAAAACTTTATTAAAATAAAAGCGGACAGTGGGCAGGACTTGGCCTTAGAACCATACCTAAGCCTGCCATAGAGCAAAGCATGAGTGCTTTCTTCCCTAACTCAGGAATCGCACTCTGGGCAGTGCTTTCAAGTTGTAAGAATTTACAAATATGGTTGCCTCTAGGCACAAAATTAGAGCTAGACACTACCAAGAAGACCATGGAGGTGGATCTTCCCCCAATTCTTTATTTTCATCATTCTTCTTGCTCTTGTCCCCTTTTATTTATAAATCATTTATCAGAGCTTCCTGTCATATGTGCCTCTGCCTTTCCTGTTTACTTTCTCTACTTTCCTGCTGACCCTAGAGACAGTTTGAGGGAGGGGTTGGGAGTTTGGGCTCAAGGCTTACTCATGCCTGGGTTTAAATCTTGGCTGTCATGTTTTTGAGAAGGTGCTTGACTACTGGGTTTGTCTTTTGAATGAGGCTTCAGGTAACTAATCCATAAAGTTACTGTGATGTTTATAAATGAGTATGAATGAAGCTTTGCAAATTAATACTTGATAAGTACTTCTAAAGTATATATATAAAGTAAGTCCAAATTTTTACTAGTTCATAATCTCCGCCATTTTCTCTATAGTCTCCATTCATTCTCTCTCTCTTTTTTTTTTTAAAGATTTTTTTTTTTATTTATTTTTTAGAGAGCGAGCGAGAGAGAAACAGCATGAGAGGGGAGAGGGTCAGAGGGAGAAGCAGGCTCCCCGCTGAGCCGGGAGCCCGATGCGGGACTCGATCCCAGGACCCTGGGATCATGACCTGAGCCGAAGGCAGACGCTTAACCATCTGAGCCACCCAGGCGCCCCTCATTCTCTCTTTTATGAATCGAATCCAGCATTTCTTCCAGACTTGCATATTTGATAAGGTTGAAAGCAGAAATGTCCTCAGAAGAGAGTAATTGTGTTGGTTACTATTAAGCTTGGCTATCAGTGTCACAAAAACGCAAAATACCAGTGGCTTACGTGAGACCAGTTGGTGCAGCATGACACCAAGGATGCAGGCCCCTTCCAGCTTGCACATCTCACTTCTGTGCTATTACCCAACATGGCTACTTTGGTCTGTTGGCAGTCATCAGAAGGGTCAGGACAGAAAGGGCAAAGAGCAGGAGGTTCTGCAAAATCCATCACGGGTTCCTCAGATCCTCGGCATCACATACACCTGCCTTACTTTCTCCACTAACTCTAACCATCTTGTGTCTTTGTGTCATCATTGTTCATTGTCTGTTTCCTTCCAATAGCATATAAGCTTCAGGAGTTTGGGGACTTTGCTTTATTTGCCCCTGCCTCCCTCACACCTGATACAATGGCTGGCATTTGAAGATGCACATTAAATATCTTTAGAATGAATCTCAGAATAAAATTATTTCATTTTGACATGCTGAAAGGATTAGTCTTTGTATCCCTCGGAGTGCTTTGTGCATAACAGGTCCTCCATGCAAATACCTGGAGTGAACACTTGAACAATAAACAATAAACAGAGTATCAGTCAGCTTGGATTCGTGCCAGATAATAGTAAGAGTTAACTATGATTACTGCTGAAGGATATGCAAAGCATTTTATATGCTTTACCTCATTATTCCTCTTCTAAACCCAAGGGTAATAGGTGGAGGTAGTGGTTTCATTTTAAAATGATAAGGAAATCAGATTTCAGGGCGCCTGGGTGGCTCAGTTGGTTAAGCATCTGCCTTTGGCTCAGGTCATGATCCCGGGGTCCTGGGATTGAGCCCCGCATCGGGCTCCCCACTCAGCAGGAAGCCTGCTTTTTTCTCTCCCTCTGCCTGCCGTTCCCCCTGCTTGTGCTCTGTCTCTCTCTCTCTCTCTGTCAAATAAATAAATAAAAATCTTAAAAAAAAAAAAAAAGGAAACCAGATTTCAGGGAAGTTAAATAACTTGCCCAAGATTATACCACTGAAAATGATAAAGCCAGGACTTGATCCTGGTGTTTTGGATTTGAAGGTCTATAGCCTTAAGCACCAGATTGCATTGGCCCCAGAGGAGATAGCTAACCATTTTCAGGATTCCTGGATTAATTGAAATAAGAGATGTTTGAGGTGCAATTGACCTATCTCTAATAAGTATGGCAAAGAGATACAAAGAAAGCACTTCATAAAGGAATTACTTAGTCATTGTCTACTGACTTGACAGTGAGCCTGTCTGAACTTGTTCTATTATTTTATTATGATTAGTGAAAGGTGTTAAACTTAAATTCAAGGGAAAGTTAATGAAGTGGAGCCCAAAAGTTAGCAAAAAGAGAAAAATGAATCAAGCTGATGAAAAGCTCAACTTGAAGGACTTCTTCCAAACCTTTGAAAGTCACATTTCTTCATAAAGGGCTAAGTGGCCAAACTTTTCTTTAATTTTTTTTTTATTCTTATGTTAATCCCCATAC
>NC_138369.1:28579862-28606333 GCF_054177405.1 Leptonychotes weddellii
TCTCTTTTTTTTTTCTTCTGTCCTCTCCTCTCCCTCACACTTGGTAGAAGTTGACACTGTTCCTCGGTTATAAGGGTAGGGGATCATGGGATGGAGACATGGGAGGGAGTGTTTGGATTTTTTAAAGACTGGCAAAGCCTAATGGCTGAAAAAAATCTTTCAGCAAAATAAGCCAGATGTGGGCAATTTATAAAAGGGGGAATAATTCTAGAGAAATTCTCTTCAACCTATAAGCCAGTCTGGTGAATGTGGGTATTATTAAATAGATGCACTTTGAGAGCTCCCTATTTTGGCTTCAAGAGGCTATCTGTGGTGTTGGGCAAAACTCTGTGCGTTACATTCTAATTCACATCTGGTCTCCGAAGGGCTCCCTTGCGCTCACGTATTGTGAGTCAGTTGTTATGTACAAATGTGAATTTTACATCTAGAAGTTTTCCTGGTCACAATAAGGGATTCCGATGTTCTTGGACTTATTTTTTCTTGCCACTCTGCTGATGTCTGGTCTCCTGCTGCTGGTTCTTTGCCCCCAGTACCTTTATGCTATGATTAGTTATCCTTTATCTAGTATGTGGTACAGACGGAAAGACCTTTGTGCAAGTTGACAACTATGACTCCTAAAAATCTGGCTAGACCCAAATCAGCAGGTGAATACAAGCCCACTTTCAAGAAAATCAACAGGGAGGAGGATAGGATAATGTCAGTGACCATTGTGGATACAACGTGGATGTAACGTACTAACTTCCATTACATTTACAAGTAACTTTTCATGCTCCATGTGGAAATGGTTAAAACATATTCTATCACATGTCATTTTTAGGTGGTGGTGTTTTTTCCCCCTTTTACTTTAAAGATAAAGTACTCTTTCACCCCAGATATTACCAAGGCTGCACTGATGATTCAGCATTTCCACAAAACTGCCACATCCAGGTGATACTTAATTCTTCATGGGGATGTTCGGTACTGTGTAAATGCTGCCAACATGCTGGAAATCTTTTCTTTGAATTGTAAGAAATCTGTATTATAATGGATTCAGACATGTGAATACCTTTATTACATGTTTTTTTGGTAACGATCTTCTCTATATAGGAAGTCCCTGTTGCTAACGCTGTTGCTCTTGCAAGTGCTGGTAATAAAACCCTGTGTTCTTTCTTTCTGAATTCTACAACTTGTCCAATCACGGTGTTAGAATCCTGATGAGGCAGTGCTGGGGGAAGCTGTGAGAAAGCAGATCATGAGATGAGAGGCATAGAGGAGATGGTCAAAGTGAAGGCTTGCTGGCATCCATGGTCCCCAAACAGCCATCAGCACGGGCTAGCCAGCCGTGTTTCCAAGGGTGCCCTCCTTCTCTAATTCAGGACTGGAAATGCATACTATCTACAGATCAGGAGAAGATGCCAGTAAAATATTATACATCGCGGGCACTGAAATAGAATAGTTAGACTCTCATGATGGCTTCTGTCCCTCACAACTGGAAGGAAAGAAGGAATAGACCATTACATGGACTGTGCTGAGATGGCAGCTTTGGATATTTAGAAGTCTATTTCAGTGGACTTCCCTCCAGTTGGAAAACAAAACAGGGATTCCTGGCTTGACTTTGTCTCTTTATCTCTTTCCATTTAAACACAGATATCCTGTTGTGATAACCTTTGACACTGTATTACATGGCTATGGTAAATAACAACTACCCCATTTTGTACTGTCGTTCTGGTTAAATGGTGCCATTAATTACTGAACATAAAAGTTGAAGTTTTTGTGAATAGAAGGAAATGTCATTTGGATTCCTTTGCTTTGTTCACTAAATTTATTTGAGGGCTTGGGTGGTTTAAATAGCTAAGAGACAATCATTGAGTTTGTTGGTCTGTCACTGAGAAACCCCCCTATCCTGATGATAAGAACCAAGTAATTTGGGGGCAGTGGGGAAATGTTGAAAGACTTTCAGAGTTTCATTGGAAATCTGAGTTCACAATGGATTTAAGAAATTGAATGTAATTAAGAAATCAACTTCCGAATGCTCACAAGCTACGTTGTTTAGAAACTACATCTTGAATTTACTTTATTACTGTAGAAAATGACACTGTTTGTTACTGAACCAGTGTTTAAGAACTTGCAAAGAAATGAGTTAAAAATCATGTAGGTCACTTTGAAGAAAGTCTTAGAAATTGTTTCACCATGAATTTCTGTATTGATCAGAACATCGAGTTAGAGATTTGTCATCTTTCATGTTTGGTAGTGTCCTTCTCTGTTAGTATTTCTTAAATTGGGAAAAGCCTGGGATTATATAATTCAAATTTTACTGAAAATTGTTTTAATTTTGTTTTTCTATTATCAACTATTTTTTTCTTAACTTACATTTTCATTTCAGAAATTATTTTTGTTTCAGGTTGATTTCCAGTTTCTTCTTAGCCTTTTTGAAACTTAGCTTTAGTAAAATATGAATAAATATTGTGATCTGCTAGATAATAGAATCCTAAAATTTTAGAATTGGAAGGGGCCTTCTCTGTTCCATCTTAGCCATGAGTGGGATGATTACTACAGAATCATTAACACTGATTTTATTTATTTTAAAGATATATTTATTTATTAGAGAGAGAGTATACCAGCAGGGAGAGGGGCAGAGGGAGAGAGAGAGAATCTCAAGCAGACTCTGTGCTAATCGTGGAGCCCAATGGGGGGCTCAGTCTCACTACCCTGAGATCATGACTTGAGCTGAAACCAAGAGTTGGATGCTTAACTAACTGAGCCACCCAGGCGCCCAACACTGGTGATATTTTAAATGTGAACAATTTTTTTTCTACTTGGTCTATTTTGTATTATAAATACGCTATTTTCAAAAATAGTGTTAGCTTCTGCAGATCAGGTCTTGACCTAGTGTAAGGAAAAATTTAAGACTTTGAAATAAAGGGGATGAATGGATATTCTTTCAGTGGAATACTGAAGTCACTGGAGATCATGTAATCCTACAGGAATATACATCTTTGTCTTTGACTAAACTATTTATAAGTCTGTTGACATAAAAGTTAACTTGAAAACTGTTTTAGTATAAATTTCTGTATTGACAGAAAAATCCAGAAGTTGATGAGAAAGCTGTAATAATGCAAATAATTCTTGTCCATAGACATGCAAAGAAATTCTGTCCTGTGGATTGCAGTTGATTTCCCTCTTACATTGTGGAAGAAGACATTTTTAAAATCTATTTGTAAATTTACTTCAGCATTCCATCTATGTATCTCTCTGCTTTTTGACTTCTTTTTTAAAACATTTTATTTTTAAGTCATCTCTGCACCAACATGGGGCTTGAACTCACAACCCTGAAATCAAGAGTCACATGCTCTACTGACTGATCCAACGAGGCACCCCTGAGAGAAAGAACTGTGACATTTCACTGATTCTCTTGGTAATAGTTAAATAAAATACTTGCCAGGTATTCATTGGGTGGGGGGGAAATTATCCTTTAACCTAAGGTATTATGCAAATGATGATTACATAATAGAAAACCACTCATTCCTCTCCCTAGGCTTATAGATGAAGGCATTGACGCTCAGGGAAACTCAGATTATATTATGTAATAAATTGCTGAGCTGAATTTGAACCCATGTCCATTTGGTTTCTAAACTGATGATTAAAAAAAAAAAACAAAAACTCATTGCATTGCCTTCTCATTGAGAAATACATTTTTATTCTTTTTTTAAAAAAAGAGTTACTTATTTGAGAGAGAGAGAGCAGAGAGGGAGAGAATCCCAAGCAGACTCCCCACTGATCTCAGAGCCAGACACAGGGGTCGATCCCACAACCCTGAGATCATGACCCGAGCCAACACCAAGAGTTGGACACTCAACATACTGAGCCACCCAAGTGCCTCTACATTTTTATTCTTTGAAAAATGTCTTTTTCATGTTTCACTTGATGCTGATGTTTCAAAATAATTACTTGTTATAAAACAAACAAAGCAGCATACTCCCATAATCTTGAGATTTGTGGTTGCAAAATTAGATTTATATCACCTTTTACCTTAGCCTTGTCTTTCTAACTGCTAGGTTTCCCTGTTCTACTTTGGCTGGGGTATTTTTCTTGGTTTTGCATCAAAAAATCATATTTCTCAAAGCCCTGATTGGTGTCATTTAAGATATTCATTAAATAGCATACAAAACTCCTTCCTCCTTTTGAGTCTCCCTTCAGACCTTCTGATTATGTGAAGAAGACCTCAGTGAGATGTAGTATGTGTCTTTAACATCTCTCTCATACTTGCTACTCAGCCTTTTCTTTTTTTTAGATTTTATTTATTTATTTGAGAGAGAGTGTGAGTGAATGAGAGAACACAAGTGGGGGGAGGGGCAGAGGGACAAGTAGACTCCCCACTGAGCACAGAGCCCAACTTTGGGGCTTGATCCCAGGACCTCGAGATCATGACCTGAGCTGAAGACAGATGCTTAAACGGACTGAGCCACCCAGGTGCCCTGCTATTCTGCTTTATATAACAAAGAGAAAGCTTCAGAGCCTTCTCAGCAAAGTCAGCATATATTTTTTGTTTTTCCTGTGCTTATGTAATGCTTCACTTTTATTTATGTAAATAATTCTGTTTTGAATTTACATTAAATTTTAAGATAAATTTCAGGAGTGCCTTGGTGGCTCAGTTGATTAAGCATCTGCCTTCTGTTCATGTCATGATCCCAATGTCCTGGGCTCCCTGCTTAGCAGAGGGCCTGCTTCTCCTTCTCCCACTACCTGCCAATCCCCCTGCTTGTGCTCTCTCTGTCTAATAAATAAATAAATAAAATATTTTTTAAAAAGATAACTTCAGTTGAGAGTCCTGGCTGGCTCAGTCAGGAGAGCACACAATTCTTGATCTCAGGGTTATAAGTTTGAGCCCCGTGGGGTGTAGAGATTACTAAAAAAATAAACTTAAAAAAAGGAGAGATAAATTTCAGTTAAAAATAGGTTGACATAAAAAAGATTAATTACATAACTCAGGGAATAGTTATGAGCTAGCCGATGGCAAAAATTGTGATTCTTATGATGACTCAAATTTGGGAAGAAGGAGAATCCTTGGAAGTGAAAATCCAGGGCTATTCCAGTCAGCCACGTAATTGTTAAGTGGCCCTGGGTCACCTACCTACAAGAACTTACATGTCAAACTGAAGATAATACTTTCTCAGAGTCATCCAACAATACAAGTCATTGGACAGACAATAAGGAAAGAAGGTAATATAAGTGAGTATAAACTTCCTGAAGTCATAGAGTATATGTAGCTCTTTTTTTTTTTTAAAGATTTTATTTATTTATTTGACAGAGAGAGAGAAACAGGGAGAGAGGGAACACAAGCAGGGGGAGCGGGAGAGGGAGAAGCAGGCTTCCCACTGAGCAGGAGCCCAATGTGGGGCTCGATCCCAGGACCCTGGGACCATGACCTGAGCCGAAGGCAGACGCTTAACGACTGAGCCACCCAGGCGCCCATCTATTTATCCTCAGCTTCTCACATTGTCCTTAGCACATGAGATTCAATAAGAGTTCACTTTCTGGGGTGCTACTTAGGGTGGTCACATGAATCCTTCCTATGGTCTTATAAAGCAGAGAGTATTATATACAAACCCACAAAGTACACATAAGCATTTACAACCTTTTATTTTTCCCCATGATTATCAAAGCTGTATACATCCAGTTTGTACATTGCATACAGCATATACATTCGAAATACAGAAATATATGATATAGCATGAAGCAGGGTTGCTTGGCTGGCTCAGTCGGTAGTGCCTGAGACTCTTGAACTCTGGGTTCCTGAGCTCGAGCTCCACCTTGGGGGTAGGGTTTACTTAAAAAAAAGTCTGGAAACAAAAGCTTTATATACTTGAGATAGTACTGTATTTGCAATTTTGTAACCTGTTATTTTCACTTACCATTAGATCATAAGCCTTTCTCCTTAGCATTCAAAATTCTTTCATTCAGCATGATGTTGAATGTTTGACCCACATTGGGGCCTTCTTTTTTCATCCATCGCGGAATCTGCCAACAAGAATGTTGACCCGTAAAACTCTTTAGTAAAATGTTCCCCAGTGAGCACTCAGGCAATTTGGGGGAGGGGAAACAGGGCTGTTTGGGGACAGATTGGAAGAGAGAAGCAGATGAAGGGAGGTGGGTAGGGAAAGAGGCACTGGAGTTAGTCACCTTCACAAACTGGATTGAGAGGTTCTGAATAGGGAGGTGGTTTCTTGCTGGGAGAGCCTGGAACCCACCCATTGATCTCGCACTCCCTCTGCTGGCCTCGTGGAACACATCCACAGCGTGAGTAACTGGAGGGGCCGCTGAGGCCATTGAAATCACCTGTGATGGACAGAAAGCGAAACAGCACCCTTTCTACGATTTTTATAAGATCAAAGTTTACATCAACGTTGATGGATTGATGGATTGGTTGTGCTTATTCGGTTGAAACAAGTTAGGATCCGAGGTCCATCTTCCCGTCCTCTGTTCGGTTCTTTTCCTTTGCCCCAGGAGAATGAGATTCTAAAGGTCTCAGCTTTTCTTTTCAAGATTCTTCTTAGTCTCCTGCCAGGGCTCTGGTGATCTCCTCGGTTGTTTCTCTTAACCGTATTTTGCGGTGGCTCTTTCTCCTTTTTCACAGTCTCTGCCATGCCCCACCTCCCGGCTAGTGCCATTTATGAATGAAAAAGTAACGGCGAAACCCCACCTTTACCTTGCAAAGCAGCGCTGTTAGCTCCTCTGGTTATGCAGCCTCTTATTTCTCCATTTGTGCTTAATGCAAAACTATAAAAAGCTTTTCAAAATAGGTGTATGCTCTACTTGACAATTGTGATAAAACAGTGCCTCCAATAAAGAGAAAGCAAGACACATTTGCAATTTCCTCTTCCATAATTTATAGTTATTTAGCTTCTCCCACCCCCACCAGGAGACAAGCATTTCGTTGGGAACGGTTTTCTTTTAATAGCAACATCGGAAGCAGCAAACATTTCTCGTGCAGTTATTAGAGCTCCTAGCCTGCAAAACAGTGACTGGAGATTGAATTAGGGCCTAGAGAGAGGCTGCCCGCATCACGTAAATAAACAATGAGGGCCCCCGCCATTTTATTACAGGACTTAAATAAGCAGTACAGATGGTCAGTGCGGTGTTGCACATGTGTGACCTATTTATTTAGAAGAGCACATTATAGGGTCAGAGGCATTAATGTACTCACAGTGCCATTCATTTACTCGAGTTACTTCTTTTACGCTAAGCACTGAAGCTGTGGGTAAAGCAAATTACTGCAGGCAGTTATGCAGACCGATGAGAAGATAAGAAAATTGTTGAATGATGGGAGGACAAATAAATAATAAAGTTTAAGGATTTATGGACCCAACGTAACCTAATATATGTGATTGGTCACTAATCCTCTAATCCTTCTCAGTGAGGTCCAAGGGACAAAAAAAGAAAAAAGAAAGAAAAGAAAGAAAAGAAAAAAGAAAGAAAGAAAATCCAAAAAGCCATCGGATTCATCTAGGCACACACATAAAGTAATTTATTGTCTTATTGCTTCCTGTAATTGAGAAGTCCAAAGCTTCCGGTATGGCTGGTTCAAGATGCTCAGGTAGGCTTGTCAGGTCGGTTCCCTTCCACATCGGCTTCATTTACAGCATGCTGACACTGCTGGTGTTCACCGATTCTCTGTGTGTATTAATACCTTCAATTCCAGTGGAAAACTACTTTGTTCTAATCGTTCTGGCAAAAGATCAGGGATTACATCTCTTTGACCAACTGTGAGTCTGTACGTTTTCTGAACTGATCGTTGTGTCCATAGGGATGGACTATGTTGACTACTAAGTCATGGGCTCATCCTGCAAGCCATGAGGGTGTGTAGGGGTTGGGGAAGGTGGGAGGGTTTGTGGATAGCACCACCAAAACAACTAGACCAGGAGAGGAGATGAGCGGCCCCCCAAAGGAAAATCTACACGCCAGTAGTGGAAGATGCTGGGATGGATGCCAAGTAGGCAAAAACGAGCTGTCTAATCCTTCAACCCACACAATTTAGAAAAGAGCATTCACTAGAATCCTCAAATGAACTCAACTAATACACAAAATAGACCCTATAGTAAAGCCTGAAAATGTCTTTACGTCTGTTAATTCACCTGAGGTTCCAGCTCCCATTACGTGTTAGCAGGCTGAACTAACCAGTGTTCTTTATAAGTACAATCTCACTGGCACCTTTTTCATGCTACCACTCAATGTTTGCCAACTTTTACATTTCCCTTTTTCCTCAAATGGCAGAAGAAAGTCTTACAGTATCGCATCCCTCAGACCTTTGAACTGAACAAAATGCATGGCGACCCTTCTCAGAACCATGGTGCCGAAAGGGTCAAGTGCATGGAAAAGGCACGGCTGAACTAACAGGTTCCAGACTGCTAAGCCCCTGCCACTACTTTAGAAATGTTGCTTTCTTTTAACTTGTACTTGGAACCATTTACTTGTGGTTACTCTGGTGGTGCCACAATCTCTCTGGAATTTCTTATTAGATAACAGACGACAATCCTAAAAGGAACTATTGTTCTACTTCAGTATGAAAACAGGACACACACACACACACACAAGTACATATAAACCCACTGAAATCTGAATAAGCTAGATGGGCTATTATCATTGTCAATTTCCTGGTCGTGATATTATCCTATAGTTTTGCAAGATGTTAGCATGGGGGGAAACTGGGTAAAAGGAATACAGGATCTCTCTATAATTTTTTACAACTGCACATGCATCTACAACTATCTCAAAAATTTTTTTTATAAAAATAGCATAAGACCAGGGCACCTGGGTGGCACAGTCCCTTCAGCGTCTACTTTTTTTTTAAGATTTTATTTATTTATTTGCTAGAAAAAGAGAGAGAGAGTAAGAGTACAAGCAGAGGGAGTGGCAGGCAGAGGGAGAAGCAGGCTCCCCGCTGAGCAAGGAGCCCAATGCGGGACTCGATCCCAGGACCTCAGGATCATGACCTGAGCCGAAGGCCCACGCTCAACCAACTGAGCCACACAGGTGTCCCCAGCATCTACTTCTTGATTTCGGCTCAGGTCATGATCTCAGGGTCTTGAGCTTGAGCCCCATGGCTGGCTCTGTGTTCAGCATGGGGTCTGCTTAAGACTTTCTCTCTTTGTCCCTCTGTCCCTCCCCTCCTCTGTGCGCACATGTGCTCTCACACTCTCTCTCACTCTCATAAATAAATAAATCCTTAAAAAATAGCATAAGCCCAACAAACAAAAACAACACCCAAAAAGTAGCAATAGGGTTAGCATTATGATGATAACTGTGTCCTGCGTCACCTTGTTGGAGGCAAATATTTGAAAAGTTTTTCCAAATAATGGTGTAAATACGTTCTTATCTCCATGCAGACTCAAAAGCTTTGGACTGAAATTGTTGAAGCCCTGGACTAGGTTAAGAATACTCTAGACTTTGTTGTGGAAAGAATTCGGAAACAAGTTTTGTAAGTAGGTATTCATTCAACAACTATTTAGTTTTTCAGTTTTCTTTTTTTAAGTTGAGGTAAAATACATACAACATGAAATTAATCATTTTAAAACATAATTAACCATTTCATTTTATTTTTTTAGTTTCATTTAAGTACTCTCTACACCCAACATGGAGCTCGAGCTCATGACCCCAAGATCAAGAGTCACATGCTCCCCTGACTGAGCCAGCCAGGCACCCCTAAACATTTTATTTTATTTATTTATTTATTTTTTAAAGATTTTTTATTTATTTATTTATTCATGAGAGACAGAGAGAGAGAGAGAGGCAGAGGAAGAAGTAGGCTCCCAAGGAGCAGAGAGCCCGATGCGGGACTCGATCCCAGGACCCTGGGATCATGACCTGAGCCGAAGGCAGACGCTTAACCATCTGAGCCACCCAGGCGCCCCTAAACATTTTATTTTTAAGTAGTCTCCACACCCAACACGGGGCTTGAACTCACCAGCCAGGTGCCCCTAATTAACCATTTTAGAGTGAACAATTCAGCAGCATTTAATACATTCCTCATGTCCTGCAACCACCATCTCTATCCAGTTCCAAGCAGTAGTACCACCCCAAAATAAAATCCTATATGCATTAAGCAGCCTCTTCTTCCTCCCTTGCTCCTTCCAGCCTCCGGCAGCCCCCCATTTGCTGCCTATCTCTAGGAATGTTGCCTTTTCTGGATATTTCATATAAATGGCATTATATAACATGGGACCTTTTGTGTCTGGCTTGTTTAACTTAATATTTTGCTAAGGAAAATGTTCCTCTATGTTGTAGCACATTTCAGTACTTCATTCCTTTTCATGGCTGAATAATATTCCATTGTATGGATATAGCACATTTTGCTGGTCCATTCATCAGCTGGTGGACATTCAGGTTGTTTCCACCTTTGAGCTATGTTAAATAGTGTTGCTCTAACACCTGCATACAAGTATTTGTTTGAGCATCTGTTTTCAATCCTTTTGGTTATGTACCTGGGAATAAAATAACTGGGTCATATGGTAATCCTGTGGTTAACTTTAACACATATTTATTGGGCACCTACAATATTCCCTATAGTGCTGGTAACACAATATCGAACAAAAGAGATAAGATCCCTGCTCTCCTAGGGCATAGACCCTAACAGCAAAGAGACAGAAAAAATGAGAAGTAGTGGTACATAACCTAAAGGGCAAAACGAAAATGCAGGTCTTCTTGGTAAACAACAACAACAACAAACAAACAAACACAAACTATTAAAAATTTCTCAGGGGCAATAGGAGAGCATTAAACCCCACGGAGGGGGCTTCCAAGTGTGGAGCTCTGAGAGACTACACGTGTTACTCATTGTGAAACCAACCCTGACAGTAAGAATAGAATACGGTAATTTGCCGAGCACCCACACATACACAAAATGGGGCAACATGCCAGAGATCAACTGGAAATGCATGAGGTAATTTGGATAGGTGGTTGGGAGGGTCATATTCAGACTCAGACCTGGATGATACAAAAGAACCAGCTGTATCAAGATCTATGGGCAGAGTATCCAAACGGAGTGGACAGTTTGAGCAAAGCCCGTGAGATGTGAATGCACGTGTCATGGCTGAGAAACCAAAACAACAAAACAAGTCCAGTGAGGCTGGAGCCTAGTTATCCTTAGCCTCTAAATGTGCTTTCTTTCTTTCTTTCTTTTTTTTAAGATTTTTTATTTTTTATTTGACACAGAGAGAGAGAAAGCACAAGCAGGGGGAGCGGCAGGCAGAGGGAGAAGCAGGCTTCCCGTGGAGCAGGGAGCCCGATGCGGGGCTTGATCCCAGGACCCGGGGATCATGACCTGAGCCGAAGGCAGACACTTAACAACTGAGCTACCTAGGCGCCCCCTAAGTGTGTTTTCTAACATTATGTTTCTTGAAGAAGGCACCCAAGTCTTTACATTTTTAATCAATATGAATTTGGGTGTGTTCTTTGGACTGAAGCTGGTGAAACTGTCTTGATAACTTCAGGCTCTGGACCCGTGGTTCTCAATGAGCAGGACATGGCACACTGGGGTTCCCCAGGTACTTCCTGGGTGGGCCCCAGATTTTGCCTAATGTGTAAAATTTATTCTGCTTCAACTGAGAACATAACTGTAGGAGTAGCATAGAAGAAATAGGAATAGGAATAATATCTGTATGGATGCGGAGCTGAAGGATGGCTGGATGTGGTGTGTGTGGAGGACAATTCGATGCTAATAAATGATAAGAAGCATACCGTCATGTCAACACAGTGCCCAGGGCTCTCTTCTGGGATCTCTGGAGAATGTGGGGTTCTGAGAGCAAAGTCCTGGAAGTAAAGGAGGCTGACACGAGGCCAGGAGAATGGAAGGATTTTTGTGCATACTCTCGTAGACACCACCAGACAGCGTTCAACTGGAGTTAACACCGTGCTGCCCTCACTGCTGACTGTTCCAGCATCTTTTCATCTGTTTAAGCACACCTTCAAAAGCTCTCATTTCCTCAAGTTCTGGGAACTGGAAGAAATGTGGAGGATGCTGCTCCAGTTTGCAAAGACTGTAGAGGTTCAAGAGTCAGATGTCTGGCTGACCAAGCAGTTTGCTTTGCACCGAGGAAGGCCAACTCCAAGAAGTAGGGCTTACAGCATGCCAACACTTGTCTGGAGCTGTGAGTTGAGTCACAGGGATGATTCAGTCCAGAAGGAATCCCTTGAGAATTACTATAAAATCAATGATTCAGAAAACTGAGTTAATGAGGCTGGAGACTATCTTTTAGCAAGGGGGAAAAAAGTCTATATTTGCCAAGTCTTCCCTAAGCAGTATTAGAAACTAATGAGAGAAGAGCCATAAATTTCATCTTAAAGGAGAAGGTAAAGACACCAGATCATGGAAGCGGTTGAGTAGGAGTTTGTATGAGTAAATGTTTCCCACAAATCTGGTCATATTCCTTTTAAAGGACATTGTCTTAGTCAGTTGGGGCTGCTTGTGACAAACCATCATAGACTGGGGGGCTTAAGTGACAAACATTTATTTCTCACGGTTCCATCTCATGAGTGAGATGGGGGTGCCAGCATGGTTGGGTTCTGGTGAAGATCCTCATCCAGGATGCAGACTGTCTGCTTCTCACTGGACCGACACAGGGCAGAGAGACAAAGAGAGAGATCTCTGGGGTCCCGTTTGTAAGGGCACGAATCCCATTCTCCAGGGCTCCACCCTTGTGAACTAATCACCTCTCAAGGCCCCCCACCTAATACCATCACGTTGAAAGTTAGGATTTCAACATATGAATTTTGGGGGTCACAAATGTTTATTGCATTGCAGATCATGTCAAGTTCTGATGTGGCCTTCAGGTTCATTGCATTTGTGGGACGACCAGTCTGTGAGAATATTTGTGAGTGGTGTCAGCCATGCCCGGGGTCCAGCTCTAAGACCATTTTGGGCAGGAAATCCTTCTTTTTGAACAGGCATTGCTGAATCAGCATTGCATTCAGATTTTACAGTATGTGACTTTTGTGTTTTTAAAAAATACTCATCATCGGGACTCCTGGGTGGCTCAGTTGGTTGAGCGTCTGCCTTCGGCTCAGGTCATGATCTCAGGGTCCTGGGATCGAGTCTCACATGGGGCTCCCTGCTCAGTGGGGAGCCTGCTTCTCCCTCTGCTTGTGCTCTTTCTCTCTCTGACAAATAAATAAATAAATAAAAATCTTAAAAATCATCACTGGACAAATTTTTTTGTTCTTTCAAAGTGAAGTACTTAGGGAAAATGTTATATTCTAATTTAGAGGTAAATATAACACCTCCAGATGAAAATAGAAATTAGAAAATGTTCCATCTTATTTCAATTCTTTTTTTCTCTACTATGAGAGCATAAGAAAGTCACAGAAAACCAGTCAAGTCAAAAAATATTCCCCACATTGATTTTTCCTGACCTGAGCAAAATTTGAAAGTTCAGTCACTTCTTTATGAGAGCAAACTCTGAAAACAATTACTTTGTAATTGTTTTGGAAATGGGGAAGTTATAGTAGTCATCATAATAATATTCCACCACCATAAAGTTAATTTTTATATGATTGAAGTTGAATCTGAAAACATTACCTGCCTAATTACCTGTCTTAACAGGAAAGGTAAACTAGTTTTACACATTTTTTTGCTTTTGAGAACTTTTCATTTAAACATCTAATAATCATTCAATTTTTGTTAAAAAATATGTATATATATTTACATACAAAGAATAACATATGGGGGTGCCTGGTTGGCTCAGTCAGTTGGGCGTCTGCCTTCGGCTTAGGTCATGATCCCAGGGTCCTAGGATCAAGCCCCATGTCGGGCTCCCTGCACGACAGAGAGCCTGCTTCTCCCTCTGCCTGCCTCTCTCTGTCAAATAAATAAATAAAATCTTTAAAAAAAAAATTAAAAAAAAGAATAACATATGAAAGGGTTTATCCTTAAATGGGAGTAATCATCACATTGAGGGGTAAGATTAGGTATAATTTTTCTTTTTTGTATTTTCATATTCTATGATGATATAATATGTATGTATAATAATATGGGAGGAGAGAGAAAACAAATGTAGGCAAACTATGGGTCAGAGTCTTGGCTATACATACATGGCATGCTCAGGGGTCCAACTGAGTCTGATCACTTTGTGGAAAGGAGTGGGCAGGGTTAAGGAACCAACAGGGCTTATCATGCACCCAAGGACTACCACAGCTGGAAGCTTACAAAAGGCCAAAGGGATGGCAACCTGACTCCAGAGCCTGGAGAGAGCTTGCAACTGACAGGACCTTGGCAAAGCAGAGACAGATTAGGGGGAGTCAGTCACCTAGCCTTGCTTTCTTCCTCGATCTGAACGCTGTGGATCCCAGGGTAGGCACTCCTAAGAGACAGGTCTCAAGACACAGAGCGGGGCAGAGAGCAGAGGATAATGGATGTGCTGGAACAAATAGAGAATCAGCTGTGCTGGCAACCATGTTCTAAAGATATGTCATCTGCCACGAGCAGACATTTTTCCAAAGGAGACATACAAATGGCCAACAGGTACATAAAAACATGCTCAACATCACTCATCATCAGCGAAATACAAATCAAAACTACAATGAGATACCACTGCACACCTGTCAGAATGGCTAAAATCAACAACACAAGAAACAACAGGTGTTGGTAAGGATGTGGAGAAAGGGGAACCCTCTTGCGCTGTCGGTGGGAATGCAAGCTGGGGCAGCCACTCTGGAGAACAGTATGGAGGTTCCTCAAGACATTAAAAATAGAGCTACCCTACGACCCAGTAATTGCACTACTAGGTATTTACCCCAAAGATACAGATGTAGTGAAACGAAGGGGCACCTGCACCCCAACATTCATGCAGCAATGTCCACAACAGCCAAACTGTGGAAGGAGCCGAGACGTCCTTAGACAGATGAATGGGTAAATAAGATATGGTATATATACACAATGGAATACTACTCAACCATCAGAAATGATGAATACTTACCATTTACATCAATGTGGATGGAACCGGAGGATATTATGCTAAGTGAAATAAGTCAGAGAAAGACAAATACCATATGATTTCACTCATATGTGGAATTTAAGAAACAAAACAGGGGGCGCCTGGGTGGCGCAGTTGGTTGAGCATCTGCCTTCAGCTTAGGTCATGATCACAGAGTTCCTGGATCGAGTCCCGCATCGGGCTTCCTGATCAGCGGCGAGTCTGCTTCTCCCTCTGCCTCTACCCCTGACTTGTGCTCTCTCCCTCTCTCTCTCTCTCTTCCTCTCTCTCTCTGTCAAATAAATAAATAAAATCTTTTTTAAAAAAGAAACAAAACAGATGACCATGGGGAAGGGAAGGAAAAATAAGATAAAAATAGAGAGGGAGGCAAACTATAAAAGACTCAACTATAGAAAACAAACTGAGGGTTGCCGGAGGGGAGGTGGGTGGGGGGATGGGGTAACTGGGTGATGGGCATTAAGGAGGGCATGTGATGTGATGAGCACTGGGGGTTATATGCAACTGATGAATTATTGGATGCTACATCTGAAACTAATGATGTACTATATATTGGCTAATTGAATTTAAGTAAAAAAATAAAGATGCATCATCTGCTGTAGGCTATTGCTTTGTTTCCACCATTTCAGGGAAAAAAAGCTATTTTGCTTTTTTATCCATAATTTTCTTCTTCTTGGCTCTTCATGGAATTGAAATAAATTTCATATGTCAGAGACCGTGATGGAGCCATTCCTCAAGGGTACCTGCTTCCCCTGCCGTGTGGTGGGCATGTGACCTGGGCAGGCCGTTAGGCGTGCTTCCTCTCCCTGGACCCGGGAGAGCCTTTTCCAAAGACTGGTGTGAACACTGGGAGATAGAGGAGCTTTCTCCTTCTGAAATCAATAACTCAAAAGACAAAATCTGGAGCGTTCCGTGGCTGCCTTTTCCACCATCCAGAGAGCCTATGGCGAATGCTGCCAACATGGAGGAAGGAAGAGATGGAGGAAGAACAAAATCCCTGCTGACATCCTTCACGTGACTGAGCCCGGCAGCACCAGAAGCCAGCAAACCCCTGGACGTCTCCGTTTTACCTTTAACTGTTCTTTTCTGCTTATGTTGCTCTGAGGTGTATTTCCCACACTTGAATCTGGAAGAGTCCTGAGAAATAGGGTCTCCAATGAGGAAGATGAGGGTGATAAAAAGTACTGTTCATTGTGTTCTTGACTATGTTTTCGTTTATTCCTACAATAACACTTTGAGGAAAATATTATGATTGCCATTTTCCAGGGAAACAAACTGAGGTACAGAGAGGTTAAGTAACTTGCTAATGACACTAAGGCACTAAATTGTCAGTCAAATCCTAGTTGTAATTGATCAGCTGGGCCAGGGCACTTTTAGAATGACACTGGACTAATCAACCCAAACCAGGACTGTCCCAGGCAAGCTGGGTCACCTACTTCTTCTCCATTCTACCGCGACTCTTCTGATCCCTGCTTTACTGCTGAGATGTAGACAGGTTAAGTAATTTATCCAAGGTCACATGCAAGCACACATCAGAGCTCCGTGGTTGGGAGGACAAGGATTAGGGAAGGTGACAATCAGCCACACAGGTGTCTAGTCTGGGACCCAACGTGAAGCTTTTCAAGGTTCCATAGCCTCCTCATTCATAGATCAATATAAAGGAACAGGAGAGCCAAGTGCAGCCTTTGACAAAAGGCCTGCCTCCAAGTCTCTAAAGCAGAGGAACTTGAAGCCTGAAAGTGAATTGGTTAAAAGGTAGTTACTGAGTTGCTTGAACAACAAAAGTAGGAATTTAAAGAATATATGGCACCGAGAAGAGCTGCAGTTAACAGGATGAATCTGAGACTGTCTTGGAAACACTGAGACAGTAGTAAATGAGGACATCTCCTTTGCTCCATCCACTCACAAAACCATCTGGATTGTCCAGTATTTAATATTTAATAGGCCCTTTGTTTTAGATTGCAGTAGCTCGTGGTGGGAACCAGCAGCTCATACAGTCTTCTCGTTGGGATCCCTTTCGGGTATGTGTATATTTCGTGTGCACACATGCATGTGTGTGCACAGGGTGGGGGTAGCATCACATGGGCCTTGCACTGAGCTGTGTGTTTACAGGATCACCTCTCTCACACAACCCTAAGAAGGTGGTATTATTATTCTCTTTTAACCGAGCTGGGCCATTCATCCAACAGGTATTTATTACTTCCTTCTTCGGGACCGGGTAGCTGGTGGAGCGCTGAGCATGGCTTCATGATGGCAGTGTGGTCACTGTCATGGTGGCCCTCAAAGCAAAGAAGATCTAGAAACTGGTTTAATCCAAGTCAGCCGGACCCACTGCCACATTCTGCCTGTCAGCCCCAAATAATAAGCACGGTGTGAATATGGTAAGATATGCTGGTCTACTCTGCTGGGTTATGAGGAAAGAGGAAGAAAAAAAGGGGAAAAAGTGTTGGGAGAAGATTGTACATCATTCTCAACCAGTAAGCTGTGCCATGCTGGAAAGCACTATATTTTAAATGCACCAGTGCCTGTCTACAGAGCTGGGAAACCACCAACAGATTGAAAAGGTATCCTACGGAGTAGGAAAATGTGTTGCAAATCATATATCCAATGAGAGATTAATCTCTAAAATATATAAGGAGCTCCTACAACTCGATAGCAAAAAACTAATAACCTGATTAAATGGGCTAAGATCTTGAAAAGACTTTTCTCCAAAGAGGCTATACAAAGGGCCAACAAGTATATGAAAAACGCTCAACATTACTAATAATTAGGAAAGCGCTAATCAAAACCACAATGAGATATCACCTCATGCTTGTCAGGATGGCTTCATCCAAAAAGACAAGTGGTAGTGAAGGCATAGAGAAATTGGAACCCTTGCACACTGTTAATGGAAATGCAAAATGGTGCAACCACTGTGGAAAACAGTACAGCGGTTCCTCAAAGGATTAAAAATAGAACTACCTTATGATTCAGCAGCCCCGCCTTTGGGTATTTATCCAAAAGAATTGCAGTCAGGATCTGGAAGAGATATTAGCATTCCCACGTTCTTTGCTGCACTATTCACAAGAGCCAAGTTGTGGAAACAATCTAAATGTCCACTGACAGATGAATGGATAAAGAAAATGTGGTGTATACATAAAAAGAATGAAATCCTGCAACACGCAACAACATGGATAAACCTTGAGGACATTATCATAGGTGAAATAAGCCAGTCACAGAAGGACAAATACTACATGATTCTGTTTATTTGAGGTATCTAAAATAGTCAGATTCATAGAATCAAAGAGTGGAATAGTGGTTGCCAGGAGCTAGAGGGAGAAGGAAATGAGGTACGAATCAACGGGCATAAAGTTTCAGTTAACGAAGATGAATATGTTCTAGAGATCTGCTGTACAGTATTGTCAACAGATAGTGAACAATAATATTAAAAAAATTATTCACAAAAATAAACAATAAAACAAAATAAAATACATCAGTGGCTTTCTGTTAGTTTGAGGATCAATGGGGAAAACCTGCCAACATGGGTTTTAAATTGTTGTGGAATCTGGCCGTTGGCCACCTCTCCAAGCCCACTGTGCACCCCCGTTCCCAGCAGCTCTCTGCAGGCTGGGCTTTCTATCCTCCGCTGCTCATTGAGTTCATCCTGCTGCTTCTCACTTGGACGGGCTTATGCAGGGTCCTTTCCTTCTGCTTTGGGTATTCACTTTACCTGTCTCCTCTACTCAACTCACCCTTCAGATCTCCTCGGGCAGCCTTGCCTAACCACCCTGATCAGATCAGATCTCCCCTGTGTGCCTCTCCAGAGTAGCACTTACAGAACTGACACCTTATCATTCTTTTGTATGATTAGGTAGTATCTGTGTTCTCAAATACACAGTGAGCTGCTTAAGGGCAGAGACTGCCTCCTCTCTCTTCTTTGCTCACTTTTTAATATTTTTGTTAAATTTATAAGCATAGTGGGACGCCTGGGTGGCTCAGTCGTTAAGCGTCTGCCTTCGGCTCAGGTCATGATCCCAGGGTCCTGGGATCGAGCCCCACATCGGGCTCCCTGTTCAGCGGGAAGCCTGCTTCTCCCTCTCCCACTCCCCCTGCTTGTGTTCCTGCTCTCGCTGTGTCTCTCTCTGTCAAATAAATAAAGAAAATCTTTAAAAAAAATTTATAAGCATAGTGCTAAATAAATATGTGTTGATTGAATAAAAGGGGAAATGAATGAATAAAGTTGAGGTGTTGGCTCGTAAAAGCATCTAACCTAGTTGGAGAAGCTAAGTAACCATGCTTGTTTTTTGCATATCCTTGGCTATCACCAAGCCCAGTGCTTGAGAGACCAGTTATCTAAGCCAGTGCTTCTAAAACTTCTATTCATTCAAGTCATTCAGGGGTCTTGTTACAGTGCAGCTTCTTTTTCTTCTTCTTCTTCTTCTTCTTTTTTTAGGTTTTATTTATTTATTTTAGAGAGAGAAAGAGAGAGAGCAAGACGCCATGCTGAGCATAGAGCCCAAAGTAGGGTTTGATCTCACGACCCTGAGATCATGACCTGAGACAAAATCAAGAATCGGACGCTTAACCAACTGAGCCAACTGAGCCACCCAGGCACCCCAAGCTGCTTTGGGTTGTAAAGAAGACCCAGCTTAAACTGGCCTACTTAAAAAATAAAGATGATGTATTGTCATATAACTGAAGAGGAGTATGAAAAGGTGGAAATCAGGTACAATTTGATCAAGGCTCCAATTTCTCTGTGATTTTTCTTGGTGCTGCCTTCTTTGTTGTCTTTCCATCCTTTGGTTGATTTCCTCGATGGAGGCAAAATGACTGCAGCTTTTTCAGCTCTCATATTTCTATACTGTACCATCCAGTAGAAAAGAAGTTATCTGTCTCCCCAGCCATCAAGATAAGTTCTATTCTTAATTCTGGTTTGACCAATTTAGGTTATATGTGGGGTGGGGTGGGAAGAATTTCCCACTATGCTTATAAATTTGGTTGAAGCTGTCCATTTGTTAACTTCAGAAGAGGTGACTCATGTCCTATTCGGGTGCCTGGTCCTGATGGTCCATAGGTACTCAAACAATCCCACCCATGTGGCTTGAGTTTTTGTACTTCCTGTTAAGTCACAAACATGTCCTGGATCTTTGCCTCCAAATGTCTACCCAGAGCAGTGTTCTCATCTCTGGTACATTAGAATTACTTGGGAAACTTAAAAACTATAGTTGCTTAAGTTCCACCCTAGATTAAATACATAAGAATTTCTTGGGGGAAGTTCCAAAAAATCAATTTTTACAAAGATCCTTGAGGGATTCTAATGTGCAGCAGGGTTGGAAACCACTTACCTAGGGTAGTGCTTCTCAATGGGGCTAAGGGGGAGGAGTTTGCCCCCAGGGGACACTTGTCAATGCTAACAACCAATGACTGGAGGGTAGTTACTTCTGGTATTTAATGGGATGGTGCTAAACATCTTATAACACACAAGATAACCCCCCCACCCTTGCCCAACACACACAAAATTACCTGGCCCAAATGTTAATAATATCAATGTTGAGAGCCATTCACCTAGAAGAACAAGATGTTAGAATAGATGATTTATTAGCAGTATATTCTGACACACTGGTAGGGAAACATACAGTATAAAATAGTGATTTTCAAACTTGATTCTACTTAAGAATTAGCAGGGGGCTTGTTTAAAATAAAAGTTCCAGGGGGTGCCTGGGTGGCTCAGTCGAGTGAGCACCCAACTCTTGATTTCGGATCAGGTCATGATCTCAGGGTTGTGAGATCGAGCCCCACGTTGGGCTCTGCACTCAGTGCAGAGTCTGCTTGGGATTGTCTCTCCCTCTGCCTCTGTCCCACTCCCTGCTTGCATGCTCTCTCTCTCTCTTTTTCAAAATAAATGAATAAAATCTTAAAAAAAAATAAAATGAAAGTTTCAGGGCCTCATGCCCTGAAATGTCTTTTTATTTTTTTTTTGTCATGAAAAGTGTACTCTTTAATCCCCATCACCTATTTGACCCTTCCCCTCCCCCCCACACCTTCTTCTCTCTGGTAACCATGAGTTTGTTCTCTATAGTTAAGAGTCCGTTTCTTGGATTTTCTCTGTCCTTTTTTTTCTTTGCTCTACGTTTTATTTCTTAAATTCCACATATGAGTGAGATCATATGGTATTTGTCTTTCTCTGATTGACTTATTTGCTTAGCATAATACTCTCTAGCTCCATCCATGTCATTGCAAATGGCAGGATTTCATTCTTTTTCATGATCAAATAATATTCCATTGTGTATATATATGTATACACACACACTCATATATATATATACCACATCTTCTTTATCCATTCATCCATTCATCATTCAATGGACACTTGGGCTGTTTCCGTATCTTGGCTATTGTAAATAATGCTGCAATAAACATAGGAGTGCATGTACCCCTTCAAATTAGTGTCTTTGTATTCTTTTTTTTTTTAAAGATTTTATTTATTTATTTGACAGAGAGAGAGAGAGAGAGCACAAGCAGGGGGAGCAACACAGAGGGAGAGGGAGAAGCAGGCTCCTGAGGAGCAGGGAGTCCAATGTGGGGCTCGATCCCAGGACCCTGGGATCATGACCTGAGCCAAAGGCAGTCGCTTAACCAACTGAGCTACCCAGGCGCCCAGTGTCTTTGTATTCTTTGGGTAAATACCCAGGAGCCCACACCCTGAAGTACTGATCCGTCCAGTTTGGAGTGGGACCTAGTTATCTTAACATCCGTTTTGATAAAGTTGATTTCAATGCAGGTGTTCCAGAGACCGTGCTCTGAGAAACACAGTTACAGAATGCACACTTAATGTTGCACTCTCAGGGATGAGCCCAGCCTGAGGGTAGAAATAGCCTCACGTATGTGACATTTGCAACCTGGGAGTGATGTGAGGTAAACAGGGAGGAAAATGAGCTCCTCCCCACCCCGTGGGGTTGGGTGTACAGTTTAGTTGAGTCCTTGAATGTAATTGTGAGGAGCCTTGTGCGAGCTTCAATGTGGATGGTCTCCCTGTGGTGCTTAAGTATGCAGCCGGGGTCCCAGCCCCTGGGAGGTTTGGTGAAGGGACTGCTTCACAGACTTCAGCCTAGGGGGCCCCCGGCCTCCATCGGGTCCAGCACTGCAAAGAAACCCGCCGAGAACCACACTGTAGCGGCTTCAGCGGAGAGAGCTGACTACTCTCTTTGCCTCTTCTCTTTGCTGCTTGCATTGTTTTGGCAGAGTTTATCCTAAAAATAGCACCACTGAGCCCCGCCTGGAGACCTTCTGCCTCGAGTTTCTGCAGGCTTGTACAGTGTGTTTGGTTCTTGCACATTCGCCAGCTCACGGAAGAGGCAATATTTTGTAGGGGAGGAAAAGGGAAAAGTTGGGGTTTGGGAGCCCAAAGCCAGCAGTCAGTTCGGGCTCTGCCTCTGACCAGCCTCTGTGACTTTGGATAAGTCACTTAACCTTTTTGGGGCTCAGTTTTACAGAGTCGCCCACAAAACAGCATCCTCTGAGACCAGGCTCACAGAATCAGCCTGAGGGGCAAATCAGATAGAGTATGTATCAGCTTCTTGCTAAAGGACAATATGAGGGTTCCTCATTCTGAGCAGACTGTGGTCCCCTTACTATCCATGATGACTTAGGTATCCGTGCAACCCAACGCCATTCCTGATACATACCCGGCAGTGTCTGATGCAGAGTTAAACCCACTCTTTCTCTTCTTGTCCTAATCCAATTGATCACTGTCTCCCTGCCAAATTCCAGAAGGGCAAGGCATCGTCTACTTTTGCATACCTGTTTGTCTCTGTCTTCTAGTCCAGTACCAGGCTCAATAAGTATAAATGAATACATGAGAAATGAATTCAAGTCAACAGAGGTTTTGAGGATGCTCCCTGTATGCTAGGGCTTTGTCATCAGGAATTAACGTGAGTGCAAGAAATAGAAACCCAGACAAACTAATGTGAACTGAAAGAAATAACTGAGGCTCTAACCAAGGAAGTACTGCTGGGTCTTCAGGGACGAGGCGAGCGCTGAAAAACCAGTCCACCTGCCCAAACTCCAGCTCTCTCTCTCTCTACTACCATCCTCTCTCATCTCCTCACTTCCTCTCTGCAGGTAGTTTTATGCTCTTTACTGCATACTGGCTCCTCTGCTTTGATCATACTTGAGACCAGAACACTTCAGCCTCTCGTTTTAAGCACCAACTCTTATTAGCAAGAGTCTCTGAGTGCCAAACCCAAATTTCCAAGAAAGAAATGATGAATGTCTTAGTTAAGGAAGAAGTCCATCCCAGATCAAAGCAGCTATGATACTATGAAGTGATGCCAGAGAGGGAGGTCCTCCAGCCTCCCCTCTTCTCCACTGTGCAGGGGAAGCAGGTGCTGACAGGGAGGACATGGATAGGTTCCTCCAGGAAGTGAGAGTGGAGGCTGAGAGGTCATCGTGGGTAGAGGCCTATCTAGAACAGAGGCACTATGCTGTTTATTCATTTATTCCAGCACTATTCACTCGAGGCCTACTTTGTGCCAGGCACAGTTCCAGAGGCTGAGGATACAGCAGTGTCAAGAAAGACAGACAAGAGCCATGCCTTCCCGGAAGCCTCATTCTACACTTCACGCAATTCTACATTACAGCAAACAAGAACACGAGCAAGATAACTGCAGATCGTGGTAAGTACACAGAGAAATCGGCAATTCGATGTAAAATGACGGGTCAAGTGGTGGGAAAGTTATTTTCAAATTGCCATTTAGAGCATCCTAGTCTGTCAACTGTCTAAAAATACCAAAAAGAGTGCCCAGATCTGGTTGTTCCGTTTATAAAGGAGGAAGTGAAATAGAGTTCACAATGTTCTTTGCATTTCTCCCTCTGCTTGTCATGTTGTGGGGGAAAAAGCATCTAGTTTGGGCTGGATTAGGGACAGCCAGGCCCTTCAGTCACCCTCTCAAACCTTCTTGTGGAATTTATTAATGCAGCCCAGAGTGGCTCAAGACATGCCACATTCCAAGAGCCACCTGCCTCTGCTTGATTTGGGGGCCTGCCTAAAACAGGCTTCAGGGGAAGTAGAGAATATGTGGTGGGAGAGCAGACCCACCTAGTTACCTCAATGTCAGGCCTTGTGGACTTTCTCCCAGCAGTCTTCCACAGAAAGGCTGCAGCAAAGGGCAGGGTTGTTCTCTAGCTATTTTCAGAAATAACAACAAGCTAAGGCTTACTGAAAGCTTAGCATATGCTAGACAATGTTCTAAAAGCTCTATGTGTATTAACTTACTTAATTTCTACAATTCTACTATGAGGAAGGTACTACTGGTATCCCCAGACTACAGGTGAGGAAGTCAAGTCCAGAAAAGTTTATAAAACTTGCTCAAAGTCGTGATAGAACTAGACTTCAAATCTTGGTATTCTGGCTCCAAAAAAATCCGTGGTTTTTAAGGAATAATGCCCAGTTCTAGCTGACTCAAATCCCTGTCTCTGGCTTCTCTCAAAGTAAGTATTTTTTTTTAAAAGATTTTATTTATTTCTTTGACAGAGAGATAGAGAGAACAAGTAGGCAGAGAGGCAGGCAGAGGGAGAGGGAGAGGCAGCCAGAGGGAGAGGAAGAAGCAGGCTCCCCACCGAGCAGGGAGCCCAATGCGGGGCTCGATCCCAGGACCCTGGGATCATGACCTGAGCCGAAGGCAGCCGCTTAACCAACTGAGCCACCCAGGCGCCCCTCAAGGTAAGTATTAAATCAACTAAATGACTACATCATGCTTACTATTTTCATTGAATTTTCTACTAAATAAGTGCCATATGCATATCCAATATCTTTCAAAGCTCCTATTCAAATGCAGAAAAGGAGAGTGAAAAATCTTGGGTTTTAGGTCAAACTTAGAATGATGTTGTGTGTGTGTGTGTGTGTGTGTGCGCGCGCGCATGCGTGCATGTGTTGGTGGTGGTATTTTGTTTGATTTCTTTTCTGCAACCCTGCCATCAAACTGTTTTAGTCTGACACGCAGTGAGGGGAGAAAGTATTGTTTTACACTTGTCTTCACTGAAAGACAAGATTGGTCCTAGAGACTGCCTCACGAATGTGGAGAGTGGGAAAGTATTAAGATACTCAGATGGAAAGAAGCTCCACAGAATTTCAGGCATCAGTAAGCAGGTGGGGAAGGATGTGCGGGCAGGGCAGCTTTTTGAAGCCTCAGTAAGTGTAGTGGAATGTAGCAGCTGAGCCCAAGTTTGATTTTGCTGGAAGGAATTGGAGAGCTGGTGATTCTTTCCCCCTATTTCTCAGGTAAAAAAAAAATTTTAGGGGCGCCTGGATGGCTCAGTTGGTTAAGTCTGTCTTCGGCTCAGGTCATGATCTCAAGGTCCTGGGATTGAGCCCTGTGTTGGGCTCCCTGCTCAGTGGGGAGTCTGCTTCTCCCTCTGCCCCTCCCCTCTGCTCATGCTCTTTCTCTCTCTCTCTCTCCACACCCCCAATCTCTCAGATAAACAAAAAAATTTAAATTGAGATGTAACTCACATACTATAAAATTAACCTTTCAAAGTCTAGTATATTCACAGTGTTGTACAATTATCACCACTAATTCCAGAACATTCTCTTCACTCCAAAAAGATACCCATACCTATTAGCAGTCACTCTGCGTTTCCCTGTCCCTTAATCCCTGGCAACTATCAGTCTACTTTCTGTCTCAATGAATTTACCTATTCTGGACATTTCATAGGAATGGAATCAGACCACATGTGTCTTTGTATTTGGCTTCTTTCACTAAGCACAGTATATTTAAGTTTTATCCATGTTGTAGCATGTTTCTATATGTACTTCATTTCTTTTTATAGGTTAATAAAATTCTGTTGTATAGATATACCCTATTTTATGTATCCATTCATCATTTGATGGGCATTTGGATTGCTTTAATTGCTTGACTATTATGAATAATATTGCTATCAATGTGTATGTACTAGTTTTTGTGCGGATTTTTAATTTTTCAAAAGATTTTACTTAATTTATTTGTCAGACAGAGAGAGCACAAGCAGGGGGAGCGGCAGAGGGAGAGGGAGAAGCAGGCTCCCCGCTGAGCGGGGAGCCCAATGCAGGACTCGATCCCAGGCCCCTGGGATCATGACCTGAGCCAAAGGCACATTCTTAACTGACTGAACCACCCAGACATCCCAATTTTTAATTATTTTCATTATTATTTTAATTAAATTATTTTTAATTCCTTCAGGTACATACCTAGAGTGGAATTGCTGGGTCATATGGTCACTCCATGTTTAATATTTCGAGGAACTGCAAAACTCTTTCCCAAAGTGGCTGTGTCATTTTATATTTACAATAATGTATGAGGATTCCCATTTCCCACAACCTCACCAATGCTTACTGTCATCTCTCTTTTTGGTTATAAGCTGGAGATTCTTTTCTTTAAATTAACATGTAATATATTATTTGTTTCAGGGGTACAGGTCTGTGATTCATTAGTCTTACACAATTCACAGCACTCACCATAGTACTTACCCTCCCCAGTGTCCATCACCCAGCCAACC
>NC_138369.1:28606833-28622096 GCF_054177405.1 Leptonychotes weddellii
AGACCCTGTGCAAACCCACATCTTTGTCCTTTTTGCCTTCTAGGGAATTCTAGGCCGGACAGGTATCAGTAGCTTTGGCCCTAGTGAAGAAAGGAAAGGTAGAGACATCCGTGACCTTTTAAATCTTCGTTTTTCTACCCAGCCTGGTGTTTCTCATTACTGTTTTACAGACTGGAAGGAAATAGATTTTGTGCCATGTAAATTATTTTGAGCTTATGGTCTCTGGCTAGAAAGCCAGGGCTGTTCCTCAGAGGTTATTTTATGCCAGTCCATTAGCATGAGCTCCTTATTGATGAACCAATAAAACATGACCTGCCTGAGCCTGGTAATGGAATCTACCAACTCATAATTAGTATTCAGGTAAAGCGCCACCACATTAATCTGCTTTCCCTTCCATGGTAATTGGTGTTTAATTTCTATTTTATTAAGCAGGATTGGTAAATCTTGAGAGATTCCAGTTCTAGGCATTTACTCTAAGAGGCTTTTATGTCCTTCATTGGAAACCTGTAATGCTTTAACTTGCTGTGTACTTTAAACTCTAAGAAGCCCTTTGTGATCTCCCGTGGGCCCCATGCCAACTCTGAAAGGCAGAGTAAGGTAGATATCACAAAGCCCCATTTTAAATCACGAGGAAACGTGAGGCTCAAGAGCAGTCACAGGTGGCAAAACATGAATCTTGTCCTGATTCTCTCAACTCTACACAGGTCCTGTGCTGCATTTATAAAATATTCATAATGAAATTTATAAGGTGTTTTTATTGACTTGATTTATCAAATTAGTTCTGTCTTCCATTTCTGCACCACCCCACAAAGCCCGTGGGTAAATATACTATTTCAGAAGCTAGGGCTTGGATCTAAAATGCTGTCAGGATGACTATCTACTCAGTTAAGATAAAATAAAGTTCTGCCCAAGCAAAACAATTTTAAAAACCAGATACAAATGTGTAAGGGGATGCATTTATTCCCAAAACACTTGGCCTCTACTCCCCTCCAATACCGGAAAATGAATTCTCCTCTGTGCACAATAATCTGTGACAAACTCGAACTGGCATATTGGGTTAATAAACTATTATGAAAATCAATAGTAATTAAAGGGAACACTTAGCTGACAAAGTTGATAAAACTGAATGTATTTGTGAGCTCTTAATTTTCTTTTCCCCCTTAATTGTTTCCTCTGGCTGTCACGGCTTTCAATTGTTTGCTATCCAAATATCAAAAAAGCTGAGCTAGACTGGGTATTAGTGGGTAATTTCAATTACTAAAAGCATGAATTGGTATTCCACTTTTTAAAAGAACTTCTCTAAGCTTGGACTTACTCCTTTAAACTCTGTCAGTGTGCACTATGATTGATGGTTGCATGGAAAATGGTGACCAATTGCTTTCCTATGGAATCGGTATAAATGGATTTGAGTTGCAGCAGGACGCACCAAGTTTAGATGTTTGACAATTTCCAGATTGTGGATTCCTAATTACTCAAAGAATCTTTCTTTTCTCTTCTATCTTCCCCTTCCTGACTCCTGTGGGGAATGTGATACAGAAATGGCGAGACACAGAACCAAGATATATAATGAAAAACCCACCAGAAAATTTTCTTTCTTTACTAATGATTCCAGGACCAAATTTGGGGAACATATGAAATCTGTGACTTCATAGGTCTAGTGAGGTATAGATGTTTTTATTAGAAGTTATGGAATTTAGGTAAACTACCTAGGAAAATGCAGCTCCAAATCCATGCCTATTCTGCAATCAGAGTTTTCATTTGCCTAAATTATCTGGGTAACTGACATATTTTTTCATTCATATCCATCCACCTATGAAAAACATACTCCATGTCATCTGTATGCCTTTAGGCAATCAGGTCGGTCTTGATGATGCAGAGACACACAATCCCTGACCTCAAGACCTTCAGTCATCTACTCCTCAAGACATCTCATCAACCAACACAAACCCCCACACTAAAAAGGAGGCAGGGTGTAGAGGCCATAATGGCTGAGCTCTGCCTGTTGGCAAGAATGGCAATAGGGGGAAGCTAATTGCAGTGGTTGGATACAAGGACATGGTGAGTGGGTCCTGCTGGGTGGCATAGGGGAACTTAACAAGAACCACCACCCTCTCATTTCCTGGTGGTGAAGGATCAACTATCTGTGAGATCAAAGACACTTTCCAGCAGTTTCTAAACCGGGACAAAAATGACATCGTGCCCATCAACCTGTACATGGCAGAGATGGTGTGCCTTGTGCCCGATACCCCAACAGTGCTCCATTCACACTGTTCTGGAGCTCCTGTCCCAGGAGCATCCCTATGATGCCGCCAAGGACTCCATCCTGTGCAGGGCCGGGGGTATGCTCATAGCCAAGGATCTGCCCCACGGCCCTCCCCACAGCCACGCAGCCTCGCCCTGGGCTTGCCATCAGCCCTTCTCTAAGTTGTGAGCCTCGGATTTCCAATTCCCTGCCCCTTCGCCCTCCATTGAGAGGCTAGGTGAGGTTCTTCCGGATTACTGCGGTGCTGTCTTCTCAGTCAAGGCTGGTTAGGGAACAGGAAGCCTGAGAGTCTTCTCTTCACTACCTCTTCCCTGTGTTGTTACACAGCGTCATTGCTGATGTTAAAGTAACGTCTTGTTTCTCTCCCCTACCAAAGGAAAAAAAAAAAAGGAGACAGAATGTACAAAGGAAATGATACCCTATGACAAGTGTTCTGAAAAGAAAAACAAAAGATGGTGTGAGAAGGCCACGGCCGGCCTCGGGGAATTCACGGCAGACTTCCTAGAGTGTATTAGTTTACTCCGGCTGCCATAGCACCATAACAAAGTACCGCAGACCGGGGGAGCTTAAACAACAGAAATTTACTTTCTCACGGTTCTGGAGGCTGGAAGTCTAAGATCAAGGTGCCTGCAAGTTCGTTTCCCCTAAGACCTCTCTTTTTGGCTTGCAGACAGCTGTCTTCACACGGTCTTCCCTCTGTGTACTAGGTCCTAATCTCTTCTTATAAGGACACCAGCCATATTGGATTATGACCTCAAGTCACCCAAATTACCACTTTAAAGGCCTTATCTCCAAATACATTGTGAGGTACTAGGGGTCAGGGCTTCCACATATGGATTTGAAAGGGGACACAATTTAGCCCAGAACACAGGGGAAGCTACTTTCAAACTGGGACTTGAAGCAAAAGCAGAATTGACTCAAGTCAGGAGCTGGGGAAGAGGGAGAGAGCATTCTGTGCCAAAGGTAGCCCACACACCAAGGCCTGGAAATGAGAGAAAGTGGCGTACTTGGCACAGGGCAAGCATTCCGGGATGGCTAGAGCCTAGATGGGACATGCAAAGCTACAAGATCTGAGGCTGAGCACGAGAAGGGATGGACTGTGGTGGTCCTTGCCATCCAAGTTATGGTTGGGACAAGGAGCACTTGGAAGAATTTTAAGCAAGAGACTGAGGATCAGATCTGTAGTCATCTAATCCATCAAGCCTGCTGACGGGGGCCTGAATACATAGCACGAGGCCTCCGTAAAATGGCAGCGGGCCGTTCACCTGTCACAGAGAGACGTAGTGGTGGAGGTGCCGAGGAGGATGACCCTCCTTGCACACCCAGGTTCGGTTTAGGAAGCTCTTTCCTATAGGGGATCTTTTTTGATCCTGCCACCTCAATGCTGGGGAAACCAGGGCTCAGAGAGGTCAAGGATGCTGCCCAAGGAAGGCCCCAAAGCTAGCAAGTGGCGAGCCTGGATTGGAACTCTAGCCTTTTCACCTTTTGGCTCCAGCCCTTCTGAGGAACTCAGCCTCCTTTCTGAGTGATGGACAGCATTCTCCAGCCTCTCTTCCAAGAAGTCCTGCAGCACATAGTTCTTTGTGGTCCACTCGACACCCTTGTTAAAATGTTCACTCTTTTAAGGAGGAAAAAAAGCTGTCATTTGAGAGGCATTTACTTCCATAATTACAGCCACCATTTGGCGAAGTTGAGTGAGAAAACCCCAGTGACTTAAAAGACAAACCACCATATGCCACAATCTGTCACGGGCTAGCCTTTGACAGAAAACAGTTTGATGGAAAGTTTTCTGTTGTATTTTCAAAAGAGACAGGCACATTATGGGGAACCACACCGATACAGTGATAGAGTTTGCTCATTATTGGCTTGTGTTTTTTCAACCACTTTTATGTGCTATCTTCTCATCTCCCCTTGCTGCTCACCTCCCCCACCCGTCCTTTATAAAAGTCTTTGCCCCAAAGCCTCCCTGAACTTTCTGGGTACCATTAGCAAGATCACATTTCTTTTCTTTTCATCTTTGTCACCTGGCCCTCTGTCATCCCCGGGACTGTTTTGTCTAAGACCCAGACTAAGAAACTTTTCTCATTATGCTCCACTAACGTCTCCAGGCCAAAAAGGACCAGAAACGGAGGCTGGTGGTGGTGATCTCTGAGTCCCGCCAGCTTAGAACACAGCTGAGATTTCTACAGTGCCCACCTCCCTCCCCTTCCTTTGTCCTTTGGGGCCCACCTGGCCTTCTCGGGGCCTCACTATCTCCAAGGCCACTCGGCCTTGACTGGAGTCTGCCTGAACCCTATGTTTAACCTGAAGTCTTGCCTAATAAGTAATCTACACTAGAAATTAATATCCTAAGAATCATTCATTTAGACTAGTAGGTCTCAACCCAGGAGTGATTTTTGTCCCCCAAGGAACACTTGAAAATGTTTGGGCACATTTTTGTTTATCACAACCTGGGGGAAGGGTGTCGGTAACGTCTGGTGGGCGGAAGCCAGGGATGCTGCTAAATACCCTACAAGGCACAGTGTAGGCTCCCCACCCCCAACTAAAAATCTTTCTGACCCCAAATGTCAATGGTGCTGAAGCTGAGAAACTATGATCTCGACAACCACTAATACTTAAGACTTTATTCTATGCCAGACCTTAGAGTAGAAATAAGGGATTCTGTGAGAAATATATATTTTTACCCCCTAAAAACTCAGTCTAGGGGGCGTTATATATAATTTAGAATGTTTTCAGTTACAAGTAACAAAATGCCCAAAGAAGGGCTTAACGATAGTTGCAATTTTCTCATGAAACAAAAATCTGGAAGTAGATTGGGGATTGGTTAACCCAACAGTTCCACAATGTCAGGTGTCTGCTGGGTCAGCCTCTCCAGAATATTTTTGGCTTTCCCCTCATGGTTGTAAAATGGCTGTCACCCTGACATTCTCACCAGATAACCCTCAAGGCAGGATGGATGAGGAGCATAAGGGATCTCCTCTCATGTATCCATTCTTATGAGGGAGAAAAATTCTTTCCAGAAGCTCCCCAATGCCCAGTAGCTTTTTTCTTATATCCTTCATGCCCAAACTGGGATACCTGCCTGTCTTTAAATCCTGCAGGGAAAGTTGGGAATGGAATTAGTATGGGTGACTTAGACCAGGACTCAGCACACTTTTTTTTTTTTTTTTTTTTGGGTAAAGTGCCATGTAGCACATATTTTAGGCTTTGTGTATAATATATGATCTGTGTTGCACATTCTTCTTCTTTTAATTTTTATAACCTTTAAAAATGTTAAAACTATTCTTAGCTCATGGGCTGTAGAAAAACAGGCCATGGACCACAGTTTGCTGATCCCTGCAATACCTGTACAAAATCGGGATTCTACTAGCAAGGAGAATGGGGATAATGGCTATTGGTGGGCAGGGAACTATATCTGCCGTGGAAAGGTGCAAGTACAATGTAACTATAATACAGTAAGTACAAGTGCTATAAGAATGCACACAAGAGGCTGTAGTAGCCAGCCTCAGAGATGATCCTCAGTGGTCCATGCCTCCTACTATTCACACTCTTGTATCCGGAGGGTCTGTTGGGCTAATGGAAGGGACAGTACATGACTTTAGAGGCCAGGTCATAAAAGACATCTTCACTTCTACCTCACTCTCTTGGAGTACCCATGCTGAGGGAAGCCAGCTGCTGTATTTTAAGATACTCAACTGCTGAGAGGCCCACATAGTGAGGAGCTGAGGCTTTCCACCCACAACCGGCACCAGGTTGCCTGCCATGTGAATGAACGACCTTGCAAGCAGCTCCTCCAGCCCCAGGCAAGCCTTCAGTCGACTGAAGCTCAGACTGATACCTTGACTGCAACCTCATGAGAAAGGCTGAGCCAGAACTTCTCAGCTCAGCTGCTTCTGAATTCCTGACCCACAGGAACTGCAAAATAATACCCATTTGTTTTAGATCCCTTAGTTTTGGGTTGATTTATTATGCAGCCACAGACAACAAATACAGAAGCATCTGGGAGGGGTGAAAATGCCTTGGCCTTAAGACTCTTAGCATGGAATTTTTAAACATCAGTGAGTCAGTAAGGTGCGGTGGGGGGGGGTATACAATAGACTAGGACTTGGGAAACCTGGGACCCCAAGTTCATTTGTGAACTTGGGGCACATTGACTCACTTCTTTGAACAGCATAAGCAAAACCTGGGGAGAAGAGGGTGACTGTCAGAAAAATGAGAGAACTATCAAAAGTTTGTGAAATAACCTATATATTATGATGCAAGGCTCAGTTCTATTTTCTCCAAGATAGTAAATAATGTATCTTTCTTCCCCATCCATCTTGAAAACAAAAATACAGAAAAACCCATGGCAGCAGGAGAGGGTGGCCAGGATTACAAGTGTCCGGCATCAGGAAAAGAGACTATGCTGGGAATAGTGGTTCAGAACCAAGGACAGTAGCCTACATACCTCTACCACTCCCCCCACAGAACACTTGGGGCTTGATATGCATTTTATGGCATCCATTCTTTGATACATAAAATTAGAAGAGTTGAATCATATGCTATTTAAAACTCAGTCTGATCTGTAAATTCATGATTCCAGGTTATGTGCACTGATCTCAAATCCCTGTCAAATCCCCTGTTCAGTTTCTGCCAATGCAGAAGGTCAGCCTTGTCTCTCAGATGGACATAGCATTAAGGGTGATATATTGAACTCACATCAATTTACCACTGAAATGAGGACAAGCAAAGGGTGCTAATTTTTTTCTCTTTATTCAGCTCACATTTACTGCTGTTTGCTATCATTTGCCAAGCCCTGCAGGGGATAAAGGAGGGAAGTCACAGATTCTTTCTTCAAAAAGTCTGCAGTCTAGAGGGGAAATGACAAGGACTCAAATAACTCTTCTTTCTGCATTTCTCCTTCCTCCTTTATATATACACTGTACTCATCTCCTTAAATAAGACTGACTCTCAGAGAATGATCTTATAACAGACATTTTTACTTTGATGTGGGTTTAACTCACTGTGTTACTGTGCACTTTAAACCTCATCTGTCCTATGGGATGGAAGATTTAATTGTCTGTTAAAGAAATTTGAGGCCATCATTACCAGACATTTTTTAATTTGGTCAAGTCCACTGTTAAAATTTCTTCATCTGCAAAATGGGACTAATGGTATTGACACTGCCTATTTGTTTTTGTTTTGTTTTGTTTTTTTAGAGAGAGAGCGTGAGCATGCACACAAGTGGGATGGGAGGGGCAGAGAGAGAAGGAGAGAGAGAATCTTAAGCAGGCTCCACACCCAGCATGGCACCCGATGGGGGGCTCAATCTCACGACCTTGAGATCATGACCTGAGCTGAAATCAAGAGTCCAATGCTTAACCGACTGAGCCACCCAGGAGCCCCAGCACTGCCCATTTTTAGCTTTTGCCAGCTTAGTACTCCTCGTTCCAGTGCTGTGATAGTAAACCCAACCATGATTCCATGTGGCTGTGATTGGACTGTCAGTCAAATCCACAGCCTGGGCCCTGGAGTAGCCATAGCGCCACCATTCATAGGGATTGGTTCAAGGAATGGGTACATGACCAAAGCAGGGCCACTTAAACCTCTACACATGACCTGATTTCTGCTTCATCTAGAATTGCAGTCTACAAGGATGATGTAAGCTTTAGCTGCTTGTAGGAAGCCATCTACAATAGGAGAAGATGGTGTTAACATGTTGAAAAAAATGAAGCTAAGATACAGAGAAGGAAGGAGCAAGAGAGAAAGAGAGAGAATAATGAGAAAGGTAGAGAGAGGTAGTTTTGTCTCTGGATCTAGCCAGGCCTGAATGTAGCACATTTTATATAAGCCGATACATTCTCTTTTTTGCTTATGCACATTTAAGATATGTTTCTTTCATTTATAGCCTAAAAGAATCCTAACATGCTAATTATAAGAGTTATTATGAGGGCCAAATAAAAATCTTTGAAAGCCCTTCATCAAACACAAAGTATAAAACCTGTGGGTCGCCTGGGTGGCTCAGTCATTTAAGTGACGGACTCTTGGTTTTCACTCAGGTCATGATCTCAGGGTCGTGAGATCGAGCCCCAAGTCAGTCTCTGCACCGGGTATGAGCCTGCTTAAGATTCTCTCTCTCCCTCTCTCTCTCTGCAACCCCCCCCGCCCTCTCTCTCCCTCTCTCTAAAAAAAAAGAGAGAAAAAATATGAACACTGAGGTAATGTTCTCCAGAACTAACCCTTTAATCTCTCCATTCATTTCAAAGTGCATAAATAGATTCTATTCCATGCAATTCCATGTCCTGAAGCCAGATGTCCTGTTGATGGGGCAAATCTTCAATCTTCCTTCTTTTGACATTAAGCTAACGTGTTTCATTTATTAAATTTCTCCATGAACTAAACAACAACCTGAAAAGATCTCTATGTTCTTTTTTTTTTTTAAAGATTTTATTTATTTGACAGAGAGATAGAGAGAGAGAACAAGTAGGCAGAGAGGCAGGCAGAGGGAGAGGGAGAAGCAGGCTCCCCGCCGAGCAGGGAGCCCGATGCGGGGTCAATCCCAGGACCCTGGGATCATGACCTGAGCCGAAGGCAGCTGCTTAACCAACTGAGCCACCCAGGTGCCCCAAAGATCTCTATGTTCTTTCAATACAGGTTAAAAATGCAGAGCTCCTCAAAGTTAGGTGCAACCAGCTTTTGGCATTACTTGATAATAAGAACCTTAAGGGAATCCCTGCTCCCTTGATGTTTTGCTTAAATCACCATGGAATGGCTCCTGCTTTGGATGATAGAATTCTCCGCCATTCACTGCCCTTGACTTCATCTGTGCTAAGATGAATCCATAACAGTGACATTCCCGGAATTCTGAGAGAGGGCAAAAACGTTGGCAGATGTTTTCTCCAATTAATTTCTCTATGTCTCTCTCTCTCTTCTGTGGGGGGCACAGGCAACTTAGAAAAAACCTTAACTTTTCCAAAGCATTTTTAGGAAGTCTTTTTGGAGTTCTGACTTACAGTTAGAACTGTAATTAGTTTTATTTTTTGCCCCCAAACTTGAAATATCTCTGCTGGAAACAGGGGACTTGGCCTTTTCTCCAAAAGTAGGAACATATTTGGAATATAATTAAGACATGTTGAAGATTTGAGGGGTGAAGTGACAGGCGCTGAAGTGGGATCTCAAAGCTTGCTGGATCTGAGCTTCCAGCTGATACAGGTGGTTTTGAGCCCTCCAGAAGCCATCCAGCCCAGCAATTGCTAAAAATTGATCTAGGGGCACTTGGGTGGCTCAGTCAGTTAAGCATCTGACTCTTGATTTCGGCTCAGGTCATGATGTCATCGGGTCATGAGATTGAGCCCTGTGTCAGAGCTCTGCTTGAGAATGAGGTCGGCTTGAGATTCTCTCTCCCTCGCCCCCTCCCCCCACTCACGCTCTCTAGAAATAAATAAATACAATAAATAAATAAATAAATATCTTTAAAAAATTGATCTATAGTCCATAGGTCTTCCTGATAAGCTACTTAATAACTGAAAAAAAAAATGCTGGTTTCCTAGATTGTCATTGTTACACATGGAGTCTCTTCCTAAAAACCTATTAGTTACTAAGTAGTTACTGATGCTTATTCAAATTTGACATCCAGAAACTAAATTTAGTGCACTATCTGAGGCCTGAGATTCAGTATCAGTTGACCATGTACCAGCTACACCAGTCCTGTCTCTATTCCTCCTTATTCCAGGAAAACCAAGTTCATGACCTACTTTGGGTCTTTGCACTTGCTGTTTCCTCTGCCTTAGAATGCAGCTTCTTAATTTTTCGCACATTTGGCTCCATCTTGCCACTCAGGTATCAGCCCAAATGACTCCTCAGGGATGTCTTCCCTGCTCACCTCATTAAAATAGCCACCCACTGGTCTCTCTTGGTCACCTTATCCTATTTTGTTTCATACATTGCTTTTTATGTTTATTGTCAGTCTCACCCCTGGAATTTCCCTGAGAACAAGGGCCTTGTTCATCTCTTTCACATCTATATCACCAGCTTCTAGAAACTACATCAAATGCGTGGGGGACACTCAGTAAGTATTCGCTGGATGAAAAAATCTGGCTTCCAGGCAACTTTACATAGTAGCTTGCAGATATTAGATTCTTCCTGGACATTGGTAGGAGGCAGCACAGGCGGACTATGGTGTTTTCTGCTGCACTAAAAAAATGATTGCAGGCTTTTTATTTCTTTTTAAGATTTTAAAAAAAATTTTATTTATTTATTTGACAGCGAGAGAGGAAACACAAGTAGGGGGAGTGGGAGAGGGAGAAGCAGGCTTCTCGCCAAGCAGGGAGCCCGATGCGGGGCTTGATCCCAGGACCCTGGAATCATGACCTGAGCCCAGGCACCCCCCTTTTTAAGATTTTATTTTTAAGTAATCTCTATACCCAACATGGAGTTCAAACTCACAGCCCCGAGAACAAGAGTCACAGGCTCTACTGACCAAGCCAGCCAGGCACCCTGATTGCAGGCTTTTTAAAAGGCTTAGAGTCACTAATCAAGAAGGCCTCTTCATTGTAGGGGTACCTGGCTGGCTCAGTAGGAAGAGTATGTGACTCTTGATCTTGGGACTGTGCATTTGAGTCCCACACCGGGTGTAGAGATTATGTAAATGAAAATAAAACTTAAAAAAAAATGGGTTCTTCATTGGAATTCATAGATGGGTTCTAGAGGCCTGTGAACCCTCTGAAATTTTATACATATTTTTCTGGGAAGAAATGTTCTTCTTATTCCCAGTGGGATGTGCAGTGCCCATCCAGTGCTTGGCTAAAACTGACTTGCCACTATTCTAGAGAGTCCAGCCCAATGCTGCTGCACCAAAGCACACACCTGCGCAAGCAGCATTTCTGCCTTTCCAGCTCAGGCATTCTTCATTCACACTCTGAGCAAGTTGCAAACTGAGTACTCTTATTTGCCTTTATGGGCTTTTAAAAAAACTGATTGTATATGAAAGAGATGCTTAAAACTACTGAAGTTCCTAGGAATTTTGTGGACAGAGGTGCAAAAATAAAGCAGAAAACAGGTTTGGAAAACTCTGATGACTTCTTTGTTGCCCCAAACTCTCTATGCTTGGATAACATAGGTATAACCAAGGCACTTCAAAGTAGTTTGCTTCTGCTGTCAGTCCTGTGGGTGGCTCCGATTTCAGGCCCTGGAGTCAGGTGGGCTCGTGTTCAAGTCCAGGCACACCCACTCTGTGTGATCACGCACAAGCTTCAGTTTCAGCATTACAAAATGGTGCACTAGGCTTGGAGGATTGGGGTGGGGGTACCAGATGCTGAGCACTGTTCTAGCTACTTTATACATATTAGCTCAGCACTATGATATAATATAATATAATATAATATAATATAATATAATATAATATAATATAATATATTCTCCTCATAAGAATCTCTAAGGTAGGTCATTTAAAAATCATTGCCATTTTATAGACTGGGAGACTGAGGCACAGAGGACCAAAGACACACAGCTATTAAATGTCCCGTACATACACAACTGCCCACTGCCCGACACAGAGTAGGCATGTCATCTGGACTCTGGAATTGCTGGAATGACTACATGGGAAGATGAATGTGGAACGTGAAGCTCAGTACAGAGCAGGCGTTGGATAGAGGTTACTGTTTCCTTGAGAGCAGTCCTCCTTGTTGGAATCGTTGGCAGCAGCACTAACACCACCGCCCCCCCCCGCCATGTAGCCTGATCCCAGAAGACATTATGAATATTCTATTTTTGTGGACCAAAATGTAATACGGGTAAACCCAGCTTGGACTGCAAGTTGTTTGTAAAACACATCTCTGTCCTTGTTGACAGTGACAAATGCAGCCCAAAGTGTGATGTGCAGTGTTCAGGGCAGAGGCTGTGGACTCCTCCCATCTGGTTGTATGGCATGATTTTGATTATGGTTCTCTAGTTATCCCTGCAATTACTTGGTTTATTCAATATTCTTTTTTTTTTTTTAAAGATTTTATTTATTTATTTGATTGAGAGAGAGAGAACAGGAGAGAGAAAGAGAGAGAGCACCAGTAGGGGGGAGGAGTAAAGGGAGAGGGAGAAGCAGACTCCCTGCTGAGCAGGGAGCCCAATATGGGGCTCAATCCCAGGACCCTGGGCAGATGCTTAACCAGTTGAGCCACCCAGGTGCCCCTCAGTATTCTTTTAGTAAACTTTCCCCCTCCTTATTTTTGTTAACTGTGTTCTTTGCTTGCAACTAAGGACTCGAGATTTTCATTGCATTTGAGAATTCATCCAACATTTACAGAGGAGGTACTATGTGATAGGCACTGGATACAGCAAAACATTCCTGCTCTCAAGGATCTTATCTGAAAATAGCCTTACCCTTCTTTTCCTTCTTTCCTGCAATGGGTCATCCAGCTCCTTCAACCTTTCCTAGGTGACGAGTTTCAGTTCCGTCACCCTCCTGGTCCCCGTCCCTGATGCTCTGTAGGTTGACAGAGTATTTGTGAGGAATCTTACATAGCAAGTACCAGAGACTCAATCAAATTGGATTAAGTTTAAAATATAAATATATATATATATAGGTTCAGGAAACTGAACATTTTAGGGCCAGTCAGCTTCAGGTTCGTCAGTGGCTCTGCACTTAGCGTGCTCGGGTTGCCATAACACATATTCCACACTGGGGGCTTATAAAACAGATCTTTACTGTCTCTGTTTTGGAGGCCAGAAGTTCCTGATGAAGGTGTGGGCAGGGCTGGTTCCCTCCGAGGCTGTGAGGGAGAATCTGCTCCATGCCTCTCTCGTACTTTTGGGTGGTTTGCTGACAATCTTTGGCATTCCTTGAAATGAGCCTACGTAAAATATTAAGTAGCAGAGAACGGACAGAATGCTCCCATTCGGTAGTCCACAAAATGAGCCTTATTTAATTCTTCCATGATAGAAGTTTCCTGGCTGAGGAAAAGCTCTCCTCAGGAAACTCGGGGTCTTCCCGAACTCCTCATCAGAAATAAGCAGTAGTTCCAGAAGTTGTCCCTTAAGTTACGGACCCCAGAGTACTCACATCTCCTCATGTAGCATTTACATCCCCATTTGCATTTTGAACCAAACTTTCTGGAAGCTCACTCACTCATGTGACAAGGTTCTCACAAGAAAAGACACTGTGCCTTGAGCACTTATTAATATTCATCATTATTTCTAAGTGAAGACCAGAATGAGATGATGTTATCAGGCATATAAAAATGCATTATGAAAAGTCACCAAATAATGCTCTGCAGAGGATGCACCTAAAGCTTTAAAGATACAGTCAGTACATTCTGCTCTACTAGAATCCCACTTGAGCTAATCCAGAAAGTGAGTAGAATTGCAGGTGGAAATGTATGTTAAATGAAGCACAATGGATACATGGAGCATAAAGGTTATTTGCAAATCTGGCTTTTGAATCATAATGGACCTGGTTCGAATCCTCCCTCCAGCCCTGTACTCTCTGGGCAAGTAACTAAACAGCTGCAAGCATCAGTTTCCTCATCTGCAATATGGAAATAAATATGTGTCCCTCATAAGGTGGTTTTGAGGATCAGATAGGTTAACCTATGAGATCATAATGGCAGAGCACCTGTCTATAAAAAACACTCAGCCAAATGGCAACCATTGTGAAGTTAAACAAACAAATAAACAAACAACTTTTTCCTTAAATAATTAGAAAACCATAAGTGCACAGGAACCTTTGGCTTGAACATGTTTAGGTAAATGGAATCTCTGAAAAACCACACCCGGAGATTTTTTTTTTTTTTTTCCATCTTGAAAGAGGTACCCTATCACATTGCAAAAGGCGTGTTTCATTGTGTGTTTAGTCTGTAGTAGAAGAGTAAGTTATACCTCTAAGTAACTGTTTTGAAAAGCCATCCATGCATACAGACTGTGCGGAGTTCTTTAAGAAAAAAACGGGAGCAAATATTCTGGCATCTTCCATTGCAACCGAGAAAAGTGTGGAGATGTTATATAAGCATAAAGGACTAAGGATGATGGACGCTGTTCCAGCCAGAAGGGGAAACACAGAGGGAGTTTGTGGATGGTGGCGTCCTTTCTGAGTGACAGGCCTGGTTTCCTATAGTCCACCACTGCTGTAATATAAATTCAGAAGACATCTTGGAGCCTAGTAAATCAAAAATACATTTGAACCTTATTGATTAAATAAAAAAATCAAATCAGTCTTCTGCTGAAACCTATTTGCAGTTACAGGATATTACCTGAATTTTGACACCATGGAGGAAAAAAATGCCAACTAAAAACAGGGCGTTAAGAGTTTAGAAGGTCTTAGACTTTTTATATTTACTTGACTCACCTTGTCAAAGTCTAACATCACATTATACCTAACCAGTAAAGTAAGCGGTATTACCGTGGACAGGAATCAAAGGACACCTTAATTGTCCTTTTTCTTAAGGGCTCCTCATAATTTTATAGGATCTGATGAGGATTTCATTTTTGGTTGCCTTAATTGGGGAAGGAGTAAAAGGTGATAAGATGGGGTGAAGGGGAAGATGCTAAGAAATTTATCCCCCCATACCCATAAAGCATGAAAGGGAAGAGGTGTCCAGTCTCTTTTTGTTCAGATAATTGACCTTATTATTCTGATGATTAATGACCTGAGATCTCCTTCTAGCCCCATAATTTTGTAATTCCAAGATTAAAGTCTCTCTCCAGCTATCAAGGCAATTAAGGTAAGGATTACACTCGGGCCAAAGTGAGATTACGGTCAGAGTCATCCAGATAATTACTATAATCCTCTGCTTCCCTTTGGCACTGGAGGCCTGGCATGTTTAATCGAAAGAAAGGCCCTCTTGAGTGAGTGAGTGGATGGTTCGCCGGGTTCACTGAGAATTGCAGCTATGCTGGGCAAACCACAGTGACTGTCAGCTAATGCGGTGTCTGCCCTGCAGAACTGGGGAAGGGCTGACATAGCTGGGCTGAACGCAGTAGAGAGTCTTTTTTTTATTATTCTTATGTTAATCCCCATACATTACATCATTAG
>NC_138369.1:28622596-28644301 GCF_054177405.1 Leptonychotes weddellii
GGCTGAGCCAGTCAGGCACCCCTGTCATATATTTTAAAGAAAATATTTGAAGAAAAGCTTACAAAATGTTAACTTGTTCATTTGGGTTGGAAAGTATGAAGGCATTTGTTATATTTTTCTCTACCACACATTTAAAATTTTTCCCAAATTCAAAAGTAAAAGCAATTTTAAATGTTCTAATAAAGTTCAGTGAATTCAAAGCCTTGAAAAAGAATAGATGACCTACACAAACTCAGTCCCAAACCATAATAGGTAATGCCAATTTGAAATATATTCTTCCAGATGTTTTTTTTCTAACTTAGTATCGTTGACTTGAAATGTAGCTTTTAATCTTGCTGTCCTCAGGAGCTCAGAACTTCTTCTATTGTTGACTATGGTAACCAGGGAGGAAGTACTGTTAACAGAGAAATGTTACATGATTACAAATAGCCTTCACTAAATTTGTAAACTAAACCTACAGTTTGGAATCTCGTGCATGGCTGCAACTTGGTATTATTTCGTATTATTTTTTATTAATACATGTGTTGGGAGACAAGAGAACATTCTGATAAATACTCATGAAATGTGCCAGATCGATGCATATTTAGAGTATCTATTTGCACAAAGCAATAATGTGAACATATGGCTCACAAGTTTCTGAAGCCGGATACTGTTAGATAGATTGATGCTGGTAATTTATCATGTGCCGCTAGAAGCAGAGAGATGAATTGGAAAACCCTTTAATGGCTTCTGGCATCCAGGCAACAAACCTTTCTGGCCTTTCTCTCTTTGCCCTCAGACTCATCAGCATCTCTGTGAAGTAGGATTCAAGGATGAAGTCAATATGAAACTTTCTAAGTTTTCAGAAACAGACCAAGGGCTTGGTTATAAACCGACCTAAACACAAAACACTGTAGGGATAAAACCACAATTCATTTTCCTCTGAGGCTTTTTAAAGGGACCTACAGCTTTGCATCCGGCCACTCTTTCTCTTTGTTTCTCTTCTCCCCAAACCCTGACCAGGGAGTCGGGAATAATGGCTTCTAATGGCTGAGGGGAGATGGCGGTGAGCATGTGGCAAAGCTATGGGAGTGATTTGAAAACTCTTGACTCCTTCAGACCTGCCAGCGCCAGAAACTATAAATAGGAATGCTTGGCAAGAGGGGAAGAAGGGACAGACCTCTGAATGCTCTTGAGCAAGAGGGAGAGAGCAGGAGTATCTTAAATATTTGGTACAAAAGCCACTTCATCCTTTACAGCAGAGCTGCTTGGCCTTATGGGAGGGCATTTATCTGAGCAGGGCTCAAAGTTGAGAAATTTTGCTGCAGTGACTACTGGGGACATGATGGGATTTTTAAAAATCCCTCTTTGGGGGGAAAAGTAGACAACCTTTTTGATTTTGGGGATGTCTATTAGGGACTGAGTTATGCCCCTCCCCCAATCCATATAGTGATACTCCCACGCCCAGTGTGAGATAGGGCCTTCAGGAGGTGATTAGTGTTAGATGAGCGCCTAAGGGCGAGGCCCTTACAAGAAGAGCAAGAGACACCAGAGATCCCATTCCCTCACCTGGAGCACGGGGAAAAGGCCGAGGGAAGACACAGCAAGAAGGCAGCAGTCTGCAAGGCGGGAAGGCAGGCCACGCCAGAACCCAACCCCGACAGCGCCTTGATCTCACACTTCCAACCTCCAGAACTGTGAGAAAAGACATCTCTGCTATGCAAGCCACTCAGTCTGTGAGGGGACGTAGACAACGTTGCTTAACACTGGGAGGCAGATTTCATTTTGTTTGGGTCTGTATGCACTGGGTCTGTTTGCATGGGTCTATATGCACCAGGTACATATCAAGGTCTGAGCGGTAGCAGAGTGGTGAAGACACTTGGCCGTTGGACTCCGAAGGGCCTTCTTCAAATCCCAGTTGACCACTTACTAGGTGTGTGACCTCCAGCAAATGACTGTCCCTCGGTAGGTTTCTTCGCGTGTGGAAGGGAACTAATAATAGTTTACAGTGCGAGATTGTCGGGGGGCTGAGTCCTCTAATGCATGGGGAGTGTGCCACAGTGGCTGGCAAATAGCCCTCTGCAAAAAGCCAACTCCCGCTCCAAGGCGGAGGGCCTCCCAGCGTAGAGTGCGTCCCGCTCACGAGACACTTACAGAGCCATCATTGCATCTGATTTTTAGAGTAATCTTATGAGAGTCGTTGGGAAGGCAATATGACACCCACTTGAGGGAAGACGAAACCCAAATTCAGAGAGGCCAAGAAACCTGCCCAAGCTCAAATTTCTAGTAAATCGAATAAATCAAGGAGAGCTAGGCTCCAAATGAAGGTCCCCTGACTCCCAGTTCAGTGCTCTCCTCACTAAATTTGCTGTCTGAATTCCTCTCTTCCCCCCTCATTCCCTCCCTTCTCGTCTTTTCTCTTCAAACACGCATCAAGTTTCTTTTTTTTAAGATTTATTATTATTATTTATTTATTTGAGAGAGAGAATGAGAGAGAGAGAGGGGAGAGGGGCAGAGGGAGAAGAGACTCCCCGCTGAGCAGGGAGCCCCAACGCATCAAGTTTCTATCACGTTCCAGGCCCTTCCCTGTCTTCCCCTGGACTCCTGTGTTTCTTGTCTCTTTATTCATTTCCACCTGGATGGATGTGAGCGTGCGTGCGTGCCTGGGAGTGCGCCTGCACGCCCACGCTCCAGCTGTCATTCTCACGGGATGACCCTCTGCCTTGTGTCTCTTCTCCTTCCTTACCTGCCAGGGTTTTTAGCTCAAAGAAGTCAACACTCAGCTTTCAAGGACATATTATAAATAGAGCCTTAACAGCCAACTCTCTTTCCTTATCTGAAAACTGACACCAAGCCCTGGCAACCAGGACAAAAAGAAAGAGAACAGGGTCAGTGGCGGGGCAGATAATCAATATCCTTAAGTGATACGAGAACAGAGAATCCCAAAGGGGAGGTGGGAGGAGACCTGAAAATGACAGCCTGAGAAAGTCTGCTGGGCTCTCCCAGGGAGCGAGGGGTGGGGCATTGTTTCAAACAGCAGGTTCCATATTACATTTGTGTTTTAATTAAAAAAATCTAATTGGTTTTATTTGGTGATTCATGAATTGGGTGGCATCCCATCTAACAAATATGAGGGTGCTCCCCATATTACAATTTTTATATTTGGGGGAAAAAAACAAAAAACAAAAAAATCTCTTATTCTCATAGTACAAATGACTAAAACGAAAACTCTGCCAAATCTTTGACCCCTGAAGCCATGTAGGAGTTGCAGCATGTCCCAATGGGACAAGAGGTGGGCTCTGAATTGTGAGGTGAGGTCATTACCCTGCAGTTTTGGCCATTTGGGACAGGAATTCTAAAAGTGGAGAAATGCCTTAATGCAGAGTCGTCAGAAGAGAAGCAGGGCCAGGCAGTTGGAAGGAGTCAGTGCCGGAAAGGTTCCCATAGAGTTTTAAAAGACCATCAAATCCAACCCCTCTGTTTTACAGTTGAGGCAGCTGAGGCGCAGAGAGAAGTCACTGGCATTGAGGGCTGATAGCCATAGCCAGATATGCCTCACCCAGCCCTTGCTTTGCCCTGAAAGTGGGGGCATATAGTGAAAGACCAGAGACTCTCCAAGAAGTCATCTTCATGTCTAATATAGAGAATTGAAATGTGCCTTTAGGAGGCTGGGACTGACCCCAGGGTGCTGGCTCAATGATCCTGAAGGAAGAGACTGGAAGGACTGCAGGAACACAAAAGCAGACTCATCCTGCTATTCCAGGTGGCTTCTATGAATCCAAGGTTCTTCAGGTAGGTCCTTCCAAAGACCTGAAGTAGTGGTTTGGACAGAAAGGGATGTGTATGATCTTGAAGCAGCTGTTGGCTTCTGTACAAATAAAAAATGCCTCTTTAGGGAATCTTTTTAAAAAGATTTATTGATAGAGAGAATGTGTGCATGAGCAGGGGGAGCGGCAGAGGGGGAGGGAGAGGAGAAGCAGACTCCCTGCTGAGCAGGGAGCCCGACATGGGGCTCCATCTCCCAGTGAGGAGATCATGACCTGAGTCAAAACCAAGAGTTGGTTGGGACGCGTGGGGGCTCAGTCAGTTAAGCATCTGCCTTTGGCTCAGGTCATGATCTCAGGGTCCTGGGATCGAGTCTTGCATCGGGCTTCCTGCTCAGCAGAGAGTCCACTTCTCCCTCTGCCTCTGCTCCCCCTGCTTGTGCGCTCTCTCTCTCCCAAATAAATAAATACATTCTTTAAAAAAAAAAACAAAGGGCGCCTGGGTGGCTCAGTCGTTAAGCCTCTGCCTTCGGCTCAGGTCATGATCCCAGGGTCCTGGGATCGAGTCCCACATCAGGCTCCCTGCTCAGCGGGAAGCCTGCTTCTCCCTCTCCCACTCCCCCTGCTTGTGTTCCTGTTCTCACTGTCTCTCTCTGTCATATAAATAAATAAAATCTTTAAAAAAAAAAAAACAGACGCGCAGCCAACTGAGCCACCCAGGGCCCCTAGGGAGTAAAGTTTTTATCTATCCTGCACAACAAACCACCCCAAAAGTGATGGTGACCCTCATCCTCACACTTACCTTGAGTCTGACCCACACCCTGACCATTAGCCTGATGCTGAACCTAATCCTTTCTTTGACCATTACCCTAAACCTGTCTCTGATCTTCACCATGTCTCTGAGCCTGATAGGCTGACCCTCATCAAGACCCTTACCCTGATTTTGAGCCTCACACAGAATGAGACCCTCAACCTGACTTTGACTCTGGTTTTCACTCTGATAGAACATGACCTAGTCCTTCACCTTGTCCTAACACTACCTTGACTTTTAGCCTGATGCTTGCCCAGATTTTGGTCCTGACTCTGACATTGACATGGACTGACTCTCACCTTTACCCTGACATTGAACTTGTCCTCCATACAGATTCTGACCCTGACACTGATCCTAACCTTGATCCTGAAACTTACCTTATCCCAACTTTCACCCTGACCCTGACCCTCGCCATATATCCCTGTACCTGACTATGGCCCTCACACTGACACTGACCCTTATCCTGGTGATGATTCTAAACCTTTTCCTCACACTCCCTCTGAATCTGATCATAATCCTCACCCTGATGGTCACAGAGACTCAGATCCTGAATTTGACCCTCACCAAGATCCTAACCCTGACCTTAACTCAGACACTCAACAAAATTCTCTTCCTGAATGAACTCTGACCCTTAACTTGAATGTCACACTGACTCCTACCATAATCCTGAGTATGACTCTGAATTTGATGCTGAATAAACTCATGACCTTGAACTTGGCTCTCACCCTCACCCTATCTTCATCCTGAACTTCACCCTCACTTTGTCTTTGAACCTTACTTTGAACATAACACTGATCTAACCTTGACCCTGACCTTCATTATGACCCTGACTTTTACCTTCATCCTACCAAGACTCACCCTAACACTGGCTCTGACTTTCCCACCCCTGAGCCTTACCCGAACCTGATTCTCAACTTGCCCCCACCTTTCACCTCACCCTAATTATCACCCTACCTTGAAAACCTTAAGCAGACCCTGACCTAGACACTACTCTTACACTGACTCAGATCCTGAACTTGATCCCAAGCCTTACCTGATCCTCACCTTTACTCTGATTTTCACCATGTTCTCAGGCTGACAGTGACTATGAATACCATCAAACTAGCCCTTACTCTGACCCGTTACTTCTCTCTGTGACTTGCCCTTAACCCTTACTCTGACTTAACGCTTAACCCTGACCCTCTCCTTGAATTCTTATTCTCACCATGTCTACAACCTTGACCCTAATCCACATTGTACACAGAACCTTCCCTTCATTAAACAGACATACTAAATCTGTACTTGACCCTGACCTTCAGTCTCACTCTGATCTTACCCTGACTCTGACCCTAACATTGACATTTACCCTGATCCAGACCCTCACTCTGACAATGCACTTGACTTTGACCCTCACTTTAGTCTGAATCTCATCCTTACATTCATCCGACTCTGACCCTGATGACTGGTCTGAACTTGGTTCCAACCTCACTTTTATCCTTAACTTAAATCTCACTCTAACTCTGAAAAGTAACCTGATCATGATTGTCACCCTGACACTCACCATTATCCTGACCCTCACATGACGCTAATCCTGACCTCCTGTGACCCTGAAATTGACTTTTTACCTTGACTGTCACCTGGATTATGAACTGCACATTAACTTTCCCAAGACTTACCTGACCATAACCCTTACTTTGACCCTCACCCTAAATGTGACCCTCATCTTTGAGACTGACTGGACTCTAGCTGAACCTGCCCCTGGACATCACCATGATGCCAACTCTCACCTTCACCCTGAACCTATCCCTCACCATATGCCTGAGGCTGGCCCTCACAATGACCCAGACCCTTATGCTGTCTCTGACCTTCACTATTACCATGACTTTGACCTAGAACCTTACTTTCATGACTGAATTTGAGCTTGAAACTCAACTGACCCCAAATTTCACCATCAGCCTGATCCTATCCCTCACCATAATCTTATTGCTGACTCTAACCTGCATCCTTAACCTTATTCTGACCCTCACCATGTCCATGACTCTTCACTTGACCCTGACCCTCACTCTGACTCTACCCCTCACCATGATCCTGATACTGGCCCTTACCTGCAACTTCAGCCTTATTCAGACTTAGATCCTCACCCTCACCTTGTCCCCAACCCTGCACTTGACTTTGACTTTCACTGGGAACTTAAACCTCAATTCAACAAGACCATCACCCTGTTCTGACCCTGATGCTCACCCTGATACCGAATCTGGCTCTCATTCCTACCCTGACACTCACCCAGATAGTGACCTCCACCTCTGCCCTGTCCCTGAGGCTGACCCTGACCCTTAATACTATGACACCCTCTGACTCTGACTCCTACTTTGATCCTTACCTTGACCCAGATTGTCATCCTGATCTTGACGCTGATTGTGAAGCTGACATTCCGCTGACCCTCACCATGGCTGTCCTTAACTGTGACTATCCCTGAATCAGACTTCAAATCTGATTCTCACTCTGATCCTAATGCTCATCTCTACCTTTTTCATGACCCTTATCCTCAATGTGACAATGACTTTGATGTCACCCTGACACTGTATCTGACTTCCTTACACCTCAAATATTACACTGTCCTTGATGATCAACCTGACCCTGACCCTGTTCATTATTCTGAAACTGACCAATACTCTGACTTTGATCTTTATGCTACTCTCACCCTGAACTTGACCCTTACCCTATGTGACCCTGATTCTCAACATGACCCTAATCCTGATCATACCTTGATTCTTACCTCACACTGACACTGAATCTGATTAGAATTCTCATCCTGACCCAGATCCTCATGCCATCCTTTCCTTGAACAATGACTATTACCCTGAGCCTCATCTTTACTTTCACCTTGACCCTAATCCTAACTTTTACCCCGACCCTGAACTTCATTCATGTGTTTACCCTCACTCGTAACATAACCCTCACATGGACCCTCACCCTGACTCTGACAATGACCTTGATACTCAACCTGACTCTCACCATGACCATCACCTTGACACTGATCCTTAAATCTACACCCCCTCACTTGACCCTGTAGCAGACCTTCTCTTCTCCTTCATCCTGACACTAATCCCCTCATAGACCCCGACCCTCAACTTGATCCTAATGTATACTCTTACTCAGATCTTTTTTTTTTTTTTAAGATTTTAGTTTTAAGTAATTTCTACACCCAATGTGGGGCTCAAACCCACAACCCTGAGAGGAAGAGTCGTACACTCCAACTAAGCCAAACAAGCACCCCTCACTCTAACCCCCATCTTGATCCTAACACTGATCCTGACTCCCCCCATGATCCTAAAGCTCACTGTCATCATGACCCTGACCCTCAATCTCACCCTATGACTCTTTCTCTGACCCTCAACATGATTCTAACTCCCATAATGGTTCTTATAATGGTTCTGGCCTTAAAAATGATCTAAATAGGGGCACCTGGGTGGCTCAGTCAGTTAAGCGGCTGCCTTCGTTTCAGGTCATGATCCTGGGGCCCTGGGATCGAGCCCCACGTCCGGGTCCGTGCTCAACGGAGAGCCTGCTTCTCCCTCTCCCTCTGCCTGCCACTCTGCCTACTTGTGCTCTCTCTCTATCTCTCTGTCAAATAAATAAATAAAAAATCTTAAAAAAAAGACCTAAGTATTCCACGTTGAGTTTGAACATGAAATCTTGTACATTTACATGCTAGTTTCAACTAGATTTCTTATAACTAGCTAAAAGAACATGCTTTAAAAATCTATGCATAATTCTGAACTTGCTTACACTTGTATGCACGTCTTTAAACATGATGCTTTGACTGGTATTAATATGGTCTATGTCAAAGTAAGAAAGGGCATTTTAGGAGAACATGTTCTCGTTGATTTGCCTCAGATAAAGCATAGGTTAATTCTAGCAGTTAGTAAAAAAATTCTGTAGAGACTAATGTCTGATTTCTTCTTTAATGCTAAGTCTGTCCAAGCAAATATGATTTCCAAGGATATTTGCTTTAACTCACAATAAGAAGTTACTGTGTACATAACAATGTGTAAATCTGAACTCATTTTCACATATATGGCTTGGATCCCTCTTCTTCTAATTCACAGGAAGAAAGTGCAGTGAATGTGCAGATGAATGCAGATAAATGTATCTGAGATGTTCTTTTTTTTTTTAAAGATTTTATTTTTATTTATTTGACAGAGAGAGACACAGCGAGAGAGGGAACACAAGCAGGGGGAGTGGGAGATGGAGAAGCAGGCTTCCCGCCGAGCAGGGAGCCCGATGTGGGGCTCGATCCCAGGACCCTGGGATCGTGACCTGAGCCGAAGGCAGATGCTTAACGACTGAGCCACCCAGGTGCCCCTATCTGAGATGTTCTTGGTCATACCTTACATACATCTCTATGTAGGCAAACAGAAGTAGAATTGAAAAAAACTGTATTAGTGCAAAGAAGCTCGGTCTCAGACATTTCTCTTAAAAGAAACTCCTTAGTGCTTCTTCGAGTAAATGGAGATGAACACAAGCATGGATCAATGTGTGCCATTCATCTCCAAGGCACATCCTTACTGTGAGGTACAACAAATGAGGAAGAATCTAAGAACAGTGGTGAAAAGAATCCGTACTAATATAAACAAGCTCAGTCGCAGACATTCCTGTCAAAAATAACCCCTTATTGCTTCTCAGAGTAAAGCAAGATAAACACAAGGACAGAAAACACATTTCAAAACACGTTATTAAAAAGAGAAAAACAGATAAAAATACAATGTTTACCAAACATAGTTTTAATTTACACTTTGTTCTTAAAATGTCTGTGGATTAGCAAAATATGCAAATAACTTTGGATAGCAATACATATAAATTCGTATTTGCCTTCTCAAAGCTTTTGATCAATGTGAAATAAATGCTCATTAAAAAAATTAGCTGGTGGTTTTTAACTTTCTGCCCTCTAGGTCTGTCTCACATCTAGAGAAAAAAAAAAGAAAAGAATGATTAAAACAAGTATTTGGTGTAGGTAGTTGATTGTACTGGGTACAAGCATTGCAGAGAGATACAAGTGTGTGTATAGGATGTGATTTTCTGTTTATTTTTAACAGTTATGTAGTTCATTCACATAATAAATTTAAGATGATGTATTGTTTTATTTATTATTTTGACAATTTTATTTTAAAGCTATAGTTTAAAATAATATATAATTATCTAATATATAACAATAAATAATTATCTATATGTCTGATATCTATATATGTATATCTTTTTTTTTTTTTAAAGTAAGCTCTTTGCCCAGTATGGGGCTTGAACTCACAACCTCAAGATTAAGAGTTGCATGCTCTACCAACTGAGCCAGCCAGGTGCCCCATGTATCCTGATAGTTCTTGATGCAGACAATTTGTTACGTAAGTAATGTGCCCAAAGAGTAAAATTAGAATTTGAGCCTTTTGTGTAAAACGACTTATTTTATGCCCAGATCAGAAGTTCCTTTTTTGTCACCCGCTATTCACTATTGGTTAATATTAATGCTCATGCTTTTTGCATGTTCTTCCATCATTTTCTTAGCTATTCTCTTGGACACCCTTGATCTAATTTTATTTATTTAAAGTTAAATGTTATCACAGAGTTAAATTCACCCTTTAGACGTTGACAACTTCCAGAAATTAAGTCCCTTACTGGGGTTGCCAGCTCACAAAAAATAAAAGTGCCAATATTTATACCGATGGTAAATGTGCTTTTGAGGTAGCCTACAAATTCAGAATGAAAATCCTATATAAATTGGACATCAAAGAATTTTAGATGCTTTGCTATTACCTAAGAAAATAGCTATAATAAAAATAAAAGGTCAAAGGCAAAAAAGACCTATAATCTGACAGCAATGCTTCGGCTGACCACTATGTTAAACAATGTTAACCGAGATAAATATAATCACACAGGCAAGAACAGTCTTGGAGGAATTCAAAGAGGCTGTTACTGTGGGAAAGAAATCTTTAATTCAATTTAAGATGCTCACCGCACCTCAGATGGCTGATTATACCAGAACACTTGAAAATGGAGTTTAATGGGGCGCCCGGGTGGCTCAGTCGTTAAGCGTCTGCCTTCGGCTCAGGTCGTGATCCCAGGGTCATGGGATTGAGCCCGGCATTGGGCTTCCTGCTCCGCGGGAAGCCTGCTTCTCCCTCTCCCACTCCCCCCTGCTTGTGTTCCCTCTCTCACTGTGTCTCTCTCTGTCAAATAAATAAATAAAATCTTAAAAAAAAAAAAAAGAAAGAAAAGAAAATGGAGTTTAACAAACATTCTTCATGATATTACCCATTAAAAAAAAAAAAGACAAATCAGCAACAATATTCAACACACTGGTGGCCTAATTTTAGGTGTAGCTGCCACAGATGTTTTCAAAGCAAGTCTTACCTGGCAATCATGCATTCCTGATAAAATGGGCAAGGTGGGTCATGGACAGGAACCAAGGACCCTGTGGACAGTTCCAAATGGACTTCATACTCATACTTTCTGCAACAAATTAGAAATATGTTCTGTTTATTGTGTATTTATTCTCAGGGTGCACTGAAGTTTTACCTTGCTATATAAAGCTACTCCCATACTTGGGGAGGGATAAATGGCGTGGTTTTGCTTTCCCACCTGGGAAATTCTCACCTCCCTAATGACAGAGACATTCATTTTACTAGTACTGTAAGTACTTTTACATAGAAACTTCACTGTCCTTGTCATCTCCAAGTCCTCGAGACATATAGAAAGAACAGAACTTTAAAGTAAAATTAACAAAGTTCTCAAAAATCCTTCAACTTCCACAACCCAAACTACCATCAGCTTCCCAATCTATAAAATCAACCTTTTCTGGGACTCCCATGTTTTGTCCTTATTCTGCAGGGGTGAAACTCCCTCAGGTCAACCTGGGGTCCAACTCTGCCACTCGCCCATTCCTCCCTTTTCTTTTCTATAGACGTAAAAGTCACCCAGAGAATAGAAATTTTAAAACCATCCAGCTTTCTTAAAAATAAGCAGTTATCTCCCATGACTTTCAAATTTTGAAAAGCCAAAAACAAGGTATTCTTTTTTTTTTTTTTAAGATTTTATTTATTTATTTGAGACAGAATGAGAGAGAGAGAGAGAGCACATGAGAGGGGGGAGGGTCAGAGGGAGAAGTGGGCTCCCCGCCGAGCAGGGAGCCCGATGCGGGACTCGATCCAGGGACTCCAGGATCATGACCTGAGCCAAAGGCAGTCACTCAACCAACTGAGCCACCCAGGCGCCCCCAAAAACAAGGTATTCTAACACGGGCCAAGCTGACTCCTCAGGGTCTGTGCCCATGTGTGCATTTGACTTGTCAGTGCCTTTTAGCCAGACCAGGAACATACCTGGAATTGGATAAATTGGGCTTGTTAGTTGCACTGGGGGAGAATGCACCCACTGGGAACCATGTGGTGTCTCCATAAGAGGGTGTTAGAAAGTACCTATTATAGAATTTGGTCTTTAATCAGGTGATTTTAGGAAGGCCTAAGGAAATGCGGGTTTGCTCTAGATTGGGTGTTGTTAGAAAGTGGGGCCAATTCTATGATTGGGTACTTTGTGGTTACACAAACACATACTTAGGTAATTTAAAGTTTTTAACTATAAAGTTTAAAAAATTTTTTTTTTAAGATTTATTTATTTATTTGAGAGAGCAGGAGCGGGAGGGTCAGAGGGAGAGGGAGAGAGAATCCAAAGCAGACTCCATGCTGAGTGCGGAGCCCCACGCAGTGCTGAATCCCACGACCCCAAGATCATGACCTGAGCTGAAACCAAGAGTCAAATGCTCAACTGACTGCACCACCCAGGTGCCCCTAAAGTTTTTAACTATAAAGCTTAAAATATAGTTTTCAGTAAATTAAATAAAGCAATATATATAGTTTTAAATTTACTATGTGGATGCACTGCAACAACTTTCTACAATAAAGCAGTAGAAAATCAAGTAGAAGCTCTCTGTAATTTTTGTACCCACTATAATCATCTATATATATTAATTATCTTTAATTGAAGGAATCATTCATTTCTTTCTTTTTCTATAGACATAAGTGACACCTAGAGGACAGAAAGTTAAAAACCATCCAGGTAATTTTTTGAGCACTATCTCATATTAATTAAAAATTTTGAGGAGGTGAGTACAAACATATATGTATTATCATCCAGAGGCATTTGCATATTTTAATTCACTGGTATTTTAAGAAACAAGGGGGTCAATTAAAATTATGGCTTGTAAACAGTGTTTTATGTCTTCTTTTTTTCTGCAAGTAAGAATGTGCCTTTGAAATGAATGTGTTTTGCTGTCCTGATGTTTATTTCAGTTTAAGGAACAATAAGGACTTTCTTATCAAAGGAATGTCAGAGGCTAAGCCAGTCTGCATGAACATGAATTGTTTGCAATACTACTTCTTGTTTGCCTAAACTGAGACCTATGTAAGATTTCTGTGAGAAAAAAGACCCCCAAAACTCAGAAACACACTTCATCTCAAGTTCTTTGTCTTCCTATGAGTTATAACAAGGTGAGGGTAATCTATACCGTATATGTGAAAACGAGCACATACTTACACATTGTTTTCACCCTAACTTCTCCTTGCAAATTAAGCCTATACACCTGCAAATTGTATGTATGCATACAGACAAGCAGTGAAAAAGAAACCAAGCTCAGAACCAAACATTCGTCTCTAAAGAGAATTCTTTTTTTTTTTGGTAGATTTATTTATTTACTTGAAAGAAAGTGAGAGAGAGAGAGCAGGGGAGGGGATAAGGGGGAGGGAGCGAATCTCAAGCAGACTCCCTGCTGAGCCTGGAGCCAGACTCAGGGCTCCATCCCATGACACTGAGATAGTGACCTCAAGGTCACAACCTGAGCCAAAATAAAGAGTCAGATGCTCAACTGACTGAGCCACCCAGGCACCCCTCTAAAGAGAATTCTTAATGATGGTTGAATTAACTCTGAGTGTTGAACCCGTGTGCTACCTGAGGTAAATCAATGAGAACCACATGTTCGTCTCAACTGTTCTTTCTTATTTTGAAGCGGACCATATTAATGCAAATCAGAACAGCATATTTGAAAACATGGGGTACAAGTGTAAGTTCAGAAGTATACACAGTTCTCAAAAATACATTCTTATCATGAGTTACCAAGGAATCTAGATGAAACTAGAGTATAAGTATGCGATATTTCATATTCAGACTCATCTTGATGATGACGAGGCTCACATCAGAGCCAGAGGTCATAACAGAGGTCAAGGTCAGTAGCGGGGTCAGTGTCAGCCTCTGGTCAGGATCAGGGTGTTGATCCAGTATTTCACGACAATAGGGAGTGTCAAGCTCAGGATGAGGGTAGGGTTCAGGTCAGGGTCAGGATACTGATGAGGGTAATAGCCAAGCTTTTTGTCAGAGAGAAGGTAATGGACAAGTGGAGGATGATAATTAAGGATCAGTGTCGTGTTGAACGTGAGCTTCATGGTCACAGTAAGGGTCAGGATCAGTATCAGGATCAGGGCCAAAGTGCGTGTCAGGGTCAAAATAGGATCACAGTCAGTGAAAGGTTTATTGTCAGAGTGAGGGTCAAAGGATAGTCAGGTACAGTGTCAGGGTTAGTAAAGTCAGAGTCAGGGTAGGGGTGAGTATACTCTTATGGTGGGTGTCCAGGTGATAGGGTCAGGTTAAGAATCAAGGTTACTCTTATTTACTTATTTATGAGAGAGAGAGAGAGAGACAGAGGGAAAGCGCATGCATGCACACAAGTGGAGGGAGGGGAAGAGGAGGAGAGGGAGAGAGAGAATCTTAAGCAGGCTCCAGCGCAGAGGCTGACATGGGGCTTGATCTCACCACCCTGAGATCATGACCTAAGCCAAAACCAAGAGTCGGATGCTTGAATGACCAAGCCACCCAGGCACCCCAAGAATCAAGGTTACTCTTAGTGTCACTATAGGTCAGGATCAGAATGAGGGCCAAGTAAGGGTCAAATTATAGGTGAAGATTAGTGTCAGTTTCAGGAACAAGGTGAGTGTTAAGATCAAGGACAAGGCGGAATATAGAGTCAATGTTTAGGAGAGAGTCAAGGTGAGGGTCAGGGTCATTCAGTATCAATGTGAGATAAGAGTCAAGGTATAATTAGAGTCCCAGTCAGATATAGTCATGATTAGAGTCAAGGTTGGGTAAAGGTCAGATCCAGGGTGGGGATCAACATTGGTGTCAAGATCTGTGTATTGTAAGGGTCAGGGTCAGGTTGAGTGTCAGTCAAGTAAGGTACAAGGGGTGAAGAGGTCAGAGACAGTGTCAAGGCAATGTCAGGGTCAGAGTCAGATTGAGCATGAGGGTCCTGAAGAAGGTAAAGGTGAGGGTCAGGATGAGGGTCTGATGCAGTGTCATGGTCAGGGTGAAGGTCAGATCATGATTAGGGTAAGGGTCATATTGAGAGTCAGTGTCAAGTCAGCTCAGGGTGAGGGTCAAGATCAGGGTGATGATCAGGTTCAGATGATGGTCAAAGTAAGAATCATAATCAGGGAGAAGCTGAGGGTCAAAATGAGTGTGAAGGTTAGGGTTGTCTAGGTGGCTCAGTTGGTTAAGCATCTGCTTTCGGGTTAGGTCATGATCTCGGGGTCCTGGGATTGAGCCCTACATCGGGCTCCGTGTTCAGTTGGGAGTCTGCTTCTCCCTCTCTGCTCCTCTCCCTGCTTATGCACTCTCTCTGTGTGTCTTTCTCCAATAAATAAATAAAATCTTTAAAAAAAAATGAGTGTGAAGGTCAGAGTCAAGGGAGAGTCAAGGTAAGGGTCAGTGTCAAAATGTCAGGATAAGGACGAGAGCCAGTTTCAGCTTCAGGATTAGCAACTGGCCAAAAGTGAGGGTCAAGATTAAGATGAATGTCAAGGAAAAGGAATAGGATAAATAAAAGATCAAGCTGAGATTGAAGGTCAGGGTCAAATGCAGAGTCAGGGACATAGTAAGGGTAAGAATGAAGTTGAGAGTGTATGTGGTGGTCATTGTTAGGAAAATGGTGAGGCATAGGATAGGGGTGAGGGTGAAGGTGAGGGTCAGGTAAGTTTTAAGGCCAAGTACAAGGTCAGGATGAATGTGATAGTAAACTTCTAGGTTAGGGTCAAGGTCATGTGAGGTAATTGAGGTAATTATGAAGATCACTGGGAATGTCAGGTGTACAGTGTGTATCAGAGTCAGATTCAGAGTAAAGGTCAGTGTAAGGGTAAGCATCAGGTACACAATAAGGTCAGATTGAAAATAAGAATGTTAGGGTTAGGCCATGGTGAAATTCAGGGTCAGGTTTAATATAATGGTCACCATCAAATTGAGTGTTATAATAAGAGTTAGGGTCATTGTGAGTGTAAGGGTCAGGGTAAAGCATTAGGGTTAGGATAAGTCTCAGGGTTAGCTTCAAGGTCAGATCAACATCAGATTGAGGGTCAGCTGCAGTGTCAGGGAGGATCAGGGTTAAGGTTAGCTTCAGGTTAAGGATAAGAATGGGTTGGAATCATCGTCAGAGTGAGCAACAGAATCAAGGTCAATGTGAGTGTAGGTTTCAGACTTGGATGAGGGTCAAAGTCAGGTGTAGGGTGAAGATAAGTGTCTGAGTTAGGGAAAGTAGGGGCCAGAGTCAGGGTGTCAGTGTCAGTTTCATAGTCAGAGATAAGGTCAGTGTGAGGTTGAAGATTGGGGTCAGGGTCAAGTACAGGATAAAGGGGAGATTCTGAGTTAGTGTTTGTGTGAGAGTAAAGGTTAAGGTTATAGAAATGGTGAGTTTGAAAGTGAAATTCAGGGAGAAGATCAGAGTGAGATTCATGGTGAAGTTCAGGTCTGAGTCAGCATGAGGGTCAGAATAAGGGTCAAGGACAGGAGATGGACACAGATAGGGGTAGGGCCAGATAAAGGGTGATTGTCAGTATCAAGATAAGTGTGAATGTATATTTCAGGGAAAGTGTCAGCTTGATAGTCAGTGTCAGTATCTGGTTGAGGGTCAAGATCAGAGCCAGTGTTGTGGTGAAAGTTAACATGAAGGTTAGGGTTGGGTAAGGTTCAGAATCAAGTTTAGAATCAGGGTTAACATCGGGGTATTTTCAGGATAGGGTGATAACCAAGGTCAGGTTCTGGGCATGGTCAGGGTTCAAGTTAATCCTCAAACTGAACCTGACACTCTGTATGCCTTTGAGTTTGAATCTTACCATGTCTATGAATATGACTCTTACCTAACTGTGATTCTCATCCTTATCAAGGCACTGCAGATTCACATGGCCCCTCACCCTGATCTTGACCATGAATTTTAGACTCACTTCTTTTTTTTTTTAAGATTTTATTTATTTGTGTGAGAGAGAACATAAGCAGGGGGAGAAGCAGGCAGAGGGAGAAGCAGGCTCTCCACTGAGCAAGGAGCCTGATGCAGGACTCAATCCCAGGACCCTGGGATCATGACCCGAGCTGAAAGCAGATGCTCAACCGACTGAGCCACCCAGGCGTTCCTCACCTTTTTTTTTTTTTTTAAATAAAGATTTTATTTATTTGAGACAGAGAGAGAGACAGCCTGAGCGGGGGAGTGGGGGAGGGAAGGGAGAAGAGGGAGAGGGAGAAGCAGACTCCCCACTGAGCAGGAAGCCCAATCCTTACCCCACTTCTGATATTTAACCTCAACCTGACCCTTAACTTGACTCTGACCTTCCCCAGACGCTATCACCCCCACCTAGACTCTGACATTTATGCTGAGCCTGACCTTGAATCTGACTCTCACTCTTAACACTTTTTCTGACTTACTACTTTCCACCTCACTCTCTCGCTAACCCTCACCTTCACTATGATGACCATCATGCTGACTCTCACTATGACCCTGATCTTTCCCTGATCTCAAACTGACATATGCATTCACATTGACTGTAAACCTGATTCCAACATTCAACTGACCCTGACACTAAGCCCAAGTTAGACCCTGATCCCCACATTCATACAGTACCGAGTCTGAATATTACCCTACCCCTACCTTGACCATGACACTCTGACTGTCCCTAATACTCACACTTATTCTGACTCTGATTCTTACTCTCACACTGATCCTGTATATGAAATAGACCTAGAACTTCACCTGACCTAACTTTCACCCTGACACTGACCTTGACATTCAACTTTATCCTTACCCTGAACCTGTCCTCACTCTGACCTTCACCCTAGCTATGACATTGACCCTGAATCTCACTAGATTTTAAACCTGACCCTTATAATGTTCCTGACTATGACCTTTACCCTGACCCTGGTATTCATACAGACCCTTGTGCAGACTCTGACCTTGAACCTGACACTGAACCTGACCCTGACCCTACTCTCAAATTGACTCTGACACTATCATTTTCATCCTGAGCCTGAATCAGATTCTGAAATTGACCTTACCTTGTCCCTGACCCTCTTATTCACCCTTGAAAAGACCCCATCCTTCAAACTGACTCTGATTGTCACCCTAACACTCTCTGACCTCCCCACCCATGAGAAGTTACCCTGAAATTGATCTTTAACCTGATTTAATCCCTGGTTGACATCCTAAACTTGGCTTTGAACTGTTCTTAACCTTTACACTTCTTTCCTTTTGGCCCTGTCCTGAAACCTACCCTGCACAGAGCTTCATCTGAGCTTTCACCTAATCTTTACCCTCAAACAATGTCAACCCACACCAGGGATCCTCCCCTTTCCCTTAACCTGATCTGACTCTCACCCTGACCTTCATCTGAATGACCTTCATCTCACCCTGATCTTCTCCTCAAACCTTATAATCACCCTGACTTTTACCCTGAAGCAGACCTTTACCCTAACCCTGATTCTTTTTTTTTATTATGTTATGTTAATCACCATACAATACATCATTAGTTTTTGATGTAGTAATCCACGATCCATTGTTTTCGTATAACAGCCAGTGCTCCATGCAGTACGTGCCCTCCTTAATACCCATCACCGGGCTAACCCATCCCCCCACCCCCTCCCCTCTAAAACCCTCAGTTTGTTTCTCAGAGTCCATGGTCTCTCATGGTTCATCTCTCCCTCTGATTTCCCCCCTTCATTTTTCCCTTCCTTATCCTGTCCTCCATGCTATTCCTTATGTTCCACAAATAAGTGAAATCATATGATAATTGACTTTCTCTGCTTATTTCACTTAGCATAATCTCCTCCAGTCCCATCCATGATGATGTAAAATTCCTAACCCTGATTCTTATCCTCACCCTGTACCTGGCCTGTACCCAATAAACACCCTACTCTGAATGTGATTTACCCTGTGTACTACCCTTATATTTATCTTAATCCTGAACTTGACCCTGAAACTTACCTGACTCTAACCTTCCCCCTCACCTTCAGCATGACCCTGACTCCTTCTTTGTTATGCAACCTGACCATCAACCTAACCCTTTCCCTAAAATATACACTCATTCTTACTCTGGTAAGAATCATTTCTCTCTGATTTTGACTGTCCATTACACTTATTGTGACACTCATGCTGAATCTGACCTTGACCCTCTCCTGAACTTCACCCCCATCCTTGCCCTTAACATGTTTACAACATTGATCTTTTTTTTTTTTTACAACCTTGATCTTTACCCACACATGTACACTGACCCAGAACCACCCCCACTTCAAAATGACTGTGCACTGGATGCTTGACCCTGAGATTCAATGTTATACTTACCTTATCTGTCACCATGAACCTGATATTGACCCTTACCATCACCATGACTCTCATCCTTACCCTCATCCAGACCATTGCCTTTACCTTGCACTTGGCTCTGACCTTCGCGTGGTCTGAATCTTATTGTCATGTGGGCCTGAATCTGACCCTGATGTTCATCTCTGTATTCATTCTAACCCTTACCCTTATCTTTAAGTGGACTTTGACTCTGAGGCTTACCTGACATTGTTGGTCACCTGACACTCTGATCCTAACCCAGATCCTTCCTGACTCTGACACTGAAGTTTGCCCTGATCCTGACCTTGATAGGAGTCTGCTACTGACACTCACGTAAACCCTGACTCTTCCTTTGAACCTCAGCTTGATTTCCAGCCTTACACTGAAGCTGAGCCTGAGTCTGAATCTGAACCTGAATTTAAACTTCACCATGACTAAACCCTGACACTCATCCTCATGCTCATCCAGAGTCTAACCTATTCCTCACTATGTCCATATCTGCTTTCACACTGACCTTGACACCAAACTTCACCCTGAATCTGACTCTGATGTGTAACTGACTTTCAGTGACCCTCACCATTACCATGACCTTGACCCTGACCTAGAACTTTACCTTCATTCTCATCCTGACCCTTGACCCTAAAACTCACCAGACATTAATGCTAACCCTCATCTTGACCCTGTTCCTTACTATGATCCTGATACTGACCCTTAGCAGCACTCTCAATCTCATTCTAAATATCTTTTTTTTTTTAAGATTTATTTATTTATTTGAGAGGGGGGAAAGGAGAGGGGCAGAGGGAGAGGGAGAGAGAATCTCAAACAGACTCCTCAGACATGGGGCTCGATCTCATGACCCTGAGATCATGACCTGAATGAAACCAAGAGTCAGACGCTTAATTGACTATGCCACCCAGGTGCCCCCTCAACTTCATTCTGACCAGACAGACCCTCACCTTCTAAGTGTCTCTGATATTTCACTTGACACTGACCCACATTCTGATTCTGACTCTGGTATTCACCCTGACCTTTAACTTGACCCTAACCCTCATCCTTACTATGAAACTGACTTTGATCCTGAATCTGACATTAACACTTTTACTTTCACAGTGGCACACTTTGACAGTGACCCTTACCTTGATTCTTCTCTCTCTCTGACCCTTACACTCATTAAGTAATGCAAACTTTCCCAGGGTTCCAAAGTAATTCAGGCCCTCTAGGAGGGCCACCTGGCTGGCTAGGGAGACTGTTGTCATGCTTGGCTCCACCTACTGCTCATGGGTCTTCACTCCCTGTTCCTTAGCAAGTGCTGGGTGGGCGGGTCAGCTGTCAGCTCAATCCTGGCATCAAGGAAGGGAGGGTGGCACAAGACACAGGAACTTAGTTTCTGGCTTGCAGCTCCAAACCTAAATGCTATGCCCGTTGCAATGGGTCCTTTAGGATCCTTTTATTAATATAAAGATGATATGCTACAAATATACTTCCATAGAGAATGATAATACACACATCAGTCATGCCTAACAAGAGCAAAGGAGATCAATGCTGAGTGTACTTTCATAATCTTTCCCAAGGGAAAAAAAAACAACAAACCTGTGTTTAGGTTTTTAGGAGCTATTTTTATAAAAGCTATTTTTAAAAATTGAGAAATTGGCTTTATAGGCCACAGAGCTGTGTATCTTATAAAATGAAATCAGAGATTACTTTTAGAGGTGACGTAAACTTTTGAGAGTTCATATTGATATTGGATAAGGTTTCCAGTAGAACTTTCCCATAAGAAAACGTCTCTGAACTAGTTTAGAGTCATTGACATAGTGGGGGAAAATGATCTTAAGACTACAGAATACTTCCTATGTGCCAGAAACAACCCAGGGTGCTATGACCACAAAGAGGTTAGTCTAGTATAATCATTAGTGACGAAAGACTCTGATATTGCTCCTTTGTAGACAATAACCCCACATTTCACTGGAGCAGCCAATTGTCCAGGTGGAAGAAAAATAGCTGATTATTCATTGTTATGGTCATAGTTTCCTGACTATACTCTTCTTTCTTACCAGAGAAAAATCAGAGTAGTAAGTAAAGCAAAAGTCCGGATGTTAGGGGAAAAAGGAAGAAATGGCCATGACTTATTTTAAAAAATAGAGCATTTTCTTGATCAAATAGAATCTGCTTTCAACTTGTGAAGTAGTGAATTCTTTTTAGTCCTTCATTATAAATACTGTTCCTCCACATTGCATGTAAGGAACTGATCTCATCATGTCATTCTTTTTTTTTCTTAATTTTATTTTATTATGTTATGTTAATCCCCATACATTACACCATTAGTTTTTGATGGAGTGTTCCATGATTCATTGTTTGTGTATAACACCCAGTGCTCCATTCAATACGTGCCCTCTTTAATACCCTCACCAGGCTAACCCCTCCCCCGCTCCCCTCTAGAACCCTCAGTTTGTTTCTCAGAGTCCATCGTCTCTCATGGTTTGTCTCCCCCC
>NC_138369.1:28644801-28688196 GCF_054177405.1 Leptonychotes weddellii
TTCGGCTCAGGTAATGATCCCAGGGTCCTGGGATCGAGTCCCGCATTGGGCTCCCTGCTAGGCGGGGAGCCTGCTTCTCTCCCTCTGCCTCTGCCTCTCTCTCTCTCTCTGACTTTCATGAATAAATAAAAAAAATTAAAAAAAAAAAAGAAAGAAAGAAAGGGAGGAAGGAAGGAAGGAAGGAAGGATGTAAGGAAGGAAGGAAGAAAGAGAGAAAGAAAGAATTGGTCAAGTTTACTTCAATAAAGGTATTTGACTGTCCCAAATTTGCTACACCCTGAGAATCAGCCCAGAACTTTCTTCACCAGTCAGGAGTCCCACGGTCCTTCCTCCTAAAGTTCTAATTTCACCCCATGTGATTGTACATATCACAGGCTTCAGAAAAACCATGAAGACATCCTGTTTTGAGAAGAGAAAAGATACAAACAAAAGGCAGAATTTTGCTAAATTAGCTGACTTTTTCATTTAATTTTTTTTTTCTAGAAAGAGAGCAGTGGGGAGGGGCAGAAGGAGAGGGAGAGAGAATCCCAAGCAGGCTCCATATCAAGAGCAGAGCCCCACCCGGGGCTCGATCTCATGACCCTGAGATCATGACGTGAGCCGAAATCAAGAGTCAGTAGCTTAACTGACTGAGCTACACAGGAGCCCCAGCTGGCTTTTTCTTTTTTTTTTTTTCTTTTTAAAGATTTTATTTATTTGACAGAGAGAGCACAAGCAAAGGGAGAGAGAGGGAGAAGCAGGATCCCTGCCGAGCAAGGAGCCCGATGTGGGACTCGATCCCAGGACCCTGAGATCATGACCTGAGCCGAAGGCAGACGCTTAACGACTGAGCCACCCAGGCGCCCCTGACTTTTTCATTTAAATAATTTTAGTGTTAAGTATTTGAGTGGCAATCCTGAAACTTCTACATCATTCAGTTTCTAACAGTTAATTTACCATAAAAAAAGTTAGTGCAATATTTTGCTTTGTTCAAGACCAAGGTTAAATTTGCAATTAAAAAATTATATATTAAATTGTATTTAACTAAATAACATAATAGTGGATGTCTCCTTAGATGGCTTAATTCTATAAAAGTCTGACAAGACAATTCATAAAGATTTAATATGTTAACTAAATTGTGATTTCCAGGTTCATAACTAATTTTAAAAGCTTAATTAATAAAGAGTTTAATAATATTTAATGTTTAATTAGTAATTTTTAAATGCATGAATTTTTCTAAAAGAAAGAAATGCTAAGACTGCTGACTAAATAGAATTTTAATTTCCCTTTATTTCTTAAAATGTCAGTAGATTAATAAAATATGAAAATGCCTTTGGGTGCTAATACATATAATTGGTTTTGCCTTTTAAAAATTGTAAAATAGTAGGAGATAAGTGCTCATAAAATGTTACCAGGATAGGTTTTTTTTTTTTAATTCAATTTATCTAAGCTAAAAAAACCAAACACAATCCATCTATTTCTCTCATCACCCTAACCCCCTACCTCTGGCAACAACTGACTTGTTCTCTGTATCTATGAGTTCGCTGTAAATATATATATAAATATATATATTTACCTATTTATATTATTTATTTATTTAAGTTTCATATATAAGAAAGATCAAAAAGTATTTGTCTTTCATCGTCTGACTTATTTCACTTATCATAATGCCCTCAAGGCCCATCCTTGTCACAAATGGCAAGATTTTATTTTTTTTATGGCTGAATAGCATCCCATAGTATAAAGTACACCACAATTTCTTTATCTATCAATTGACATTTACATTTATTTATTTATTTATTTTTAAAGATTTATTTATTTATTTATTTATTTGACAGAGAGAGACACAGCGAGAGAGGGAACACAAGCAGGGGGAGTGGGAGAGGGAGAAGCAGGCTTCCTGTGGAGCAGGGAGCCCGATGCGGGGCTCGATCCCAGGACCCTGGGACCATGACCTGAGCCGAAGGCAGACGCTTAACGACTGAGCCACCCAGGCACCCCTACTTATTTTTTAATATTTTATTTTTTTATTTATTTGAGAGAGAGAAAGAAAGCATGAACAGGGGGGAGGGGCAGAGGGAGAAGCAGACCCCCGCTGAGCAAGGACCCCCCCGACTCAGGGCTCGATCCCAGGACCCTGAGATCATGACCTGAGCCGAACACAGACCCATAACTGACTGAGCCACCCAGGCACCCCCACCAATGGACATTTATGTTCTTTCGATATCTTGGCTGTTATAAATAATGCTGCCATGAACATGGGGGTGTGTATATCTTTCTCCTCCCCTTCTCCTGGGGGTGCATATATCTTTTCAAATTAGTGTTTTTATTTTCTTCAGATAAGTATCCAGAAATGGAATTCCTGGATCACAGGGTAGTTCTATTTTAAACTTTTTGAGGAAACTCCATAATATTTTTTACAGTGGCTGCGCCAGTTTGCATTCCCACCAATGGTGCATGGGGGTTCCCTTTTCTCCACGTCCTCATCAACACTTATTTTTTAGTCTTTTTGATACTAGCCATTCTGACAACTGTGAGGTGACACCTCACTGTGGATTTTTGTTTTTGAAGGTTTTATTTATTTATTTGAGGGGGGAGGGGCAAAGGGAGAGGGAGAGTCTTAAGCAGACTCGTGCTGAGCACAGAGCCTGAAGCAGGGCTCCATCCCACGACACGGAGATCACAAGCTGAGCAGAAACCAAAAGTCAGAAGCTTAACCGGCTGCACCACCCAGGCTCCCCTCCTCATTGTGGTTTTAGTTTCCATTTCCCTGGTTATTAATGATGTAGAGCATCTTTTCACATACCTGTTGGACATCCATAGTCTTCTTTTAAAAAGTGTTCGTTCAGATCTTCTGCCCATTGTTTAATTAGGTTTTTTTTTTTTTTTTGCTATTGAGTTATCTGAGGTCTTTATATACTTTGGATTTCAGTCCCTTATCAGATACTTGGTTTTAAAACAATTTTTTATTTAAATTCAATTTACTTAACATATAGTGTATTATTAGTTTCAGGAGTAGAATTTAGTGATTCATCAGTTGCATGTAACACCCAGTGCTTATTACATCACGTGCCCTCCTTGATGCCTGTCATCCAGTTACCCTGTCTCCCCATTCACCTCCCTTCCAGCAACCCTCACTTTGTTTCCTAGAGTTCATCGTGTCTTATGGTTTGCCTCCCTCTGTTTTTATCTTATTTTATTTTTCCTTCCCTTCTCCTATGTTCATCTGTTTTGTTTCTTTAATTCCACATATGAGTGAAATCATATGGTATTTGTCTTTCTCTGACTGACTTATTTCGCTTACATCATACCCTCTAGTTCTAGCCACATTGTTGCAAATGGCAAGATTTCATTCTTTTTGATGGCTGAGTAATATTCCATTGTATATATATACACCACTTCTTTTTTACCCATTCATCTGTCAATGGACATCTGGGTTCTTTCCATATTTCGGTTATTGTAGACATTGCTGCTATAAACATTGGGGTCCAGGTGCCCCTTCAAATCACTATTTTTGTATCCTTTGGATAAATACCTAGTAGTGCAATTGCTGGGTCATGGGGCAGTTCTGTTTTTTAACTTTTTGAGCAACTTCCATATTGTTTTCCAGAGTGGCTGCACCAGCTTGCATTCCCACCAATAGCATAAGAGGGTCCCTTATCAGATATTTGATTTGAAAATATCTTCTCCCATTCAGTAGGCTGCGTTTCCATTTTGTTAATGGTTTTCTTTGCTGTAAAGAAGACTTTTAGTTTGAGGTATTTATGTATTTTTGCTTTTGGTGTAAGATTTAAAAAAATCATTGCCAAGACCTATGTCAAGGATCTTACTGCCTATGTTTTCTTCTAGAAGTTTCATGGTTTCAGGTCTTATATTCAAATCTTTAATCCATTTTGAGTTAATTTTTGGGTATGGTGTAAGGTAGGGGTCCAGTTTCATTCTTTTGCATGTGGCTGTCTAGTTTCCCCAACACCATTTGTTGAAGAGACTGCCCTTCTTTCCTCATTGTATACTCTTGCCTCCCTTGTAAAATTGACCATGTGTGCATGGGTTTATTTCTGGGCTTCGGCTTCTGTTTCACTGATCCATGTGTCTGTTTTTACACAATCTCACACTGTTTTTATTACCATAGCTTTGTAATTTAGTTCGAAATCAGGGACCAGGATGGGTTTTAACTTTCTGTCTTCTGGGTGTCTCTTACATCTAGAGAAAAGAAAGAAGAGGTTGATTACTTTAAAGATGGCAGTTACTTGCGGTGACATTCATACAAGTAGTTGATGACATTGAGAGCACTTGGCGCAGCAGTTCCACAGTGGATCGCTTACACTCAGGGGTTGGCTTGGTCAGCTGCCACAGTGAGCTCAGGCCCTAGTGGTCCATGGTATTACTCTGAATTCACCTGTTTATGATTCCATATCCCTCATTATACTGGAGCATGACAGTGGCAGAGAATGAAACCCAATCATGTATGCATCCCCACATCTAATTTAGAACCTGGCACATAGCAGAGTCATGCAGCACGTTGGAAAGAAGAGGAAAAGGGAACACTCTACCTCGTTTATTTCCCTTGTTCCCCCTCTATCTGAATTTTTGTAAAAACTGAGATAATCCACCTAATGATGCAGTGCTAGAATTCCTGGCCCTACAGTGGGAAGCTTCCATGAAAATATCAAGAAGAGTTATCTGATGGGGTTTGTGGCCAAAAATACCCGTACTGTTTACTTCTGGAGGTTCATCCTTTTGGGTTTTCAGAGTTTTTTGTTGTCACAAGCACTTATTAAAATGCCGATAGCCCAGGACAGGCTAGGATATTGTCTGTTTTGTTCACCTTTCTATCATGCCATCAAGGATGCTGTTTTTCATCACTATGTTCCTCGTCAGACCAGTGACTAGAACACAGTAGGAGTTCATAGAGATTACTTGACGAAATGACTTTCTTGTACCGACTCTGATTGCTGCTGGCAGCAGCTTGTTAAGGAGTGTGATGGTCTTTCAGCAATAGATTAGTGATGTCTGCCCTGTGAACAGTAATGAAAGTAAGGACTTTTGTAGTATGTTTACCATGAATGTGTTAAACCACTCTTCTTGCCTTAGCTGTCAGCTAACACTTTTTTTTCTCCAGCTAACACTTTAGACACTTAGTTGACTGCAAAGAGGAAGACTATGGTACTTGAAGGTGGGAAAGGGTATTGACTAGGAGGACTAAGAAGGCTTGAGATGGAAATGAGAATTCTGGAAACCAGATTCTGCAGCTTCTGTATTTGGCTGAGTACCTTGATGGAAAAGGAACAATTTCAGGTTTTTCTTATTTGCTAGTTTTTTGGTTGTTTGTTTTAATTTGCCCACAAATTAAAAGGTTAGGTTGTGCAAGGCAACAACGTTTTAACATTTTACTAATTGAATAAAGCTAGTGATGTGCAACAAAAAGGTTTTCATGTTTACTTACTGAGATTGTGCATGCGCTGTGTTAATTTCACACTCTTTGCACATGTATTCCTCCTGGAATTAAAGAGAGAGAGAGAAAGCATTGTTGAGGTTCAGAGATAAAGGAATGATTTTAAAGAACAAAGACATGGATTTATAATTCCCTATCCCCAGAGTCTCGTATCTTTCTCTGGTTAGGAAACAGAGGCTTTGTGTCCAAAATCAGAATGAGGGTATTTGCAGGTTTTTTATTAAGAGCTTGAAGAGAATTTGAGGGGTGGAGGAGACATTTTATTGCATAAACACAAAGGTTCTTATACTTCTCTCCCCTCAAAATTACAATGTGAATGGTGTCCCTGTTGTATAAAGCCGCTTTCATTTGCATCTGGAATGGAGCATACTTTGATGAGTTTGTGAGGGACAGTTGAGTTTTCTAACATGTTGTCATACATGCAGTTTGTCATACTGCTTGGGGCACCTGGGTGGCTCAGTTGGTTAAGCATCTGCCTCCGGCTCAGGTCATGATCCCAGGGTCCTAGGATCAAGTCCCTCATCAGGCTCCCTGCTCTGTGGGAAGCCTACTTCTCCCTCTGCCTCTCCCTCTCTCTCTCTCATGAATAAATAAATAAAATCTTAAAAAAAAAAACCCAACAATGCTTAACTTGTTCTTCTTGCTTCTCACCTTCCTGATCAGTGGAGGCAACCCGTTGCCCTGTGCAAGAATTATTCATTCATTCACTCAACAAATATTTAGTGCTAGGTCAGGACCCAAGTTAAAAAATCAACTAATGTCATTTGTTTCTAAGATCATCTGTCTTAATTTGGGTTTCTTCTAAAATAGACCTTGAATCAGAGGCTTGGGTTCAGGTAGCTTTTTGAGAGAGACAATTTCTGGAAGCAAAAAGAAGAGAAAAAAGCGAGACAGGAAAGGACAAAAAGTTACAAGGTATACATAAAATAGCAGGTTAGTGCTGCAGGCAAGTAGGGCTTAATTCTCCTGGGGAACCTCTGAGAAACTGTGGAACATGCATAACATTTCCCCATCAGAACAAAGGCTGGGGCATTCCTTTACCCACATATCTTGGTCATGCCTGCAGGTGCTGAAGAGAGGACTCAGGCAGATGATGAGAAGCCGTGATTCCTGAGTTGGTATATTGTCAGGGACTGTTGACCATAGCTACAGGTGAACTCAGATAAGCCAGGGACATATGGGACAGTGCATCTATAGCATTGACTATAGAATCCTTGCTCTTTGTACTCCAAGCCAGGGTGCATTTTGGAACTAACAAACTTAAGACTGAGATAGACCAGTGCCCCCATACGTGGTTGTGTAGGTTGTGCACTGTACAACTCCAGAGTCTGGCACTTATATAGAATGCAGTGTAATTTTTGTCCCCCAGAGCTGGGCAATGAAAAAAATCTGTAAGACATTCACATGCGTTACATTGTAATTGGCATCCCTTGGAACCATGTTGTGTACAATCTGCAAAGCTATACATGCCGTTTCTCTTACAAGAAAATCTTCCTATGAAGGGTAGATATTATTTATGAAAGAGTGAACTAATTATTATAAAGCATTAGACAGAGGACATTTCTGAGTAAAATACGCTTCACTTAATATATTTGCAGCAGCCCAGCAGTACTTACAGTTTCTAATGGCAATTAGACTCTGGAGACCCAGTAGGCTTTAAGTTAATACTATCTTTGCTTAGCTGTTTAGGTGGATGGATACAGGACTGCATGCACAGCAACCACGCCTCATTGGGAAGCCCAGCTGCTACTCAGATTCCCAGCCTTGTGGCCTCTCTCACCTACACGGGACACCTAGAGCTGCGACACACAGGATGAGTGTGTCACCTTAGCACAGAGGGGCTGCAGCTTTCCCACCAATCCTCAAGACCAGTCTAGTTCAAGACTCTTTCATTCTCAGCGTGGTCCTAACAGTCAGAGGTTTTACTGCAAACGAGGCAGATACAACCTTCCCCATGTATTTTAATTTGTCATTTGTAATGAGACAGTACTAGGAGAAGACAGACTCTGAATTTGTTTTAAAAGTACATCTGGGTTCAGCCCTGAGCATGATGTTAACATTGTATTCGAGATACTCTACATGATTCTTTGATGAATAAAAACACAGTGCATATAAAACAATTGCCCTCATCTCCAAATTCCTGCCTAAAGGAATTGACATATGCTGTGAACTTTCATGTAAACAAAACCAAGTGGCTTTTTTTTTAAATTACAAATGAGTCTCATTATTAATTGTAGAGTATTTGAGAAAGAAGATAGGCATACAATATGGATTTTAGAAATATATTTCTCAAATTAATTTTCAAGCTTGATCATAAGCTCTGTCCCAATTTTCTTGTCTGTCCAAATGGTCTTTTAGAGGATTGATTGATTGATTGATTGATTGATTTGAGAGAGACAGAGAGATTGAGCAGGAGGGAGGAGTGGAGGAGGAGGGAAAGGGACAAGCAGATTCTGCACTGAGCACAGAGCCCGACACGGGACTCCATCTCATGATCCTGAGATCATGACCTGAGCCGGAACTAAGAGTTGGATGCCTAACCGACTGAGCCACCCAGGCACCCCAGAAGCTGAGGAGAAACAGAGGCATAAAAAGACAGCACAATTGATCATCTATTTTTTTTAAGATTTTATTTATTTATTTGAGAGAGAGAGTGAGAGAGAGAGAGCACGAGACAGGGGAGGGTCTGAGGGAGAAGCAGACTCCCCACTAAGCAGGGAGCCCGATGCAGGGCTTGATCCCAGGACCCTGGGATCATGACCTGGGCCAAAGGCAGACACTTAACCGACTGAGTCCCCCAGGCACCCCTGATCATCTATTATTGCTATTGATCCATTGTTAAAACAGATGGTGTATCAACACGACAGAAATAGTTGTGCCTGGTTTCCATGAACTAAAAATTCATTCTATGTAAGTGTGAAGTAAGCATACTATGGGTATTTGTGTAAGAACCAGGTTCTCCGAGTGCTTACTGAGGGTAACTTACGTATTGCACAGGAAAAATATAATTGAAACAATGTGGAAAAATTACTTCTAAGGGATTAGTTAATAGTATTCTTTCATTTTGAGAATTATTTTTAATCACTCTTTCCCCAGATTTACTTAGACAAAAATATAGTTTTTCTTTGATCCTCTCATTTCTGCAAGCAACATAGAGTGTTACCAGCTGTTGTGAAATAGCTGAACTGTCGTCCACAAGGTCACAACAAAACTGATTTCCCATCGCCCTGGTTGGATTCACCCGTGTTTCTGAGAGAGCTCATTTCTTGAAAGGAAATCCTGGTACGCCAAAAGCAGTGAACTCTGGGAGAGGCAGGGATCAGGGAAATCAGGATGGAGATTTCTCCGTGGGTTCCACATGCTCTCCTGCCAGGAACACATACTCCAAATTGGCATCCCTTGTTTTCCAACTGTCTGAAATACAGGAGGAATAGTTCTCTGGGGGAAAGGGCAGCCTGAAGATTTCCATAGCATTACTAATCCTCTAGTAATGGCGGTCTCCAAGAATGGCGGATGCCTACTGCCCCTACTGCCCCTTCTTAATGCTTTGTTACAGAACCGAAGATGCACTTGTGTCAGACATTTTCCTTCATTCCCTTCCTCCATTCCTCTCTCCTATCTTCCCTTCATTCCAGTATTTGAGCTCAACTATGTGTCTGGCACTGAGTACACAGTTGTGAATCTGATAGACATCGTCCCCGTGTTAATGGATCTTATAGTCCAGTGTGGGAGAAAGACTTTAAATGGGCACACGAATACAGAATTACAAGTTGTGACAAGTGCTGAGGAAAAAAGTGTGATGGTATGAGAGAAAAGTGGTGGAAGCTGGGTGATGGGAAGGAGAAGATAATCTCTATGGAAACCACATTAACAGCCTCAGCCGTGTAAGAAGGAGAATTGTAGGTGTGGGGGTTAGGCATGTGCAAAGGCCCTGAGACTGAAGGTATGGACAAGCTCGACTCATCTGAGGCACCAAAAGCCCCCAGTGTTGATAAAGCTTCATTAGCGAGAAGGGTGGCTGGCAGGCCATGCAGTTGAAGCACTAGCTCAGGGACAGACCATTCAGGCTCAAGGGAAAAATGGAGAATGTCTGTTGAGAAATAAAACTCACAAGAGGAACAAAAGTAAGAATTAACTGAGGATGGGGGCAGCACCTGACTGACGCATTGCTCTGCAGGTGGTGACGTGTTCTCTTGTAATTATTTGGGGGAACTGTGGCCATTTTGCAATGTAGCAGCATTGCACCTGAGAAATGACAAAGATATAAGCTCACTTTTTTCACGAGTATTTGAACTCTAAACAGGTTCACTTAGGAAAGATCAAAAAGATTAATGTTTGGCCTGTAGCATTAAGCCCAAAGTGTTCATTTAGGACACATGCAGCTAGCTCAGAAGAATAAAAGGTCGTGCCCTTTTGAATGCAGGACTGCTGTTTGTTTGGCAGAAGGTAATAAAAAGACTACCGTGCTGCAGAACTCTTTGGAAGGCTTGCAATGAGGAAGGTAGAAGGTATAAAATGGCAGACTGAGTCAGGAGAGGCACAGGATGACGGAGTTGGTGAGTGGAAATTTGAAATAATAAATATCGTTCTTTAAGAATTTTCCATATTGGCAAGTGATCAGGGGCTCTGTGTTGTATGATAGAGTGCACCCCTCGTTGCCGTGTCCCCCTCTCCTTCCCTTCAGCAACTCTGACCCATGAGGCAAAATGGCATTGATGGGGTGGGGAGAAATTGGGTTACTTGTTGATTAAAGACTGTTGTGCTTCAGCTTTTTTGGTGAGACTGAGTTGCATTTCATCTTTGAAATGGAATCTATTAAATGTATTCCACCTCCTACGAGGAAGTGTCTTGCTTATGGTGGTAAAATATACATAACACGAAAATGACCCTTTTAACCATTTTAAGCGTGTAGTTCAGTGGCATTAGGTACATTCACACTGTTGTGCAACCATCACACCATCCATGTCTAGAACTTTTTCATCTTCCCCAACTGAAACTGTGTACCCATGAAACATGAACTAACCATCTCTCTCTGCCCCCTTCTAGCTCTGGGCAACCACCATTCCACTTCCTGTTCTTATCAATTTGACTCCTCTAGGCAACTCTTAAAAGCAGAAGAATACAGTATTTGTCCTGTTGTGACTGGCTTATTTCGCTTAACATAATGTCTTCAAGGTTCAACTGTGCTGTACCATGTGTCAGAATTTCCTTCCTTTTTAAGGCTGTATAGTATTCCATTGTATGTTTATACCACATTTTGTTTATCTGTTCATCTGTCAACAGACATTTGGGTTGGAGAGTGTCTTAATATCCACACGATCTTTTTTTTTTCCTTACATTATCTCACTTTTCCTCTTTTCCTTTCTCTGCCCCTTCCCTTCTCTTCTTTCCTTCCCTCTCTGTCTCTTTCCCTGGATACAGGAAAGATAGAATTTGACTAAAGTTTATTATCATTGGGAATCTCAAGGAAGAGTATAATGACTTCCTTTTTTTTATTATAGTAGACTTTTTTAAAAAGCAGTTTTACATTCACAGCAAAATTGAGCAAAAATTACAGAGTTCCCGTATACTCCCTGCCTTCCTCCTCAGTCTATCCAGTATCCCCAGCAGAGTGGTGTAATTGTTCAAATTGTTAAACCTTTACTGAAACATCATGATTATCCCAAATCCATAGTTTACATTGGATAATCCCTCTTGGCATTGTACATTCCATGGGTTTGAACAAACATAATAAGACATGTATCCATCATTATCATAATAATTTATTTCACTGCCCTAAAAATCCTCTGTGCTCAGTCTATTCATTCTTCCCTCCCCCAACCTCTGGCAACCACTGATCTTTTTTATCGTCTTCATAGTTTTGCCTTTTGCAGAATGTCATGTGGTTAGAATCATACAGTATAGAGCCTTTTCAGATTGGCTTCATTCACTTAGTAATAGGCATTCAAGCTTCCTCCATGTCTTTTCATGGCTTGATAGCTCATTTCTTTTTAGTGCTGAATAATATGGATGTACCACGGTTTCTTTATCCATTCACCTACTGAAGGACATCTTGGTTGCTTCCAAGTTTTGGCACTTGTGAATAAACCTGCTATAAACATTCATGTGCAGATTTTTGTGTGGACACATGTTTTCAACTAATTTCAGAAAATATCGAGGAGTACAATTAGCAGATCTTATATTAAGATTGTGTTTAGCTTTGTAAGAAAGTGCCAAACTCTTTTCCCAGGTGGAAATGAATTCCTTTTGAGTTTTGCTGTTTTCCTTTAAGAAACTAGGAGTCCAGGCTCAATTATAATGCCTAAGTTACAGGTGACAGTTTGGATTAAGTGGGAAAGTAAATAGGGAAACAGTCAGTCATCTCATAGGGCCTGATAGAAAGTGACCACAATTTCTTTTACTCATGTGGAGTTGTCCAGGGGAACTGGAAAGGCAGGTGTGGAATCAAGAGAAGGTTTTTCTGACTGGTTCAGCCGTTAATGAGCCAAGATATAATTTTTGAAGGTGTTTGCAGGGAGAAGGGAGAGGAGAGGGGGGTGTCTCTGAAGGATTAGGTAATGGTATGCATCAAAGATAAATAAGAAATTGAATAAGAGGCAGACTTCTTAACCAGCAGATTGTAAGAATTGTGGAACCATGACAAAAAAACGAAGTTGGGCGGCGCCTGGGTGGCTCAGTCATTAAACATCTGCCTTTGGCTCAGGTCATGATCCCAGGGTCCTGGGATCGAGCCCCGCATCGGGCTCCCTGCTTGGCGGGAAGCCTGTTTCTCCCTCTCCCCCTCCCCCTGCTTGTGTTTCCTCTCTAGCTGTGCCTCTCTCTATCAAATAAATAAATAAAAAATCTTTAAAAAAAAATGAAGTTGGTAGGGTAAGATATTTATATGGGAAAAAAAAGGACATTATGGGACACAATAGATGCTTATTTAGTACTTGTTGATGGAATTAATTTGAGGAATAATAAAAGTTGTTGTCGTGCTTAGTTGGAACTGTGGTTTAATGGTGAACATTTTTCTTTAATTTTCCTATAATGGGAAGATCGTGAACCTCATTTATGTTTTCCTATTATTTCCTATACTGCAAAGAAAAAAATAGCTCCATTTGCCCTTGACTATAACAATAGTGAGTGGCTGAGAAAAATCATTTGCTGTCCTCATCTGTGTCACAAGGGTGACCTGTGATTATTTGTTGCCACTTCAACAGAGGGGAGCAATTACAGCAAGGGCACTTCTGTGTTCTATTTCAGTGTGACAGGCTTGCCAAACTGATGGGCAGCAAATGCACAAGGCATAGGGTTTTAAGATAATTTCCGTGTCCAGTAGGGTGGAGATTGTTGTCAGAGAATGCAAAAATTAGCTGAACACATTTCATCCTGATTATTTTATACATGTCTTGGAAACCTACACAGAGCTTCATATTGGGTCAAATATTGAGCGGAATCCAATTATGGCAGATAATTGATTCACTCTTCTTAAAGTCTAGGCAGGTTTATATCAACTTGTTCATGGAAAAAGGTAAAAAATTAAGCAATGTCATGTGAGTGGCTGTCAGCTAGATATAGGTTAGCAACAAAAGATTCATATGATGATAGTAGTCACAGCAGTAGTAGTTATTCATTAGAAATTGCCAGTAATGCAAAGAGAAAACAGATCATTGTTAATGTACCAAAAGATAACCAGTCATCATACAGATGTTTTTGGTGTGCATTTGCAAATTATGTTTTGCCTCTAAGATCGCCCCCTAATGATTCCTACTGCCTATATCTATTTCCTTGTGTAATCCCCTCTCCCTGGGTGTGGCCTGGCAAAGTTGATGGGATGTCACCTCAGAGATTAGATTACCAAGTTTGTGGCTTCCATCCTGGGTGTTATCTTTCACTCCTTCTTGCTTGCTCCCTCTGATGAAAGCCAGGGACCATGTTGCAAGCTCCCATGTGGAAAGGCCACTGCGGCAAGGAACTAAGGAAGGCCTCCAGGCAATAGACAGGGAAGACTGGAGCCCTTCAGTCCAACATCCTGCAAGGAAATGGGTCCTGCCAACACCCATGGGAGTGGGCTTGGAAGTGGATCCTCCCCCACTTGAGCCATCAGATGGGACTGGCAGCCCTGGCTGGCAGCATGAATGCAGTCTCATGAGAGACTTTGAACTAGCCTATGTGTTGCTAGGCAATATCCAGATATCGGACCTAAAGAAACTCTGAGAGAGTAAATGTTTGTTTTTTTAAGCTGCCAAGTATTGGCGTAGTTTGTTATGTAGCAATAGATAACTAATATGTATGTTTACAAAAATTGGATTATATTGTCTTTTGTCAATCAGAGTTTTATTAGCAAATAGAGGGTACTCAACTGGGATTTTTGAGGAGAGCTATGCGCAGTGTTAAGAAAATCAATTAGGTATGAAAGAGGCAGCCGGGGCTTACAACAATGAAAAGCCATTATCATCCATAGCCCTGAAGAAGGAAGGGAAGGAAAAGGTGTTACAAGAGGCCAAAAAGGGGAGCCACAGAGGGGAAGCTGTCTTATAGGAACACATTTGTCAAGGGACACACCATCTGACAGAATTGGGTGAAGGCAGGTAGGGAGCAAGGAAGAAATACTCTGGCCTCTTTCTTCTGCCATTCTCAGATTTGCCCATGACTGTTACTGGCCAAGCCCAACTGAAAACCAGAGGGCAGTTCCTAGGGGTCAGCTCCCTAGGACAGAGAACAAGGCAGAGAAAGCAGAGAATAGATCTGCTGAGATGTAAAGAGAAAAACCAGCCTATGCCTATGTTCTTGTGCAATTATTTTTATGTTTATCATCTTTCTGTATCATTAAAGATTCTTTTTTTTTTTTAAGATTTTATTTATTTATTTGACAGAGAGAGACACAGCAAGACAGGGAACCCAAGCAGGCGGAGTGGGAGAGGGAGAAGCAGGCTTCCCGCAGAGCAGGGAGCCCGATGCGGGACTCGATCCCAGGACCCCAGGATCATGACCCGAGCCGAAGGCAGACGCTTAACGACTGAGCCACCCAGGTGCCCTTGTACTAGCATTTCTTGAAAAGGAGGTCCCAGGTTATGTTGTAAGATCTATGTTTCTTAAAGGGCATCTAGTGGAAATAGTTGATGAAGCTTTTACCTTTGTAAAAAAGGAGAGAATATAACATTTCTTCTTGATACTGGAAGGCATCCAATGAATTGTATTGCCTTCCAAGTTACCAGAAAATGGTATCAACATAATTTCTTCTTACATAGTTAAAAACAGTCATTACATTGAAGAGGAAAAGAGTTTCCCCTTAATTTTAGGGGAAGAGTTTTATCTAAAACTTCTAAGGTCATTAGAGACCAGAAATAACATTTGTTTTCTCTGAGGAAGGTATAGTAGTATGTATCACCAAGTGCTTGTGCACCTCAATAATTTATCAATCATTTATAGCATTCAGAATCTATAACATTAATAGGAAAATAGTGAATAAATTTAATATTTTCTACATGCCATCACTGCACTGTGTACTTTTCCATGAATATAATATTCAATCATCCTCATCCTGTGAGACAAATATGATATTTTAATCAGTTATTGAGGTATAACTTACATACAGTAAAGTGCATCCATTTAAAGTGTACAATTCGATGCATTTTTGTAAATGTATAGACCTAACCAGTGGCCACCACAATAATGATACAGAACATCTCTATCCCCGCAAAGTGTTGTTTTGTGCCCCCTTTTTAATCAGTCCCTTGCCTTCACCCCAGTGCCTGGAAACCACTGGTCTGTTTTGTCACTACAATTTTGTCTTTACTAGAATTTCATATAAGTGGAATTACAAAGTATGAACTTGTTTTTATCTGACTTTTTTAAAAGCATAACTTTGAGATTAATCCACATTTTTGCATGTGTCAGTAATTCATTTCTTTTTATTGATGAGTAATATTCCATTGTATGGATGTACCCCAATATGTTTATCCACTCACTAGTTGATGGACATTTGGGTTGTTTCCAGTTTCTGCCTCTTATGGATAAAACTGCTGTGAACAATAATGGACACATGTTTTCATTTCTCTTGGGTAAATACCTAAGAGGTGTATTGGAAAACTTGGGGGTGGGGGACAGGGAGAATTTAGGGAGGATTCAATTATAGGCAGAAACATTTTAAGAAAGCAATTAAAAAATGAGAATAGAGAGAAAGGTGCTCCAGAGGACTTCAGATTGGCCTTACAGTGGCCACTCTTTCCTTGAGAGGTGCACCAGGCCCTGGGTTGTGGTTGCTGAGGCTTTGCAAGCCAGTGGGCCCCCAACCACCCCAGGCTCTTCACAGGCATTTCTTGCCATCAGAGACTACAGTGGACACATCGGTCTGGGTGTTCCGTGCTCAAAGGAGGTAGCCCCTGCCATCCGTGGGGCCATCATCCTGGCCAACTCTTCCATTGTCCTCGTGTGGAGAGGCTCCTTTGGAAACAAGATCGGTATGCCCACGCTGTTCCATGTGAAGTGGCTGGCTGCTGTGGTTCATCCCTGCCACCCAGAGGCACTGACATTGTCTCAAGAAGCTACTGACGATGGCTGAGGTTGACAACTCTACACCTCGGCCAGGGCCTCCACTGCCACTCTGGGCAACTTTGCCAAGGCCACTTTTGATGCATTTTCCAAGACCTATAAATGTCTCACCCCTGACCTCTGGAAAGAGACTGTGTTCACCAAGTCTCCCTATCAGGAATTCACTGACCATCTTGTAAAGACCCCTGCCAGAGTCTCTGTGCAGCGGACCCTGGCTCCCACTAGGGCCACCACATAGTTTTACACAAGAAAAATAAAGTGAATTAAAGCCTGATTAAAAACATATATATAAAAAATAAGAGGGGCACTGGTTTCTGTAGTGGTTGTACCAGTTCCAGGTGCTCTTCATCCTTGCCAACAACGCTTGGCCTTTTGGGTCTTTTTTATCGTTGCTGCTCTAGGGGGTATGTCGTATCTTATCACAGTTTTCACTTGCATATCTCTGATGCACTATCCAGTCTCCATGGTGACACCCAGTGATTCTGACCTCCTGGTATTCATGCCATTGTTTAGTCCAATCCCATAAAAAGTAGGGATGACCTTATAACAAATGGCCTATTGCAGGAATAACAACTGAGTGACTTCTGAGCCTTGGTCGTAGAAAACATTATAGTTTCTGTGTTGTTCTCTCTGAAACCACTCACTCTGGGGAAAACCAGCTGTCATATCATGAGGACACTCAAGCAACCCTTTGGAGAAGTCTGTGTGACAAGGAGCTGAGGCCATGTGCCAATAGTGCTAATTTGCCAGTCATGGAGTGAGCCATTTTGTAAGTGGATCCTCCAGTCCCAGTCAAGTCTTCTTGCTGATAACCTGACAGCACACTCATGAGAGACACTCTGAGACTGAACCACTCTGCTGAGCCATTCCTGGATTCCTGTCCTACAGAAACTGTGTGAGGTAATAAAAGTTGATTGTTGTTCTAAGTTTATTACCCAGCAATAGGTAACCAGTACAGATTTTGAGACTTGAAAATGAGGTGCTACTGTAACAAACATTTAAGCCATAGGAGTGGCTTTGTCACCAGGCAGTAGATAAAGGGAAGGACTTTGAAGAAAACATTAGTGCAAGCCTACTGATAGAACCTTGATGGACTTTGAGGAACCTGCTGGCAAGGGCTTATGGGTAAATATGGTTGGCATAATTCTAAGATGGCTCTCAAGATTCCGGCCCTGTAATTCATATGTTTTGTACAATTACTTCCCTTGAGTGTGAGTAGAACCTGTTAGCATGATGAAATATAACTTCCATGATTATGTTGCATTATACAGCAAAGATTTTGCAGATGTAATTAAGGCTAACCATTGAGTTAATCAAAAGGGAGATTATCCTGGGGGGCCTGACTTAGTCATATAAGCCCTTGAAAGAGACAAACAACAGTGTAAGAGGTTCTCCTGCTGGCCTGGGGGACGTGAACCAGCATATTTTGAGATGGCCTATGGATCGTGACATGTAGCAAACAGGAGAGTACCAATGTTCTGCAGGCAGCATAGGGAAAGGTGTTGTTGGTAGAGGGAACAACATGGGTAAAATGTGGAGGCTTGAAAGTGTATAGTCTGTCTTTGAGTAGCCTAGCCAGTGGGAAGTGTGACAGAAGACACCATCTGGGAAGTGTGTAAGGACCTGGACTATCAGGGCGCCTGGGTGGCTCAGTCGTTAAGCATCTGCCTTCAGCTCAGGTCATGATCCCAGAGTCCTGGGATTGAGCCCCACGTCAGGCTCCCTGCTCCGTGGGAAGCCTGCTTCTCCCTCTCCCACTCCCCCTGCTTGTATTCCCTCTCTCGCTGTCTCTCTCTCTGTCAAATCATGTGTGCAGCAAAAGGGAGTAATTTAAAGCAGGAAGGTGACATTACCATTATCTTTAGAGAGCACTTCCTATGAACCAGGAACTAAGTTGAGAATGTGTATGCATTACCTCATGGAATCTGTAATAGTACCAAATGAAGAAGTTACTATCATTATCCCCACTTCAGGGAGGAAACTCAATCTTGGAGAAGTTATGCCCAAAAGTAGTATCCAAACTTCACCTAGTGAAGCTCAGAATCTGAAACGCTTAAAGGTATGCTTGTTAATCATTTCTAGATGACACATCTAGATGAGAATAAAGAAAACACAGAACTTTATTTAATAAATGTAAAGGCAGGTCCACTCCAAGAAACTTTTACTAAGTACTTAATAAATTGGTCTTCTAGATATGCGCACTGGTACCGCAGCGAACAAGATAAGCAAATAAATAATTTAAAAAGTAAATAATATTAAGTGCAATAACTGCTAGTAAGAAATAGAGGATGCTAATTTTTAGCTGGAGTAAGGAAACTTTTAAAGTCTTTTACTATATCGTTATTTAATAATTTTTTTTTTTTTTTTTTTTTTTTTTAAGATTTTATGTATTTCACAGAGAAAGCACAAGCAGGGGGAGCTGCAGAGGGAGACGGAGAAGCAGGCTTTCCGCTGGGCAGGGAGACGAAGGCGGGGCTCAATCCCAGGACCCAGGGATCCTGACCTGAGCCGAAGGTAGACGCTTAACCGACTAATCCACCCAGGCGCCCCTATTTAATAATCTTCTGATGTTGAGTCTGTTTTACAGAGATTCAGACAAAGTTTGTACACCTAAAACCAAGAGGGAAACCAAAAAGAAGTAACTGGAAACCACAAGCCTCCTCCCGAAATCCGTCCTGCCCCTCCAGGGCCCGCCCTCCACTAAGCCACGCCTCTTTGGGATTTACGCTTTAGCTTCAGCCAGCCTTCCGCTAGGGGCTCTCTTCCAGGATCCCGCCAAGGCTCATTTACTCGCGAGAGTTCTTTCGTCTAGGCGAATCACAAGGGGGCGACCGGAGAGACAGAGAAGAGTCGCGAGATTTGGCTCGACCACATCCCTCCCCGGACTCCTCCTCCCCTCCTTCCCCGCGCTCCTTCCGCAAGGCTTCCGGGGTTGCACGTGTAGTTGTTGTGGTTCAATCTCACGTGGCCGCGGAAGTGCCGCACTACTGGTCCGCCTCCAAGATGGCGGCGCCTAGTGAATGAGAGCCTCGTCTGATAGCCTTGGAGGTGTCTGCGGGGCCATGGACCGGCCTGGGTTCACGGCTTCGCTCGTGGTGAGTGCTGGACGGTAGGGTGGGCGCTCGGGGCGCTGGAGTTTCGCACTGGAGCCCATAGTGGCTTCTGTGCCCTAGCACTTTCTTCCGGTTTTGCGCGTTGAACCGTCCTGGGGTCACTGGTCACCAGGCAGGTCTGGGAGGGAGCGCGGGGTTTCTGGGTCAAGGTTGTGTCATTCCTACCCGGAAAACAGAAGGAGACGGGGGTGGGGGTGGGTGCTCGACAGTCTTCCGCCGGATGGTTTACCTAAAGGAAAAAAAAGAAGAGCTTCAATTATATACTGTAACCACACCTGGAGAACTGGGAAATTAAATATATGTAACAAAACAAAAAACGTTTACATCGCACAGACTCCTCTCTGTCCAGGACTGTGGTTTTCATTTAGCTTTATCTTTTTTCACTCTCGGAAAATGACCTATCTTTCATTCAATATATAATAAATCTCCTTATTTCAAGCGTTCTTGTAGGCTGTGGGTATAGTGATAAGAAAAGTAGTTATGGAGCCAGTAAGATGGTAGTGTTTAATTTCTTAGAAAACTACAAGAATCAACATGTTTTCACATCAAAAACAAAACCTAAGAACAAAAATTTCTGTAATATTTTGAAGCCTCTTATGGCAAGTCCAGCAGTGAATACAGATTGGTCATTGTGGAAGAGTAGGCAGAAACAGTATTAAAAAAAAAAAAAGGCAGCTTTTAAAAAAAAGGCTCCCACTGAAGTAATGGAGGCTTGGTGGAATTTCTTCATTTAATTATCAAAGGTTTGTTGTTGCAGGTGTTGGAGATAATATGGTGAACAAGCTAGACCTGCTCACATGGGTCAGGTGATGGAGATAGAATAGTAAAATGACTGTTAGGCTAAATGGCATGAGGGCTAGTTTCAGGGTGTTACGGAAAGATGTGCAAGGGGATGCCTTAGCCACACTTGTGGATGATGGTTTTAAATTTAGGTTTGCTGACACTTGTGTAAACTGGGTTTTAAAGATCCAAAGAAATACGTTACCATTTTGAAGTTTTCCTCTGTGGCTAGTGTGACAGTGATAGTTTTGACAATTAACATTACCCTGCCAGGAACTGGGATAAGCTCTTCATGTACATCAATTCTGACAACTAAGTCCCATCCTCGTTTTCCAAATGAGGAAATTAGGTACAGAGAGATTAGGTAACGTCTCCAAAGTCACACAGGTGAGATCTATTTCATGTGTGTAGGTGTTGGAGCTCAGATTCCAATCCAGTTGGTGTACTGTGGGATTCCATTCCCATAAACACTCCTTGATACTGTTTCTGAAGTCAGCAGCCATAGCTGTTGCTACAGGTCAGTGCCAGAGTTAACAAATGAACAGTAGTTTTAAAATTTATTAAAGTATGATAGAAATACTGAAAAATATACTTTTTTTCATTATAGTTACACAAGATAAAATTAGGATCAATAAGTAGAAGTTTTGAGGAAGTTAGATTTCATTCAAGCTAAAGAAGAATGATTTCATTTATTAAGCACACAGTTTATCTGCCATGTATTTTGTCCACTGAGCACTCCGATAGCCCTTGGAGGTATGGTGGTGAACAAACCAAACTCGTAAGTACTATTTAAGAAATGAACTGAGGGGCGCTTGGGTGGCTCAGTTGGTTAAGCGTCTGAGTTCGGCTCATGTCATGATCTCGGAGTCCTGGGATGGGCGCCCTGTCTGTTCCTCTCTTTCTCCCACTCCCCCCACTTGTGTTCTCTCTCTCTCAAATAAATAAATCTTTAAAAATGTTGTTAAAAAAAAGAAATGAACTGCAGTGGGATAGAGACAGAATAATATTAGAGAACCTCCCTGAGATGGAGTAGCCAAGAAAGCCCCTGAGGAGGTGACATTAAACTAAGACATAAAAGATAAGAAAGCGCAAGACATTTTGTAGAGCAGCATGAAGGAAAACCCTCAGGTGGAAAGAATTGAGGATGTTAAAGTGGTGGCTGGGGCCTAGTGGGTAAGGGTAGTGTTGGCGGGGGTATATTAGAGAGGTAGAGAAAGTCAGCTGAAGTGAGTCTTTGTGGGCCATGGAAAGGTTTTGGATTTTATTGAAGCATAATGGAAGCCATTAGAAAGTTTTATTATCAAAGTAGTTCAGCAATGGAGTGGCGGTTTTTTTTTTTTTTTTTTCCAGCTTTGGAGCGTCTTTGAGGGAGGCTGAGCGCTCCTGGGGGAGTTTTGTTTTGCTTACTACTGTTTTACCAGTGCCTGGCATTTTATATGTACTCGGCTTTACTTATTGAGTGAATGAATGAATGAATGAATGAAAGGTAGGTCTTAATGATTGCTGGCCTTGAAATTCACATTCTGAGTATTAAATGAGGTAATGTCAGATATGCAGTCCAGAGCCTGGCATGTAGCAGACATTTAAATACTTCCTAAAGCTTCAGGAGGAGGATGGGAGGGTTGTAGAGTTGAATACCGGGAGAGCCTCTGGGATGTTAGTGTTCATTTGGAGTGAGTAGGCTTTTCAGAAGAGAAAACCTCAGAGTATAGTGACTGGTGCATACTTTTAGGAAAGCAGTTTGGAACTAAGTATTAGTAACTTAAAGTTGTTCATAACATTTAACTCAGTGAAGATAATGGAAAGCCACTTAAACATGAAACACGGGAATGGTTAGGTTGAACGTTAAAAGATGCATTTCATCAACTGTTTAGGGGCCATTAACAACAGTGCTTGTGGGGAGTATGTGCTAGAACATGGAAAATACTTATGAAAGAGAAAAAAAATATAACACCGCACATTGGTACATCTGTTCATGTGTAATTAAAACTATAAAAATACTATTCTGTTCATTAAAAAAGAACTATTGCAATTTCCCAAGATAACACAAAATAATTTTGATAGTAGCATTACTTTTTGTCTTCTAGTTTTTTTAATATAAAGAAGTACTTTATATTTTTAAAAATACCACACCCTGTATTATATCTCTTTTCCTTCCTGCCTGACTCTTCTCTCCCCTTCAGTACTTAACTATTTCATTGTCCTGGTAGTTCATGAATTTATCTGGCTTGTTACTTGGATGAAACCCAAAACATCCTGCTGTAGTTACTTTTAACCAGTCCTAGGTTACAGGGAAAAGAACCTTGGCAAGTGTGTAGAGTACAGACGGTCCTTTGCGTGGTAGCCTGGGTTGTCAAAACATGCAAGCGGAAACCATGCAGAATGGTCAGAATAACTGATGAGGAAGCGTATGATTCTTCAATGACCTAAAAATTCTTGTCAGCATTAAATGACAGACTCTTACTGTTGATTGAAAATGTATAGGGAAGTGAAAAAAATAGTAAAGCTAATATTGAGAACGTTGTAATTTAAAACATTAGAAACTAAGAATTTATTTCTTTGTGAGAAAACGTGTCAAAAGTAATTTGACCAGCGCTGGTCTTCTAGTCAAATAACTTACAGTACAGAACAAACATCTTTTTTATGCCTTGGCAAAGTGTCATACTGCTTTCGAAGGTTGGATCAACTTCCAGCATTTTATCCTGTGTGCTTTCAACCTTATGCAATATCTCCAAGAGTTCCTTTAATGGGAAGACTTTTTGCTGGTGTCCCTTCCTCTGGGACATCTTCATCCTTTTGGTCATAGCCACTTTCCTCACTAATGTTGATAAGTTGGCCTTCACAAATTTCCTCTGACGCATATCTAGAATCTCTCTTGGACAGCAGTGTTCCTATTCCCACGGCTGGCTATGTCTTTTGTAACTTTACATTGGATTTGACTTTCACTTTCAGTGTTAGCACTTTTCATTTATTTGCTGCACTTTCATCTTTGTTGGCTAGTTCCCTCTTTTGATTATCTGTTTTTGGAAAATGTTGCTGTGTTAACTGTAATTTGAACCATGGTGTTGGATGACTTGTGTTACTTGTGGGAATTGAAGTTCATGCATGTTGTTACTGTGTAAAGCAAGGACTGTCTGCTTGACTGTTCTTTTTAAGTTGTTTTCTTAGTGAGGTGGTTCTGGAAAAGCTTTTTCATCCTCTTCATGTACTAGTGTCTTCTCACTGGGCCTGACCTTCTGCTGAGAACCACTGGCCGAATGTGACTTGAAGGGAATGGTGGGGATGTTGCCAGGGCTTCTTAGGTGGGGTGAGAAAACAGAAGAAAAGAGAAGAATCAAGTATTGGACATACTTTGAGGGAAGTTCTCGACATTCTTTGCCACATATCTTTCTTTTCTGGAAGGTTGCCTCCTAGTCTTCAATCTGGTGTAAAGGGAAGTTAGTATCCGATGATGAAGGCTTATCTCCAGATCTGCAAGGAATTGGGAGTTATGCTTCCACATTTGCTAGGTTGCTCTGTGTGACTTTTTTCTTTATGGCATTTAAGTCAGGGAGCAGGTCTTTTTTTGCTTGTTTTTGTCTTGAGTAGACAGGTCACCTAGACACAAGTGTGTTCTGACTTTTGATCAGTCAGTGGAACATCAAGGCACCCTCGGAGACCGCCAGTCATCTAGGAACACTGTTGAGAACCAGTCCTGTGATGGAGGCCTTTTTTCTGTGTCTCAAGTACTAGAAGATAGGGCCACTTTTCCTTTCTCATTTCTCTTTCCCCGTAAGAGGGGCTGCTGGGAAAGTTTTAGTATTTGATAATTGTAAAAGACTTGTTAATGTGCTTTTGTTACCACTTCCCAAACAAATGCTACATGTTGAAATAAACATTTAATATTGAAAACATGTATGATATTTGAATAGCATTAGTGAAATGTTAAATAGAGGAAAGCTAAAAATAACACCCGTAGTTTTCCTACCTCCACAAATTAGGTATCCTTGTCTGTTCAACGAGACATGTTTGTCAGCCTTTGCTGTGGTACTTGGGAAGAGTGCCTTGAAGATACGGTCCCGGCCCTCAGGGTTTACAGTCAAATAGGAGGCAGACATTAAAAAGAAAATGCAACAAAAATTAGCTATGCAGTAGCAAGGAGTGATTAAAAAGTAACCATTTCCTGAGCACTTTAACTTGTGCCTCTGCAGTTTTTTCATAGCCCAAGTCATGTGGTTACAATTTTGCATTGCTTCTAAAAAATTAACCCATACGTGCAAATCTAATGGTCACAAAGAAATTTGAACATAAATATTCCTTAAGTTTAAGTTGGTGCTGAATTGTTCCTGCTATGCATTGCATGATTTGGCTTTATGTGGAGTGTGTCCGTGGGTGATTCTTGTCCAGGGAGCAGAGTTGGAGGAGACATTGCAATTCATTATTACTAATGAAAGACTTGAATTTGTGTATTCTGTATACGAACATATGAGATTTAATATATGAACATAGTCTTCAGTCTCTATTAAGCCTTTTTCATGCCTTTAATATTGTCATGTCAGAAATACTGCATCAGGAAACTGAAGGATATTTATAGTAACATACTAAAAATAATTCATGTTTATTGATAAGTGATTAAGGCTGGCATTTTGCAGTTTTTACTGGCACTTCAGGGGAGTAGGTGGTCTGCTGTAGAAAGGAGACAAGGGCTCACTAATTGTATTTAATTCTCATATAACCTCCGTTGTGAAAAACTCTATGAAGTATAGGTATTATTATTTCCCCACGAAGAAGTGTAGGCCTAGAGAGGGTGAAATAGCTTTCCTAAGGAGACTCAGCTGAGATTGAAGCCTGGTGTGTCTGTCTGATGTCAAAGCTATGTTCTTAGACAATAAATCTAGACAATTAATCTGAAAGAATTTCTGGAGAAATGGAAGGATACTCAAGTCAAATTCTAGAACCATTACTGTGTTCTTGAGAATAGCCTCACTAAACAAAAGTGAGCCGACACAGCCTTTTCCATCAGGAGGAGAGGGTAAACAGAATTTCTGGAGAAGTCATCCTAAGTAGACCACAAAGCTGTCAGTGTAAATGTGGAATGCTAAGCAGCAGACAGGTAGCACTGGCTTTCCGTGGTCACAAGTGCTCTGGCAAACCACAACAGGGGCAATTAAAGAGTGATGGACTGTGTGTCTTCTGAACATTTAATCTTTTTATAAAGTGTTTTCTCATCATCTCACATTTCCATTTGATTCAAACCAGCAAACAGGTGCAGAAGCCCTGCTACTTAGGAGGTTCCAGGTTAGATATTTAGAACAAAGGTGACAGACGTGGCTTCTATTCCGAAGGATCTTAATGTCAGGTCAGATATAATGGTTAGTTAGTACCAAAGTGAAATATAAATGGAGTTATATGGGGGAGTCAAGGAAGTAACATTGAATTCTGACTGGGAGCTTGGGAAGGACTTGAGAGGGGATGTGGCCTTTGGTCACAGCCTTAACAGTGGACAGGATTTTGGCAGGTGTGTATGTGTATATATATATATATGTATGTAGGTATGGTGGCAGGGGAGCTAGGTGGTCTGCTGTCAATAGGAGACAAAGGGCATGGGAAGGACATTCCACACTGAAAGAAAAGCCTAAGCAAGAGGGCAGAAATGAGAAGTTTTAGGACATGTTCAGGAAACAGTGAGATTGGGTGAGGCTCATGGTCTGTAAGAGGATACAAAATGAAGCTGGATAGGTAGTTTAGGGTCCATGGGTTGAGGTTCTTAGTTACCTTTTATTAAGTGCCTACTATATACCACATGCAACCAGTGAATTAAGATTTTTTTTTTTTTTTTTTGGTGGAGCGGTATTCATTTTGAAAAGCTTTACTTTTTTATGTTTATACTACTCATTACAAAACTGGAACAGTACAAAAATTAGCAAGATAGTAAAAATGCTACTCGTCCTGAATTTCTTTCCATAGAGGCAATAACTTATAGCAATTCAGTGTGTATGCTTCCAGACTTCTAGTTATGCATATATACAAATCAATACACATTTCTTTGAAAGGTGAGATGATACAGCATATATTCTATAGCTTTTTGATTAATTTAAAAAGATAACGTATTTCTGTGCCAGTGTGTTCAGATTGACCTCATTCTTTTAAAGGCTGTGTAGCAATCCATTACTCAGAGATAACATAATTTATCTAACAAGTCCCCAAGGATGGACCATTAGGTTATTTCCAGTTTGTTTTTTTTAAGATTTTATTTATTTGTCAGAGAGAGAGAGCACGCACAAGCAGGGGGAGAGGCAGGTAGAGGGAGGAGCAGGCTCCCCGCTGAGCAAGGAGCCGGATGTGGGACTCGATCCCAGGACCCTGAGATCATGACATGAGCCGAAGGCAGATTCTTAACCGACTGAGCCACCCAGACGTTCCTATTTCCAGTTTTTTACTGTTACAAATAATGCTGCAGTAAACCATCTTGTATATTTATGCACTACTTCTGTGGAAGAAATGTTTAGAAGTAAAATCACAGGATCAAGGCCTTATAATTTAAAATTTTCATTTTGCCTAATTGTCCTTCAGGAGCTTGTAATAATTTGTTTCCCTTAATAGTGCCTATAACTATTCTTACTATTTTTAACCTTTTCTGGTTTATGGGGAAAAAATTTTGTTTTTATTTGATCATTAATGATGGGGAAGCAATATATTCATAATTTTGTTGGCTGTTTATATTTTTTGTGAATTGCATGGTCCTATTTTTGCAATTTGTTTTTAATTCGATGTACCTGTTAAAGGTTGATTTGTAGTAACTTTTTTTTTTTTTTTTAAGATTTTATTTATTTATTTGACAGAGAGAGACACAGCGAGAGAGGGAACACAAGCAGGGGGAGGGGGAGAGGGAGAAGCAGGCTTCCCGCCGAGCAGGGAGCCCGATGCGGGGCTCGATCCCAGGACCCTGGGATCATGACCTGAGCCGAAGGCAGTCGCTTAACTGACTGAGCCACCCAGGTGCCCGATTTGTAGTAACTTCTAACATAGAGGTAGTAACTTTTTATTAGGGTCATTGATTCATTCATTCTTTAAGTAGTTATTGAGTGCCTCCTATGTACTGGTGCTGGGAACATACTGGTTAACAAAACAGGTATGGATCTTACAGTTTGGTGGGATGCACAGACATTGAAGAAATGGTCAGATGCTCAACTATAGAATTAAAATTGTGATCAGCATGTGCAAGCAAGAGGGTTTAAACCTAGACTGGGAGATTAGGGAGAATCTGTACACAGTCCTAGAAATGAGGAAGGTCAGGTGGACTTGGAGGAAAAGAGAGCAAGGTGGCAAGAGGGCAGTGGCGGTGGAGGTGAGCGGTAGATGGGGTCCTGCACTGCAGAGCCTTGTAGGCTGTACTATGATTTTGTTCTTTATCCTAAGGGCTTTTGGAAAGTTTGGGAGATTTACAGGTTGGAGAGTGGCAAGGTGAAATTGACATTGGCATTTCTTGAAGCTGATGCTGCCATTAGTGTAGAGGGGTCAGGAGCACTGGAAGGAGAGGGAATCTTGGTGGGGAAGAAGACAAGTATGCAGGTAAGCAGAGGCGGGCTTTGTCTGTGAGGCAGTCACCGGCGGCTGCCTTGTTGTGGAGAAGACCAAGGAGGGATGTTCCTCAGGGAAGCCATGTCAAGGGTTTGACTGGTTCTTAGCTGTCCTTCAGGCCAGTGGCCTGTGATGATTTTGCTTAGTTAAATTAAACAGGTGCTTTGATTTTGTTCTGTAGTGGAGCAGCAGTGATTATTTTTTTTGGTGCCAGTGTCCTTTTGAAAAATAAAGGTCTTATAGCATGCAGTCTTGAATTTGAACTCCCAGGGTCATTTCAAAGCACTCATTGTTACTTCCTCTCTACAGCCTGCCAGCACTTTACATTTATTAAGTTAGAGGCATATTTTACATCAAGGTCTCAATAAATTGTTATTCTGTAGTAAGGCTTGCTGGTTATCAGGGTTATGTTTTGTATATTTGGATTTTTGTCTAGTTCTTAACTACCATTTTCAGTGTAAGTGACCACAAATCTTGAAACTTATCTTGCCTGATGAGAGAGAGACAGAGATAAAGTGTGTGCGTGCGCATGCAATCAGGGAGGAACAGAGGGGGAAGGAGAGGGAGAAAGAATCTGAAGCAGACTCCCAAGTTCAGCCCAGAGCCTGACATGTGGCTTGATCCCATGACCCATGAGATCATGACCTGAGCCGAAACCAAGAGCCAGATGCTTAACTGACTGAGCCACTCAGGCGCCCCTGTCTGATAACCTTATTGATAAATGATCATAAATAAAACAAATTTCTCAGACTAAAGAATAAAGGAATTTGATGGAGTTCCTTATATTCAACTAATGTTGGCTTGGGCATTTTGAACATAATTATGTGCAAAACAGTATTAATGTAAAATTATAAGCACTCCCAGGAGTTTCTGTTTAAATCTTAAATATGTTGCTGTGTGGCTAAATATATCGGTATTTTTTTCTTTTTCCTTTTCTGTTAGCTGTTTTTTTTTTTTTTTTTAGTCTCATGAATTTAAATGACATTTGAGTACAGAAGTTTGAGATCTGCAAAAGCAATTAGTAACTTCTGATTTGTGTTTTACTAGATAAACAGATTGAATCTGGTTATTTTATTCTCTGAAGGTAAGAATTCTGATGAAAGAAGGGTTAGAGAATCAATGCATGCAAAGTAGCCAAATAGATTAAAAGACTAATTAACTTATTGATTAAAATTTAGCAGTAGATAGCAAGCATCTCTCTGAGTTCTCTCCTAAGATTAAAGAGAAAATTACAGTGAAATGCAGCATGTTTGTAAAGAATCTAGTTCTATTAGACATTCCCAGTGGTATTTTTGTTTTCCTTGTGTTTTGAGAAAATGATGAGGCAGGTATAATATTTTATTTATGTACTGAATTTTACAAAATCCTTTAAAAATAATTGAGAAGAATGTTGGAAAAAGTTGGCTCTTTTTTTACTTTCATACATTACTTAGGAACATATTCTTGTGACTTAGAAAAGGCCGCCTTTATTTCCAGAAAGAAATCCAGTTACTTGTCAGTCTTTTACTGCCTCTTGTGGTTTAATTCTGGCACATCTCTAGGTTGTTTTGGTGACATCTCTTTAGATCATTTGCAGAGTAGAACTTCATGGTCTTTGAGGTTCTGTCATGTCTCTCAGGCTGATCATATAGTACGGTATTAATATTTATGGTAATGTACTTTGCTGTTTCTATTAAAAGAATTTTTAATAATTTACCTCTCCTAGTTCATTACTGGATTTCTCATCAGAGTAATTTCATTTTTGCAATGAACTCTTAAAATGGTTTTATGGTGAGTGGTAAGTAGAGCAGTGTGTTTGCTATGTACTAAGCTTTGTACCACCTGAGCATTTTGTGTACCCAAAGGATGGAAACAACTCATCATTTTGAACTTTGCCTGTATGTTTGAATAATGCTGATTTTTCTTTTTCTATGTCTTAGTTTTTAATATATAGTTTTAATATATATATTTCTACCTTTTGAATAGGTAATATATTCATGTTCAAAATCCAAAAGATGAGAAAAGTTAATGATTCATTTTTAAAAATTACTATGTAGCAAGCATATCGAGAGTCTTTGTAATTCTTCTGTCTGCTCATGGCCAACTGGTTTTGATTCACATTTTTAAATGGTGCCTTTTAGACTTTGTGTATTGAGCTTTCTTTGACACTGTTCTTGAGTTCATATTTTTCTGAAAATTTTTCCTGAATTTTTTTGCTTTGCCTAAGTTGTAACCAGTTTAAAAATATTCTACATAGGCTCTACTGTAGTTTTTAGAATGCAGCTTCTCCAAAGCAACGTGATGTCTTTTGGGAGAAGACTAGCTGGGGCCAGGTTTTAATATGCTCTGGGAACTTAGCTTTTCTCCCCCCCCCATTTTTTTTTACTTAATTTAAAAATTATCGAAGAATTTTAAAATAAACACAATGGAGAGCGAATACTACAGGAATCCTTAGATGTATGAATCTTAAAATACAGATCTGGATTCCCAAGGACCATTACCTATTTCAAAATAGAAGTCTCCCCCCCAAACGGTCTTACTTCAAGTGTTTTACTACTCATTTGTTGAAAAGATAAAAATATAACATTTGGTCTGATATGGAAAGATCAGCAAGATAAATTAAGTGATAAAAGCAAGGTGCAGCACAGTGCATATTGTATATACCTTTTTTTTTTTTTAAAGGAAAATAAAGTCCGTATTCATATTTGCTTATATATGCCTAGAGTAACTTCAGAAGGATACAGTAAGCAACCAGAAGTGGTTACCTGAGTTATTAGACCAGGGAAAGAGACTTTGAACTCTTAACCTTTCTGAGATTGCTTGTTGACTTTTAAGCCATGTGGAAGTATTAAAAATGAATTTAAAATTAATTTTTAAAATAAAAATTTATTTAAAAAATTACAATTTTAGAATATAGCACAACAATGGTTATTTCCCCAGGAAAATCTATAAATTTAGATAGAAGGTCCTTTGACTATGCCAGATAAGCTGTGGACTGATAGGTATGAGAAATATGCTTTAAAGATTACCTTTTTCTTATCCCTACCCCCAAATGGCAGAGAGCTTATTTGATTGTAACCTTCTTTCCTTTTCTTTTTAAAGGCTGGTGGGGTAGCAGGTGTTGCTGTTGACTTGATACTATTTCCTCTGGATACCATTAAAACCAGGCTTCAGAGTCCACAAGGATTTAATAAGGCTGGTGGTTTTCGTGGAATCTATGCTGGCGTTCCTTCTGCTGCTATTGGATCCTTTCCTAATGGTAAAAGTTATATTGATATTCTCACCGCTAGAAAACCAAAATAATGAGATTTATTTTCAGGATGGTATATGGTGTTACCCCATGTAGAATTGCTCATGTGTTGTAGCTTATCTCTTGAATTTGTTTTCTACTCATTAACCTGCTGCTTTTGAATCCGCTAGTGCTAGAGATCCCATTCCACTATATTTGTAATAGAATATGAGCAGTCTTTCTAAATGGTTTTTCTTGTTAAAATTCCCAGTTAGAATCTTGAAAATGTTACTCTAATACTGGTTGTTATACCTCAGAGCAGTGGTTCTCACCTTTGCCCACACATTGGAATCTCTTGGGAAGCTTTAAAAAATACTGATACTGTGTCACCTCCATAAGTTTAATTGGTCTGGCTTTGCCTGGGTATCGGGGGGTTTAGTCGCTTCCTAGGTGATTCCAGTGTGAGGCCGAGTTTAATAACTGCTGCCTTGGAGATTCTTTTGGAGCACATGAACCTGAGAGGCCTTGAACCTTTTCTGTCTTAACTAAATTGCTCTTAGATGTGATGCATCCAACTCCCACTAACCTCCTCCTGTATACTCTCCTTCGGGTGTCTTGCTTTTGTTGTGGATTTGAAGTCGCGTTATGTGATTTATGGTCCTCTTATTTTGTAATCAGTATAATCTTTTTATTTAATCCACTTTTCGGTGTGCTTTTTTTCAGATACTTATCTCATTTTGTTTCCTGATGCTTTCAGTGGCACTCAATAGCAAACCAAGCGAACAAAACTACCACCACCACATACACACACATACACACACACACAATTTTAGAACCTCTGCTCTAGGAGATTCTTAAACTCTGGAGTTTTTTCTCAGGATAATTCATGAGAAGTTCTTTCATGTTCATCTGTGTTCATCTGGAGCATAGTATTCACATAAAGATTGGTAGTGCAGAGAGAAAAGAGTGTTTTGGTCCTTTGGTTCTCTCTTTCTTCTTCTCCCTCCCCCAGCAGCCCTTAGAACGGCAAACTGTCTTTGAGGCTATCCTTCAATTTTCATTTGTCCTAATACTTTTAGTAATTGATTGTAACAAGTTATTATTGAGCCCCCATTCCCTGTCAGGTGTAGTTCTCTATGTGGGAGAGATGCAGCCATTCCTAAACTTGACCACAGTGCAATCACTTGACGAGGTTAAAAAAGTACCGATGCGTATGTCCCACTTTCAAAGATGTGATTTCATTGGTCTGAGGTGTGGCCTGGGCATTGGAGTTTAAAAAAAAAAAATCTCTTATGGTATTTCTTTCATTGTTCTAAAAGTTCTTTTTCTCTTACAAATTGCACAGAGGAATCAGTGTTGGTAGATGGTAGTATTAGCAATAGTCTATGGAGAACATGGTGCGTTTAGGCTCACTCAGGACTATTTTAGATTCTTGCCAGCAGGACTTTACGTACATGTGGGTTTTGAACTTCTGCATGTGTGAGAAAATGTTTTTCTTGCCATACTTACTCTTGTTTTTTGCCATCCACAGAACATCAGTGGATGGGTGATGCTGGGTAGTCAGTCAAAGTGCCTGTGGTTCAGAAATGGCCTTTTTGTTTTTCTGTGAATTTTTGGTAAATAGAAGTTTTCTGTGTGGCACCTTTTTTTTCTTTTACTGTTTGTTAAAGTTCTAGTACACTAATGTAGCATTCAGTGGCTGTAGACTTTTCTGAGAACATACAGTGGTTCCCCCTTATCCGTGGTTTTGCTTGCAGTGGTTCAGTTACCCATGGTGAACTGTGGTCCAGAAGCAGATGTTGCTCCTTCTAATCCATCAGCAGAAGGTCAATAGTAGCCTAATGCTACATCACATGCCTACATCATTCATCTTCCTGCATCTCATCACGTAGGCATTTTATCATCTCAAGGATGATCACAAGGAAAAGGGTGAGCACAGTGTAGGTATTTTTGAGAGAGAGAGACCACATTCACATACTTTTATTACAGTGTACTGTTACAGTTCTATTTTATTTATTGTTGTTCATCTCTTACTTTGCCTAATTGAGAAATTAAACTTTAGCACAGATATGTATGTATAGGAAAAAATTGTATATATAGGGTCTGGTACTATCCATCATTTCAGTCATGCACTGGGGTTCTTGAACAAATACCCTGTGGATAAGGGGGGACTGCAGTATTCTGTGGGGGTGAAGAGTTGGGGAAGAAGGGGACTAAGCGTTGAAAGAGGAGACAGCAGACCCCTATTCAGGATCTTTATTTAGAAGGGAATGTAGAAAAAGCATAGGTTTTTGTTTTTAAAGAACTGGAAGAGGGGCGCCTGGTGGCTCAGTCTGTTAAGCATCTGCCTTTGGCTTGGGTCACGATCCCAGGGTCTTGGGATCGAGCCCTGCGTCAGTCTCTCTGCTCAGCAGGGAGCCTTCTTCTCCCTCTCCCTCTGCCTGCAGCTCCGCCTGGCTTGTGCTTTCTCTGTCAAATAAATAAATAAAATCTTAAAAAAAAAAAATAATATAGAGCTAGAAGAGACGGTAGGTATCAACCCAATTCCTGTTCTTTGTTGTAACTTGTCCAGAGCCTCACTTGGAACCTTGTGACATCATTTCCAATTAGTGGCATTTTCTTGGGTGTCACCTTGGAGAATTTGGGGATTTACATTTCATTTTGTTTTTTGTTTTTAAGTAGGCTCCACACCCAGGTTGGAGTACAAAGTGCGTCTTGAACTCTTGACTTTGAGATCAAGACCTGAGCTGAGATCAAGAGTCAGATGCACCCAGGTGCCCCTAGGATTTACATTTCTAAAATATTTCTAAAATATTTCTATCACAAAAGTAGCAATACTGTCTGAACAGGTTGAGGTGGTTAACCAGGAAAACCTAGAAACTTGTAGCACTTTCTCCTTTCCGTGGGGATGGGGTGGGAGGGTGAAATGTGTAGCAGGTGGAACTTACTGCTGAAATTGGTTATGGATATTCTAACTGTACATTTAGTGAGTGTGCTGAAATAGGGAAAGCCTTATTGAGAACCACTGTGGGAATAGGGACCTATGTAAGTTATGTAAAACTGTTTGTACTGGTCATTACTCCTTCAGGGACAAGAGTCCTCATTTGGCCCGGTGTTTATATTTGTTAGCAGCCTGAGGAGAGTTGAAAAGCTTGTTGACTTTAACTATTGAAAACGGATTTTCACTATGAAGCTCTTTTTCTGAGTGTTTTAGACTTTAATGTGATTTTGTTCAAGTGTCCTTCAAAAGATGAATTTGTCATTCATTTATCTTTCATGCCTTATTTTTTTATGGAAGTGATAAACATCTTTTGATTAACAGTACATGGCAGGTTTTAAAAGCCCTTTTGTGCAGTTAAGATTAGTTCATGGTGATAGGGGTAGCTTTTTGAGATTTTGATTTCCAGTTGTAATTAGATAGTTGATTATTTCCTTGATGTAAAGGTGACATGATATAGTAAAAGGTAGCCCTAGTTAGTTTGAGTGAACAGCAATAAAACATTATCAAATAGATGTTTTATTTAAAGCATACGTTTTCAGTTTTAACCTGTCTATGAATCAGTGTAGTGGATTGTTTTATTGTATGTAAAGATAATTTGGATCACAGAAATTCGTATCTTATTCTAGAATGTTTACTAAAAAATGTCAAGTGACTTATTAATACAAAATGGTGAATGTTAGGTTAGCTGTTAGGCTCCCTCAGGGCTGGGATCATGTCTTTTGCATTTTTATAAGTCCAGGTTTGGGCATATAACATGGACTCCATAAATTCTACAAGAGTGGGGCAGGGAGGAAGAGTATGTGTTCAACTATTTTCTCTATCTCTTACCTCACAATTTAATAATTGTAATTTTTTTTGAGAAACATTTCTAAACAGTTTGAATATATATTTAAACTTTGTGAAAGACTGGTTTGTTTTAAATTTCAGCTGCTGCTTTTTTTATCACCTATGAATATGTGAAATGGTTGTGGCACACTGATTCATCTTCATATTTAATGCCTGTGAAGCATATGTTGGCTGCCTCTGCTGGAGAAGTGGTAAGTAACAAGTTATGCATATAAAATATTTAAGGAGTGCAAATCATGCATGTATCTCTGGTACAGATGATTATTTCATTTTTAAAAGACAATTCTTTTAAGTTATGAAAGTCATAAACACCAATAAATGTAAATGGATTAAACATGATAGTTAAAAGATAGAGTCTAGATAGGATGAAAGAAAAATCCAGCAATGTGCTATTTTCTTTTCTTTTTTAAATTTTTTATTGTTATGTTAATCACCATACATTACATCATCAGTTTTTGATGCAGTGTTCCATGATTCATTGTTTGTGCATAACACCCAGTGCTCCATGCAGAACATGCCCTCTTTAATACCCATCACCAGGCTAGCCCATCCTCCCACCCTCCTCCCCTTTAGAACCCTCAGTTTGTTTTTCAGATTCCATCGTCTCTCATGGTTTGTCTCCCCCTCTGATTTCCCCCCCTTCATTCTTCGCCTCCTGCTATCTTCTTTTTTTTTTTCTTAACATGTACAGCAATGTGCTATTTTCAAGAGACATACTTAAAACATTATTTTACAGAAAGAAAATTAAGGAGATGGAAATAGATACCCATGCACATTGTGGTGGCTTTGTATTGTGTCAGCATAACTGAGCTGGAACTCCATTTCCTAGAACTCCCTTTCCAGGATGGTTCCAGGTTATGCTGGCTACAAGAGAAACTGACACAACATTTGTGACGCAGAAGTGAAGCAGTTGTTGGGCTGATGCTTATAGGATTGGTGTTGGAGTCAGGCACTGTTGCAGTTCGTACACCTCATCTCTGGTCTACAGCCTCTCCACTTCCTACTGGATCATCTCCTTCAGCTTTTCTAAATTCTTAGATATGTGGGCTCTGCTGTGAAGAATGCTAGCTTATACTATAGGTCACCCACGTCATTGAGGTTGGTGAGAAACAGGATCAGTTTATCCTTGCTCTTTGCCATTTCACCCTTGCCCATCCCCTGCCCTCTGATTTCTGTCCTAACACTAGATGCAGAATCAACCGTTCTACATAACCTGCTTAATTAGCTCCCTCAATTACTGTTCACATTTATACTAACTCTTTATTCTTATCACGTATAGTGGTTCCAGTTGTCTGATAAACCCAAGCTGATACAGAAATACAAACTGAAAAAGAGCTGATAAAGTAATGTCAGTATCAGGCAAAAAAAACACTGAAAGCCAAAAAACAAAGAGACTATTGTACAGTGATACAAGGAACAGTGCTCTTGGGACATGTAATAAAACTGAACCTGGACTAAATAATATAGTCTCAAATTATAAAGGAGAGATTGCCAGAAGTACAAGGAGAAATGAATAGAAATGTAATTTTTTAAAATTTAATTTTTCTTCCGTCATGATAAGTGTACCCTTTAATCCCCATCACCTATTTCACCCATCCCCCCACCCACCAAAACTATAATCTTTGTTGGAGATAAACTTCTATCTGTAAGTCTTAAGACCAGGCAGGCAGAAACATTTATTGAGACCATAGAAGATGTGAATAAGAAAATGACAGGTTGGCCTAATGGATATGTATGGAGCTCTGCACCTGACAGTTGAAGATTATTCGTTTTTTTCTAGCATACTTGGAACATTAATAAAAATGTAGTACAACAAAGTGAATTTCAACTTAGTGTTGTGTAGAGACAATGTTATACAGATCATTTGGTGTCTGATTATAATGGAGGAAAATTGGAAAGCAATGACAAGATAGGCAGTCCATTTCTCAGTTCTATTCTGTTGATCTCCATGTCTGTCCTTGTGCCGGTACCACACAGTCTTGATTATTGCAGCTTTGCGGTAAGTTTTGAAATCAGTAAGTGCGAGTCTTCCAACTTTGTTCTTCTCTGTCAAGATTGTTTTGCCTAGTCCATGTCTCTTGCATTTTCTTGTGAATTTTAGAATCAGCTTGTCAATTTTATAAAAAAGGCAACTTAGATTTTGATAGGGATCACATTGAATCTGTAAATCAATTAGGAGACTGTTGCTATCTTAAAAATACTAAATTTTCCAATCTATAAATAGGTGATATTTTTCCATTTACTTAGGTATTATTGAATTTTTTTCAACAGTGTTTTGTAGTTTCAGAGTATAAGTTTTACACTCCTCTTGCTAATTTATTCTTATTCTTTCTGGTGCAGTTCTAAATGGAAATTTTTAAAAATTTCATTTTCAGTTCATTGGTACTTATAGAAATGAATTCATTTTCATATATTGATCTTGTATCCTACAACTTTGCAGAACTCATTAATCAATCAGTTCTAAAGCTGTTTAGTGGATTCCTTAGGATTTTCTATACACGAGATCATATCCCCTGCAAATAGAGGTAGTTATACTTCTTTCTTTTCATTCTCTATGCCTTCTATTTCATTTTTCTTGCCTAATTGACCAGGCTAGAAGCTCTAGTAGTGTAGAATAGTAGTGGCGGGAGTGCGCCCCTTCCGTTTTTTCTGATCTCAGGGAGAAGGCATTTGGTGTTTCACTAATTAAGTATGCTGTTAGCTGTGAGGTTTCCATAGATATCCTTTATCAAATTGGATAGTTTGTTGGGTGAATTTTTTTTTTTTTTTTACACTATGAAGGTTGAATTTTGTCCATGTTTCTGTTCATCTATTGAGATAATCATGAGACTTTTGTTTTTTATTTTGTTGATATGGTGTGTTACATTAATTGATTTTCAAACATTAAACCACTCATGCGTTACTGGGATAAATCTCACTTGATCATGGTATATAATACTTTTTACTTAGTGCTAGGTTTTGTTTACTAGTATTTTGTTGAGGACTTCTGCTTCTTTATTCATAAGAGATGCGAGTGTATAGTTAACTTTTTTTGTGTCTTGCTGGTTTTGGTATCAAGGTAAAACGTCTCATAGGAGGAGTTGGGAAGTGTTAAGATATTTTAAAAGAAAGTTATTTTAAAGAAATGCCGTTAAGTTAATTATATCATTTTAGTTGATGAAAACATATCAGATTATATCTGGGAAGTCCAGGAGAAAAGGAATTATGGAGGAAATAGTCTATTATACAGAAAAGCAGTGTTACTCTGTGTGATAATATGAATTGTTGTGGCTATGATGTTTGATAAAGACAAAAGATGATCTCCGCTCTTTGGTATTTTTGTGTCTTAAAAATGTATTTATTTTTTGTATCTGGGATATATAAAACCCTCTACTTTTCCATTATTGTAAAATGAATTTTTTTAAAGAATTCTAATTCTAGTATAGTTAACATACAGTGTCATGTTAGTTTCAGGTGTATAATACAGTGATTCAATAATTCTATACATTACTCGGTGTTCACTGTGATAAGTGTACTCTTAATCCCCATCACCTATTTTAACCATCCCCCCCACCCACCTCCCCTCTGGTAGCCATCCATTTGCTCTCTGTAGTTAAGAGTCTGTTTTTTGGTTTGTCTCTCTCTCTCTTTACTTTGTTTCTTAAATTCCACATAGGCAGGAAATCATATACTTTTTAGATCCATCCAGGTTGTTGGAAATGGCAAGATTTCACTGTAAAGTGAATTCTTAATCTAAGAAATCTGTTCCTTGAAGAGTGTTGAACTTAGCCCGAGAAACATTAAATTCACTAGTGGCTTTTATAAAACTTCCTTTGACATTGTTTTAAAAATTATTTTTCAGAACCCAAGTTAACTCTGGATTTTTTTTTTTTTAATTGCCTTCATGATTTACTGAAGTTAGAAAAGTGATGGGACTAGCAGTGTATTAGTTTCTGAGTGGCAAGTGGTAATTATTTCATGAGCCATGGACCCCTTTAGTAATCTAATGAAACCTGTGGCTGTCTCTGCAAGAAATTGAATACATGGACATTTTGCATAGAATTTCTGGACATTTTCATTCCTTCTACTCTTACCCGAAGTAAGGACTCCTGGGCTTGAATTGTACTGGAAAATTAGCTTAAACTGCAATTTAAAAGCAATTTATACTTAATTTAAAAACAATCCTTTAACCTATTAGCCTAGGTTTAGTTTTTTTTCTCTTTGTTTTGTGATGATGTTCTGGCTTTAGAACCTTGTTACGTGCAGTATTTTTTGAGTATATATATTAAAGAATAACAAGTTGTGAGAGTTTCAGTGTCTCTCAGGTTGTGAACGTCTGTCCTTGTGACCAACTCTTGCCTCTCATTATTTTAGAATTGCATGTTGCTCTAAGTTTAAATATTGTCATACATTCAATATTTGGTTTATATTTTATAGTATGTTGCTGAGAAGAGGCAGCAAAAAGAATTTGGCCTCTTATTTCATTTCACATAGGGCCATCTTGCCTGAAAGCTGGTTTGCCATGTTGAAGGATAGGCTTTCTTCAATTTAAAAACTTCCTATCTTTTAGACTTATGAAGAATATAAAAAGTGATATATAATTAGGGTAAATAATGGTTGTTAGATTAATCATGTTAATGATACATCTTTTCATATGTAGAAAATACTGTATATTCTAATACTATAATGGACATTTAAAAAATACTGACGCCTTTATCGTTTTATTGTGTGTGTGTGAACTCTTGGATGTAGGAGGTGGTGTAGGTGGATGTGAGCTAGAAAACAAGTGTCTGTAACACTGGAGATAAACAGTTCTGGGACAGTTGTATTTTTATTGTGTCTCTTAGGATTTCCATGGTCCCTTAGGTGGTAAGGCCTAATGTCAGATGCCTTTTTATAGTTCCTGTGATGCCTGGTGAACTTTAAAAAAAAAAGTGATCAGTAGCGGGTACATAGAATGACTTCACAGGTGAAACATATCTTGATGTTGACATTTGATTGATTTTAAATTTAGTTACAGTGTCATATGTTGAAAAAATTTTTAGAGTTTGTGGAAATGTTGGTTCTGATGCTCCAGTTATCTTTTTGTACTTTTTTGTTTGTTTTTTTAAGATTTTATTTATTTATTAGCGCACGGGCCGGGGTCGGGGTTGGGCGGGTGGGGCAGAGGGAGAGGGAGAAGCAGACTCCTTACTGAGCAGGGAGCCTGAAGCAGGGCTTGATCCCCAGGACCCTGGAATCATGACCTCAGCCAAAGGCAGATGCTTAACCGACTGAACCACCTAGGTGCCTCTGTCTTTGCATTTTCTTAAAAAAAAAACAAAACTTTCCAAAGCCATTTAGTATCTGTTTTCTCAATAAATGTTTGAGAAATGTATATGCTGCCTTCCGATTTTAGTAACTTGTTTCAGTTTCATGGAGCATGAACTTGGTTTCCGATTCATACAGGTGTGGTTGCTAAAAGTAAGAGAAAGAAATGGGTGAATTTAGGAGAAACAAATTTTCATGGGTAGAATAAAAAGGAGTGAAGAACAAAAACATCCATAGCTGTCAATATTCAGAAAGGTATAGAGACACAGAGAAGATAAATAGTTCAGTTGGGTCATTGTTCTGTAACATTTACTTTGATAGAAGATTGTTACATTGCAAATAGATTTCTTAGAAACAAGAACACATTTTGTTGGTATCCACTGTGTCCACAATGACTTTGTTGTAGCAACTCTAAGTATATAAAAGAGAAACAAAAGCACACTGCCCTAATAACCATTCCCTGTACCAGCACCTTGATTAAAACTTAATGACGAATCAATAAAACTATAATTAGAACCTTCTACCTTATGTTTATAATTTGGAATACAGTAAAATTGATCAAATAAGATTTAATATGTAACAACAGTAAGAGGGCCATTCGTGCCATTTTTATGAGGAAGTTTGCTGCACCATATCTCTAAATCCCTACCTCAATTATTTCACAGCTCAGCTTTCATCAGACACAGAAGACGCCCTGCGAGAAGTAGAATCTGTAATTAGATCAGAAGGGTTGGGGGTAGGTTTACTCTAATACAGCAGATAGTGTAACATGACAGCCATAGTGATTTTTTTAAGTCTTTAAGATCTGACTTTTCCCGGGTATTATCCTACTTTTGGCCTAAGTTCATGTTGTTTGCAGAAATAAAAGAATATTGAAATTTCTTTGCAGCCTAATGCAGCCACTCTGCATTTAATGTGTGCTTGGGTGACCTGTGTGAAGTCCCTATACACACAGATGCTGGTTGATTATTCTTTCTGGCCACATTCTAATATGGGATTGAGAAAGCTAGGAAATCATGTTTTGTAGATGCTTTTCTGACAGCCTCTAACAGTAATTTTCCAAGTGTAGCCCAGAGAGCACCTACTTTAGACTCAGTTGCCTGGGCAGTAGGTTACAAATGACGATTTTTGGAGATGGCACCAGGAACCCTGCATTTTAAACAAGATTCCTAGGTGGTTTTGGCGCTCAGTGATATTTAAGCACCACTGATTTAGAGTTATCAAACATTTAAATATATATATCCCACTACTAAATATTTTGACTGAGTTGGTTCAGCAGTCCCACACTCAGGAATATGTTAGCTCCTGGGCATAGTGGCACAAGGAGTGCCACATGCTGATCAGAAGTGCAGTTCCTTGTGTCTTCTTCTGAGTTAGATACTTGTAGAGTTTCTGAAAGGCTTAGTTCAATAAAGACTGGCGAGTTCTGAGGGTGGCAGCACACTCAGACATATTGATTTGGATTTTGAAAATAAAGTGAGGGTTGTTCCCAGATCTGACGTTTTCTTCGAGGCCCATTCCATCTAAGAGCCCTGCAAACGAAGGCAATTTATGTTGTTTAGCTTATCTATCATCTGACAAGGTCATTGGACCTTCTGTGTGCTGTAGCCCATTCAGGGCTCATTGGTTATCAGCATATGGATAAAGCACGTCATTAGCACCTCATTTTTTTTTTTTTTTTCAGTTTCCCCACTGAATTGGCTACTTGGAAGTTCATTCCTTGATGCAGTCAGGAGTGCTTGTCAGCAACAAAGCACAGTGCATATGTTAGTTACCATTGTGTTTTTCCAGGTGGGGGTTTAAGCCATTTTTGATTGTGTTGTTAATATGTTCTAAAATGTATTTATAGGGGCGCCTGTCTGGCTCAGTGTGGAGTGTGCGACTCTTGATCTCTGGGTTGTGTTCAAGCCCACACTGGGTGTAGAGATCGATTAAAAAAAAAAAAATTAAGGGGCACCTGGGTGACTCAGTGTTAAGCCTCCGATTCTTGGTTTCGGCTCAGGTCATGATCTCAGGGTCATTAGATACAGCCCCATGTTGGGCTCCTTGCTCAGCGGGAAGTCTGCTTGAGATTCTCTCCCTCTGCCCCTTCCCCCACTTGCACACACACTCTCTCTCTCAAATAAATAAATATTTTAAAAAAAGACCCTGAATTCCTTTTAAAAATTTAAAAAAATTTAAACGTATTTTAGTTTTTTTTTTTTTTTTAATCTTTTTATTAGAAGAACCACTGAACAAGATAATAGAAGAAGGGTTGACAACTTTGGAAATGTGTTTCATCTTTTGAAATAATCATGATAGATTTTGAAATATCCATGAATTAGTGGAGAGTAACTTTCGTTTGCAGTTGTGGTCATATTTTGCCAAACTTGTGTGCAGTTGTATGATCCATCCATGGAGATAGGGTGAGTAGAAAAGAAGACAGCTGCTCCGGAAGTGAACGGTGCTTATTAACTGAGGAGGAAGCCCACAGTGATGCTGCAGATGGAGTTGCTTGTGTATATAAAGGTGAAGGAGGCAGAAATGTACAGGTATTGCTAGGAAACTTGCTGTACAATTAGAAGCTGAGGCCACACTGTCAGCTAGTTAACTACACTCAAACAAGCACTTCTCCTGATGTATTTAAGCACATGCGGAGGGGTTGTGCTAAGGCACCCTTTTACCCTGCTCTGTTTATTTCTTAGTGTTTCTGGGGACCTTTTTTCTTTTTTTAAAAAAGATTTTATTTTTTAATTTTTTAAAAAAAGATTTATTCATTTGACGAGAGAGAGAGAGAGACAGAGCAAGCATGAGCAGGGGGAGAGGGAGAAGCAGGCTTCCTGCTGAGCAGGGAGCCCGACGTGAGGCTCAATTCCAGAGCCCCGGGATCATGACCCGAGCTGAAGGCGGATGCCCAACCGACTGAGCCACCCAGGCGCCCCAAGATTTTATTTTTTTTAAAGTAATCTCTCACCCAACATGGGGCTCGAACTCACGACCCCGAGATCAAGAGTCGCATGCTCCACCGCCTGAGTCAGCCAGGCTCCCCTGGAACCTTTTTTTCCACTTCAGGCCCTGAAGTCCCTGAGACACACAGACATTTTAATAGCTTCCTAAGAACCCTAAACTATAAGAATTACACAAAAAATTATCTCAAGAATCTAAAAAGTAACTCGCTTTCCACTGTCATTCTTCAAACTCCATCCCTTTCATATCTGTTCCTCACTTGGATCTCTTTGATTCCTGTTATGTAGGCTGTTTTCCTTCAGCCCTTCTGTTTCCTCTTCTGTGCGTGTTGTCCTTAACTGGAAGTGTGGATTTAGATAGAAAGTCCATACTGTGCTCTAGACAATGAGGATAAAACGACAAGATGAGATACTGCCTTTAAGAGGCTTGCCATCTACAGGTCGAGATGAATGTGTAAGGTGTAAGTACACTTAGGGGTTACAGGTATTTTACGAAAAGTGAGTACAAGGTACAGTGAGAGCCTGAGAAGAGAAGGAATGGTTGGTTTTGTCTGGATCTGTGTTGATTCAGGAAAGGCCTGATAGAACAGCGAGTCCTTGAGCTACATATTAGGGTATGATTGTTAAGTGGGTGGGTGCAAGGAGGGGTATTGAGTTGATGAAAAGTCCTTATTAGACACTTC
>NC_138369.1:28688696-28724152 GCF_054177405.1 Leptonychotes weddellii
ACGTATCTTATGGGTTTTGGTGCAATTATAAATGGGATCGACTCCTTAATTTATCTTTCTTCTGTCTCCTTGTTAGTGTATAGAAATGGAACTGATTTCTGTGCATTGATTTTATATCCTGCCACTTTGCTGAATTCCTGTATGAGTTCTAGCAGTTTTGGAGTGGAGTCTTTTGGGTTTTCTACACAGAGTATCATGCCATTTGCAAAGAGTGAGAGTTTGACTTCTTTGCTGATTCGGATGCCTTTTATTTCTTTTGTTGTCTGATTGCTGAGGCTAGAACTTCTAGTACTATGTTGAAAAGCAGTGGTGAGAGTGGATATCCCTGCCATGATCCTGACCTTAGTTTTTTCCCATTGAGAATGATATTCACTGTGGGTTTTTTGTATATGGCTTTTATGATATTGAATATTGTTAAAATGTCTATGCTACCTAGAGCAATCTATATATTCAATGCAATCCCTATCAAAATACCATCAACTTTTTTCACAGAGCTGTCCTAAAAAGGACAGGATGGTATTGGTGAAAGAATAGATATACAGGTCAATATGACAGAAGAGATTGCCCCAAAATAGGCCACACAAATGTAGTCAACTGATGTTTGACGAAGTTGCAAATGCAACTTAATGGACAATGGATAGTCGTGTTGACAAATGATGCTGTAGTAATTGGAGATAGATGGATATATGAAATTCAGCTAGACATAGACTTTACACATTACACAGAAACTTTAAATGGATCATCAACTTAAATATAAAATGTGAAACAAAAAACTTCTTGATGAAACATAGTAGAAAACCTTCATGAACTTGGGTTTGCTGATGACTTCGAAAATACAACAGTAATAACAAAAGCATTGAAAAGCACAGATATTTGAAAGAAAAAAATTGCTGAGTTCGTCTTTATTCAAATTAAAAACTTTTGATCTGTGAAAGACAAGCCCCCACCAGGAAACAGTATTTGCAAAACACATATCTGAGAAAGGACTTATATCCACAATATACAAACAATGTTTAAAACTCAACAATAAGAAAACAAGCTGGTTAAGAAATGGGCAAAAGATCTGAACGGACGCCTCACCAAGGAAGGTATACACATGGCAAATAAGTGTACAAAAAGATGCTTGACATCATTTGTCATTAGGAAATTGCAAATTTAAACAATCAAATACCACTGCACCCTATCAGAATGGCTACAACCCAAAACTGACAATAACTGCTATCAAGGATGTGGAGCAAGAGGAGCTCTTATTCATTGTTGGAGAGAATGCAAAATGGAATAGCCATTTTGGAAGACATTTTGGCAATTTGTTTACAAACTAAACATTGTCTTACCATACAGTCTAACAACCATGTTCCTAAGTGTATATCTGACTGATTTAGGAACTTGGCCCACATAAAAACCTGTACATGAATGTTTATCCATCTTTATTCATAATTACCAAAAGTTGGAAGCAACCAACATGTATTTCAATAGGTAAATGGATAATTTGTACCACCTCCATAGAATGGAATATTATTCAGCAACAATAAAAAATGAGCTACCAAGCCACAAAAAGATATAGATGAATCTGGGATTCCATGGGTGGCTCAGGGTCCAGGGATTGAGCCAGGCTTTGGGCTTTCCACTCAGTGAGGAGCCTGCTTGTCCCTCTCCCTCTGCCCCTCCCCCTGACTCGTGCACTCAAGAGTTCTCTTTCTCTCAAATAAATAAAATCTTTTTTTTTTTTAAAAAGGAAGATACGGATGAATCTTCAATGCATATTGTTAAATGAAAGAAGCTGATTTGTAAAGGCTGTGTGCTGTGTAAGTCCAATTCTATGAAATTCTGGAAAAGATAAAACTATAGAGACAGTGAACAGATCAGTGATTACCAGGGGTTCAGCGGGGGAGAGAGGGGAACAGTGGAAGGTATATTTAGGATGGTGAAACTTCTTTTTTTTTTTTTTTTAACTTAAAGGAAAAAAAGAATGGCTAATATAAAAAACTGCGATGACACCAAATGCCGGGGTGCATGAGGGGAAGCTGGATCAGTCACACATTGCTAGTGGAAATACACTACTCACTCTGATAAACAATTTGGCAGTTCCCTATATAACTAAACATGCCATTATCATGTGGCCCAGAAGTTGAACTATTAGGTATTAATCCCAGAGAAATGAAAATTTATTGTGGACTGAATGTGTACCCCCCAAAATCATATGTTGAAACCCTGCTCCCTCATGTGAAAGCATTAAGAGTCAGGGTCTTTGGGAAGTAATTAGGATTAGAGCCCTGGATGTGGGGATGAAGTGGGGGCTTAGCGCTTGCCCCTCACTGCTTCCCATCGTATGAGGACACAGAAAGAAGATGACATTCTGCACCCCAAGAGAGAGCCCTTAGTATAACCTGACTTCCTGACACCCTGCTGACACCCAGAACTCTGACTTTCAGCCTCCAAACCGTGAGATAGCTTTCTCTTGTTTACAGACCACCCTGAGTATGATGCTTTGTAAGAGCAGACCAAACAGACTAAGACACACACACACACACACACACACACACACACACTCACTCCTGTATGTGCAAGTTCATGGCAGCTTTATTCATGATAGCCCCAAATTGGAAACAATCCAGTGTCCTTCAGCAGGTGGATGGGGAAAAAACCTGTCCATCCATACTAGGGAATACTACTCAGGAGTAAAAAGGAACCAACTGTTGATACAGCAACAGCTTGGATGAATCTCCAAGGAGTTATGCTAAGCTGGGGGGAGAAAATCCCCAAAGATTACACACTGATGCTTCCATATATGTAAAATTGCTGAAATGACAAAACTTTAAGAACTGAGAATGTATTCATGGTGGCTGGGGAAGAAGAAGGGATTATAACCACCAGAGGAAGGTGAGTGTAATTACAAAGGAACAACTTCATGGATCATTGTGGTGCTGAACATGTTCAGTGTCTTGATTGTCATGGAGACATGAACCCACACAGGTGACAAAATTGTATAGAACTAAATACACAGAGACACAATGAAGCCAGGTGAAACCAAAGAAATCTACACACAATTGCTGGATTTTATCTGTGTCAGTGTCCTGGTTGTCATATTACATTAGATTCTTGTAAAATGTTAACATTGGAAGAAATTGGATATAGTATACACAGAATTGGTATTATTGTATCTCTTACAGCCACATGTGACTCCTCAATTATTTCACAATTAAAAGAATGTATAAACAGTGGCTGAAGAATTCAAACAATGTAGCTAGTCAGTTCATGGAAATTTAAATATGTCTTCAGATTCTTAACCACATTTTTCTGCTTGTTCAGACTTAAATTTTCTATCATAGTATCTACAAAGTGGTTGTTTCCGTGTCTTGAGACTGTGGCTGGCAGAAGAGTTGATCAAAATAATCTGAGATAACAGTTCCCTAAGGCAAACAGGGGGAAAAATTGTAATTTCCAAAGTAGATTGGTTTTTTGGAACAATTGCTACAAAAATTACAGTATTGGAAAAGGAAAATGGTAATGCTGGGAAAACACAAATCTTCCCTCGGTTATCATGCTTTCAAAAATATTTTGCCAGGCTGTGCGGATGACACTTGAAATGAGGTCCCTACTTGGCATGTGCAGACATTCATGTGGGGAGCCCTGGCAGCAAAGTCCTAGTTTTCCACCTTCTATCTGCTAAGCTCTTCTCTGCTCCTGCTCCCACCTAACTTCTCACATTATTATCAGATGCAAAGAAAAGCAAAGATGTATAACTGGGGAGAATGACGCTGCTTTTATAACCTCTTTTGAAATTGAGGGAACCTAGGATTCACACTGGAGGGTGAATAACCTTGGAGTTCTTGCAAGGCTCTCCTTTCTTGGTTGATGGTGTTGATGCCTTCATACAAGGCAGCAGCAACCATTCTTATTCTGGGAGAAAAGGGACTGCTCTTTTCTGTCCTTGCGTGGAAGAGTAACTGCTGTTGATAGCTGGTAAGGCGCCAGTGACTCGTTAACTTTCTCATGGCTGCCGGCAGCGTCGGGGCTAATCCCAGAAACTTTTATTAGGACGATATTTTAAAAACTGCGCCCCTTGTGCTCTTGCTGCATTTCATCAAAGGCTAAGATGAAAACCGACCTAATCTGTCTGAAGGGCCAATCTAATATGCCCTATTAACTGTGTTTATGGAGGAAAATGCTTTGTAATATTATATATCAGAAAACTCAACACATGAAGCAGATGCAAAGTGTTCCAGAAACTGCAAATATTGACCAATCTCTTTTGCTCCCAAGCAGATAAACTTGGGACCCAAGAAAAACATCATCTGTCACCAAAGGAAGAATAACACAGAAACACATGGTCAGACTATTTCTCCCACCCTATCTGCTTATTCTGTAATGCCCATCAGAATACCCAAGCTGCATAGAAACATTTTATAATAAAGCATATTTAAATTTTTTTTTTCAGTGGGGCACCTGGGTGGCCCAATCGGTTAAGCGTCTGCCTTTGGCGCAGGTCATGATCTCAGGGTTCTGGGATCGAGCTCCACGTCGGGCTCTGTGCTCAGCGGGGAGTCTGCTTCTCCCTCTCCCTCTGCACCTCCCCCCAGCTCATGCTCTCTCTCTCTCTCTCATAAATAAATAAAATCTTTAATAAATAAATAAATACAAATAAAATGTTTTTGTTTCAAAATTATATTGGCCACTTAAAATTTGCATGTAGTCAAGTTCATCATATCTAAAGGCTCAGTAACCCATACTGTTTCTTAGCCTCTCTCTCTCATGGTAACAACTCCCATGCATCGGAACTATCTGGGGGCAGGGAGGGCTTGTTAAATATGCAGGTTTGCAGGCCCTTCCCCCAGCCCACTGAATCAGATCTCTGGGGCTGGGGCCCAGGAAATGATATCTCTAACCAGCCATTCAGGTGGTTTTAAAATCGATGCAGTCTTACCAAATCTTTAATAATAGATTAATAATTATGGTTTAAATATCATAAAACCATCTTTATATTGTAAATAGATTGATTTGTCTCTATGTTTCTTCCTTTTTTTTTTTTTTAAAGATTTTATTTATTTATTTGAGAGAGAATGAGAGAGAGCACATGAGAGGGGGGAGGGTCAGAGGGAAAAGCAGACTCCCTGCCGAGCAGGGAGCCCGATGCGGGACTCGATCCAGGGACTCCAGGATCATGACCTGAGCCGAAGGCAGTCGCTTAACCAACTGAGCCACCCAGGTGCCCTGTTTCTTCCTTTTTAAAGTGTCTTCTGGGGTTTTTTTGTTCTACTAATTTTAGTAAATAAACATGATTGATAAACAAATAGGGGAATGCATAGTTATAAATACAGATGGACATAGAGATCTTAATACCTAGTTAACTTTTAAAATTTTAAAAATTCCCCACAATAAAAATGGTAAATATTTTTTAAAAGCTGATAACAAAAAAACAAAATTAAGGTTTTATGTAATCCCTACTAAGCCTAATAGGAACGTGGATTTTTGAAATACAAGGGACTGAGGGGAAGGTGGTGATTCATTTTTATTTATTTATTTATTTATTTATTTTTAATTTTTGTTGTGCTTTACTTAAGATCACTTCTCTGATCAGTAGCGTGGCAGTTTCAAAAATACTAAATGCTGAAGAAAATAAGCTTCTTCAAAATAAAATGTAAGCCTCGGTGAAAGGAGAAAAAGGCAAAAATCACCCTTAATTTTGCTTGAAAGGATAGCTCAGGCCTGATGACAGCGTAGTCCTCAGGCAGTGTTTTCCAAAGCGTTTTCTAAGAACACTGGCCCCATGTGATGTGCCTCTAGGGAAGGGTTCCATTTTTCCAAATATGTTTGCAAATCGCTCCAGGCTCCCTCTCCTGTCCCCCCACCTCAGTGTTTCAGAAAGTGCACGTTGTTCACATTGAAGACTCTGAGGAGTCCTGTGGGAAAGAAACTTGGTTGACTTTGATCAACAAAGAATTTTTCAAGCTTGTATGTCCTCTTATATTACTTCTTGAGCCGTTATTCCAAGCAGGCACACTTTGAGGTTGCCATGAGCAAGCCTGAATGTGTCTATGGAGTCAGCGTGATAGGGTTAAATCTAGTCTCTGTACCTGTCAGTTGGATCAATCTACCCTTCAACTTCATCTCTTAAAGCCAGGCTCTGGGTCATACGGAAACTTAAGGACACCCCACTTCCATGGCCATAAGAAGCACAGAGCCCCTACCCCACTTTTCAGTAGCACAGCCTGGCGTAGGCAGAACAAGGTGTCAGAAGTCTTTCCTTAGACACCCAGTAAAGGTGATTTCCCAGGCTCCTTCCCTAAAAGATGGTATCTCATCTGCCTCCTACATCAGAGATTTCTGTCTGATGTGCCTCCTGTTAGATGTGGTCACCTAGGGCGATGGTTTCCAAAGCCCCATATTCACAGGGCTGGAATGACTCTCTTGGAAAATACCGCCCATTGGTTATCTTTCAACATTTCAGTGTAAAATAATGTTCCTCCTTAAATGATTGAACTGCTCTGAAGCCCAACAGCAAGATATTCCCCCACCCACACACCTCATCAGGTTTCCAGTTTTCGTTAGCACATCTTATTCACCACCATCGCTGGTGCCTAGAACAATAATGCAGTCCATAAGGGCACAGAGTGGGCACTTGACAAATACTTGGTGGAGGAGTGAGTTAGGCAGAATGCTCAATAATGATCACACATGAAGGCTCTTTAGAGCAGAGCATCTCTGTGGCCGACACTTCAAAATCCTATCAGTTCTCTTCCTTAGGCTCCCCTTCCAGGACTGGCAAGCCTCCTGAAACATGGGGCCATATTCCAAACACTCATTCCCATTGCTCTAGGACAGGAGCAATGTCAAGATCTTCTCCAAAGATCCACAGAATACTTTATGAGGGCACCCAACTGAGGCCTGTGGCCAAACGAATAAAACAAGTTCTTGGTCCATCAGTCACTGACGGGAAATCACTGTGAGGAATAGGGTATTCTTTTTAAATTTTTTTAAGATTTTATTTATTTGTTTGTCAGAGAGATCACAGCAGGGGGAGTGGCGGGCAGAGGGAGAGGGAGAAGCAAGCTCCCCACCGAGCAGGGAGCCCAATGAGGGGCTCGATCCCAGGATGCCGGGATCATGACCTGAGCCAAAGGCAGGCGTTTAACCGACTGAGCCGCCCATCGGGCCCAGGAATAGGGGATTTATCAGAAGATCAGGATAAAGAAATACAAATCCAGAGTAGGAAAGACCATGAAGCTTTGAGGAGTTCCAGAGTCTTTATACAGCCAGGCTCTCTCAAGAGGGTTGGTCACACTCATGTCCGCTCTTGGGATCCAAATATGGTGGGGTCTGTCTGTCAAACTCAGGAGGAAGCTCCCCCATTTTCTTTGAATGGGCTTTTTAGCTTCCTCCAAGAGGACTCACCTCAAAATAAAAAGGAAAGTAGCACAACAAAGGAAATAACCCAGTCATCAGAGAGACAGAAAGATTCTGGGTCAAGCATGTTGAGCTTTCCTCCAGTGACATCGCTGGAGGAGTCTTCTGACTGCATGGCCAAGTGTGAGAGGGAGGGGCTGTGAGTAATACTGAAAAGTGCCGGTTCCTTAAATTTGGGGTCAAATTGAGAATCCCTGCTTGGGACCTCCCTTAGATTAACAGAGCATCACAAATGAGGAAACGTCATTCTTCTCTCCTCACCCCAGGCTCTCGCACAACTTTGGTGCATGGAGGGCTCAGTATAGCTCTCAGCAGGGAATTCTGTAGCACATGCACTGGGGTGGCTCAGTCAGTTGAGCATCTGCCTTCAGCTCAGGTTGTGATCTCAGAGTCCTGGGATCGAGCCCCACATTGGGCTCCCTGCTCAGTGGGGGGCCCGTTTCTCCCTCTCCTGCTCCCCCTGTTCGTGCGCTCTCTCTGTCTCTCTGTCAAATAAATAAATAAAATCTTAAAACAATAATTCTGTGGCAAACACATGGTAGGAACCTGGTTCCCTGAGAAGCAGGGCAGACTCTTCACGGGGTCCGGAGGGAAGACAAGGGCTCCCTGCTCAGCAGAGCAAAAACTAGGGCTTAGAGCCACCTAGACACCATGAATGTGGACATCTGCCCTTGCATGCTTGTGGGGAGGGCTTTGGGGGAAGCTGGAGGTGCCATGTACACAGGTGAAGGTTGGAGGTTGAGTCGTTTGTGTCGTAAAACAGGAAGTTGACTCTAAGATGACAAGACCCCTGTAGCTCTTCGGTTTGGGCTTTTCAGGACCCTCTCCTCTGGGACATCTTGGGCATGTCTGCACCGGTTGGGAGAAGAGCATTTCAGAGAAAATATTCTGAGAGAGGAACCAGAGACTCGATGATAAAATCTAAGAATTTTAGAAGAGGGACTTTGAAGGTGATTTCACTCAAGCCTGTCCTTTTACAGATGAGAAAAGTGACGCCCTAAGTGATGTGTGGGAAGTCACTTGGGGAGGAATGATTGTGTTTTTTTCTCAAACAAGTAATACTTAGTAATGGTCCTCTTTCAGCAGCTCCTCTCATAGGCCTGGCATTTCGAGGGCTCTGGGCTTTGAGAGAGCCATGGTGGAGTATGGATTACCCACTGCTAAAAAGTCTACCATGAGGACAAGAGCTTTATTCCTCTGGAGACATCAAAGCCTAGACCCATTGATGTCTAAAGCTAGACACCTGATCCAGGAACAGAAATAACACCCAGCCACCAACTCCAAAGCCAGATTTCTGCTAGAAAAGCTGCTTGAGGTAATACTGCTGGCCAGCTGGCCTCAAGAGTCACCCTAAAAGTCTGGGCTTCTGCTAAGACTAAGCTGCCCATCCTTGGAACCCCATGAGCACCTGGGTTATGTTAGCACCAGAATATCTTTCTCTTTCCTTTCCTGGGTAAGCTGCATCATGGTAGTGAGTTGGAACAAGCACCCACCCTTGGCAGCCATCCACGGGGATTAAAAAAAAAAGTAGGCATCAGCCAGGTACACCTGCAGATGAAAGCCCCCCACTCTCACCTGAGCCCAGGGCAGCCTCTGAGAATGCACCTCCCCCCGGGTCTCTCCTGGGAGGAGTTCTCCAGCAGATCCAGAGAGAAATGGCACGTGGGGTCCTCTTAGCCGTTTCCTTCCTAAATTCTTCAAGGCTCCGTTGCAAGCCACTCTAGAAATTCCAAATCCTTAGAATTTGAAGAGCAGACATGCTAAGGTTCGAAGAGTAGCCCCAGAGAAAGGCTTAGCTGGTGTCTAGACTTTACAGACCCATTTCCTTTTCTACAAGTTCTCCACCGGTCCAAACTTGACCCCCATCTATGACTGGCTTTTTTCCTTCTGCCCTCACTTGGTTAAGAGAGGACACCTGCCTGCTCATTCATTCTCCATTCACAATACAGTTAGGGAGTCACAGGCCCTGTGTCCCTCAACATCAGGGAATGCAACCATGGCATGGTGTAGGTCCCGGTCCTCACTGAGCCTGCGGTGTGTTGGAGATCTTAAGTGATTACACGAGAGGGTGAGAAATGGTGGAACTGGCATCAGTAGAGAATGGTAGGAGAATACACAGGAAGGGCACCTAACTCAGTCTCAGAGGGTCAGAAAAGGCATCCTAGAGGAGGTGATGTTTTAACTAAAATCTTAGGAATCGATCAGGTGCTTATTAGAGCAGAGTGGCATTGCAGATAGAACAGCTTGTCTGCAAAAGCCCAGAGGTTAGAGAAGACATAGTTTGTGGAGAAATCCAAAAGATTAGGAAGATTTAGATCAACGGAAAGGACAGGATAGAAATGGGAGGCCTGGGACTGGGGCTCCGCTGGTAGCACGGAACTGTATCAGCAGTGTAAACTTGCACAAGTCACTTCTTTCTGGTCCCCCCCTTCCCCAGCTATAATACAAACGGATTGGGCCAGAGGACAATGGAGCTTTATGACAGTGGATGGTCATAAGTCTCCTGCCCCTATGATGCTGGCATAAGGGTTGTCCAAGGACTCCTGCTAGAAGGTCAAAGACGGTCACCTTGGTCTCAGTCTATGGCTCTCCAGGTTCCTGCTGTTGAGCCAGGGGAGGGCACTGGGGAGGCAGTGGAAACTTTCCCAGGACTTGGAGCCACTCAAGTCGCCACTGAGTCCTGATATCAGAGGGAGACATTTGTATAGTCCTCATTCTTTGATAGTCTATGTCTGAAACATTTTGTAAAACCTGGTGAAGGGCAAATACTAAGTGTGATTGCATGGAATGCTGAAAGAACTTTCCGTGTTTAATGAATGGAAAACAAATACTGATCGGAACTTGTTAAAGTTGTGCTATGTAGAATAAGAAACAATCTTTGCCAGGGTTCTTAGATTTCTCCTACACTCAGTAGGCGCTTAGTAATGATTTGGGCTCAATTGAAATGAATATATATACACGTCCTGATATTACATGTTTGTTACATGGGACTTGTTACTATGTGATTTCCAAAAAAAAAAAAAAAAAAAAAAAACCTAGTTACAATGTGGTTCCCAAAGTGTTGACTTAAACGCGCGGGGTGTTCCCTCCCCCCATGTAAATTATTTTCTTCTGATTTAAAACAGCATCTGTGGCAGTGGTCAAACAAACATCAGCCAGGGTAAATCCATATCATCACATCAAAACATGTTGTAGTCAAGGTCATAGACCAAACCCATGCTTTATCTTTAATCTAGTATGGTCTTGGTGCTGCTTAGAACAACTGTTAGGAATATTGGCAGGCACAGCTTAAGGTCAAACAGAATGAGGACTTGAAGGAATTGATCCATAAATGGTAGATTTGATCACTGATTCCACTTTCAAAGGAAGCTGCTTCTGTGATGAAATACACGAGATGAGTGCCCTCTGCATAGGTATAACCCACCATCTTAAACTACACACAGGAACCATTTAAAATACATTGAGAAGTAAGACTGCATTAGAAGAAACAAGGAAGTTAAGTTTGGGGACTTTACAGTTTGTTTTCATGAAAACACATGTTCTGCTGTTCAGCTAGGACAACGCCTGGTGCAAACCGCACACCGTCATCAGTCAGGCTGGGCATCATTTCATCTCCACTCACCCCAAACAAGAGATGTAGCCAGTAAAAGGTATTTGTGAGGTGGGGAGAGTTCAGGTAAGAATTTCAAAGCAAGAGAATTTAAAAACCGCCATTGTGAGAGTTGTCTCAAAAAACTCAAAAGTGAAAGTACTAGGCCATATGTACTCTTTGGGACAGGCATGTAACTGGAATGTCACCACCCCGTTCTTCAGTTTGGGAGGGACCAATATTCATCTCCAGATGGTATATTCACAACCCCTTGCTCCCACTCCCCTCTTCCTGTCTGAGAGCACATACCACAAATCACCACAAGGGAGAGCATTGACCTGGTGAGTCAAGCTCCCCATAGGTGGTATCAGGTGGATGGATCCCAGTTTGGATATTAAAGGGACATGGCATAAAGCTGACCATTTACAGCAAAACTTCTACCATTCACACGCTCAGCCATTACTCAGGCTGGGAGCTAGTCGTCCAACTGTGGAGGTGGCCAGTGTGGGCACAAACATCTACCACCTTTTAGAAACCCAAACAACCTCTTAGCCCACAAGTCAGTTCTAGGGGTCTGAAAACTTCTCAAACAAAATGTTTTCTTATACCCTCTTTCTGCACACTGGAGTACGCTGTCATAACCTCATAAGGAAGACCACCTGAAATGCCTGCAAACTGTCTTAGGGGAGCATCTGCCTTTCACAATTAGAAAATGCCTCACAATAGAGGCAATTTCCCTTCCTGATGCTGAGCACGGTGACTCCCCAAGATCATTTCTCCTAGAGGAAGGACACTGAACAATTATTTAAACTTTTTTTAAATTATTTTTTTAAGTTTAATTATTTAAACTTTTTAAAAATTATTTTAAACTTCTGAAATTTATTTAAATTATTTAAACTTTCTAAAATTATTTAAACTTTTCCCAGACATCATCCATAATTCATTCTAGAAATCCTAAATAGAAAACTTCATACTTTCACATTGATTGTCCACGTGAGGGTAGTGCATTTCTGCCAGAAAGAAGTTTAGGGTCTGGTGTGGCATTTCCACTTGATTCTTGAAGATGACTGGCCAAAAAAAGGGAAGGAAGAAAACAGTTCTTGAAGAACTTCTAAATAACGAATGGTTAGCACCCCCTCCGCTTTGGTGTCCATTCTTTTCCCCCTAGGAAGCTCTAAGAGTGTGAATCCACACAATATGCATGAAACATGCTCCCAAATTTAATGCACCATTTTTTTGGCTTGCAGTATAATTGGCCATATGTATCCTAGCATTTAAAGAAAAACTGCAGCTTTTAAATGCCAACGTGGCATTTTTCTTCCAGCTTTAGAAACGTAATTGTGCAACTGAGTTGTGTGGTCCTTGGTGCTAAGGCCAATGAATTTCATGTGTGTGCAGGAAGTCACACTTGATCTTGACAATTTGCTTTTACTCAGTTGGCCCAAGAGGAAAAAAAAAAGAACGCAAATCAGCATGTGTCATACTAGCTTTGGAAAATGAGGATCACGTAAGGGTCTGGTTGGAGATGAGGGTTCCTGCCCCAAACTGGAGATTCACTGAATTTATTCACTGGATTTATTCTATTATTGCAATCAACTTCGGAACAAGTAATTTAACCAAATAACCCAGAAGGTGAAGAGATTCAATGGTTTAAGAAGAGGCTTCATCAAAGGCAAAAGACCCTGACTTACCCTCTTCCCCAAAATCATCTTCTAGGCGACAGAATTGTCCCTGTAGGAGTATTAGGTGATAATGATCATTTCTGTTTCTGGAACTCTTCCTAATAAAAATACCTTTGCCTAGATCACTGCCTTTGTTTTTCACGGCAACCCTGAGAAATAGGCTCAGGGACAGCTATCATTCCTTACGGGTGAGGAACACTTAGGTGTTACGCTTCAGGTCACCCAGAGGATGGGCAGAATCGGTATTCAAATCCAGACCTTTCCATCTGGGAGTTCAAGGCTCTTCTTCTGTCCCCGCCCCCCCCACATCAGGACTTTCTAGGTAGCAGAAAGCGAGCTCATTAAATCGTTAGGCCTTTCAAGAATAACCATACTTGCAGGCAAATAGCATCTTCAAAATAAGGCCACCTCCTTGATTGCAAGAGAGTTTATAAAGCAGGCTTTTTCTACTCACTGTTACCGTCATCTGTGAGACATACAACTTGAAAATGCCTTAAAGGAGTAAGTGCAAATTCTGGTGCTGTGAGCCTTTTAAATCCCCCATTGTCTCTGGGGAGGAGGACAATCCCGGCTTTGTACTTCCAGGACACTTTTCATCAAGCCCTGCTCCCTGGAAGGCCTCTACTCCTCAGAAGGCCTGTTGTCTTTTTCCAGCCACAACATCAGTGTGACACGTCTCACACTTAAGACGGCAGCCTCCACAGACCCCATTCATGGATTCCTCTGGAAATTAATGTCTGCTCACCACCACCCCCTCAAAAAAACAAAATGAAACGAAACGAAAATCTCTGGCTTTGTCAAAAGAGTGATTAGAAAAGGGATTTGTGAAAAGCCCTTACTAGGCAATGTGAATCCAGACAATACTGTGTTGTAAGAGTTCTGTTTGATGTGTACTGACGGGAATTAATCATTTTCGTTAACAGAATTGCTCTTTGTTATGTAAACTTTGTAAAGTCCGCCTCGTGTGACCTTTTATTATTATTTTTTTTTAAAGATTTTATTTATTCATTTGAGACACAGAGATACAGAGAGAGAGAGAGAGCATGAGCAGTGGGAGAGGCAGAGGGAGAGGAAGAAGCAGACTCCCCGCTGAGTCAGGAGCCCGATGTGGGACTCGATCCCAGGACCCTGGGATCATGACCTGAGCCGAAGGCAGACGCTTAACCGTCTGAGCCACCCAGGCGCCCCTCGTGTGACCTTTTGCATCGGGGAATCCTGTGTTCAAAACTGTCCTCTTTCTGTGGGCAGCGGTATTCCTACGGCAACTTCTGGAACTAAATTACCACTTGACCTTAACGTTCGTACCGCCGCCGGGTTGGGTGCCAAGCCAAGCGAAGACGAAAATACTGTACAATGTGTACACACACAGGTCCCATTCCCCAAGAATTGATTAAGGGAATGAGTATTTGTTTTCCCATTTCTCCTTTTCATTTGCAGGCAGGTGAGCTAGCCAGGCTCTATCAAAAATGACCACAACCCTAAAAATATATCATTTCTAGATTAATTCACTTCTGTTCGCCTTAGATATCGAGCTCTGGTCTATGCACCATTTAATCCCCTGGAAGAGATAGTTGGGCCTGGAATGTGTGCTTTTAGATTGGAGATTTAGGAAGCAAATAAAGCAGACCCCCCCACCCCCGCACCACCTCCCCAACACCCTAAGAAATGGAATTCCCTCCCCATATGGTTTCCCGAGCGTGACTGACATGGCTTGAGCCAGCTCTTCCAATCTCAGCCAGTGGGTCTGTGGTCTGTGAAATCACCCCACTACCATCCCCACAAAGACCGGCAGACTCAATTGTGTAAGAACCTCTTATTCTTGCACTGCCCATGAGCATCTAGAATGACACAACCATCATGAAGACCCACCAGGGTTCCTTGAACTAGTTAAAAGATTTTGTCTCCTACACTGGCGCCTCCGAAAGCTGGTTGTGAAGGAGCCAATTCCCATGTTTCCCACACGTTTGTACCTAATAAGCCAACAGTTAGCCAAAGATTGTTTAGCTACGAATATTCCAAGGCACAAGGGCAATGACAATGTATCAGTACAGCTGATGAAGAAAGCAAGCAGGCACTCAGAGCAAAAAGAAAAAATCTGAGGTCAGAACCCACCTCACCCACTTTCATGCCACCTGTATGATGCAGGCAGGTTATCAAATGTCTCCGGACTTACTTCCTCTCTTTCATGGTAAGGATGATGTGTAGTGGAAATTAAATGCTCTAATGTGGGGCGTCTGACTCAATTTCGGCTCAGCACATGATCTCAGGATGGTGAGATCGAGCCCTGCATTGGGCTCCATTCTGGGCGTGGAGCCTGCTTCAGACTCTCTCTCTCCCTCTCCTTCTGCCCCTCCCCACTAGCATGCATGCTCTGTCTCTCTCAAAAAATAAATGCTCTGATGCATATACTACAACAGAATGTCAGCACATGGCACATAGTAGGTGTCTGACAAATAACAGCTCCTATAATGAACCCTCTTATAGTTACTACTGCTAATCTTGACTGTTACTGAAATAAAGTCCATTTTTCACATAGTTTATAAGTGAAAATTAGGATATCATGCCAGGAAATAGATCATTATTTTTTTTTAATTCTAGATTTTTTTTTTCCTATTCTGCCCCAGATTTTCAGATAAGTAAAATCTATAAATCCACTTTGGAATGCCCATTGCCAGCAATAAGAACATGTTAGAATTTAATCAGTTGGTTTTTATAAGAAAATAGCAGAATTTAATCAGTTGGTTTTTAAAAGAAAATTCCAAAAGCAGAGTCTTGCCCCTAATACTGCTTTTTGGGGGGTAATAGAAAAAGCCCTTAGAGATTTCCCACAAACTTTATCTGCCATCTGAGTGGAGCAAGATGAAAGTTCTGACATGTACATTTAGCACAATTAATAATACTACGCATGAAAAAAAAAAATAGGAGGTTGACAGTGTGACATTTATCAAGTACACGGTTCCCTGGTAACCCTACCTGGGTCTTCAGTGCTCCTCACCCTTATCAGAGGCTGATAGCAAGCACACCGCACTTAGCCAGCTTCAGGGGTATACTGTGGCTCTTCCAAATAAAGGGCATGGCAGGCATAATCATTTGAAAACTTATCTGCTAGGGTATCTGCAAGCCCATCAACTGTTCACTAGTAAACAGGTAATCTGAACTGGTGCGTTCCTACAGACGGAGCGATTGAGGCTCCCTTGCCAGGAGGGGAGAGAGGAGTTGGCCTGATTTGGAGTGTGGATACCGGGCCCCCTGACCCCTGAACAGGTTTCCATTAACGAACGTAGAAGCTTTTATGTTGGTTATTGAAAGCCTGGGCATGTGGGCAGAGAGCCCCACCGCGTCTCCCTGCCAGGACTTCCAAGACCGCACTAAACCTGCAGGCTCTCTCCCAGACTTTCCCAGGAGAGCAAACTTTCAGCAGAGATGGTATTGAGTTGTTTCTAACTCTGTTGACTACAACAATGTGTGGACAGATGTATTTGAAACATACATTTGGGGAAAAAGAAATCAAAATTGAGTTTATTTTCACCAACTTGTATAACATTCATTCATTTACTTTAATACAGGGAAATAAAAAGAAAACAAATGGTCTAAAATCTTACTACCTGCCAATTCCTCCTGGCGTCATTTTTGAAAGTTTTATTCTGGCTGAGCACACATACAGGAATGTGCATAAATGAGAAATATACAGCTTGGTGGGTTTTTACAGCCGAACACACCTTTGTTACTGATACCAACTCCTAGATCAAGAGAAACATCATCAACCTCCCAGAAGTCCCCTTGGCCACTTCTAGGCACTACCCTCCTCCAAGAGCAAGCTCAATCTGGACTTTTCCCAGCATCAATTAGCTTCTTTTTCTTTAATTAATAAAAATAATTAGGTATATAATCAGAAAAATTTGAAAGCACAGAAACATGAACTGGAAAGCAAAATCCTCCTTCCCAGCTCCCTTTACCCTAAATGTAACTTCAATGCCTAGATTTTCATTTTGGTCATTTTGGTTTTTATTTCTTTCAGGAAAATGTTTATGCCATTTTCCAGAATTATTTCTTCATTTCTTCTCCTTCTTATCCTCCCTTTACTCCTCTTCTTCTTCCTCTTCATCCTCCTCCTCCTCCTCTTCATCCTCCTCCTCTTCTTCTTCATATTTTTTTCAAGATTTATTTACTTATTTTAGAGAGCGAGAGCGTGGGGGGCAGGGGCAGAAGGAGAGGGAGAGAGAGAGAATCTTAAGCAGACTCCCCGCTGAGTGTGGGGCCCCATGCAGGGCTTGATCTAACCACCCTGAGATCACAACTTGAGCCAAAACCAAGAGTTGGATGCTTAACTGACTAAGTCACCCAGGTGCCCCTTCTTCTTCTTCTTCTTCTTCCTCCTCTTCTTCTTCTTCTTCTTCTTCTTCTTCTTCTTCTTCTTCTTCTTCTTTCTTTTCGTCTTTCTCCTTCTCCTTCTCCTTCTCCTTCTTCTCCTTCTTCTTCTTCTTCTTCAAATTTACACACAACAGATCGTACATAAAATTGTCTTATTTGTTGCTTATCTTCTTTGTACCATTTTCGCCCTGCGGGATGTTTGTACAAATTTCATACTGCTGTGTTAAAAGTACTTTGGTGGGACAGGGCAGTAGGGAGAAGGGGGAAAAAGGAAACTTATCGACAAGTTTCTCTATACTCTATACCAAATAAATTGTGCTCTTGGTTAGTAGAAGGGAGGAGGGGGACAAGAGTGCTTCTTCCTTTGTGGTAGAAGGTAGATATGGCCATTCCTGCCTCTTCTGTAGATATCTGGGTCCTTCTATAATAGAGCTCAAAAAAGAAAGCCCCTCTAGCCCACGGGAAGGGCCCTTGGTTATTACATCCCAGAGAACTCAATCAGCCCCCATTGGGAGTGCCCATGAGACAACTGGCAGAAAAGCACATTCTTGAACTATGGAATTTGTTGGCTCCCTAGTTCATTATTATTTAATATCTTCTTTGCTATCAGGTTGAAAAATGAAAGCTCCCCCCCCCCCCAAAACAAAATACCTAGAGCTCATGTAAGTTGCCTTTGGTGAGCTGGCTTAACGTTGTTTTCCTCTGACGGGAAATTGCCGTCCAGGGAGACATTTTTCCAATATTGCAGACTTTAAGCCTGCAACTTTATTTTTATTAAAATGTTTTTCCAATAGGTGGCACTAGCGTGTTTAGCTAGAGTTAATACAACCCCAATGGGGAGAAATTGTACAGTTGAAAATAATTGTACTTACCACTTACCAACAAGTTTCTCTTATACTCTGAAGGTTGTCTTGACTTCTCAGCACCTCAGACACGGTTGCAAGATACCCTAACTAGCCTCTCAGAAACTGGCCCTACCCTCTTGATAAGGAGAAAAAGATGACAGAGAGCACATAGATCTCCAATATAGAGTATTCCCTTTGTCCTTTAGTTCACTTCCGGTAATGTTAATATCTGAAATTTAAAATTAGGGTTGAAGTTTTCCTTCTATATACAACTAAACACCCAGAAAGCCACAAAAGTCTAATTGGCCTGCAGGTTGCCTACTTAAAATGCCATCTTGACGTCCAGAGAAAGCCATGTGCTTTGCTTCTGTTTCACGTTTTGCATTCGTGAGTTAGAAGGAACAGTGGCTTCCTTCCAGAGAATCACTGTATTTGATGCTATCACAAGAGAAGAGATTGCTCTCGGTTCAAGGTCAATTTATAGTATGCCCTCAGGAGGACTTGAATTTTCACCACTTTTTAGCAATACTAAAACTGGAAAATTAGAGCTACTCTTTGTGTATCACAGAGTCTGGGAAAGTACAAGATGATACAGTCTGTGGGTGCTGCAGTTCTGTTGAACATGATCGCAGTTCCTTCCTTTTCCAACTCTATCACCATGAACACTCATCTACACTCTCTTGGCTTATGAATCCATCTGTAAAATGGAATGGAACATAACTTCTGCTCCTTTATTACATAAGGATCAACCCCAAACCAGACATTTTAAAAGGACCAGGCTTGAGGGGTGGATGCAATTTTATTTTCACTCTGTTCTTTTATGCTTGAAATATTCATAAGTAAATGTTATATAATGTTTTAATAACATTGCTGTGTTTGGAAGGAAAAGCAGTATGTAAATTCAAGATGACTTTGTAGAACTTTTACTCATTTTCAGAGTGACACATGATCGTTATAGAAAAATTGGAATATTATGAGAAGTGGAAGATGGAGGGAGAAAAAATCACTAGCTGTAGGGGAGATATCCACAGTTACATAAGCCTAATCACATCTGGGGGCTTGTGATTAGCATTTTTCACAAAGGTTCCTGTAAAGAGTTCAACATTAGAAAAAATCGGGCTGCTTTAGATTGCTGAAGCCAAAGGACAAGCCCAGCACCTTAGAAATCCCCCGAAATTATTGAGAATGTTGTTTTGAACAGAAGATTCAATTAATTAAGTTTCTAAGGTCCTTTCCACACCTAAGATGCTGTCGTGGCATACATTCATTCAGCAGGTACTTATAGAATACCTACTACTTGAAGGACACTTGTGCTGAGTACTAAGATATACATGGGTGAGTAGAAGCAGCAGGAAAACAGGCATTAAACTGTGAATCAGGTAATTCATTACTTGATTATAAATGTATGAAGTACTCTGAGGTTGGTGTGAAAGAGCAGTTTAGAGAGCCAGGAAATTGAACTCTGAACACAGAGCTTTGAACTAGACAAATGGACGAAAGGGGAATGAAAAAGAGGAGACTGACTGTGCAAAGGCCCTGTGGCAAGAAAGCATCATCTCATCTGAGAAGAGAGCAAAGAATGTGGCGTGAAAAGGATACAGGGTTGTCACAGATGAGATGAGAGTTTTCAAGGGCCTCTGGATTAGTAAAAGCTTAGCTTTTACTCAAAATAAGGGGGTATTCCTTTGAGTTTTAAGCAGAGGGTACCTGCTCTTAGATTGGGCTTCCATGATGAGGCTGAATTAGATGGCGACAGGGGTGGATATGTGTGGACACTAAGCATCTGCTAGAATCGTTCAGATGAGAAGTGATAGTGGTGACAGTGGATGTGGAGACAGATGTTTAAAAATCATCAGTGGGACTTGATGCAATTGAGTATGGTTGGAGGGGAAGGCAATAGAAAGGCTGCTTCCCAGAAGAGCAAATGCATTGTGTTAGGTTGTTGTTGATGTATATATTACGTTTCCGGGAACATGACTTTCTTTAGTCAGCAAGCATTCCCAAGGACCTATGAAACTGTATTATGAAAAAATTTACTCCCTGCTCAGTGGGGAGTCTGCTTCTCCCTCTGACCCTATCCTCTCTTGTGCTCTCGCTCTCTCTCACCCTCTCTCTCTCCCAAATAAATAAATAAAAATCTTTAAAAAAAAAAATTTAGACCAGGTGTCAGCAAACTATAGCCATGACCCAATCCAGCCTGCTGCCTGTTTTTATGAATAAAGTTTTATTGACACACAGCCACACCCATCTGTTTGGATATGTCTATTTCACCCAGCAATGGCAGAGTTAAGCAGTTGCAACAAAAACAGAATGACCCACAAAGCTGAAAGTATTTGCTATCTAGCGCTTGACAGGAAGTTTGCCAACCCGTAACTTAGATGATTTCTTTGTTGATCTTACCTTTCTGATTTTCTCTGTTACCTTGAGGAAACTAATCAACCTCTCTCCGTGTTCCCAGATACAGAGTAGCTATGCTATCCATGTGGACAAATGGAAAAATAGCAGTGAGCGCCTTGGATTATACAGAGTACGGGGCTGATAGAAGGTGTCAAAATATATCATGAGAGTGTGAAATTTTGATTTTAATCTTCCTTTGCCTGGTCCTCAATCTCCTCTTCCAACCTGATCTCACTCCAAATTCTAGAACCATTTCCTGCTTCAGCCAAACTGAAAACTTTCTCAAGTCCATGCCCTCATCTATACTATCCCCCCCCCTTTTTTTTAACTCTCTTGAAGTTTACTGAAATCCTGCCTGTTCATAGTCTTTCAAAATGAGATCTTCTTTATGAAATTATTCCAAGTTGACTCAATCAGGTGCCTCTCTTTTGTTCAAATACACTTCATGCTGGGTCTGTCTCTCTCTTCATGGCTTACCCCCAATCTACCCTGGTGTTCTACTTACTTATCTTATTAGGATTTGTGGATAGGAGGGAAGATGGGCATGTAACTTGCTCATATCTACAGCCCTGTAGTACTTAGCACAATGCCTTGCCCTAGCAGAAGCTCAATAACTGAACTGTTGGCTTCCGTTAAATATACACCTAATAATTATAGTATAGTCCTAAAACTAGTTCCTCCAAGGGGAGAAGGCAATATAGAGGGTGAGAGTTCCCAGCAACCTAATCCAACAGTGGGTTAGGAAGATTCTTCCTGTGAATGTAGAGATCATACCCAGTGACCCAGAGCTTGATTCCAGCCTATAGACCTGTTCTGTGTGGCTTGAACTATGTGGACCCAGGCAAGATTATAATTATTCTAATTGAGTTGCCAACATCTTAAACAGGAGAACATCACCAAAAAAAAAAAAAAAAAAAATCTAGCTTTCTGGTTTCTTTTAGGGAAGCCTGCATGCCCACAAGGCAATAATGTACAACACTTAGTAGAAACTGCTCTCTTTAGATGAAACATATGGTCTCAAATTTGTCATAGACCCCACTACTCCCTGGCGTGTGACTGATCAATGGCCACTTGTCATTTTACTTATTCCACTTGTATTGGTTTGCTGTCAAAAATAGAGTTGAGAGGAACATGAATACTGCTTTCACCCATGTATTTAATAAAAGTATAAAACTGAAACTAGCCTGGGAAATAGAGGAGCATATGGTGAAGCTCATGGATTCAGAGTCAGACTGTCTAGAGTCAAATTCTGGTAGGTCCTCTTTACTTAGGCTTGCCAGATTAAAAAAAAAAATAGGAAAGCCAATTACAACTGTATTTCAGATAAACATTGAATTATTTTTGGTGTATGTCCCATGTATTTTTATTTGTCAAATCTATCAACTCTACTTCCACTTGTATGTGACCTTTGGCCAGTTGCCTAGCTTCCCTGTGCCTCAGTCTTCTCTTCTGTAAACTGGGAATAATAAAGGAACATTGTGATGACAAAATAAATTTTAGCCACTAACATTATTAGTCTTTTTTAACTTTTACAATTAGATGTTATTTATATGTAACGTTTGTGAGCTGAAGGTTACAGTGTGCTGAGTTGATACATTTGTATATTGCAGTATGGTTACCACCATAGTATTAGGTAACACCTCTATCATGTCAGGTAATTATCATTTCTTTTTTGTGGTGACAGTAATTAAGATCTAGTCTCTTAGCCAATTTGAGGTTTATAATACAATACTGTCTACTGCAGTCACTGTGCTGTGTGTTAGAGCTCCAGGACTTACTTATCTACTGGTTGCAAGTCTGTACCTTTAACATCCCCCAGTTCCCCACCACCCCCTCCCCCCCAAGCCCCTGGTAACCACCATTCCACTCTCCATTTTTGTGAGCCAGGCTGTTTTATTTATTTATTTTTTTTTAAAGATTTTATTTATTTTTTTAGAGAGCGAGCGAGAGAGAAACAGCATGAGAGGGGAGAGGGTCAGAGGGAGAAGCAGGTGAGCCAGGCTGTTTTAGATCCCACATATAAGTGATAGCATACAGAGTTTCCCTCTCTCTGCCTGCCTAATCTCACTTAGCACAATGACCTCGAAGTCTGTCCATATTGCAGCAAACAGCACGATTTGCTTCTTTCTTGAGGCTGAATAATATTTCATTCTATCTATCTATATATATATATAGTTTATGAAGATATTCATTTTATATATTTTATATATATATTTTTATATATAGTCTTTGTCCATCTGTTGACAGACAGGTTGTTTTCATATCTTGGCTATTGTGAATAATGCTATAATAAACATGGGGGTGCAGGTATCTCTTCAATAACCTGTTTTCATTTTCCTTTGGAAATATATACCCAGAAGTGGAATGCTGGATCATATGGTAGTTCTATTTTTAATTTTTTGAGGAACCTCCATACTGTTTTCCATAGTGGCTGGACCAATTTACTTTCCCACCAATGGTGCACAAGGGTTCCCTTTTCTCCAACCTGACCAACAGCTGTTATCTCTTGTCTTCTTAATGATAGACATTCTAACAAGTGTGAGGTGCTATCGCATTGTGGTTTTGATTTGCATTTCTGTGATGATGAGCAATGTTGAGCATCTTTCCGTGTACCATCTGGATGTCTCCTTTGGAAAAATGTCTGTTTAGTTCCTCTGTCCATTTTTTAATAGAATTTGTTATTGTTGTCATTTTATATGAGTTCTTTTCTTAAAAGATTTTATTTATTTATTTTAGAGAAAGATAGACCATGAGTGGGGGGAAGGGCAGAGGGAGAGAGGAAATCTGAAGCAGGCTCCATGCCCAGTGAGGAGCCCAACTCGGGACTCAATCTCACGACCCTGAGGTCATGACCTGAGCTGAAATCAGGAGTCGGGGTCTTAACGGACTGAACCAACCACGTGCCCCAAGTTATAGGAGTTCTTTATGTATTTTGGATATGGACTCCATATCTAATGTATGGTTTGCGAGCATTAGATTTTTTTAAGAAAAATAGGAGACAACATGTTTCCCTGGGAATGTTCGAGAAACAAAGCATATCTGTGTTCAAGTAGACAGTTTAAGATGTCACATTTGGGTAATTAACATTAGCTGCCACTCTGGACAAAACTTGAAAAATCTCAGTGGCTTAACAATAAAGATTTCTTCCTACCTTGCATACTGTAGAATGTAGATCGGGGACTATCTTCCTCTTACACAGGAGACTTGAAATCTAAAGTCACAGCAGTGAAGGAAGAGAGAAATGGAGGTGTGCACTAGCTGTCAACAGCCCTGACCGAGAAGTGAGACCGTTGCTTCCATGCATGGTCCATTGGTCAGAAATAGTCACAGGGTCCTAAGCTAACTGTAGGGGAGCACACAGAATATTTGGGGAGCAGGAACTATCGTGGCCACAGGTGCCATTATAAGACAAATATGGCCTGCTTCACTTTTATATTACCCATCTGGCTACTGTGGACAGTTAGATTTGCAAGTCCAGCATATGTAATGGATTCAAAGTCAAAAGACCTGTGTCCTAGTTATGCTCTTTCTCAAGTCAGGGAAGTGTAGCCAGAGGATTTTTTTCTTTCCTTGGGAGATTTATCCCCTCCTACCACTGGAAAAGCAAAGGGACTTTTTTCTCTTCCTGTCATGAGCAGGAAGTTGTTCCAAGTTGAGTTGGTCATACTTTTGACTGGGAAACTTGGAAAGAGAATATGAAGTCATCAAGCAAAAGGAAAACTATTTTTCATTTCATTTCATTTCATTCAACTGTTTTTATTCAGATTCAGATATTCATTTTATATATTTTATATATATATTTTTATATATAGTCTTTGTCCATCTGTTGACAGACAGGTTGTTTTCGTATCTTGGCTATTGTGAATAATGCTATAAAAGGTATTTCTAAACTAAAAAAGGAAATTCTATTCTTCTGATTAGGAGGTCCACAGGTATGAGAGGTAGCAGGCCTTTTCAATTTGTAGCACATAAACCAGATCTCATTTTTCGTTTTGGATTTGGAGATACGTAAAACTTGATGTCTTCCAGCATTTTGAAGAATAATTCTCAGAAGATAGACAAACGTCTGCACAGGTCCAATCAGTGGCATGAATCCAGGTGTTTGCCTGGAATGGAATTTTACCAAAAGCAATTCAGGCTGCATCTCTGTGTTCAGAAGAACATCATGTTGATCAGTATAGCCAGGCATTGGGGCTCATTCACTGGTCTCAGAACCAAAGGCCAGCGCTGACGGCCCAGCTGCTAAGGTTAAAGAGGCTATGTTGTAATCTCATCTTAAATGGGGTTTCTGAGCCATGCACAGAGAGATAGGGAGAGAGGCAAGCTGGAGAGAAATAGTCTGTGATGAGTGACGAGGCTTTGTCAGTTACATCCAACTTGTACACTTCATAAATCAGAGAATATTTCCTGATCTGAAAATCTGGATTTGCAGCTTTGGTGATTATTTTTAGATAAGTTCTGAGAGGTTACAAGTAGGGGCTTGAAAACACAAAACCCCAGAGCAGATAAGCCATCTGTGTGCGCTCAAGGAAAGAGAAGTGAATTTAATCTTTATACTCTTCAAAAAAAAGAGGAAGGCGTGTTGGCAGGTCCGTAAAATATGTATGATGGCCAGGGTGGCAGAGACTCAAAGTCAAGGAGAGAATCATTTACCCGATGTCATCATTCTGCCTGGATCATCTGCTAAAGTTTCCTGAGCTTCAGTCGTCCTGGTGCCATAATGATCTCTGAAAAGAAACAAAATTCTTGTCTCAAAAAGATCACAGATTTGGTGTATGACTTATCACCATAAATATTGGGAGACATTTTTTACATGTTTACTAAAGTCATGGAGACTTATTTAGGCACTAAAATTCTCGGGGTGGGGCATGATGGTCCCTTTCATGTATGCTTTGCTTTGCCTCCTCCCCAAATCCAGAAAACTCTGACAGCTCCACGACACTAATAAGACATCCCAAATATAACCTCTTAACACCCTCCTGTGAAAATCAACCAGACCCTTACAAATCTTTTTTACTCTCCATTATACAAACAGGTGAAGAAACTTGGAAACCATCCTCAGTGTGGTTAACGCTAGGTATTCTGTGTTGAACAGACTAAGAAAGATTAATCCTTACGTTCTCAACTTTTTTCTTCTTTTCATATTAAACATAGTTATATCTGGTTGAAGGAAGATTCGTTGATGAGTATCTTGCTTTCAGATGGCCTCACTTAGTCTCTAATACTAGTTATCAGTCTTTGCAGTGATTCTGTGATATTATCAACATCTTTACAGTAATTTCCTTTACTGCATAAATCAGATGATCAGTTTCTGTTGCTTACTACCAGAATTTCTCCTTGGTGCATTACCTGTTCTGGCTGGTGTTGGAGTTGCTTACATCTATATGGATCTCACCAATGAAATGTAGCATCTTTCAGCATAGGTTAGCTTAATGTGTCGTGTGCCTCATAATGCCCAGAGTAGAACCTCACATCCAAAAGTTAAAAGCGTGAATTCTGGAGTCACATCACACTGATTAAAATCCCAGCTTCGGGACACCTGGGTGGCTCAGTCGGTTGAGCGTCTGCTTTTGGCCCAGGTCATGATCCGGAGATCCTGGGATCAAGTCCCATATTGGACTCCTTGTTCAGCAGGGAGCCTGCTTCTCCCTCTGCCTGCTGTTCCCCCCTGCTCACACTCTCAATCTCTCTTTCTCTCTGACAAATAAATAAGTAAAATCTTAAAAAAAAAAAAAAAAAAAAAATCCCAGCTTTTTCCTTTACTAAGTGCATGACCTTGGGCAAGTTAGCAACCTTTCTCAGTCTTGGCTTCTTTGTATAAACTTAAGAACACCTCCCTGTTTTAATGCTTAAGGGCCCAGAACATAGAAAGCCTTTTATAAGTATTAAGTATTATTAGAAAAATAAATAAATAAATTATTATTAGGTATTATTAGTATGAGACTAAATTGTTTTTATTACTTCATGTTATATTCATATTCTATATAATATATCACATATACCTATAATTATTATCATACATGTTACATAAATTATGTTTATATTATATGTATCATGTTACAGTTATTATTATAAGTGAATAAAAGTATCATTGAATTTAGTTGTTTCTCAAACTGTAAGCTCAGTTTTAATTGACCCTATGAGGTGGCTTGCTCATTTTTAAGAAAAGTTTTCTAACCCTTGGTTTTTTAAAAATGTATATTAAAAGGTTTCCCTTTGAAGGAAGTTATCATTTTTAATATGGAGGTTATTAAAATGCCAGCAGGGAGTTTTTCCATAACATGCTAAATTTTTCAACCTCTGTGCAAGCGGTCTTCACCTAGTTGAAATATTGTTGAGTCTTTTTCTTTTTTTCTTTTTTTTAAAGATTTTATTTATTTTTTTGACAGAGACACAGCAAGAGAGGGAACATAAGCAGGGGGAGTGGGAGAGGGAGAAGCAGGCTTCCTGCAGAGCAGGGAGCCCGATGCGGGGCTCAATCCCAGGACCCTGGGATCATGACCTGAGCCGAATGCAGACACTTAACCAACTGAGCCACTCAGGCGCCCCTGTTGAGTCTTTTTCTTAATGTCATGATGTTTCTCAAGAAAAATCTGTGCATTTCATCTGCCTGAACACAGTGCTTCCCGGAGCAGCTGTGTTTTCCACAGAGTTGTAGGGGCTGTAAAGTCATTTCTTTATCCAGACCTCTTTCACTTGATCTTCCTATGGGGCCTGACTCTGAGAAGCTTCTCTTCTTCTTGCATTTCTGAAGGACTCTGTCTGCTTTCAGGCTGCTGGTCAGTTTCATCCCTCCATCTGACCTCTCTAACAAATGGAGGACGTTGCTTCCTCCTTGGCACTGCAAAGGATTCTGCTGAGTTTCACTCCCCCTTTTTTAACACTGATGTCAGAAATTTTCTTTTGTTTCGTTGAGACGACATTTGCATCCCTAGATTGAAGTGATAATGCCTCAGTTCTCAATCATGTCATCAAAATGGCAAACAGGGATTGGTTTGGCTTTTAATTTCTTTGGAAACCCCTGGTCCCCAGAAGAGTGTCATCATGACAGTGCTGCAGTGAATGCAGAACTGATTTATCTGTTCAACCATTATTAATTGGGGATTGACAATGGGTAGGATTTGCTCAGAATGTTGGCCTGACTCCGAGATGAATGGGACACATCCGCCCGTGTTGTCCAAGCAAACAGTCTCAGAGGGTGGAATTCTCTACTGAAGATCAATGCTCCTCTTTATTTCAAACTCATGGCACCAGTCCTTATTTGGAATATAAATACAACAAACTCCCCATAGACCTCCAAGGACTGAAGAATGCCAGGGAAAGACAGAAAAAGGAGAAGAAGGTCATGAGGGGAAGAGGTTGCTGAGCATTATCTGCCTCCTCAGTACATGAGAACTCTTCTCATCCAGTTTCACAAATAAGGAAACAAGAGCTCAGAGAGATCTGGTACCACTTCGGTGGTGACATGGCTGGAATGTGGCAGAGCCAGCTGGTGGCCTCTGAGACCTGTGCTCTTCCCCCTCCTCGGGGGACAATGGGGAATGGGTAACAAAGCAGGGCGACACACTGTTCGGACCAGCTGAAGGGCCCCTAACTGCTCTTGTTCCAGAATCTGAGAAGATAAGCAAAGTCAAAGAAAGAGCACTTGAATGATTTTGACTCCTATTAACTGTTACTACCTAATTAGAAGGTATTTGGTGTAGCCTGCTAAATTTCTAAATGTGTATCTATCTACCTATGTACATCTTGATGTCTGCCCTAGAGAAATACTTGCTCATGGATAGCAAAAAGCACGTACATTAATTATAGAATTTTATATAATGTGCAGAAACTGGAAACAACACAAAGGCTCATTAATATTGGGATAATTAAATATATCTTGATGGATCTATACTATTAAGTACTATGATAAGGTGGATCTAAATATGTAGAACTAAAAAGATCTTCAAAACACATTAAAGTGGGAGATATAGGCTTCTAGTTATGAAATGACTAAGTCATGGGGATAAAAGGTACAGCATAGGGAATATGGTCAACGTTATTGTCATAGCGTTGTATGGTGACAGATGGTGGCTGTATTTGTGGTAAGCACAGCATAACGTACAGACTTGTCAAATCACTCTGTTGTACACCTGAAACCGTTGAAACATTGTGTGTTGACTATACTTAATTTAAAAAAGCACATTAAGTGAAAAGCATCAAGTAGCAGAAACATGTATGATAGAATGATCACACATATGTAAAAATTAATTTAAAATTCAGTATTTCAGGGGCACCTGGGTGGCTCAACCAGTTAAGCATCTGCCTTCAGCTCAGGTTATGATCCTGGGGTCCTGGGATCGGGCCCCGTGTCGGGCTTCCTGCGCCTCGGGGAGTCTGTTTCTCTGTCCCCCTCCACCCCTTGCTGGCGCTCTCTCTCTCTCTCTCCCTCTCAAATAAATAAATAAAATCCTTTTTAAAAATTCAATATTTCAGAAAAGGGAATGATGAGTTAAGAAGAAGAAAATAATACTTCCAAATTGGGGAGAGAGAGAGAGAGAGAACAAGAGCACAGACTGCTTCATGTGGAAGGTGGTATTTGAATGGGAACTTGGAGCATGGTAAAATGTAGAGATAGAAGAATTTACCCAGAGCCACCTAGCTAACAGGGAGCTGAGCCAAGGTGGGTACCCAGTTCCATCTGAATCCAGAGTTGGGGCTTTTAAATAAGATTTCTCTGACAGTACAAATCCTAAACAGCAAATATAAGCTGTAGACATCACCCTACATCTGCATAAGGTAGAGGTAGAGGATATGCATATGCCTTTATTAAGTATTTGCCACGTGTTAGGCGCTCTGCTGGAGGCAGTATTAAGTATCCAGGTGAATTAGAGTTCCTGGCCTTAATAGCTTGAAGTCTGGTAGGGGAAAGAAGATGCATTTATAAATCATTTTCCTATATGAAAGTTAAACAGACTCTAAGACAAAATGATAGGGTAATTCAAAAGGAGGATTCATGAGCCAAAAGGAAAGTTGCCTCCAGCTGGGAGATTAGAAGATGGACCAGGTAAAATGTGTTAAAATACAAGAAACAGAAAACTAACAGTGACCTAAACCATAAGTCTTACTTTCTACCAGGGCTCCTTTTTTTTTTTTTTTTTAAGATTTTATTTATTTATTTGAGAGAAAATGAGAGACAGAGAGCACGAGAGGGAAGAGGGTGGGAGGGAGAAGCAGACCCCCTGCTGAGCAGGGAGCCCAACGCGGGACTCGATCCCAGGACTCCAGGATCATGACCTGAGCCGAAGGCAGTCGCTTAACCAACTGAGCCACCCAGGGGCCCGTAAGTCTTACTTTCTGAATAAGAAGTCTGAAGCTGGCTCTTCCTACGCTGATCCAGCATCTCAACAGTGTCATTAAGGACATAGGTTTTTCCTGTCCTCCTCAATAACCCTTCATCTTTGGGCTGGTCACATCAGTGTCCAGTATGGCAGCCACATTTGAAAGCAGGAAGCAGGAGGAAGCCAGGACAGCAAAGAGAACGGGGCGGTGGGGGAGGGGCGGGGCTTTTAATGAGGCACAGTCTCTTGGCATCTCTCTGAACAAACTTTTCCCCAGATACCTCCTCCAGCCATTTCTTCTTATAGTTCTTTGGCCAGAACGGGTCATAAGCTCCTCCACCCCGAGGAATGCCGTGAGAGTTCCATCCTGCCTTTTCCACTCTATCATGGAATCCTGGCTAGGAGTAAGGAGCTCTGGGGCCCTGAGGAGCACCGGAGGGTATCTGCCACAGCAGGTTCTGTGGAGGAAGCTGTTCTTGGGTTGGATCCGAAACAATGGTGGGAAGAACATTTATTGGATTGTCTATCCAACATCACTTTTCTAAGAATTGACCCTGCCCAGCTCCAAGTGGGAGTTGCCAAGATCCTACAATATGTTCCTGCCTGCTGGGAATCATTATAATAGATTTAAATAGATACTGCCAAATCAGTCTTCGTCTTGTCTGTTCCTCTCCAGGGGCATTTCTAACTTTCTTCCTTTTATTGAAGCTAATTGTGTAAGCGTCGTACTGCTGCTTGGCTGTCAGTCAATACGGTTGTTAATTCTGTGCGCTCAGTTTCTGGCATCAGTCAAGATCTCAAGCATTTCATCAGAAAGGATTATTAACCATGCATAAGGAAATCAAAAAGGCACAAAAGGGACACTAGGGTATCACAGAGGTACCGAGAGCAGAAAGCTTGCTACCATCCCACAGGTTAGGGGAACAAAGAGATTGGGTTATTAAAACTTAATAGAAACCCTTAAGAGAAATAGGGGGGTGGAGTAAGAGGGAATGGGAAGGAGGGAAAATAAGAGGCTTGAGAGAGGAGGCCCCCCCCCCCACTGGAGCTAAGTCCTTTGAGGTTCAGGTGCTTGCTGGTACTGATGTGTCTGAAAGAGTTTGATGAGCCTGGTTCTGGAAATGGAAAGACCTACAGCTGGAACCAAAGGGCGCTGCCCAGTTGACAGCAACAGCGACAAAACCAGCAGGAGCAGGTCTCCTCTCTCCTCCTTGCTTCCTTTCTCTAGCCTCCCCTATGCGCGAACCTAACAGGAAGCTGCGGGCCAAACAGAAGCAGGGCTTGTGGAGTGCGGCCCCAGCATCACTAGCAGAGTACAGATGTGGAGCTAAAATAGCTTTATAACCAGCATAGCCTTTGTTATTATTTTTAGCACATCCTTATTGAGTGGATGTAATAATAGAACCTACCTCATAGCATTATTTTGAGGTTTCAATGAGGTAAATCATGAAAAGTAATTAGCAGAGCGCCCGAGCGCCTCATAAGCACTAGGAAAGTATTGGTGGGTGTTAGTCCTCTTTATTCAACAAGTATTTGTCGTGTACCTATTATATGCCAGGCACAGATCTAAGTCCTGAAAATACAGCAGTGACTCAGAAAGACAAGGTCTGTATCCCTGTGGCACTTGAATTCTAGTGAGTGGGCGTCCATAATCAACAAGAGTATTTCGGAAAGTGATACGTGGTATGGATATAATAAAAACAGTTTTGCCATTAAGAGTAAACATGGAAGAAGTTACCTAAGATTTGGTGGCTAGCAGCTAAGAAAATGAAAACGCAGGCCATGTTCAGTGACAATATTTGGGACATACTTATGCTAAAAAACTATTGTTTTCCTGAAATTCACATTTGACCTGTTTTTTCTCTGGCAGCTCTTCACCTAGGACAGAGTACGAAGTTTGCATTTTCTTCTGTCTGCAGTGAGAAACCAATGGTAGGGTTTTCAGAGGCACAGTGGAATGATCTATGTTTTACCAAGATCATTCTGATTACTTTGGAGAGCGGATGATAAAGAGGTAAGAACATGGCCATTGCAGTGGCCCAGGAAAGAGAGGATGGTGACATAGACTAGATAGCAGTGGAGGCTGAGAAAAGTAGATAGTTTGGGGAGATAAATTCTGGAGATAAAGATCTAAGGACTTGTTATTTATAGATTATTCTCGGGGGCGGGGGGATGGACAAGAGAAAGAGGAGAATGAAGGATCCTCCTAGGATTTTGGCCTCAGCAATGGGGCAAATTCTCTACGATCTAACGATAAGAAAGACTTAAATAGTGCTTACAATGGGCCATGTTCACTTTAAGCACTTCACATGTATGAACTCATTTAGTATTAACCCATTTAATCCTCACTATGAATTAAGCACTTGAGAGTTATAGGGAGACTTATCCCCATTTTACAGATGAGAAAATTAAGGCACTAAATGGTGAAGTAATGTGCCCAGGGTCATGCACATGATACATTGCAGATCTGGGTTTCTAACCCAAGCAGCCTGACTTGAGTCCATCTCTTAATTGTCATGCTCTGCTGTCTCTTGCGTATTGGGCACATCATGGGCACTCGGTAAAGAGTTATTGAATCACTGAACGTATGAGCGAATGGGAAGATGGGTCTGTAAATGGGGGACCCACATGGGTCTCATGTTTATTTACATACGGGTGGACACTACATCCCTACCCATGCCAGGGAGACGTTATCAGTGTGCTTTTCTCCATTCTCCACATGAATTTTCAGTTTCCCTCCATCCTTCTGGACATCATCTCATATGTTAATGTTGGAAGTCATTAAAAGAATACCTGGGAGGTGTTTTTAAGGCATAAACCGTTATTAAGTGTAGTTGAGAAATATTCTTTTGCAATGCTCCAAGCGAATTGGCACAGGTAGTTAAGTCTGAACTCCAAGGCCACATAGTATCAAATTCACATTGACTCTATCATCAGCCGAATTTGTGGGCCAGAGATCCTCCACCCTGGAGGGCATAATGTGCAGATGAACCATCTCATGGGGAGGGACTCCACAGCAGGAGGTGATCTAGTGTGGCAGTAAAGGCTGCTACCCGCGTAGGCGGAGAGTCTCGGGTTCAAATAATGGCTCTGCTCTGTGGCCTGAAGCAAGTAACTTAACTTCTCTGTGCTTAGCTTCCTTGTTTATAAATTAGGAATAGTAACAGTGCCTATTTCATTGGATGATTGTTGGGGCTAAAAAGATAATGCTTTTAACTAGTATCTGACCAAATAAAATGCAGAATAAAAGTTGGCATCTATTATTCCTATATCTAATTCTGAGCTAAGAGAAAGCCAGTCACATCAGGTCCACTAGAAGTATCCATAGCTCTGTAGTAGGTTCTTGCCTGGAATGTGCCCTGGTTCTCACGCCCAGCTGGGAGCTTGAGAAAAAAAGCAATGATTTTGTTCTTAGGACCATCTCTTACCACACTCCCTTTTCCCTTGGCTTCAGGAGCCCTCTCCTGGAATCCCTCTCCCCTCTCAAGACAAAGGGACAGCTGTCTACTTGGAGGTATTAATGACATGGCCCAGATCTTGCAGGCCTGTTGTGGCCCCCACCTTCCATTCCATCTTGGCTTCAGAGGAAGCGCACACCCAAGAACTTGTAAGCTGACTGCTACTTCCACGTTTTCCATTCACGTCACCACACTTGTGAGTTGAAGTGACTAATGGAAGAGTATGCAGATATTAAATGCCAGCCTAGGACAGGGAGTGGGGTTTATAGGGTTTTTCATCTTATTACTGATAGATGCTGGCCTCTGAGTGGTGAAAGCACCAAAGAAAACAATTCTGCAAGGAGGCACGTCTCAGTATCTGTTTGCACCATTACCAGGACATAAATTCATCTTTATGGCAACATCATTGAGGAAGATAATCTCAAAGAACCTGATACATCAGAGCTCCTGGGTGGCTCAGTTGGTTAAAAGTCCAACTCTTGATTTCGGCTCAGGTCATGATTTCAGGGTTGTGGGATGGAGCCCTGTCCACGCTCAGTGGGGAATTGGCTTGGGGATTCTCTTCCTCTCCCCCTGCCCCTCCCCCAGCTCACATGCACACAAGCTGTCTCTCTAAAATAAATAAATAAATCTTAAAAAACAAAAAATTTTTTTTAAAAAGAGCACGCAACATCCAATAAAAATAATTCTTTAGGAAACAAGTGAACCTACTCTAAGAAAACCCTGTATGCCTAAATATAAGTACATAAAACAGGTAGAAATTGGGGATGTTTATTCACATAACAAAAGGGTTTTTATTTTTAACTTCAATGCACACTTTTTCCTGGAATTTGTTGAAGTATGAGCTGTGAAACACATTTAAAGTGTGACCTGATTCACATGAAATTTTCCCCTTTTACATCCTGCCTTTTACGCTAACCAGCTCAATCACTTTGTCTCTCTAAACATCAAGACCTGGTTTGCAAAATAAGGGGCTTAGGTTGAATAATTTCAGAGTCCCATCCAGGAGCAAAATCCTATGTTTGTGGGACTGGAGAGCAGTTTGACATATTAATTCATTTTTTTTCTGTATATGTACATTTTTCTTTCACTCTTTCCCTCATTTAAGCAGATAGCAGATTCTGGGCTTCTGAGCCCCCAACACAATTTTGTGGCAAGGCAGAAAGCAGAGAGAACCTATCTTGTCGAGGGCAGAGGCAAAGAGGGTAGCTTGGAGAGTGAGCTTGGAGAAACCTGAAGGCAAAAGTGCTGTGGGGCTGGAATCCCAGAGAAAAATGGCTCAGTGGAACATTGACGCATCAGTGAGGATGAGTCCTATGTCCCAAGCTTCCTGCTGAAGCAGTCACAAGCTTCAGAACCAGCCTCTGAATGGTGACAGTGGTATTCCTAAGACCACTTCTGTGGTCTGACAGCTAGAATGTACCCCCACCACACCACCCCTCAGCTCAGAATTAGGCCCTAGGACTCAAGAGTGAGGAATCCCAAAAATGACTGAGATTAAGATTCCCACCAGTATGGCAGGATGGGGGCTCAAAATGAAAATTGAATTGGCTCAGTTATATGAGCAGATGGGATGCCCCAGGAATGCTAAATACAGGGACTGCATCCATACTCACTCTAGGTCCAGATCACAATATTTGCTGTCCTTCATTCTTTCCAAATTTTCTCTGTTAAATCCCCCTCCATTTTTGTCCAATCCTTTTATTTCTCCTCTTTTCAAAACTACGGGACTTGCATGAAAGAACATTGAAATGACTCTTTTCAGGGCCTTTTTTTCTCTTCCTTCGAGAACTCAAGGGCTCACAGAAAAGTCCGGGACTCTACAGATGCTGCTGTCTGGAAGGCACTTGGCAACCACTGCCCCTTGGGTGGGTTCAAGGGGGCACTTGCAAGGGCTATTAGGGCTCCATTCACCATGAAGAGCTTTGTGACTGGCTGTGTGACTTCAGACAGAAGTCAGTTTATATCTCTGAGCTTCCATTTTTAGAATTAAGCGGGGAGCGGGGCAGGGGTGAACATAGCCAGAGCGCCCATGAATGGCTGGGCAGACTGCACCTTCCTCAAGGATGTCCCAGCCAAGGGGGGCCAGAGTGAAAAATAAGTGCAGCCCCACCATCCACTAGGCAGCCCTGTGCCCCAGGGGACAGGCTGGTGAGGGTCTTTTCCTCAGCCACACAGAAGCAGCATGACTACCTCAGGCCCTTATAATAGCCAGGGAGTCCGGCTCCCGTACTCTGTGATTCCAATTTGCTAGGCTTTTTCCTCTAAATGACTTTGCTTCTAGCAGTTTTTCCACGGGGGGAGGAAACTTTCATAAATATATTCCTTTTTCTCTCTGAAGCACTTTTAAATATGTGTGTAATATATATATATATACAATTATACAAAAG
>NC_138369.1:28724252-28747879 GCF_054177405.1 Leptonychotes weddellii
CGGGCAGCGAACACCTCCCGGGGAGACCGCTGTCGGTCCCCGCTCGGCTGCGGAAGGCGGAGCCCTGGCTTCAATGGTGTCTTTGTTGTCCGATCCAGTGGGCGCGCCCGTTTGCCATTGGAATGCAAATGAGACACCTGCTTGGCAGCACCCCTTCCCCCCCCTCCCCGCGTTCCCCCCTCCCCGCGTTCCCCCCTCCCCGGTGGGCTCGGAGAGCGCCGCTGGCCGCCCCGGGACCCGAGCCGCAGGGAGCGGGTGGGGGGGTGGCGGGGGCGCACGGGGATTGGGACGGGACGCGTGAGTCCCCGAGCCCCCCCGCAGGTCGCCCTGGCCGGTCCCCGGCCGCTCTTCCAGCTGCAGGAGCGTGGTGCCTTTTTCCTGTTTTAGGGTTACAGCTACAGGAGGCAGTTGAATGAGAGTCAGGGTTGTAATTTAATTTCTCCAAACTCAGAGCTGTTTTCTCTCCAAATGTATAAGAGGCCAGGAAACGTTTCAAAGAACTGGGGAAACCGGTCCAAATTCAGGAATGTTAGAGAAGAAGAGAAGTCACAGGGTGAATGCTACTACTAATATAATATTTCTTAATAATCATCAAATACAATATCATGTATTATAGACCTTCATATAGCATGAAATAATGTATTCTTATATATGAAAATATATAGTAATCATCTTTTAGATATAGTTATGATAATATGTTATAGATGTTATGAAACATAATATTCATAATGTGCAAAAATAATTTTAATAATGTTTAAAAAACTGGAGGACCACTCCAAAATCATAAGGTTTTTAAGAGGAAGAGGAGACAGAGTGAAAATAATAATTTTATAATTATTTTAATGTAATTTATATTTAATGTTTAGTTACATATAATATTCTGTATCATAATACTTATGTGATACTCTATGATATAAATGTAACCATATATTAATTATTATTATTATCAAAGATAATATTTACTGATGGCTTACCAGGCACTGTGATAAACATTTTACAGGCTAATTTGAACAGTAATTTGAACAATAACCCTATGATGTAGATTCTGTGGGGTTTTTCCCTCCTTTTTTAAAATTACTGTTTTATTGAGATATAATTCCCATACCATACAATTCACCCACCTAAAGTATATAACTCAGTGGTTTTTATTATATTCAGTTTGCAACCATAACCACAGTCGACATTAGAACATTTCATCACCCCAAAAGGAAATTCCATACCCATCAGCAGTCATTCCTCATTCCCCTCTCCCCCCAAGCCTAAGCAACTACTAACTACTTTCAGTCTCTGTGGATTTGCCTATTCTGAACATTTCATATAAATGGAATCATGCCGTATGTGGTCTTTTATAACTTGCTTCTTACACTGAGCATAATGCGTTCAAGGTTAACCCATCTTAGAGCTACCAATACTTCATTCCTTTCTCTGACTGTCTAATAGTCCATTCGTTTATCCAAAATAGGCCTTTGAGTTGTTTCTACTTTGGGGTTATTATAAATGTCACTCTGGATATTGATGTGCAAGATTTTGTATGGTTGTATGCTTTCTTTTCTCTTGATAGTATCGTGTTTTTACCCCATTATATAGAAGAAACTATACAGAAATGTTAAGTAACTTGCCTAAGGTCACACAGCTAGTTAATGCTCTGAGACTCAAACCCAGTTCTGTCTCATGCTCTTAGCTACTCTCTCTGTTGCCCTGAAGTTTATCAAAGGTTAACATGTGGAGGGCGGGGACTCCCATCCCTCAGGGCCTCTGGAGAGACTCTGAGAAGAAACATAGCAGGAAGAGTTTCTCTGGATGGAAGCAGAGGATGAACTCTCTCCCATTAAGGCTGGTTAGTTAAGCCTGGGAGTGATTGCCAAGGGAGGGGTGAATTCCCCTTTTGAGATGAAGAAGCCTCTCTGGGGATGTTTAAGACATAGCAGGGGTGGATACCTCACTCCTGGGAATGGGGTTTTTGGCTCAAGGCTGTCCAAATGGCAGCCCTCATTCTGCATCTGGTGTCCAAATGGTGTTCACAGGGGCCAGGCCATAATTCGGGCCTCCCTCACCCCTTCTCAGCCCTGACCGCACCCCAGCCAGCCCAGCCTGCTTCCAAACCCCCGCCCTACAGAGCAGGACCTCCCAGACCTCCCTGTTCATCCCAGGCCCTGACCTACCCCTCCCTCTGGCTCCCACTTGGGTGTCTGCAGAGGGAGCTGGGCAAGGCCTGCTGAATCAGGGCCTTCGTTGGGTTGAGAGAAAGGTGATGCGGTCCAGAGAGGGTGGGAGTGGGGAGGGCAGGAGGAGCTGTTTTAGAATGCCCAGGGCAGGGCAAAGCAGGGTGGGAGAAGAGAGGAGCCACAAAGCCTCCCCAGGGGAGGTGATGCTAGAAACTGAGACCCCTGCCCCCATGCCACTTATAGAACCAGGGTCATTGATATATTTTTAGAGGATGTGGGTTTTCTTCTTAAACAATTCTACCAAAGAACAGATCCTGAATCCTGAAATTGTTACTGTGCCAGTTATAGAGAAAACAAAATCCACAGGCTTTTTCAGGGTAGGGAGGAGCTTGCACTGTGAAATGTAGTAGAAACAGTTTTAGCTTTAAAGTCTGACCCACAGTCTGTCCCTCACTAGCAATATGACCCTGAACGATTTTCTTAGCCTTTCACAGACTCCATTGTTTTCATGTATAAAATGAGGGTAATAGTAGCAAGACCTGCCTAGCTCAGTTATAGCCCAGGGTATATTCTTAGCAACTCCATCCCTACAGGTTGTTGTAATGTGGGAATGAGGAGGGTCCACAGGCCGGTGATTTGGGGGAACAGTGGTTTACAGGCTAATGATTTGGGGATACCATGGTTTTAAAAAACCTAAACAGGTTTCATGCTTGCATGACTTCTGAGAACATTTAATATACCGACCTTCATTAAGAATATCTAAGAAGGACCCCATTCTGTTGTGTTTTGCAAGTTTATTTAACCATGGACATTTGGGGGTATAGCACCCAGGGAGAGGTTGCAACCTGAAGGGCCAAGGGCCAAATCTGGCCAACACATGTAGAGTTCTTTGAGCAGCATGGCGCTGCCTTAAGTCTCCGAAATTTAAATCTGGTGAGATTTCACACATACATCATGAATTTTTACATGAAAATGAGCTTTTGAGCTTTTCAGTTTCTCTTGAAAAAAATCTAAAGATCGGGTCAAGCAGAGTCCTTGTTTGCACATGGTGACAGTGGGCCAGAAAACGGGTGATCGGAACAGCAGCTGCTCCTTCTAGATGGGGCACGTGTCTCCACTTAGTCACTGGCCCCCTGGGGCATTACAGTTTGTGACCCCTGAGAATCTAGTGCTGATCAAATGCTGAGATAAGAAATGCAAAATGGTGAATTTTGTCCACACGCCCCTTTGTTAAAAAAATTGTTGAGCACGTGCTCATTCATCATCCTTTCATGCATTGCTGAATGACATAAAATGTACATTATAAAGCAAATGCCAAGAATAGTGTAACAGGATGAGATTTAAAAAAAATATAAATGCGAAGTTTCCGTCTTCATCCTACACTCTTTGGAGGCCAGGATGCAGCTCCTCATCCAGAGGCTTACTCATGGTCATTCTCACATGTGATGGTTGGTTGATAGGATGCAAAGATGTCCAACTTGCTTGTTAAAGCAAAGCTGAACATGGAACCACCATCCCTGTAGCTGACACTGGGCTTAGTGTCTTGTGTTCCTGAGCTCCTCAATTCTTACAAGGAGATTATGAATTAAATTCTATTTTGCTTTGACTTTGTCCTTGAGGGTTGTTTCTTCTTTCTTTTAACTATGCCCAGTAGCATAAACCACAGTCTTTGGAACCCAGGCTGTGCCTGAAATACTCATTTAGGTCAATGCCAATCTAAAAGAGAGAAATTGATACACAACATTTCCCCCCCAAATACTGGTGAAGCGCTTGTGTTAGCCAGAAAGAACCGGGAAAAATATTACACAACTTAAAGGGACTCTTGAAGCAGCCACACTCCATTATGGTCCCCGAGGGAGCCATTGAAGAGTAAATAGTAACTACTCGTGAAGTCTTCTGAGATTTTAGATGAGAGGCTCACGCAGAAACCTTTTTGAAAAGTGTCCTTTATTATGTCGATTTGGACTTAAATTTTTGATGTTTCAACCTCATCCCCTAACAAATTTACAAAATAGCAAATAGCCGTGCAACCGATAATATTTGGGTTTCTTCATAAAATCTGGTAGTGAGGCAGAGGGAAGCAATTTGCAGCTAGAAAGCAGCCATAGACTGTATGTAAGTCAATGGGTGTGGCTGTGCTCCAATAAAACTTTGCTTACAAAAATAGGCAACAATGGGATTTGGTCCATAGGTCACAGCTTGCTGCCCCCTGATTTAGGCTCTGTTTCTCCCCAAAACATGCAAGAAGCAGGCAAGAGGCCACTTGGGAAGTGTTTAGCACATGTTCTTCAGAAGGAATTAGGGAAAGGAGCTTGGCTTGTGTGGGTAGAAGGGAAATGAGAGAAATTGAGCCTCCCTCGCCCTAAAAATCACCTAGACTCTTTGCAGAACAGGACAGTCTCAAAGTAGAAGGAAGAATGCTGGTGGGATTGGGAGAGGGGAGTGGATCCAGTTTTTGGTGCAGCTAATGAGAGTGTTGTGCTCACAAGGCTCCAGGCTCCTGCTATATGTTGCTATGTTTCCCAGTGCTCAAAATCCCTGGAAGTTGGAGGACAAGCCTGCAACTGTGTGTGCCAGCAAGCTCTGAAATGCTTCCATAACCATCCCCTCAAAGTACTCTGGGTTGTGCCATATGGAGAGGGCACCAAACATTCCCAGAAGCTCGCTGTAATCTTCAAGAAAGGGACATTTGAGAAAAATACCTTCTAGCATTTTTGTTTGTCCCTAAGCACCAACCAGGATATTTGTTTTCCCCCACATCTCCTATCTAACGAAAGTGTCTTCTCGAATCATCAGTTCCTCCTGATAAAGATTGTTATTGACAGTTCTCTCTGTCTCTACCTCTTTTTGGGAAGACAAAATCTCTTCTTCATCCCCCATCAAGCTCTTGACTAGAGAAATAAATACTTTCACAGAACAAGCCAGGCAGCTCCTCTCTAGGGATCACACTACCTTCAGTGTTCTTTTCTGCTCCATCCGCCCTGCCTCAGACACCAGGAAAGCATCAGGAAACCCTGAGTACCTAATGTGTAAGAGTCCTTGGATTGGGCTCTTCGTGTCTAGGAAAGGTGACCAAAATGAAATAAGGCTTCTCAGGTAAAGTCTACCTCCCTCCACCCTTGGTCCTCTTTACTTTCCCCCAGGCGACACTCAACATCTGGCATATCTCAGCTTGGTGCATCTCTGAATACTCCAAAATATATCTCCGTAATAAAATGCTGGACACAGGCTGTTGGTGGTTTGCTTACCTATATGTGATTTGCTTACCTATGTGTGAGGGTTTTTTGTTTCACCCTTTGACTCTTATAAGGGTCCCTGCAGTGCCAACCTGACAGTGGAACTGGCATTCCACCTTGAGCGGAGATGTTCATTTTCCAATCATCATAATTGAGCTCTTTGAGGAAAAGATTTTGAGATACGATTGGAGCATGGATTCTGGTTTATTTGATGTTGGCTCAAGTAGTAATCAAGCTGAAAAATTTCTAGAAGATCATCTGCCCATCCTCTGTCCAGACAACAACTCTGGTTCTCCAAGCAAGAATGATAATAATAGATGCAATTTCCCTTAATCAAGAGGTTCTCAAACTTGGGAGTGCATTACAGTCATCTAGAAGAAGAAGAGGAAGAGAAAGAGGAAAAAGAAGAAGAAGGGAAGGAAGGGAAAGGAAGGGAAGGGAAGGGGGGAAGGAAGGAAGGAAGGAAAAGAAAGAAAGAAAGAAAAAGAGAAGAAAGGAAAAGGAAAGAAAGGAAAGAAGAAAAAGAAAGAGAAAGAAAGAAGAAAAGAAAGAAAGAAAGAGAAAGAAAGAAAGAAAGAAGGGATGTCACCCGGGCCTACTTCTGATTCACTAGGACTGGGGGGCAGGACCTCAGAAGCTCTCTCTGTAAAATGTACACTGCCTACCCTCTCTCTGACCTAGGTCATTCTAATGTAGATGGGTTAGCGACCACAGCTAGAGACACACTTGCTTAACCTGAGGCTAAGGACTAACTCTGATACATAATGCCATGGTATTGTGGCACAGGGAGGGGGGGCGCAGGGGGTGTCTTTCTCTCTTTCACATACATCAAATCCCACAGTTGACATACATTATCTCACTTATTTTTATCAGAATGTCTTGACTTGAATCCATGTCCCCTCAAGAATATGTGAACAGATTTCAGAGCTCTGTGAACTTGAATGGGAAAATTCTTTTTTTCATTAAACTCTAACTAGAATTTAGCATTTCCATCAATTATGAATGCAGGCAACAAATCCAGTCCCAAAGGTATCTGTGACTTAATCATGAAATGAAGTCACAGATATGTTCATATCATATCACTGCTGTGGTAGATACCTGAACATATCATTTAGGCTCCCTACTGGTTAGAAATCATACAGTCTTCAGACCAACTGCTAAATCTTGTTATTTAAGGCATTACTAGAGACATTTATTTTTATATCAATTGATTTTAATAACAGTAATTGTATTTTAGTATGCTTGGTTTTGTTTGCAACCCTATGTATGTTATGCATTTAAAAACACAATTCTGAAAAGGGATCTGTGGCTTCCCGGACTGCCAAAAAGATCTTAGGCAAAAAAAGAAAAAGGTTTAAGAATCACCCTGATCAGATTACCACAATGACTCCTTGAGGATATCAAGGTAGTTACTATTATCCTCTTTCCAAGGATAAGGAAGCTTAGGGAAGTCAAGTGACAAGTCCGAGGTGGCAAAGCTAACAGGTAACACAGCCTGGACTCAAACTGGATGCTCAGGGTGCCTTACTGACCACAGTCAGTAAGAGAGGAGGAGGCCATGGCTGCTCTCTGAGCAGTAGCCAGCACTTAAGTTGGAGCAGTGGGGAAGAAAAAACATTGAGAAATTTTTGCATCTGGGGAAGGCTTTGGAGTAATTACCAGAACAGCCAGAGGATGAGCAGCAGCAGAGAGCTGAGCCTGTCAGGCTGAAGTCCACTGATTAATTGGTGCGGGGAACACAGCCAAAAGCAGAGAAGCCACACCAGGCCTCCATCCATTTGTCCATGCCCTGGGGTCAGAGATGGAGCAAATGGAACCTTTTATAAAAGAGGAAAGGGTGGAATGTGGCCATCGGGGGAGTTCTGCAAGAAATTCACAGGTGTTTTCTTATTGTACTCATCCCTCCCTAAGGACCTCTGGGTGTGCTGTTAGCCATAGAGGGGAGGGATGGGGTGCAGCTTGGCTGTGTTCTGCAATCTTTCATATGCCCCACCCCCACCTCTGTATTTTTTATGGGCTACAGTGGTTTCTATTGAAATCACAGAAGCCATGCTCAAGTCACAGGGAGCTGGGTCACTGGGAAATTCATTGTGTTCTTCAGCAAATGTCAACAGGTAAAACTGGAGGGGCTTTAGGTCTTTGAGAGGGTCAGGCATTAGGGTCACTCTACCCGGGCCATGAAAGTGACCTCTTTACTGTTCTGTAAGTCACTGCATCTTGGTGATTCTGCAGATTTAGGTTCAGGAGAAACTCATCAAATTCTTCTCTCTCTTAAGAAAAGGAAGCTCCAGAGGGTGATTTGGCCCATTTCTTCCCATTGAAATGCTGCTGTCAGTGTGTTAGTAATTGATACTCAGAGGCATTAGTGATGTGCAAGCCCAGCTGCTGTATATCAGGAGGCCATTTCCCCCGTAATATTTATTTGAATTATGAAATAGTAGAAGATTTGGAAAAGATTTCTTTTTTAATAAAAAAGAATCACTTTTAATGCACTACCCAGGAAAACCAGTGTTAATATTTTGGTGTTTTTTTCTTGTGGATAGACAGGTAGACAAATAGGCAACTTCCCTATGTCCATGATGTCTAGAAAGCATGCAAGTACAGCCTTTGGGTCCATAAAGACCCAGTCTCATTAGTAGGGTATTATGAACACAGAGTCCTACTGTGTTTCCTTTTGAGATATATAAAATCAGGTTCAGAAATGGAAGAATTCCTCCTTTTTTCTTTTCTTCCTCCTTTCATCTATCTTCCCACTCATGGCATCTCAGTTGCATCTTCTATCCTGCAAGCTTCTACCATCATACATGTGGTAACTGGCAGAGCATGGCCGTCTAACTTGGGAGGCTTTATCTGTAGCAGATTGTATTTTTCCTGCAGTGAGCAGTTTCCTGTAGGCCTCCAAGGACTAGGCTAAGGGTTTCAGATTCTTTAAGAAAAGAAAATGTAGCAGACTAACAACTCCCTCCTCTCTGGCCACTGTTAGCCATCTCTCATGGGGTAATTTAACTTTGTTTTGTGCTAAAAGACCCGCCCTTCCACCTAGAGAATAGGAAGATGGAAATAAATGGCAAGGACAGAGCACCCTTCCTGTTACATTATATGGTAAGACCTAACATTTTTTTAGCACTTAATGTGTGCCAAGGACTGTTCTCATTACTTATCATATAACTCATTGAATCTTCACATCAAGCCTGTGAGGGAACTACGGTACAGAGAAGTCGACTGATTTACAAGCCCTAGGTCATACAGTTAGGAAGTAGCACAGCATGAATTCTGACCCAGGCCATCTCGCCTGACAGCTCTCATCTTGGCAGGTTGCATTTTCCAAAGATGACAGCACCAATAGATATCTCATCCTACATGGCATCTTAAAACATATGGTAATTCTCCTCCATCCAACAGTAAGGATCTGCGTTGCTCTCTTTGAACCTGAGGGAATCCTTGTAACTGTCTTGACCAATACAATGTGCTGGAAGTGGCACTTTGTGATTTTCAAAGCCAGGTTATAAAAGGCAATACAACTTTTGCATAGCTCTTTCTCTCATGGAACATTTCCCCTTAGAATCCAGCCACCATGTTGTAAGGAAGCCCATGCCACATGGAAAGGCCTAGTGTGATGCTCTGCCTGATAATCCCAGTGAAGCCCCCAGTCCAAGAGCCAGCATCACCCACCAGACAAGTGAGTGAATGGACCCTTGGAAGATTCCAGCCCCAGGCTTCCAGTCTTCCCACTGAGATTCTAAGAACTCACAGAGCAGAGCCAAGTTGTGTTCATGGTGCTCTGTCTGAATTCCTGACCTACAAAAATTGTGAAAGTTAAAAAATGACTTCCATTGTTTGAAACCACTAACTTTAAAGGTAATTTGTGAGATAGACAGAGTAACTGGAACATTGCTCTTAACAGTTATAGCAGGGCAAAGATAAGCTCTCAGCAGCAACTCTCCATCCCTCCTTTGTCCTGGCCCGCTCTGGTACACAAGCAGCTTGAGTTTGCCATGAAGAAAATCTTGCCTGGATTTTTCTTGGTCCAACTCCATTGGGACAATTATTTCCATTAGGCTTTCTATTATTGTTTAAGTTTTTTTGTTTTGCTCAGTTTTCATAGGTCTTTCACTGGGGAATAAGAAGCTATTTCGGAACACGAAAGCCAAATGCCATTTTAAGCCAGATGTAGAATTGGCCTCTTTTAGGAAAATATAGCCAGTCCTTCAACAATTGTTGACTAAGGAGTTACTCAGACCAGTACTGGGTTTTGTCCAAGCAAGTTCATTCAGTCAAGAGATAATGTACAATAATTTCCAAAAAAAAAAACAGTAGAAATGCACCATGTGTTTGAAATCTTGACTGTTTGATCCTCTGTGTAATCTCTTCTCTGGAAAAAGAAAAAGAAAGAGGAGAGGAAGATCAAACCAAGAGAGAAATATAAAGGCCTAAGGACTAAGTGAGATAATGTACTAATGTTAAGTTTGATTACAAGAGTCAGGATGTTTAGGGTTTATAAAGCTCTGGCCTCGGGCGCCTGGGTGGCTCAGTTGGTTAAGCGACTGCCTTCGGCTCAGGTCATGATCCTGGAGTCCCGGGATCGAGTCCCGCATCGGGCTCCCTGCTCAGCAGGGAGTCTGCTTCTCCCTCTGACCCTCCTCCCTCTCATGCTCTCTGTCTCTCATTCTCTCTCTCTCAAATAAATAAAAAAAATCTTTAAAAAAAAAAAAAAAAAAGCTCTGGCCTCCAAAGTCCCCACCTCGGAGATTTTATACATGTTTTGAGAGCTTTTTCCTCAGATGTAAGCATGGCTCAATTCTTTTAGCCCTCTACTGAATATCCCTGTAAAATGTCCATATGTGACAATACAGTTTAAAAGGCTTAGTTGGGGGGATTGAGGAAAAGAGGTGGTAGCAGGTAAGAGGTCACCACCCTCCATTAACATAAGGAAAATACATGTGCCATTTTCACATGGATTTTGATGCCCAGACACCTATAAGTGGATATATATTTGCATATATCACATCCAGGTTTGAAGAGTTGTCCTCCTCAGTAAAATGCCTCCTCAAATTCTGAGTATGTCTGTATACATATTCCTCCATTCCCATAGTTATAGGTCTGGGAAGGGAAAAAAAAAAAAAAGAAAGAACAAAAAGAGAGGAGAGAGGTAAATCAAAATTAAATACGTAAATGCCCTAGTTTGAATTTTTAGAGCTTCAGAATTGCTATTCCATCTCAGGATCCCCAAAAGAACAGATGGCACATGCAAAAAAGATTATTTGAGAAGGTTTTATTTGCAAAGGGTCTACTCACAATAATATGGTTATAGAGAACCAAAGGGGAGAGTGCATAAATGGAGGACTAGCAGGAGTGAAGTCTACCACCTTAGCCTAAAGGGGAGAGAGAGAAGTAACCAGGACTAAAAAAAAGAGTCTCATAGAACAGCTGCTTTGAGAGAAGCTGTGACCTTCTGTCAAGGTATAGTTGAGGAGCTCTCAAAATGGACTATAAGAATTAATATCCTGATGTCACTCTCTTTCCTCCCTTTTGCCTGCTAGAACTTTCCATTGACTCAACCCACCTTGAAGCCAGAGGTCCAAGAAATATTGAGGTCAGCTCCTGAAGTGGACAACAGAGTAGAGAGGGTAGTGAATCTAGAGGACAAAGAAGAGATATCCAGCACATTTGCCACCCCACACCTATAAAAGTTTTCAAAATCAGAAAATGCTTGCTTGTAGAGGGTGCTAAATTTTATTAGTAATGCCTAAAAAGTACAAATTCAACTTTAAACCAAATATAGATTTTAGAAAGACATTTACAAGAGACTAAGATTTATCACTTATCTTCTTGGCTCAAATATAATTGAGTTCTCTGGGTGTGTAGCAATAAACGTCATTCCTATTTATCTCATCTTCACAGTGATAACAAATACACCATAAACTCATGAGCATTGTATCTCAATAAGTGATCCTTTTAAAGCCTACGGCCAATAATGTCTACCCTCTGTTAACCCACCCCTTCCTCACGGTGTGGAGTAAAAGCTAGAGTCTTTGCAATGGCCTACAAGACCCTAAATATTAAGTCCCTGGTAACTTCTCTGAACATAACCTTATTCTTTTTTTGGCTTACCTGATCTCAGCCAAACTGGTTCAAATACATCAATCATAATCTGCCCCAGGATCTTTGCACTTGTTTCCACTGCTCTTTCCCAAGCATAAACATGACTCCCTCCCTTTCATGGACATGTGTTCAAATGTCACCTTGAGAGAAGCCTGTCTGACAATTCTATATAAAATAGTAACTAAAGCAAAATGTGTTTTTCAAAAAAGCCCACACCAGTATTTCCCATATGATTTTCTGGAAATTTGCCACTGCTCCTCAACAGAGAAGCTGTATTTTTTCTCTCCGGGGATGGGACTTGTGACTGCCTCAGCAAATAGAATGCAGGAGAAATAATGCTGGGGATTTTTGGAACTAGATCTTAGAAAGTCATACAGCTTTCTTCTGATGCTCTCCCTTTCTCGGGATATTTGCCCTTGGAACTCAGCTACCATTTTGTAAAGAAGCAAAGGACACACAAACAGACCACATATAGTTACTTCATTCACCAGCCCAAGCTGAGGTCTCAGCAGACAGCCAGCATCAGTCACCAGATATGGGAGTGAATGAGCCATCAGGTGGTTCCAACCCACAGCCTTCAAGCTGCCCCCAGCTAATGTCAAGTGGAGTAGACAAGAGCTATTCCTGCCAAGACCTACCCACATCACAGATCCATAAGCAAAATGAATGGTTATTTATGCCACAATTTTTTTGGAGTAATTTGTTATACAGCCTTAAGTGGAATATATTTTTGGTGCCAAAAGCGAGATGCTGTGGCAACAAAAAGTCTAAAATATGTGGGAATGGTTTTGGGACAAGGTTGCAGGCAGAAACTGTAAAATCCTCAAGGAGAGTATTAGTGAAAGCCTAAAGGTTCTTGAAGAGACCATTAAAGAATGCCTGATAACCCCTGATGAAGCTATCCATGAGGGTGTAAAGGAAGGTGAGAAAAATGTTTTCGGAAGCTGGGGGAAATCCTTGTTATGTCATGAGACAAAGTTTAGGAACACTGTTCCTGAAGCAATGTGGAAAACTAATGATGTACCTAACTAACTGGACGATTTGGCAAAGGAAATTTCAGGCAGAATCTTAAAAGTGTCTTCTGGCTTCTTCCCATTGTCCCTGATAAAATGAGAAAGTAAAAAGATGACCTTAAAAAAAAGGAATTATTCACATTTCAAGTAACATTTAGAAGAAATATAAAGGAGCCAGGACTTGATGTGTTAAAAAAAATAAAATGATTCCTAATTCCCAGCCTCCTCAGTAATCTCAAATTCTGAGATAGCCTCAGAGCAAATATTAAGCCCGGGACCAGATCGTAAGAGCCTTTGGTAGAACATCAGAAATACACAAGCCAGTGCCTCAAGACCTGCTTTGCTCAGAAAGAAGGCCCTCTGGTGATCTTACAGGAATGCTCCCCAGATCCTGTTAACTAACAGAGCAAAAGGCCTGATGAGTACTGTTCATTAAAAGTTGTACAGCAAGCCCAAGGTAGAGAAGGGCTTATTTGGCAAGATTGGTGGGTGTAGCTTTTGTCTAATGGAATGTATTCAGAATGTATTGATTCATAAGAAACCCATGAGGTTTTTAATATAACCGTATCAGCTTAGGAAAGGGAGGTTTAGTCAACATTTTATATGCAGAAAGCTGACTGAGAAATCCATTCAGCTGTCACACAGGCCATTTTTTATCGAAAAGGAAAGAAGACTTGGAGGGCATAACCAAGAGCCAGGGTGCACCATTGCCAGGTGGTAGTACTGCAGTCTAGTCACATAAATGGCAACATGTACCCTACTGGATTTCAAAATTGGTATGGATTCCTGCGTGCTTCCCATTTCCCCCCTTTTGGAAGAGAAGGGTCTGTAGCAGTTACTGTATACCTGTCCCATCAGTATGTGTTCCATATAAATGTCACAGCCCAATTCTTTCGTGAGTTCACGAGTCTCGAGATCAGTGAGAACTATCCCTAGAAGCTCTACTTGAAGAACCAAACCCAAAGAGCCCCAGGTGCATATGAGTATGATCTAGATGGCAAAGTCTGGGACTGTGAGCCTGAAATGGAAGCCATAATGCGAGTAGACTTTGCAGTCCTTGGGGAGAGTGTAAGCTGCTTCGAATATGAGAGGGATATAAATTACAGTAGCCATAGGGCGGATGGTGGCAAAGCGAATTTTCCAAAATAGTCACAGCAATGTTTCTGGTCTCCCATACACTTCCATAACCTTGCTACTTTCTATCAGGTGGAATCTATTTATCCTTCCTTTTGGAGGAACCTGAGAAATGTAGCATCCATATAAAAGTAATTATAAAATGTTGTTGAAATGCCTTTAAAAAAAAAACAAAATAAATGGAGATATGTTATAGACAGGAAGACTTGATGTCATAAAAATATTAATTATTCCTAAATTAATCCATAAATTCAAAAAATCTAATTACCATTTTAATAGGCAGGACTATTCATGGAACTAACTGGCCAAGCTGGTCCTGAGATTCATGTGGAAGAGGAAACAGCTATATAAAGCCAAGGCAGTTATGATTAAGAGTAAAGTAGAATGTGGAGGAAAATATTTGCACTGGTATATGTCAACATTATAAATCTATAGCAACGAAAGAAAATGTTGTGGAACTGGTCCACAGATGGGTAGGCCAACAAAATGGGCTAGAGAATCAAGAGCTATCTTCATGCATTTATGAATACTTGATTTATGATAATAGTGGCTATGCAGAGCAGCGGGAAAGCGATTGTCTTTTCAATAACTGGTGCTGGGACATTTGAGTATCCTTAAGTAAAAACATTAAATCAGAGCTTCTCTCTATTCTATTTCCAAGTGGATTCTAGACTTAATTGTGTAGGTAAAAATATAAAACTTTTAGAATAAATGTAGGAAGATGTCTGAATGACCTTAGAGAAGGGAAGCATTTCTTAGATGATACATAAAAAGCACCAAGTGTAAAGAAAAAGTTTGGTAAAATTGACTACATTAAAATCCAGACCTTCCATTCAAAAACAAGGTGCAAAGAAATTCACTCACTTGGGGGAAAGTACATGTGATCCATATAAAACCACAAAATATTAGCATCCAAGATACATAAATAACCCTTTCCCATCACTAGTAATTTGGAAGATGCAAATTAAAACCAGAATGAAATACTTTTCACAGACCTCAGGTTGGCCAAAAATTTCAGTCGGTCAATATTAAATGCGGGTTGAGAACGTAGGGGAAAGAAAAATTTCACACCTGCTCATGGGATTATAAATTAGTCTTTACAGAGCACTTTGGCAGTCTTTAATAAGTTGAAGCCACACGTCATATATAACCCACTTCTAGGCATATATCTTACAGGAGACTTCTGCCCACATGCACAAAGCACCCTGTCCAGGAATATTTGTAAAGCCATTATGTGTTATATGAAAACATTGGAAACAAGCTAAATGTTTATCAGCTAGAAAATGGAAAAACAAATTGTGGTTTATTTGTGCAATGGAATGTTTTAAAGCAGTTAAAAAGAGTGAGCTTTTATATAGAGAGAGATATATATACATGGATAAATCCCTAAAATATGATGTTGAATTTTTTAAAAAATCAGGTTGTAAAATGATGCAAACAGAATGATCCACTTACAGAAAGTTTTAAAAACATGTGGAACAATACTCTATAGTTTATGATACTGCACGTGTGGTAAAAATATTAAAACATCCTTGGGGATGATAACAACAAAATCCAAGATAAAAACAAAATCCATCTGTGGATGGAGGGGAATAGAAATAAAGAGGGGTTCTGAAGAGTTTCAGGCACTTTTGTGTTGTGTTATTTCTTTGAAAGGAAAAGGGGGTTGTGGCAAATTGTTAAGATTTCATAAAGTTGGGGCGCCTGGGTGGCTCAGTTGGTTAAGCGACTGCCTTCTGCTCAGGTCATGATCCTGGAGTCCCTGGATCGAGTCCTGCATCGGGCTCCCTGCTCAGCAGGGAGCCTGCTTCTGCCTCTGACCACCCCCCCCCTCATGTGTTCTCTCTCTCTCATTCTCTCTGTCTCAAATAAATAAAAAAAAAAAAATCTTTAAAAAAAAAAAAAAGATTTCATAAAGTTATGCTGTAAGTGGCGTTCAATGTATCATTCTCTATCCTTTCCTGTTGACACACTTTTTTTTTTTTATAAAAGCTGTATGGGAGTCATAAGCCTCCATGAGTTCATATGGTTTGTCACTTTATTTGTGGATCTAGTAAGACACTTGGTACACAATTTCTGCAGAGAATGTTCTGTCAGCATGTGAAATTCTGTTTATATTGTGCTCTGAAGTCAAGTCTACACATCCTCAGCAAACCTCTTCAGTTCTAAGTAAAATGATCAATCAGGTTATTCCGCCTTTCCTGGCAAAGGGTTTTTTTTTTTTTTCTTTTATGTTTATCCTCAGAAAATCCACTTCCAACCAGTCTAATCTACAAAAGAAAGTTAAGGTGTAATCAAATTATCTCCCAAATTGTCTAAGGACCAGAAAGAAAAGAAAAATTCAGCACACCCACTGTGGTTTCTAAGGCCATGCTAAGCATCACATTTCAATTTTCCAGAATGAGAAGGGAGATGGACTCATCAAAGAAGATGATCAAGGTTTGAGTTAGAAACTCTTGGTTCTTGAACTTTCTAGGAGGTCATTCCATCTCCATGCCTGTTTCTACATCTCCATTCACCTCACTGTTCTAAGAAAAAGCAATGTAGGATTTGGGTTGATTATCCAGAAATGAGAGCAAGTGGATAGCTTTGTTTTGTGTTATTTCTTTATTTACTTATTCATTTTTTTAGATGGCAAACCATATATATACTCTTTGGTTACATTCTCTAAAAGCAGACTGAAAGAAAAGGATTTAGGTGAAAGTAGTTAATCTGGAGAGGAAATCCTAGGCAGCACAGTGAGGGAGTAGAGGAATGAGACAGAAAAGAGAAGAACGGTAATCAGGGCATGTGAATGAGCAGGTTGCTGCTCTGGGTAACTGGGGCTCAGTTTTGCTGGACATTCTTCAAGGGACTGTGTAAAACCCTTGAAATCAGCCCTACAAATCATAACAAAGCAGGAGTATCTACCACCTCCTCATTCCTAGGGAAATGACCTCCTTGCACTCAGGCCCGTACCTCCTGCAATCTAGTCAAGCAGGCTCCTGTGGGTCACATAAAGCCCTCAGCCTAAGTTCAGAAGCCAGCTGTGCACAAAAGAACTCCACAAAAATTTCAGGTGTCATCCAGGATGGGCCAGGACAATCTACCCACAGCATCTGACAAAGATAGCTACAATAGAGCACGCTGTATCATGTTCTCCAACGCATGGGATGAGTACCACCGGTGGTTCAGGAGATGATTTTAGATGATTCCAGGTCATGATAATTACATTGAATCATGTAGTGAGAAAGTTCTTTTCACTTTTGTTTCAACCCTTCTCATGATCCAAGGAAAAGATCTCATTTTGGTCCTAATTGTTATGGGCTGAATAGTGTCACTCCAAAATTCATAATTTGAACTCCTACCCCCACAGGTACCTCAGAATGTGACTGAATTTGGAAATAGGGTCTTTGAAGAGGTAATTAAGTTAAAATGAAGTCATTAGAGTGGGCCCTAATCCAATATGACTGGTGTCCTTATCACAAGACGAGGTTTGGATACATATAGTATAGAGGGAAGACCACGTAAGAACACAGGAAGAATGGGTGCCTGGGTGGCTCAGTCGTTAAGCATCTGCCTTCGGCTCAGGTCATCATCCCAGGGTCCTGGGATCGAGCCCTGCATTGGGCTCCCTGCTCAGCAGGAAGCCTGCTTCTCCCTCTCCCACTCCCCCTGCTTATGTTCCTACTCTTGCTATCTCTCTCTCTGTCAAATAAATAAATAAATCTTAAAAAAAAAAAAAAAGAATACAGGGAGAAGATGGCCACAAACAAGCCAAGATAAGCCTCAGAAGGAATCATCCCCACCAATACCTTTGTCTTGGACTTCTTGCCTCCAGAATTGTGAGAAATTAAATTTCTGTTATTTAAGCCACCAAGGCTTTGATACTGTGTATGGTAGCCTTGGCAAACTAATACATTAATTACATCTTATTATGGCTTATCTCCAGCACTTGTTAGCTCCCTGATTAGCAGAGTCATCTTCAGGCTCAGAACTTTTTAGTGACAACTCGGGACGCCTGGCTGGCTCAGTTAGAGGAGCGTGCAACTCTTGATCTCGGGGTCGTGAGTTCGAGCCCCACATAGGGTGTAGAGATTACTTAAATAAAAACCTTTAAAAAATTAAAACTTTAAAAAAACAAAAGAACTTCTACTGGCAACCACAGCTTGCTAAAATGTGCTAACACTGTCCTGTTTCCATTGCATTTATTTTTACAGTTACCTTCAACCTATCACAAGTGGTTGATTACCAGCAACAATGCAAAGTTTCCCTTTTAACTACATGTATATAATTTTTTAAGCCAGCCAATTTAAACAAATAATAGAATCATGAAGATGGTATGAAATGGGAAGTCTGAGAAATTCTGTGAGCTCTATCTAGAGCAGCACGTTATGATGGAAAGAGTGTGACCTTGTCAAACACCCAACCCCCTTGAGCTTCAGTACCCCTAATATTGATCTCTTAGGGAGGTGGGAAAATTCAAATGGGATGTTTGTATAGCAACAAGCACTCTGCCTAGAAGTAATAATAGCTTAGGAAAGCTATTAATCAGGTATCAGAATACTACTAATCAGATATTAATCAGATTTAATGTAATTCTCTTAGAAAAGTCCCTTTCTCATCATTTTGTCCCATCATAAGAAACTGGGGTTATGCAATAACTGGCTTATTTTCCAATTTAATATATCCTTTTTTATTATAGAGAGACATGGGAAAGCATTAATTTTCATTTTCCTCTACACAAAGTCAATAAAGAAATAAAATAGTTTAGTTTCACTTTTAAAAGTAGTACTTAATACTTTTTAATTTTTATTTATTTTTTTTAGTACTTAATACTTTCTATTTTAATTCCTGTATAGTTAACATACAGTGTTATATTAGTATCAGGTGTGCAATAGAGTGATTCAACACTTCCATGCAACACCTGGTGCTCATCATGATAAATGTACTCTTTATTCACTTCACCTATTTCACCCATCCTCCCCCCTACCTCCCCTCTGGCAGCCACAAGTTTGTTCTCTTGTATTTAAGAGACTGTTTTGTCATTTGTCTCTTTTTTCTTCATTTGTTTTGTTTCTTAAATTCCACATAGGAGTAAAATCATATGGTATTTGTCTTTCTCTGACTGAATCATTTCACTTAGCATTGTACCCTCTAGATCCTGCCATGTTATTGCAAATGACACAATTTCATTCTTTGTTATTACTGAGTAATATTCCATAGTGAGTGTGTGTGTGTGTGTGTGTGTATGCCATATCTTCTTTATCCATTCATCTATAGTTGGAAACTTGGGCTCCTTCCATGGTTTGGCTATTGTAAATAATACTGCAATAAACATAGGAGTGCATATGTCTTTTTGAGTTAGTGTTTTCATGTTCTTTGGGTAAATACCCATTAGTGGAATTACTAGAGTATATGGTAGTTCTATTTTTAATTTTTTGAGGAGCCTCCATACTGTTTTCTACTGTGGCTGCACCAGTTTGCCTTCTCACCAATAGTGCACAAGGATTCTTTTTCTCTCTACATTCTAGCCAACACCTGTTGTTTCTTGTGTTGTTGATTTTAGCCATTCTAACAGGTGTGAGGTGATATCTCATTGTGGTTTTGATTTGCATTTCACTGATGATGAGTGATGCTGAGCATCTTTTCATGTGTCTGTTGGCCATTTGCATGTCTTCTTTGAAGAAATGTCTGTTCATGTCTTTTGCCCATTTTTAATCAGACTGTTTGTTTTTTTGGTGTTGAATGGTATAAGTTCTTTATATATTTTAGATACTAATCCTTTATCGGATATGTCATTTGCAAATATCTTTTCCCATTCAATATGTTGTCTTTTAGTTTTGTGGATTGTTTTCTTTGCTGTGCAGAAGCTTTTTATTTTGATGTAGTCCCAATAGTTTACTTTTGCTTTTTGTTTCCCTTGCCTCAGGAGACATATCTTGAAAAATGTTGCTATGTCTGCTGTTAGAGAAACTACTGCCTATGCTCTTTCCTTGGCTTTTTAGGATTTCAAATCTCACATTTAGGTTTTTAATCCATTTTGTGTTTATTCCTGTGTATGGTGTAAGAAAGTGATCCATAACTGGGTTCTTCTGATCTGTTTGGAACTGCTCAGTCCATGTCTTTTGGATGTTGGGAAGCCAAATGAGGGAGCAGGTTTGGAAGCGCCTTAGAAAGTTTGCACACAGACGGAGTGGTGATGGGGTTACCACTCATGCCATGTTGTAGCTGTGCTATTTGATTTGTGTATCTTGGTTGCATTCATTAAAATGAACCACAGTGCTAAAAACTGCAGTTTTTTTCTCAGGGCTTTTTCTCTTAATATGAGAAGTGTTCGCAAGTTTCTTATCCAAAAACTAGAATACTAGGGGCCCTAAGAGCCTTCTTCTGGTGCCACAGGTCTTCAGCAGAGAAAAATTTGTCATCTCGGAATTTTTGAGACCTGTATGACACAAGGTAGTTTGAGTCAATGTTCTTAAAACAGTGAAAATGCCGATTTAGAATACAATGTCGTGTTTCTTTCATTGGGGAAAAAAGCAACATGGAAATCCCCAAAGTATGAGTTATTACTGGGTTCTTTCTTGTTGTTACAGTATTTCGTTAAGGTTTTTTTTTTTCCCCCAGGGCTGTCTTGAAGGTCTGACATTATGTCCTGAAAAGCCCTTACCTGTGGGCAGGATCTTCAGGAATGTTTCCACTGACTTCCAAAGGATGCAATTCCTTTTGTGAATATGCCACCAATAGTGAATAAAGGGAAGGGCAGCCCTCAGGAAAAGCAAGGGGGTAGATATCAAGGTGTGGAGAGGATACTAATAACAGAATTCTATCTGGCCTTAGGTTATTCTTGAAATTAATCAAGTCTCACCAAGTGGTAGATTTCAAAGCAAAAGAAATGAACAGTCACAATGAAGAAAAGAGAAAGTCTATACCTTCTTGTAGTTAACATTCTTGTGTAGGATTTTAACCTCTTCTTGTGCCAGGGACCCCATGGCAACTTTTGTAAAGTTTATGGATCCCTTCTCAAAATAGTATTTTCAGCTGTATAGAATAAAATACATAGAATTCAAAGAAAAACAATTGTATTGAATTTCAGTAACTTGTAACACTGTGCTTGACCCCACATTACTGCATGGTCTATCAGCAATAAATTACTTTAAGTAACACAATTCAATAATTATCTCAACCATCCACTATGTTTAAACTTATCTTTATTCCCAGACTGCATGCCTAGTCCTGTTACAAAAGGCCATGCGGCCTTATAAATAATTAAGAATTCTCATCTGAATAGTTAAAAAACAAAATTCAACCAAGTAGGGGCGCCTGGGTGGCTCAGTCATTAAGCGTCTGCCTTCGGCTCAGGTCATGATCCCAGGGTCCTGGGATCGAGCCCCACATCGGGCTCCCTGCTCCATGGGAAGCCTCTCCCTCTCCCACTCTCCTTCCTTGTGTTCCCTCTCTTGCTGTGTCTCTCTCTGTCAAGAAAATAAATAAAATCTTTAAAAAAATTTTTTTAAAAATTCAACCAAGTAAAGTTTAAAGATCTTATTGGCTTTATTCAATGATTCATGAAGCAGGCAGCATCTCATCTAGCAGATAGAAAGGAGCTCCAAGGAGCTGTACAAAATGAAAGACTTTTATAGGTAGAAGGGAGCAGGAACAAGGAAGTTATACCAGGCAAAAAAGTAGGTTGATTGTTGCAAGGTCACTTCCTTTAGGGGATAGCAGGGGTCTAGTAGGCAGATTACCTAACTATGCTGATCAGGTGGTTCCTGATGGACTAATTTAAGATTCCATTTTTGGGAGAGCTGAAATTATAACTAAGTTAGCTCTTAGGTTGGTGGCATGGGGTTTAGCATAAGTGACTCCATTTGGAGCCTATTGTTGCGTTTTTAACAGGACTTTCCAGTCTTATAAAATTTTAACAAATGGTAGAAACAACTCTTTCTATGTATTGACTAACATTGTAAGTAGGAAATACTAGAAAGCAATGAGATGACTGGGTCACTGATATAAGAAGCCATGATTTCACTATTTGGTGGCTGAATGACAACCAGGCACAGAGCTTCTCTATAATTGGCTGGCTATGCCTTGTGAGCATCTCCGGACAAGAAGGCTTCACTCACATGTCATCTCACTGTGACCCTAATGACTACCATAATTTCAAAGTGATGAGCATAAATGATAAATGAGAATAAATGATATTAAGATATTGTTGACAACTATAATATGGTAAAACACATCTGTGACTTTTCTTGACAAAAAGTCACAGGCCCCACTAAACCATGGGATTTACTCCTATACTCATAGTTGAAGGAAATGCTAAATTTCAATTAGAGGGTAATAAAAATCAAGATATGAGTATTTTCATATCCAAGGACCTTCTAGACACTCAGGTTGACCCTAGGTATCAATTGCTTGTGGGAAGGCATGTAGTAAATACATAAATAACATGAAAAGTGATGAGAAGTATTACAAAGGGAAACAACAAAGTAAGGGAGATAGAGCCATGAGGGGAGTGGAGTAAGAGTTCTTATTTTATATCAGGAATGCCACTCTAAGCTTATATTTGAACACTGATCTGAAGGAAGTAAGGAACTGAGCCCTATGACTATCTGAAGAAAGAACGTTCTACACAGAGGAAGCACCAAGTGTGGCCACATCTCTTTGGGCTTTATAGATTACATCAGTCAAGATTCAGGGAAGCAGAACCATTATGGGGATTTTGGAACAGGGCTTTTTATGGGAATTAGACTTTATACAATTGTGGGAGGAGCTGTGGAAGTAACAGCCTGGAAGAGGTAATTGGATGTCAGTGAAGAGTCACTAACCAGAGCTGATGAAGGTGAATAAGCCAGAGCTTGCAAGGGGGATCTAAGAGCCAGGCACATCCAGCTGTTGGGATGGGACTATGAAGAGCTGGCAGAGTAGTCTACAGAAAGCTGTAGACTGACATAGCCGCCATCTCTGTGTGTCCACAGACAAGCATCTGAAGATGGGCTTCAGACAGTTGTTGATGAGTAGCCAGGATGAGCTAGACATGCAGCAGAAGAGAGTAAGAATCACCTAGAGCGGGTGCCTGGGTGGCTCAGATGGTTAAGCGTCTGCCTTCGGCTCAGGTCATGATCCCGGTGTCCTGGGATCGAGTCCCGCATCGGGCTCCCTGCTCCTTGGGAGCCTGCTTCTCCCTCTGCCTCTCTCTCTCTCTCTGTCTCTCATGAATAAATAAATAATAAAATCTTAAAAAAAAAAAAAAAAGAAAAGAAACACCTAGAGCCTGCTAGGCACATCTGTGTTTGTCATTTGCCATATTTGACTGCAAAGACCTTCCAAGAGTAATGACCACTCTTGCACTCCTGCCTTCCAAATCTCAAACAAATTTCTCTTTGGTCAATCTGACCCAGAACCATTCAGGGAAGAGGATTCTGGGGAAAGTAGTTCCAGCCTCACCAAACTGACCAAGTGCAAACTACCATATGTCAGTATAAGAACTTTGACTTTTAATGGTGAGACAGAAAGCCACTTGGATGGTTTTGAGCAGAGGAACATATGATCTGAGTTATAAGAATCTCTCTAGCTCTGCTATTTGGCAGAGTACAAAGAACCATATTTACTCCGTGATTTTGCGAGTGGTCACTATTCTCTTGACAAATACAGAAGGTTTCTGTTTGTCTGTCTTCCTTCCTTCCTTCCTTTCTTTCTTTCTTTCTACCAGGATAGCCCTAACCTGAACCAATTAACTGTGTCTACACAAAATCCCTGGAGTTCTGAATTTTCCTATCATTGGAGGATCAAAGATGTTGCTTTCAGGTAAAAGACTTACTGCTTAAAAAAAAAAAAAGAATCTGTAAAAATAAATAAATAAATAGCTGGCAAGTCACTTTGGAGAATAATATGGGGGTTCCTCAAAAAATTAAAAATAGAACTACCATATGAACCAGCCATTCCACACGTGGATATATACACAAAGGAAATAAACTCACTATGTTGAAAAGATA
>NC_138369.1:28748379-28775452 GCF_054177405.1 Leptonychotes weddellii
AGCCTGGTGATGGGTATTGAGGAGGGCACATTCTGCATGGAGCACTGGGTGTTATGCACAAACAATGAATCATGGAACACCACATCTAAAACTAATGATGCAACGTATGGGGATAATATAAGAATAAAAAAATTTAAAAAAAAAAATCTATGCCCAGCTACTGATTTGCTTATTGTTATTCAACTTCCTGCTCATTCCTTCTATATGAGTTAATAGCATCCCAAAATTTGTGTTAAAGAAGAAGTCGAGCATTGGGGGTGCCTGGGTGGCTCAGTCGTTAAGCGTCTGCCTTTATTATTCAGGGTCCTGGGATCGAGCCCCGCATCGGGCTCCCTGCTCCACGGGAAGCCTGCTTCTCCCTCTCCCACTCCCCCTGCTTGTGTTCCCTCTCTCGCTGTATCTCTCTCTGTCAAATAAATAAATAATCTTAAAAAAAAAAAAAAAAGAAGTCGAGCATGTCACAGTCAAAAAGAAGGGAAAGGTAGTTGAACCAGCCACATATCTGTCCTGGCCTGAGAAAGCTATTGCACCCAGCCCTGGCAAACATTGCTGCCCTTGGGTAACTAGATAGGTCTGCGGTGGAGGGGGGAGGGGGGAGGGTTGGTGACAGTTGCAAGGCCCAGGATGGTAACTTCACTCCTACAATTCCTTCCATCATTTTCACCTACCAACAAAGATTCCTCACTTCTATAGAAATTAGACCTTTAAATTAAAAAGTTGGTTCCTGGACTATGCAATGGCAGGGTTCCAATTTCATGGGGAGAGTGGGCCCTTAGTTATTTGAATGTGTGGTTCTCATTTTCCTTGTGATTGGATTATTGGGAAATTCAGAGGTGCAATATCATGAAAACACTCTTCACATGTAGCGTGTCGCTGCTGTTAGAGTTTGTCAATATTGGGTGTAGCTGGATGAGTCCTCCCTCGCTTTCACTGAATTAGTATTTTTAACATTTTTCTTTCAGAGAAATCCCTTCAAATTCCTGTTCCAATTCACCAAAGTTTCTGTCTGATAGAATCTCCATCGTGTGTATCTGGGGCTCCTTATTTTAAATAAATTTTAAGTTCTATTCTTTACATCTATATTGAAGATAATAGTTGATCTATGCCAAGGTTTCTCAAGGATAGCACTATTGACATTTGGGGTTGGGTAATTCTTTGTTGAAGGGACTGTCCCGTGGATTGTAGGAGATTTAGCAACATCCCTGGCCTCTACCTACTAGATGTCAATAGCATTTCCCCTTTTTGGTTATGACAACCAAAAGTGTCTCCACAATTTCCAAATGTCCCCTGGGGGACCACAGTTAACCCTGGCTGGGAACCACTTATGTAACTTGCTTCAGAAAGATACCCCAGGGGGTGCCTGGGTGGCTCAGTCAGTTAAGCATCTGCCTTCAGCTCCAGTAATGATCCAGGGGTCCTGGGGGCTCCCTACTCAGTGGGGAGTCTGCTTCTCCCTCTCTCTCTGCCCGTCCCCCCAACTTGTGCTCTCTCTCTCAAATAAATAAAATCTTTAATTAAAAAAAAAACAAAACAAGAAAGAAAGATATCCCAGTAGAATATAAGTTCCATAAGAGCAGGAACTGTGTGTGATTTTTTTCATCACTGTATTATGCACATAATAGGTGTTCTTAAAAAATTGTGTTGACTGAATAAAAGACACAATTGGTATTAAAGGGAAAGCCTTGGATATAGACTATTCCAACATCAATCTGCCACTCCCTAGCTATGCCATTTATCTAAATCACTTTATCTCTTTCAATCTTACGGGCATAACATGTATTGCAGGAAATAGTCTTTACCTTGACTCTACTCTCTTGTGAAGTTCAAATAGAGTCATTTGTACAAGATGCCTGTAACCTGTGAAATGACCTTTAGATCTGAAAGATAATGGAGGACAAATGTCCGAAAGTCGATACTGAACTCCAGAGTGAAACCCAGATCAACCTAAAATAATGGTCCCTGCATATCCTATCACCATGAGCTCTAAGCCAGGCTCTGTTTGGCCTTGAGGTGAGGCAAGGACAGAGGAAGGAAACAGAGCTGGATCAAACCGCTCCAGAAAACCAGAGGGTTGTGTCAAGCTGAGGAATGGGACAGGGCCTACTTGTGGTTTCTTTACACAACATAAATTGTCCTACACCAACCCAGGTACTAAAGGAAAACAGTATGTTCCTAAGCCAGAAGGTTCAGTAGCAGTTAAGAATGAAGACCTTAGAAGCCTTTACACTGAAAGACTATGATTTCCCCATTCTCCCTATTATGTAAGCAAATCCGTTGAAAATTATATATATATGTGTGTACATGCATAAAACCAAAATTTGTCTGTATTCTCACTCCCTTAAGCTGCCAGCTTTTCTAGAGGCTTAAGGGCATGACCGCATGTTGGAGAGTCCAGTATAACATGGTAGATATTGTGGGAAGAACCACCAGGAGTCAGGGTCTATGCAGATGGAGAAGAGATGGAGGGGGGAAGGGGGGATGTCACACCTCTATACCATGGGTAAAAAGATCTCACTAGTGTGTGCAGGAGCCTCTGTGTCAGGTCAATTTCATAATACATCTGGTGATCCCAGAGCTATCTGCAGTTAGCTATTAATGAGCAAAAGGGTGATGTGTCTATGGTACCACGTTACAAGTTCTGCAGAAACAAGAAATGGTTGCAGGAGAGTTCTTGCCCCACTGTGTTATGAATAACCTCTTTGTCAGGGCAGGGGCGCACTGGGCTTTTGTATGTCTCAGCTTCCTCACCCGGGAAAAAGAATAATGTTGCTTATCCTGCATAACTTGGAGTGCTGTTGTGGGGGCAAATGCAGTAAGGAACTTAGCATTCATTTATTTGTTTGTTTCTTATATATATTAACTAGTTGTTGTGTTAGGATTCTCCAGAGAAATGGAAGCAACAAGATGGGTGTGTGTGTGTATTTATATATTTATACACATACATACATACTCTAATTTTTCTTTATTATTCAACTTTTTTAATTTTTCTGTTTAGACATGTCATACATGCCGTTGTAAGAACTCAAACATTAAGAACTGAATGTCTCATTAATTCCTATCCATAAAAGTAACTCCTGTGAATCCGCATACATGTGCAGGTTTATTTGTATGCTTGTATTACTATAAATACAGAGAGCATGAATCACCATCCAATTGCAGGTTAGCAATTGTAGGATCCAGGGTCAGATTGCCCAAGAGTGGTGGCAAAGGCAAGGTTGTGCCGTGGTGTCTACAAACCAGCCCTAGTCAGCAGCATTGGCCATGCCCACATGTCTAGAGCCTGCTCCTTGGCTTCTGGCTCAGTGCGTTTCCATGTTTTCCCCTACCTTTGTAGCCAAAACCTGTCACGTTAATTATTGTTCAGGCTTTCCAAATGAAACATAACACTCCTACCTAAATCTATCACTTTCCAACTTCAAATATTCCACAGTCTCTCTCTCTCTCTCTCTCTTTGTCCTTGTATGCTACTTCTTCCTCTGGAATTTGGAGTCAAATTCAATAGTGCCAGTCTTCTTGACATGATGAGTAATGATTGGTATACCAAGAGTGGTCCCCTTGTGTGATCAGCTGAACAGCCAGCCCCAGGTGTGAATAACCAGGACAAAAAGAAAGACACAGAAAGATGCCTGCTACAAGGCATTCTTCTTTCTGTCATTGGGTATTTTCTCAAGCTTGAGCTATTCATCTACCACCTTCATTATTTTTAGCTTTGTTTTCATAACAATGGTACTATTATTTCCTTCATGGTTTTTTTTTTTAAATCAGTTCACTTTTTAAACTTAAAGTTGTCTTAGCACTTCTATCATTGGCATAAATGGCAGGCAGCATCATTTGCTATACGTGGAAGGTACCATAAAATACATATGTAACTCTTAGTTGTTTAAGTATATTCCTAAAACATCTTTTCCCTAGTTTGGGAAATATTGCTTGAATTGTCTAGCTAGAGAATCCACTGTGCTGGATTATGAATGAGATCTGGGGGTTCTGGAGAGATCCGCAAGAAAAGCTTTAAAGAAAACTGTCAAAAGTACAGGCTTTGCAAGACTCCTTGAACATTTGGAATCACGGAGTCTCAGAACTGGGAGCAGAACGTACTCTGACATCAGGCACAGAACCCAAGGGCCTGAAGAGTGAGCACCAGCTGTTCCCCTCCCGGCTGATGGCAGTAGAACCCAGTCCATTCTCCTGACCTCTACCCTCTAGTCTTCCTATAAACTACCTGGTGTTGGAGGTCAGCCAACCCTGTGTTTTACTTTTCCATGGTGGCGTAACCAACATCCCCAGAACTTAGTGGCTTAAAACAGCAACCAATTTATTTCCTCACAATTTTGTGTGTGAGGAATGTGGGCGGCACTTGGCTGGATGAAGCCATTGCTCTGCATGGCATCAGGTGATGTCATTCGTTGAGCTCTAAACCAGGGCGGGCTGGCAGGTCCAAGAAGGCTTCATTCACATTTCTGGTACCTTCTGCTTCTCCTCATGGCCTCTCTCTCCACATTGGTTAACTTGGGCTTCTTCACAGTATGGAAGCCTTAGGATAATCAAACTAACTTGCATGGCATCTTGCTGCATAAGTGTGAGGGAATAGTCCAAGACAAACAAAAGTGGAGACCACAGATCTCTCTCTCTCTCCTTTTTTTAAGGATTTTATTTATTTACTTGACAGAGAGATAGCAAGAGAGGGAACACAAGCGGGGGTAATGGGAGAGGAAGAAGCAGGCTCCCCACCAAGCAGGGAGCCTGACGGGAGCCCAACGTGGGACTCAATCCCAGGACCCTGGGATCATGACCTGAGCCAAAGGCACACACTTAAAGACTGAGCCACCCATGCGCCCAAGACCACAGATCTCTTAAGAACTGCCTCATTCTTGTTGATCAAAACTAGTCACAGAGCCAGCCAAGGTTCAAGGAAATCAACCAAGAGGTAGAGTGATAAAGAATCTGCAGCTTTCTTGAATCCATCACATTTGGGTTCAAACCCCAGTTTGACCACATGCCAGCTATTTTGCCTTAAACAGATTGTTTAACCTCAATACCCTCATGAGGAATAATGCACATAATAATATTTACCCATAAGATTGCTATGAGGATTCAAGAAAAAAAGCATTTAGAATGATTAGCACAGTGTCAGGAAGATAGTAAACGTTCACCAAATTTTAGCTCTTTCCTTCCCTATCTACCAAAAGCTGATTTTCTTCCAATGTTAGGAAGTTCAAGGAACCTCAGTGTTGAAAACCATGAACCTGGGATGGAATATTGAAGCATAATAGAAACACTATCTACCAAAAAGTTAAGCAAAAGGGAAATGTCTTCAGATATCAGTCTCCACAGTCTTCCCAGACTAAACCTATGTCCAAGCCAAAACAGAGGCTATGAATTGAAAGGTTTATCTTCAGAAGCTGACCTTTAAACATTCCAAAGCCCTATGTAAGAAAACAGAACCATGGAGCCAGGCCATAGCTGTTTTGAGTCTGATCTCCAAATGATAATTTCATTGAATATGTTATGTTTATTCCAGTTTCTAAATCTGCTTTTTGTCTTAAACACAATGAATACCGAAGATATTCCCTCTGCTTTCATTCAAATCCCAATAATTTTATTAAGCTGGGCTGTTTATTACTAAAGCACTGGGAATTTTTGCTTGGTAAAGAAATGCATCCTATACTTTAGGACAGTAGTTCTCACCTGGGGATGATTTTGCCCCACCTGTCCAGGGGACACATGGCCATGTCTAGAGACAATTATGGTGGTTACAACTGGGGAGAGGGGGTGGTATTATTGACATCTAGAGGCTAGAGGCCAGGGATACTGGGAAACATCCAACAGTGCCTATAACAGCACCCACAACAGAGGATTTAATGGCCCAAGATGTCAATAATGCTGAGATTGAAAAGCCCTGGTCTAGGACATCACTGCATTGCAACTTGCTCTAGGGACTGGTATAAAATTTATATGGAAATAAGCTAACTTGGAATCCCCTCTAGCTTTTAGTGACTGAAGTGCCAAATGAACTGCATTACCTTGCCAGCTAGGTAACATCCATTGCAGGGATTCTGAAGCAGGTGGCAAGGGTTGGAAGGTATATTGTGGGTCCTTGGGACCCCCGAAGCACATATTCCCAAGTGCTGGCTTTTCAGCAGTTTCTGGGTGGTTTGTAAGATCCTGATGAAAAGATGTTGGAGGAAACAGTATAAAAACAAATCCATGGGCGCCTGGGTGGCTCAGTCGGTTGGGCGACTGCCTTCGGCTCAGGTCATGGTCCCGGAGTCCCGGGATCGAGTCCCACATCGGGCTCCCTGCTCAGCGGGGAGCCTGCTTCTCCCTCTGACCCTCTCCCCTCTCATGTGCTCTCTCTTTCTCAAATAAATAAATAAAATCTTAAAAAAAAAAAAAAAGGGGCGCCTGGGTGGCTCAGTTGGTTAAGCGACTGCCTTCGGCTCAGGTCATGATCCTGGAGTCCCGGGATCGAGTCCCGCATCGGGCTCCCTGCTCGGCAGGGGGTCTGCTTCTCCCTCTGCCCTCTTCCCTCTCGTGCTCTCTGTCTCTCATTCTCTCTGTCTCAAATAAATAAATAAAATCTTTAAAAAAACAAAAAAACGAAAACAAATCCAGACAACAAATTGAGAAGGTAACAAAGGGTGGCATCCTTTTTGCATATATGCCGCTGCCAAACCAGCCCCGCTCCCAAGCATGACAGGTACCTTCTGCTTCTCCCAAGTATGACATCACCTCCACTCCGCACCCTAAAACTTGAGTGTGCCTTTGCTGGTCCCCAAGAAAAGTACCAGAATGTAAGTTCCTTCTTTATTTCCACATCCTCCAGCACCTACAAGAGCCTGGCAGGAAGTGGCTACTTACTAGTTATTGAATGAATGAAAAGGCAAAAGAATGAATGAACCAGCCATGGGTCCAAACACACGAGTGAGCAACGTATTAATTATTGTCACAATAAACCAGCAGTGCAGTTTTTTAAGGTGTCTAAAGCAAAGTCATAGAATTAAGATTTGAATTTTTTTTTTAAGATTTTATGTATTTATTTGACAGAGAGAGACACAGCGAGAGAGGGAACACAAGCAGGGGGAGTGGGAGAGGGAGAAGCAGGCTTCCTGCCGAGCAGGGAGCCCGATGTGGGACTCGATCCCAAGACCCTGGGATCATGACCTGAGCCGAAGGCAGATGCTTAATGACAGAGCCACCCAGGCGCCCCAAGATTTGAAATTTTGAAAAAGACCTATATATTTTGAAAAGTATCTTCAAGCTAAAATCTGAAGGAAAAAAAAGAAACACACCAACTTTCTAAAAAGCAAGTGAAGGAATGCCTTGCAGCAATGAGAATGAGTGCAGGACTGATCCATGAAACTAAAGGGATGAATTTCACAGAAATCACATAGAATGAGAGAAGCCAGACACAAAGGAAAACCTCCCAAGGGATGCTGTTTGTGAAGTGGGGTTTCTCAGCCTTGGCATTAGTGATATTTGGGACCAGATAACTCTATGTGACAGGGGGCTGTGCTGGGCATTGTGGGGCTTTGCAACATCCCCAGGCTCACTAGATGCCAGTGGTACCCACTCCCCCGCTGACAGCAAGCAGTGTCTCCAGGCACCACCAAACACCCTGGCGGGCGAGGATCACCCTCCACTTAGAGTCTGCTACAAAGCAATCTATGGTTAGTAGAGGTGGTCAGTGCCCAGGAGGGGGTCCCACAGGTGTTTTCGAAGGGGCTAGTAATTTCTTTGATGTTGGTCCTGGCTAATTTTGTGTTCTGCTCTGTTAAAAATGCATCGAGCCAAACACTTATGTTTTGTGCACTTCTGTCTGTATAAACTTTACTTGGAAAAACATCAACAAGGCCATAAGAAGAGAGAAACAAATTTTCAACAGCTGAGAGGGCAAAGGGTTTGGGCTGGTGGAAGAATCTGTACAGAGGTCAACATTTTCCAACAATGCAGGTTTATTTCTCAACACGCGTTACTTCTGCTGAAGTTTAAGTAAGGTTTTCAAAATGTAATTTGGAAAGAGCAATTTCCCAGCTCATCTTTAGAGGCAGAAAGCTGGTAGAAAAACAAGTGTCTGACCTCCATATATTCTGAGACCAGCACGTCCTCTGGGCAGCCCCTGCACTTGGCCCACAGCCTCTGAGGTGGAGTTGCACACACATTTACAGATTACATTGTTGAGATTATCAAGAAAGGGTTCCGTTCGTCAAATGTCCCTTCCTTGCTCTGATAACTCTCAGGTTCTTGGGCGCTATTGTCCTTCTTGTTCTCACAGTGAGTCATGGCTGTAACTAAAATAAAATCCTTCTTTGAAATGTCTCTGTTGATACGCTCTGGGAACCTTTACACTAGCCAGGGCCCAGAAATCCTATTGAAATGACCTCTGAGGGCCTTGTCAGATCCTTTTCTTATGTAGGAATTTTGCTTTATCTATTACTGTTTCAAATCAATAGACCAATGGCTAGAGCTTGGAAACATTTTTACTCTTTAGGGATTATCTTTGCAACATGGTGATTTTAATGTAACCTATCTGACATGAAGTCATTCTATTTTAACATCTGCTAAGGAAAAAGTAAAGACTGGAGAGTTGGTGCTTGGATGGTTTGGAATATGCTCAGGACACTATTTTTCTGGAATTCCCTAAGGGGAAATTCTCTCAACTTTCCCACTCCTTATTTTCTCCCTTGGCAAAATAGGTTCTATAACTCGGTGCCTGACCCACAATTTCACTGAGCTCAAGGACATACACAGGCACAGAAGTACAAAACAAGTGTTCTTTGAAGGTTAAGATTTCTAGCGAGACTGTGAAAAGCTACAGTATGAGCTATTCTTGCAAGGACAAAAACTAGATCATGCATCTTCTGGACAAATTATATCTAATTTCCCTCAGGTTCTTAGCTTTGTTTCTGAAAAAGGACCATCCATGTGGTCCCAGGATCCTTACTCTGAGCCTCCATAAAAATCTATGGATCTCTTGTTCTCTTGTGGCACAAAGCTACCTCCCTTTAAAAATACACAAATCCAAATTAATGGAACAAGTGAGAAGTTGGGGGAAAGAATCATGCCCCAGAGTTTCCCATCTCGGAGACAAAACATGAAGTTTTCTGACTTAACACAAAATGATGGCCTATTAACATTGGGAAAATGATGGAAATGTGTCCCAAGGCACATTTCTTCTTTTGAATCAAAAGATGTATTGAGGGGCGCCCGGGTGGCTCAGTTGAGGGGTGCCTGGGTGTCTCAGTCGGTTAAACGTCCAACTCTTGATTTCAGCTCAGGTGGTGAGCTCAGGGTCATGAGATGGAGCCCCATGTTGGGAGGAGTCGCTTGAGATTCTCTCTCCCTCTCCCTCAGCCCTTTCTCCCACTCATGCGCTCTCTCTCTGTCTCTCTCAGTCTGTATCTTTCAAATAAGTAAATAAAATCTTCAAAAGATGTATTGAAAGCAGTTATTACTACCGGAGGCCCAAATCCAACCATATTCATTCATTTATGCATTGTTTGTGGCTGCTTTTGAGATGTGACCTCAGAGTTGAGTAGTTGTGGCAAAGATCACAGGACCATAGAGCCCCAAATATTTGCTATCTGCTCTTTATAGAAAACAATTTGCTGCTCTGCTATGATTTATTGTCATCATTTGGGGCACCATAGAGCCCCAAATATTTGCTATCTGCTCTTTATAGAAAACAATTTGCTGCTCTGCTATGATTTATTGTCATCATTTTTGGTTTTATTCTTAAAGAGTAACTGCCTCCTCCTCTTCCCCCAAGATCTATCTACTTATAAGTTTTCCCTGGAATACATTTGTGGTAATTTGGAATTTTTCTCCCTTCCCACCACTTCCAATCTCACTCTCGCTCACTCACTTGCTCTTGCTTCCTCTGCCTACCCACTCATTTTGCCTTTCTTTTTCTTTCCAGCTGTCCCACTCCCCTCTCTCTGTAGCCCTGGTAAAGAGAAAGGATTTTTGATAAGACAGAGAAACAAAACAAAGACATGGGACCTTCATAATACATCAGTATGTGTCTGTAAGAGATGATCCTTATTGCTCATGGATATATTTGTCCTGAAAGATGCTTCAATGTAAAGACTCTGAAGGACACAAAATCAGAACCTCTCGGGGGCCACAGGAGTCTGCAATTTTACAAATCCATTATAGCTGGAGACCACCCCAGAGGTTAGACAAAGCTCCTGAACTCTTCTGCCTCTGGATCATTTTCTATCCTCCTCTCTCCCCTTGTGAGTTTGTGTTTGGAGGTTAAGACAATACATTCTTCCTATCAACCGATTTGAGTTTCCTCTGCCCTGACCACCAGCTTCTTAATGCATATAGATCTTTGACAGAACCTCGAGCACCTTCAAATGGTTAGAACAAATCAATGGCTGTCCAGAATGTGTGGAAATGAAATACCAAGCTTAGATGTGCTTTCTGCCGAACTACGCAAGGAATAGGAAGTTCAGGCTCATGGTTATCATACAGAAAGAAATTTCTGGATTGGAACCATGTGTGCAAAGGCCTAATACCTGGAGTAAATTAAGACTGTGGTGGTGCTAGATGAATGCCATTAAAATCCTGCAAACCACCCATGAGGAAAATTCAATGCAAACAAGCTATTACCCTAAGACCTATCATATAACTGATAGCTGTTTAAACAGTCTCTAGCCCAATGGACTCTACTCTCACATCTGATTCCTCTTCTAGAATCCATACTTGGTACAAACCTCCTTCAGTGGCCCCAGTGAACCAGACCCTCATCTTACCAATTCAGTTTAATAGAACTACTCTTCTTGTGTCAGTGTTGATAATTATTTGGACATATTTTTTTGTGGGGACTTCATAAAACTGTGTTCTGACCACATGTTTACAATCCCTATCACCAACAAGATTGGGAGTTCCTTCAAGACAACCACTTCTTCAACCTCTGTGTCACCCCATCTCATACTATGCCTGATTGTGCCACCCTCACTGATGTTGAATGAATGCAGCAGTTAGTTCATTAACCAGAGAAGAAAAGCTACCCTTTGTTTCATGGACTGGGGATAGGGCTTATGATGACGTGGGTAAGAATAGCCAGCGAACTTGGAGAATTTTCTTGCAGTCAGGCAGTAGAGATGAAGGCCAGTCTCTCAGCCTGGGGAGCAGTGGAGATGGGGGGTACCACACACAGCTGCTCAGAATTTTGCTTGTGTGGCATTGGTTTAGGGCCAAACTCTTGCACTTTTTGCAGACTCAGCCCCATAAACGGACATTTTCTGGACCAAAGCTCTCTGCTCAGATCCTTCCTGCCACTCTGACTACATTTGTCCCAATCACGTCACTCTGTGGGATGAAGAAATGCAAGGCCTTGGGGAAGAAGAAAGGACATCTTTAGGCAAGATGGCTCACATGTCAGCCTCACAACTACCATGAGGGGCACGTGAAGATTGTTTTCAGTGCTTTTTAGACTCTTCCTTTCCTGCTGGGAGTACCAAACTCACATCAAGTTATGTTGGTATGGTGGCGGTGATCTTGAAAGAAAATTTTATTTTCAAACGAACACGTGGGAGAGAACATTCTTTTCCTTTTGAGCCTGGCCCCTTTTCCCAAATCCAGTGGCAGCGCGACTGAGCCACACTCATTCCCATCTGTTCTGCAGCTGCTCAAAGAAGGAGACTGGGATGCTTTCTAGCACTGGGGCTCCACCAGGCCTGAGTTGCTTATACATTGCTTTTGGCACTCATTTCTCTAAGCACTCAGCCTATTTTCAAATAAGCCCCTGAGATTCCTTTTTTTTTTTTTCCCAAAGAAAAACATTCTCCACATTCCCATCTTCATTTGGGCACAAAGATGGAGCATTCCCTTTGTTTCAAGCCTAGTGTTTTTGTTCAATTTAACAGAAGTCTCTTGAGCACCTACACATGGCCAGACTCAACCCTGTGTGTTGTAGGAAGTCTGATGCTGAATACAGCATAACCCTTTGCCTTCACAACCTCTCAAAGTGGACATCAGTGAACAATTTGTTGTAATACAATATAATAAGTGCTTATATAAGTACCCAAGTGCTGTAGAAGATAGAATAGATTCTCCCTCTCCCTCTCTCTCTGCCTCTCACCACCCTACCCCTGCTCTTGCATGTTCTCTCTCTCTCTCTCTCTCTCTCTCTCGAACAAGAAGAAGAAGAAGGAGGAGGAGGAGGAGGAAGAAAATGACGATGACAGAATAATTCTGTTTGGGGGTGACAGAGAAGGCTGAACTCAAGTTGGGGTCTTAGGGGGATAAACAGAAGTTTGACAAGCAAAGACAATAATAAAAGTAAATATTTCTATCTTTTATTATGTGATTTATAAGAATGTATATCACACATCTGATGTGGCAGGCATTCTGCTGAAGGATTTATATACATTATCTCATTTATTTCTCACAGTAATTGTTATAATATTAGTAAACATATTTCTAATACTTGCTGTGACAGGCACTTTATATATAGACATAAAAGAAATGCAATGGAATCTTTGGACTTTGTTTCACAGTTCTGTGGATTACTACTCTGAGACTCATCAAGAGGAAAATATTAAACATATTTTCAGTGCTTCTAAACTTTTACTATGTCAAAACCATGCTTAATCTACAGAGAGGAAAAAGAAAGGAAGCATGAAGGGAGGGAAGGAGAGGAAGAAAAAGAGAAAAAGAAAAAGAACAGGATGTCCTCTTCCCTGTCCTTGGTAAAGATCTATAATGAACTTTCTCATGATCTTTTCCCAAACTACATAGAATCCTGCTGGCAAGAGTCCGCTAACATCAAGCCATATCAATGCTTGGCTAAAGCCAACCCTCTTGGTTCCCATCCGGAATGGAGCTTTGGAGCCAGCATGTTCTACAGCTGATCTCCAAGATAGTCTGTAGCTTGGCTTTGGACTTAGTTGTCCTTGGTATATTGGTAACTTTCACCATTAATTCTAAAGGTCTGTGTTTGTGTGTGTATTTGTATTGACACAAATTGGGAGGCATCATTGGAATGATGAAACAACGAGGAATATTTTTCACATGGTGACAGTTACTTATTTTCTGTACAAAAACTATTCTTTCTAGTTTTCTCTCTTCTTCATCCAACTCCAGAGTATAAAATGAAGTGAAATAAGACTGCTTTCATGCTACAAAAACAGGACAATTTCATGGGATACAATAGTCATTCAACTGACAGTTTGATGTCATATGTTTGTCCCTTGATTTGTCCCAATGTGGGAACCACCAAGTTAAAATATCCCCATGTCCAGTGATCAACCCAAGACCAAATCCTGCCAACAGGACACCCTTCAGAGAATCCCTTCAGGGCAACTTCAGAAAAGACCCTCAAAATTCAGTAAACTCCTCACAGTGCGGCTCACTGGACAAACTTCTCTTCCAACCAAGGATGCTTTGGTTCTAGAGCTTGCCACCCGGTCTCTTCAGAGAAGCTGCAAACTAGTGTGGAAAGCTCCTGACTCATTTTCAAAAGCCTGCACAATGAAGTCAGAAACTTCCATAGTGTCAATAGACATAAAAATAGGCTTTGCACAGAGAGTCCTGGGTCCAGATAACTTTACCAGAGATCAAGTCAGTCACAGAAGTAAATCAAAATATTTAGCTGGATTGATTAAGAAATATCAATACACAGATATGCCCCTCTTCTCTTTTCTTCAAAGAATCTTCCCATATCTCTACATGAGGAGGGGGCAGGGAGGATAGGTTTTTCAAAAGGCAAAGCAAACATTATTTTTAAAACTTGTTTTATTTGCTTTTGGTTATCTTCTATGCAATAACTCTGTTTCTTGGCTTTGGTTTCTTCTCTTCATTTTGGTTTTCAATATTGTCCTTTATTTGTTACCATTTCCTCCCTGTTTTATGGGATTATTATGTACATCATTTAAAATCTCAGATTAATTTAGCAATCTCAAGAATTTTGAGGATGCCTGAGTGCCCACAAAGCACAGCTTTGGTGAATCTGTGGCCTCACCATGATACAAACAGTCCTGTGATTCCCCGGGGAAGTGATGAGCATCATTGAGAGAGAAGGGAGGTAGCTTTGGGAGCTAATCTAAGTATTCATTGAGGTTCTTAAATGTGAGCTCTCATTGCAGGCTCCAGATTCCCCCCAGAATGAAATTACATTGAACATTAAACATTTTTCAGAGTTCACCTTCCACTTTAAAGAAGAGGAAGAAAATTGTTTTGGCAATGCAGATGTCTATTAGTATACACATCAAGAATAATAGGAGCACGTATTAAAAAGAGAGAGAGAGCTTTTTTAAAAAAGTATGTAGAAAACAGCTCCCAGAGAAGTAATTTTTCAATTTCCTTGATTTGTTTAGTGGGAAATTGCTCTCCAATTTATTATAATTTGAGAAGACAATGAATTCTTCATTTGGAATTAATATAAAAATGACTGAAAGGCATCTTGCTTGTCTCACAATTTACAACCTGTTTGGATGAAGCATTTTGAGTCATGGATCACTGTTAAAACCCAAGACTTAGTGAAGGCTGGTAATGCTCTCCATATGGTTTTCCCTAAATGATAATTAGAGCTCATTCCAAACTACAAATTATATACACTAAAAATGTTAATTTAATTTAAGGTTACTGACTAGATTTTTTTTTTCCTAAAAGCAGGTGTAATAGGAATTACATTGTCTGAATATGGTCAGTAATGCTAGACATGATGAATTGATATAACCAGATTATTCCTGAATTTGACCTGATTTTGCGGAATCTGCTTGCAAATGTCCAGCCTGGTGTGCGTTCTCCGTGATTTATCCTGAACGGATAAAACATTAATGAGGAAAATCAAAACAAATGCTTCTCCTGGACTCTCCAGCAAGGCTGTTGGACACAGTCTATCTAAGACAGAAGATGAGAGGATGGAGTGGAAAAGCCGTCTCCATGTTACTCCTTGGCATTTCATCATCAATCAGCATGAAGTCAGAAACATCACTAAGTATTGAAGTTGAAATTAACTGCAACCTCTGACGGAAAAGTACTTACTTAGAACCTTTCAGTTAGTTTCTGTAATGAAATATGGCAATGAATTAGCCACGATGGTCTGGAGAAATGTGCTTAATAAGAAAAACTGCTCATATCTAGAAGCCAAGTTCTTCTCATGTTTATTTTAGTGACTCTCCTCTTCCTCTCCCACTCTTCCCCCTAAAGCTCATCATCAAATTTCGTGAAGCCATCATGGCTGACAACAGAGACAAATCATTTGGAAGAACTTTAATTAGACTTAAAATTTGCAAGGTGTCAGAAGCCTCAGTAATCGTTAAATTCCAGAGGCCCTCACAAATCAGTATTCAGGGGCGCCTGGGTGACTCAGTCTGTTAAGAGTCTGCCTTCGGCTCAGGTCATGATCCTGGAGTCCCAGAATTGAGCCCCACATTGGGATCCCTGCTCCTTCTCTCTCTCTCTTTTTCACTCTCTCTCTCAAATAAATAAATAAAATCTTTTTAAAAAAAATCAGTATTGAGAAAAGAGGAAGAGTGTACAAGGGTTAGGGGCTGGGGTTCTGCAGCTACACTACTTGGGTTGGAAACTGGCTCCCCACACTTACTCCTGAGACCTTGAGGAAGTCACTTGGTGTGAGCCTCAGTTTCTTCATCTGTCAAATGGGTATAATAATAATAAAACTTATGTCATGGGTAGGTATTATGACATCAAAAAAAGCTAGAATAGAATAGATTCTGATACCTAGAAATAATCTCTAAATGTTTACTGCCTTAGTGTAGGAAAAAATTTAGGATGTATTTTTAAAACATAGATCTCTGGATTTCCATCTTGAGGGATTCCAACCTCTTAACCAGAAGGGCACATCAAACACCTAAAGAGGCTTTCCAAACACTCAAGCCCAAGGCCCAGCCCAGACCTGTGGAATTTGATGACGAGTGGCAAATCTCAGACCTGAACCCAATGCTGATTTTTCATAGTACCAGGTGGTAACCGTGTATTAGCTTCTCATCCCCATCTTAGGCTAGAGCCAAGGGCACATAATTTAACTCAGATTTGAGTAATTTTTCTTTCCTAACCATACTGCTGGATCATGGTACTATAATAGACACAAATTATTAACATATTTTCAGTTTATTTCTCTTCCCTTCACCCTATGGGAAACTGGCATTGGCCACTGCCCAGGCAAAACATTTTGCCTCTCCCCCCTCAGTCTCCTAGGGCCTTTAATAGACAGATTGAGATCATCCAGTGGTTCTCAGCTGAGGTTGTTCTGGCCACCCAGGGGACATTTGGCAATGTCTGAAGACATTTTTGGCTGTCACACCTGGGGGGGAACTGTTTCTGGCATCTAGTAGGTGGAGGCCAGGAATGCTGCTAAATATCCTGTAATACACAGGACATCCCCTACAACAAAAAATTATATGGACCCAAATGCCATTGGTAACTCAAGCTAGTGGGAGGGAGGGGGACTCAGAAAAGGCATTTGTGTCAGAAATGTTTGAGAGCCACTTCTAGAGGGGAAAAAAAACTCATGTGGAAAAAGAAGGAGTGAGTAAGAGAAGAGTGGGGCCTACCATTTGGGAAAATTGAAGAGTATCTAAAGAGAATATGGAGCAGCAGGGAGAGACTTCAGGCAGCTTCAAGGTGTGAGAGAGTTAGCAACTGAGAGGAAATGGTGCTTTGGGTTAGGAATTGGATCTTTTCAGGGCGCCTGGGTGGCTCAGTTGGTTAAGCGACTGCCTTCGGCTCAGGTCATGATCCTGAAGTCCCTGGATCGAGTCCCGCATCGGGATACCTGCTCGGCAGGGAGCCTGCTTCTCCCTCTGACCCTCCCCCTCTCATGTGCTCTCTGTCTCTCTCATTCTCTCTGTCTCAAATAAATAAATAAATAAATAATAAAAAATTAAAAAAAAAAAGGAATTGGATCTTTTCTAATGTCCCTCAAGAGATGCAAGTTAAGATTAGAATGCCTTACACGTTTGATATCTCTAAATTTGATGCTGCTCCAAGACTGGGCCCGTGGATTGCTACCTTATGTTATGATTATTGAACAGTCCTTAGAATTAGAACCCCTTCCTAAAGGTGGTAAAACCGATCTTAAAGTGTCAAAATAATTTTGCTTTTTCTTTATTGAAGCCTCAGGCAATATCCTATACATATACATATACCATATACTGCCCAAATGCTTTTCAGGAAGATAAAGAGCAGGAAGGTGGCAGAAGCCAATCCAAAGACCCAGAAAACTCTAGTAGCAACTTTATGCTTTGGCTTTTCCCCTTGTTTGGTCATTAACCACACTGACTAAAGGCCATTAACTATCTTATGGACTCCAGAAAACCAAATAACCATACAATTTATCGGTAAACCCTTAGGCTGATGGGGACAGAACTTTCTGAAAATAGGGCCTCTGGGAGGAATATCCCATCCATAGATTGTTTTAATAATGGCCCCGAGTGAATCATGCCTCCCTGTCCATGCATCTCTGCAATAGGATATTGTCATACCTCCCTTCTTCTTACAATCTGTGCGAGTCTGGTGACTTCTCTTGACCAATCAAAGGTGGCCGAAGGGATGTACAAGCACTTTGCAGCTCCAGTTCCCACCATCTTAGAACCCTGAGACCTCCATGCTGTGGAGAAGCCCCATCTAGCCTGTTGGAGCATGGCAGGGGGACCTGTGGTGGAGAGCTGAGACACCTTGCCCATCAAGAGCTGGCACCAACCACCCACCATGTACATGAAGTTCTCTGGACCTTTCAGCCCCAGTCAGTCTGTCACATAACTGCAGCTATATGAGCGACCTCAGGCAAGACCAGCAATTGCTGTTTGGGGATGATTTGTTTCTCAGAGAGAAGTACCTGAACATTTCCCCCAAAGGCCCCAGGATCAAACTGCTTTAGACAAGGGTGGCTTGCTCTAGAAGCGAAAGTAGCTGTATACCCCCCCACTCCCCCGCCACCCGGCATTGTGTTTCTGCTTCTCCTGGGCCCACAACAGCTCAGTGTGATCCCAGGCTCACTCTAAGCTGAATGGTAATGTCAATAAAGTGTGTTTGTGGCCCTTTCTACTTTCTTATTATGTATTCTTCTTCCCTCTTGTAGGAGCTTCTGTCCTCCCACATACAGCTCCAGGATGCCAGGGCCCCCAACAGGGGCAGCTTGTCACCACCAGCCTTCTACCAGGTGGGCTCCTCCTTTTTCCTGCCCACAAAAAATTTTCTTCTCTAAATAGCCTGCTCCTACCTCACTGTCACAGGGAAAATGGTCCAGATCTATCAAGTTACTAAGGTGTGAATGACTGATGGAATGTTCTCACGAACATTACTATTAGAATGCTATATACCTCAGACATATGCAACCTCTAACTTCCCACTGACTGGATAAGGGAGACACATGAGGAAAAAGAATGACTTTCCCAAGGTTGTGGAGCTATTAAAGACAGAGCTTAAACCTTTCAGACTCCAAAGACGGCACTTTTCTAGTATTTAACATTGCTGGATCTATAGGTGTGCCCTTGGATACTTCATTTCAGAAACTGTGTCAGGAAAAGGAAGGAAATACTTTGGAAAATGCCGAGCATTCACCAGGTGTCCAGTGGGTGCTCATTTTCTATAAAGCACTTTCCAAGCCATTGTGGGAGCTACAGATAAGAACCACTGAAGATTTATGAGCAAGTGGGTGCATGATACTTGTTTTCCCCAGTAGCCTTGGAGAATAAATTAGGATATAGAGCGAGCAGCTAGGAGACTATTTCGGTGTACCAGGTAAGAATAGGCAGACCTGAACTCAGGCAGGTTAGAAAGTCTAGAAGTTGCATAGAGGTAAAATTCACAGAGTTGTGACATTCTGAGGTCTGGGATTTAAAACCTCCTGTCTCTGGTGACATCTAATAATAAGTCTTTCCTGTGGATTAGCAAAGCAGGGCCAGGTTCTGGAATCAGACAGAAGTGGATTTGATCCTAGTTCTATCCTTTTTAATAGCTGTATATGTTTGCACAGAGTACTTGACCTTCGAAAGCTCAATTTCCTTATATGTAAAATGGAGATGTGATAACATTACCAGCTTATTGAATATGACCATGTGGGCAGAGCACTAAGCATTGTGCCTTGAGTATCATAAATACCCAGTAAGTGGTAGTAATTTTATTATTGTTGTTCTGCTTGTATTTGAGTATTTGAATGTTTTTGCTACTTACAAGCTTTTTTTTTTTTTAAGATTTTATTTATTTATTTGAGAGAGAGAAAAAGAGAGCATGGGGGGTAGGGGAAGAGGGAGAAGCAGACTCCCTGCTGAGCAGGGAGCCCGATGCAGGGCTCAATCCCAGGACCCTGGGATCATGACCTGAGCCAAAGGCAGATGCTTAACCTACTGAGCCACCCAGATGCCCCAAGCTTTTTTTTTTTTTTAAACATAAACTCTACCCTCCACTGTGGGGCTTGAACTCACAACCCCGAGATCAAGAGTCACATGCTTTGGGGCACCTGAGTGGCTCAGTTGGTTAAGCGTTCCACTCTTGATTTTGGCTCAGGTCATGATCTCAGGGTCATGAGATAAAGCCTGGCATTGGGCTCCACACTAAGTGTGGAGGCTGCTTAGGGTTCTCTCCCTTTCCCTCTGCCCTTCCCCCTGCTCATCTTGTGCTCTCTCTCTAAAAAAAAAAAAAGAGTGGCCTGCTTTACTGACTAGGTCAGCCAGGCACCCGCCACTTGCAAGCTTTTGCTATGTGTCTATGGCCCTCTTTGCTTTTCCTCCATTTGTGTGGTGACATTGGGGTATGTTTAAATGATTGGTCAAGCACTGTGGGGGTCTTTGGAAAAACTATAAATATCATCATGGATGTTCCCAACTTGTCCCCATTTTGTATATTAGCTTGACTATTTTAAGACGTCTCATTGAGTATCCAGCAGTACCCTAGGGTCTGTACAACACATATTGTGATTTAAGGAACTCAATAATCTGAGAAACTTGGAACATCTCAGTTCCGGATTTCATTCTGGAAATTTGCCTCGAGAAATTAGCCCATTTAATGGGGAAGGTAGCAAGCGTATTCCCTCCAGCAGCAAACTTCTCTGAAATATCAAAGTTTTGCCTGGTGTTTGAATTGAGTCATATGTCAAGAAAAACACATTGCATTCCTTTGCCGTAAGACAAACGCCGTATGTTAAGTTTATTTTTAAGTGGTGGATAAGAACAGGGAGACCATGTTCCAGTCTGAGAAAATATTGATGCCATGGTGTCAGCAAGGCAGGTTATGGTTTAATTCATACCTGCAGATTACCGAATGAAAAATGAACCCACATCCACAGGCTGACATCTGTGTAAATGGTGCATAGGGATGGAGGGCTGTCTACCTTCCTGAATGTTCTTGGGATAAAGTAAATACTGAAGGGCTTGATGTCTTTCCTAAGCCTAACTAAGCTGGCACAGCTGGTCCCCAGATGCACTGCTGAGTGGGTGGAGGGTCCCATGGGCTGGGGAGGTAAAGCAGAAGTGAGAAGATGCCTTAGAGTTTAGGGGACTTAGGAGAAATAGTGGAAAACTCCTGCTTTTACCCAGGATTGGTCTTGAATGCAGTTGAAAAATGGATGAACAGTTGGAGTTTGGGGTGTCCCTTTACTGTGCCCTGTCTGGCCACCTTGCCAGCCCCCCCCCCACTCCATAGCACATCCCCTTCCTTCTTAGTGTTCACAGTCTCACTTGATAAGGTCACCAGGGCAGTTTGGAAGTATCTCTTAAACCTAAAAATGCACATACATCACCCTCAGCTCTTCCCCTTTTCCTGCCCATGCCTACACTCATATTCATACCGTTCTCTTACCAACACCTGCACAAGGGGGTTTGGTGACATGTTTGTCAGGGCAAGCAGCTGGAAGCACCTTCAGTGGTCAGCTGGACATGAAATAAAGTGTGGTGTTCTTATATTGATTCTGAGATTTCTCCTTTGTCACATGGGACCAATATTGGCTGCTTATGTCATGGAGTGCCCTGAGGATTCAGTAAGAACACTTCCTGGCAAAAAATCAACAGACCATAAATCATTGCTATGATTATGATTCCCACATGGAATAGTAGCCAGCTATTAAAAAGAGGGACTTACACTCTTCTGTAACAACTGATAGTAAGGGGAGGAAAAAGCAAGTGCAAAATGACGAGCCCAGTATATACCATTTCTATTTCTATTTTTATATTTATAACACCATCAATGGCCTATCACAAGCACACTTGCCCAGCTTCCAGCCCTTATTTGGACGAGTCCCTCAGTCAGTCGGTGGAACTGGAAAATAAAATGTGCAGAAATTGCATGTATATATTTTTGGAAACCTCACAAAACAATATTAACAGTTTCTTTGGATATGCATATGTGTATAAAAACAGAAAACTGGGGCGCCTGGGTGGCTCAGTGGGTTGGGCATCTGACTCTTGGTTTCAGCTCAGGTCGTGATCTCATGGGTCGTAGGATCAAGCCCCCTGTCAGGCTCCACACTTGGCAGGGAGTCTGCTTGAAGATGAAAATTCTCTCCCTCTGTCCCTCCCCCCACTCACACTCTCTCTCCCTCTCTCTAAAATAAATAAATCTTAAAAAAAAATAAGAACAGAAAACAGTCAGGAAAAGCACAAGTCAAACTCCTAAAGTAAAGTAGATCAAGTCTGGAGGGTTTTGTGTTTCTTTGATCTTGAAAACAAGGAGGCTGTATGGGTTGGGCTGGGTAGAAGGCACAATCTGAGTCTTATCTATAGCGCTTTCATTCTGCATAGGAATAAATACTCATGCGTTACCTGTGCCATTAAAAATACCTCAAAGTAGAAAGAGTAACGATGCCCAGGTGCTCACTTTTAACCAAGTTACATGTATTTTTCTTGAGCAGGCATGACCTGAATCTTAAAACTGCAGAATAGGAGCATACTCAGAGACCTTCTGGAACATGCCTTATCTCCGGCTAAGGGAACTAAGGGTTGGGGATGGGGGGACTAGCTCAGGGTCACATAGCAGAGGCAGGTAGAAGAGAGGAAGGGACAAGTGCCCAGCAGCAGGGTGGGGTAAGTAGTTAGAAAGAAGCTGGCAAAGTTTAGATCGGGTAAGATTAAAAGGGCATGTAGGTCTCAAGAGGGAGGGATGAGTTAGAGGTTTTGTAGCAGAGGTCCACAGAAGTAAAAATTGAGGATGAAAGTTGCTCATGTTTTCCCCTTCCCATTGCTTCCCAGGGAGTTTCTGGGTGTGTCTGCTCACCCTCCAGGGCCTTCAGGTGTGTTAGTGCTCATAATAGCAAAAGGAGAACTGAAAGATAGTATGAAAATCTAGAAATCTTTACATGAGGGGGTTTGGAAAGAGTGGGGGGCTGTGGGGAAGTACGGCAAGAGGTGGTTGCACTCCAGAGACAAGGCACAAAGAAGGGGAAAGAGGACTTCCCAAGGTTACAAGGGCTGGGAAGGTAATCCCCTTTGCACCATATTTCAAGAGACTTCAGTAAAAATTTAAATTGCTCTTAGTATTTTCTGGATGTCAGACTTGATATTACATTGAATGGACAGTAGCCTATAGTTCAAGATCCTCAAGTTTGCACCAATAAAATCACCATTGCTGATGAAGATGGTAGGAGATTGCCAACACTCTGAAATGTTAAGTCAATATTAGGAGGGGGACCCAGAGCTCCCAACCATCTTTATTTTTTTTTAAGATTTTATTTATTTATTTGAGAGAGAGAATGAGATAGAGAGAGAGAGCCTGAGAGGGCGGAGGGTCAGAGGGAGTAGCAGACTCCCTGCTGAACAGGGAGCCCGACGTGGGACTCGATCCTGGGACTACAGGATCATGACCTGAGCCGAAGGCAGTCGCTTAACCAACTGAGCCACCCAGGTGCCCTCCCAACCATCTTTTGTCCAGGTTGTGCCCTTCAACCACCTTTAGTCTTTGCTCTCATCCCTTCGTTTCTCTGGCAAAGGTGAAAAGGAAGTGGTGATCTTACAGAGCCCACAAATAAAACCGCTTTCTATCCCAGTGTAATGAAAAGGGGATTTCGTAATGTACCAATTGCCGACTGAGAACACACTTGCCCAGCTTGCGACTCTCATCTCAATGAGCTTCTAAGACTTTCAGCAGAATTAAAAATAAAAATGTGCAGAAATAACATATATGTCGTATCATGACCTGAAAATTAAAATGCATGCACACACACACACACACACACACACATATGGGGGAGGAGAAAAGACACATGCCCTTGGTTCCTGCTGGCAGAGTACCAGATGGGGAATTTAGGGATTTCCTACATTTGGTGCTCTGTTAAAAGTAAGTTGAGGGTTTCTCTGTTTTGTTACAAGCATCGACCACAGAATCTTGGTCTACCTGCCCTTGGCTACCTCAGCCCCGAAAAATGGGTTTTATATGCTGCATTTTCCAGACAGATGAGAATATGCATTGACATTCATTTGCCAGAGATTACCTGGGTGGTACCTTCTTAGAAGAATGGAAATGATTTCCCTGAATCCCGCACACGTTGAATGAAGAATAAACAACCTTGTTGAAATCGTCTACATGACCTGGAATGCTAAAAGCCTTTGGTTTGCTTGCTGTAGTACAAAAATATGAGAAATATTTAATCTTTAAAAATACACAATGGTATCATAATTTTGCTGCAGGTTCAAAGAGAGCACAGTATAACTCAGTGTATTTAAAATGTAATGTCATTGTATATTTTCAAAATGCAAACAGCAGAGAGTTTGATGAATAGCTGAAGACCACTAGACCATATCTTATCCTTATAAAAGTGTCTCCCATGAATGTTAACTGTATCTCTTAGAACATTCTTAATATGCCCCATAGATGAATGTATAGACAACAACTCTATAGAAATGTATATGCCTACCTGGTGTGTGGTCTACGTCAGTTCAAGGTGGAGGTTATATAAACTCTGGGTGCCCAGCCTTTTGCTTTTGAACAAGGAGACAAATCTAAAGGTTTATAATTTTCCAGATCTTTTATATACCTTAAGCTTTTCAAAAATCTGCTTTTGACACAATATTCCTCTATTATTTTATTACCAGATTATGTATAGTATATCTTTACTTGTTTGAATCCATGTTTGATGTCCAATCATGTATTTAAAACTGTATTAGTTTTACAACATAACACTGATAGGTGTTCTTATAAAAAAGAATTTGTATAGGGTGCATTTAATCCAGCTACAAGTAACAAAGATATAAATACATGGGGATTTATTCTCTCTTGCAAAGAAGAGAAGGAAACCGTAAAGCAACACTATCCAACCAAACTTTCTGTGATGATGGAAATGTTCTGTTATCTATGTTATCCAATTCAGTAGCCGCTAGCCCCCACAAGGAGCTATTGAACACTTGAGATGTAGCTAGTGGGGCTGAGGAACTGAAATTTTTATTTTATGTAATTTTAATTAACTTAAATTAATATATCCACATGTGGCTCATGGCTCCCACAGTAGACAGCAAAGCAGCAATATCTTGGTATGGAGAAGACTTACGCTCTTACCTCCTATATTCTCCTGTTCGTGGCTCCCACACTCAAGATATACTCTTGGTCCAAGATGGCTGCTGGAGCCACCATGAATCCACATCCCAGGCAGCAGAAAGGAACATGGGCAGAAGGGCTAGTCCCTTCCCTTTTTAGGAGCCTTGCTACCTGTCCTACACAACACTTTTAACTTCCAACTTGCCCAGAACTTAGTCACATGGCTACACTGAGCCACGAGTCTAGGGAATGTTCTGTCTTGTTTTTTGACTGAAGAAGGGATATGAAGGAGGACAATTGTCAATCCCTCCCACAAAAATGTATAAGTCCATTATTCTCATCCATTCCTCCATTCCCAACCCAAACTCATTCCTAGTCCTTGAAGATAACTGCCATTAATAACATTTTGTATAACCATCTGGCAAATTTATCTATATACAAACATATAGACTTTTTTCCTAAACATTTTTCTCTTTTTATATACTCCTCTGCCAATTAGGTTTTGCATTTTTGCAACGTATCTTGGATGACTTTTGTTGATAGAATATATAGATCTACATTGTTCTGCTTCATCTAACATACAGTAAATTCTATGAAAACTAGAATTAGGCCTGCCGGTTCATCTTTGTGACTTATGTATAGTAGACATTGAAAAAAATTCAGCAGCATAGTGTTTCATTTTATGAATATACCATAATATATGTAACCCGTTGTTTCCTCCTGCACCTCAAAATAACAAACACCCCTCCCAAGAAAAAACAACTTTGCTTTGTTTCCTGAGAAATTTAGATCGCTAAATAAAGTAGCTGTAGCCCTACCAATCCCATTTCTTTTTTTTTTTTTTTGAAGATTTTATTTATTTATTTGACACAGAGAGAGAGAGCACAAGTAGGCAGAGCAGCAGGCAGAGGGAGAGGGAGAAGCAGGCTCTCCGCTGAGCAGGGAGCCAGACGTGGGGCTTGATCCCAGGACCCCAGGATCATGACCCGAGCTGAAGTCAGCCGCTTAACCGACTGAGCCACCCAGGCGCCCCGCAATCCCATTTCTTGATTGTCTCCCCCAGTCAGCTGCAAAAACTGATTTGCCTCCACTCTTGTGATTTGAGTCAGTTGTTGTAACAACTCAGAAATATGTGTCCATGTGTCTTTTCCTCCAGCCATGAAGCTATGTGGGGACTCAGAGCACCAGCTAAGGGAAAAGTCAAACCAGTTAAAAATTCCCTTAGGAAGAGAATTGTGTTAGTATAGACACTACAGCTGGAGAAAAGTGGTTATGGATGCTGCTTAGAATAGAAGTGCCATGAATGGATGTTGTGGAAGGTTCTAACCATCCCCAGCTGTGCCCACCACTGGGGGATTTTGTGCAGAGAGTGTAGCTGAGGAAACAGAGACAAGCAAGAAGGAAGCAACAGCTTTAGAATCAGAGAAACCAGGGTCGACCCCTTTCTAACTGTGTTACCCCAAGTAAGTTATGAAATGTCTCTGAGGCTCAGTTGCCTTGTCATTAGAAGAGAGATAGTGTCCGTTGCCTCCTAGCATTGTTGTATGAGTTAAATGAAATACCACACATTGCCTGGCACTTAGCGGTACTTGCACAATCAGAGCTGTACGTATGGAAAATATCCATGTGTTGCCAGAATATTGGAATGGGTCCTATAAGCCACTGGGTCAATGGAAGGAGGGAGACTTCTACAACAGTGGAGTTGCCCATCAGTATTGAGTAACTCAATACTGTTACTGTTGGGGCCTAAAATTGAGCGCATGTTCATTTCTCTAAAAAGAGAACAATCGTCCTTACTGAAACATACTCCAAACATACTTGGACAACTCCCTCACTGACAGATTTGATCACTTTTGGTATTTGGAGGACACAGAGACAAGTATAATAAGCAAGACAAGAGCAGCCCACTCGACCAGAAGTTCAAAATCCCAGCCTCCAATTTACAAATATTTCTAAGCAAGAGTTTTACATTGACTATATTCAGCAGAAATATTTAGGGCTGTGAGTTAAAAATGCAAATTCCTGTTGTGCCTAGCTGGCTCAGTTGGTGGAGCATGCAACTCTTGATCTCAGGTTTATAAGTTTGAGCCCCATGTTGGATGTAGAGATTATTCAAAAATGAAATCTCTTAAATACATAAATAAATAAATAAATAAATAAATTAATTAATTAATTTTTAAAAATACAAATTCCTGAGACCCAACAAAACATGCAGAATCAGAATCTATGGGTGTGGGGACCACAGTCCTCCAGTTTAGCAAGCTTACCAGGTGATTTCTGTGCACAGGAAAATTTAAAAATGATTGTCCAAGAGGGACTTATTTTTTTTTCTTTTTTTTATTCTTATGTTAATCCCCATACAATACATCATTAGTTTTAGATGCAGTGTTCCATGATTCATTGTTTGTGCATAACACCTGTGCCCCATGCAGAATGTGCCCTCCTCAATACCCACCACCAGGCTAACCCATCCTCCCACCCCCCTCCCCTCCAGAACCCTCAGTTTGTTTTTCAGAGTCCATCGTCTCTCATGGTTCGTCTACCCCTCCGATTTCCCCTGCTTCATTCTTCCAAGAGGGACTTATTTTGAATAACAATAACTAAATGAAATAGTTAGAATAGCTTTTTAGAACCTACCATG
>NC_138369.1:28775952-28818584 GCF_054177405.1 Leptonychotes weddellii
TTTATTGCAGCATTATTTATAGTAGCCAACCTATGAAAGCAGCCCAAGTGTCCAATGATAGATGAATGGATAAAGAAGAGATGGTATATAGATATAGATATATAGATATTGGGATATATAAATATTGGAATATATATATATACATATATATAATGGAATATTACTCAGCCATCAAAAAGAATGAAGTCTTGCCCCCTGCAACAACATAGATGGATCTAGAGGGTATAATGCTAAGTGAAATAAGTCAGTCAGAGAGAGACAAATACCATATGATTTCACTCATATGTGGAATTTAAGAAACAAAACAAATGATCACAGGGGAGAAAGAGAGAGAGGAAGACCAAGAAACAGACTCTTAACTATAGAGAATGAACTGATGGTTACCAGAGGGGAGGTGAGTGGGGGATGAGTGAAGTGAATGATGAGGATTAAGGAGAGCACTTGTCGTGATGAGCACCAGGTGATGTACGGAAGTGTTGAATCACTACATTATATAACTGAAAGTAATATAACGCTGTATGTTAACTATGGAATTTTAAAAAGAGAGATGATATCTGAGCTGGGCTTTTAAGGATGAATAGGAGTTCACCAAGTTGCCAAGATGGCATAACACAAATTCTAAAGCAGTACCTGTCAAGCTTTATTGCATATAGGGATAACTTGAGGATCCTGTTAAACTGCAAGGTCTGTTCCAGTGAATCTAGGGTGATGCTCCCAGGTGATGCTGAAGATTCATGGATCATGCTTTGTGTAGCAAAGCTCTGGAGGCATTGGTTATGATGCATCAGACCAGGTTTCTGTTCTATCTATAGTGAGGAATTACCTATTTTGCTGATGTTTATTGACTTCTCTTTTATGGAGAACCAGCTGAACTCCTTCTTCCTGCTCAGAAATATTATTAACTACCATTAAATAAATAAATCCCTTAAGCATCCCATGGCATCGCCCATGTAAGAAGCAAGTCAACTTAAAACACAGCACTGGAAATTCTAAGCATTTGGAAACTGATCAGTAAATTCTAGTGGTTATTACTTTTTTTGTTTTCCTATATTTTTTACCCTTCTTTCTTTCACCTTAGCCACAGATTCACATTTTTTCTTTTATTCTATCCCCCAAACCAAGGAACAACAAAACATAATTTTTCGCATATATACCTTAATGAAACTGCCAGAGGCTGACTCTTGTTCACTTGTTATCTCCTAAGAAATTTCCCTCTGTAATTGTAGTTGTAAGCTGAACCTCTCTCTTGGGATCCAGACTGTTCTCCCAACTGGAAGCAGAGTGTTGAACAGTGGTTATGAGCCCAAACTTTGGAGTGGACAATCCTAGATTAAAATTTGGGCTTTGGCACTAACTATATTACCTTGTACAAATGACTTAACTTCTGTGAGCCTCACTATCTTCACATGTAAAATGGAGATAATGAGTACCCATTTCATAGTCTTTCTGAAAGGCTTAAATAAGCAATCCAAAGTAAAGAACATAGTACCTGGTTCATGATATTTATTCCCTCCGAAAAGTAGCTACGAAATCATCATACTCACCCACCCTGCTAAAATAATCTCCACCCCGCCGCCTTTCATTTCAGTTTCAATCCCAGTGCTAAGCCAGATGCCCAGCTCACATGACTGAGCACCCTGCACCCACCCACCTCCACCATTGCTTCACCCTGTTTTTTGCCTGAAGCCAACTCCTGCTTGTGTATTTCTTCTAAAGGACTCAATCTTGTTTGCACAATAAAACAAATACTCCCACACAAGCCACATGTTTGCTATCTCACCATGTTTCATTATAAGCCTTGAGGACAATCACAACAGGCAAGAGGAAAGGCAGCCTAGGGAGAAAATGTACTTGGACGCACTTGCCAAGGGAAGGTGTGGCCATGACAACCCAGGTACACACAGGGTATAATTGAGATTTTTCTGTTTGGGGTTTGGCTTTCTTAACGACTGATCATACCTAATCTGTCTCCTATGTTTGAAGTAATAACTGCTGTTCTCTGGCCTGTAGTGCAGTAGTAAAATTGTGTGATACCACCTTAACCACAGCCATTCCAACCTTCTGCAAGGCTTGCCACTCATCTCGAGATGGGCTGAGGATCCTGGAGTTGTGTCTTGAAACACTGAAGTAATTAACCAACTTGTTCCGAAATCAGTCAACTCTTTCACCACATACGTCTGCAAGCGTCCAGACGCATCATATCGGAAGACTCCGTGTAGCACACGTATCGGGAGACAGGGTTGTTTCTTTGTCCTGTCTTGTGGTCCTTTGTCCTGGAATAGACTATGAGGGGAGGTAGTGGATGGTGAGGAGGGGAGGGAAGACTGACCTCCAACTACTGTTCTTGCTAATATTGATCTAGGGGAGCTGAACTTTATTCCCTAGGCTGATACTTCTCAAACTTTCAAAGATTTATTGATTCCTTCAAAAAAAGTATTTCCTGAGTGCCTCCTATTCATGTGAATAGGGTCCACTAGGGATACACGGATCCCAGGGTAGCTCCCAGATTTCTCTGTGGCAAAGGTCCAGGGGCAGCATCTGGCTGGAAAGGGGAAGGCTGTGGTCCTTTCCATGGAGACACGTGTGTACAGCAGGGGTGTGATTTCCTCTTTAGTGATTTATTGATTTGGGGTAGATTGGGGTAAAGGTCCTACCTCGAGGATCTCAGGAGGGGCTGAAGCCACACTTTCGCTCTGTCACTGAATGTTAAACAAAACAAACACGATGCCTCCATGCAAGAGAATTACAATCTAGGGGTGGGAGAAACAGATACTAAATGAAGAAGCAAACAGAACATTTGACAAAGGGATGGCCAGAAGTACTATGGTGGAGATGAGTAAAATAGTGTGATGGAGAATAATGAGGAAGACCAGGGGAGGTGACATTTAAGGAGATGCTTGAAAATGAGGAGTCAGACATAGAATAAGGGAACAGGTAAGTCCACAGGTGTGTGGAATAGCACACAAGCCTAGAGGTGGGAGCCAAAGGGCAATGGAGGACAGCGTTCCCACCAGAGGTGAGTAGCACAAGATGAGTCCAGGGAGAAGACAGGGCCAAGTCCCACAGACTCCGTGCTGAGGGGTTGTGTTCTATATCAAATACAGTGGAAAGTCACCAAAGGGTTTTAAAAGCAGGAACTCGCCCCCCCACACCCTTACTGATTGGTTGATTGGTTGTAATCTTATTTGGGTTTTTGTTTGTTTGTTTAAGATTTTATTTATTTATTTGTGTGAGAGAGAGACAGACAGAGAGAGCACAAGCAGGGAGATTAGCAGGCAGAGGGAAAAGCAGACTCCCCGCTGAACAGGGAGCCTAATGCGGGACTCGATCCCAGGACTCCGAGATCATGACCTGAGCCAAAGGCAGGTGCTTAACCGACTGAGCCACCCAGGTGTCCATGTTGTAATTTTATTTGGAAGACCAATATTTAAAATGATTAAAATGGATCTTCTTTGATTGAAGTGAGGATGGCAACCCAGAGCCAGGCTGAGAAGAGTTCTCTTCTGGAGCTCCTCCTGAAGTACTCCCCTCCCCCCCCCGAAAACTTAGCTCTGCATGACACAGTTACCTCACCATTCTAGACCAAGTGGAGCCATTGCCCATTGATATTGAAGGCTGGGAATGATTTCAACTAGGAGTGAGTGAAGAATGCTCTGGAGAAAATGGATTTGCAGTGATGCTGGTCAGGGCTGTTATGTGGTTTCTGTGAGCATTATTCCGCATCCTAGGTCAGGATTCAAGAGAATGGACGATCAGAGTTAGGCAAGATGAGTGTGATCAAAGTGCTAAGGTATTGGCTATGGGTCCAGGGTGGTTAATAAAGCAGAAAATAACTCAGGAGAGAAGTGGAAGAATAAACTGGGTCAAGGAAATCGAGCTCACCAGGAGATCAAAGTGCGGATTAGGTGGGAAGAACATGGAAGAAACAGGAGAAGAAGAGAGTCAGGAGGATGTTGAGTAGACATGTTTTGGATGACAAGATCCAAAAGGCAGCCTGTTGAGTTCCTTAGGGCAAGTGACGTTCAAGGTTGCTGGAGCGTAGAAGGACCAGGACATGTGGGGTCATTGACTGTTTGAGGAACAGGGCTGCTGAAATCATGCAGGTGATGATAGGAAGCATGGAGAGGAAAACTATAGGCTGGGTATGGTGAGAGTTCAATGATGGGATAAGAGGGTGCTCTGCCTGAGTTATGCAGTCTTAAAGGGAAAAGTTCTCTTGTCCTAATTTAATGTAATCAATATGTAGACTCAACACAATATAAAGAAAATATAATAAATACCTTTGTATCTATTGCTAAGCTTAGGAAATGAAGCTCTGCACGAACACTATGGCAGCCCCTCTGTAAATCCTCATAGATTTGTCCCCCTTCCTACTTCCACCAAAATGACGTCTGTCCTAAATATGATGCTTATCATCACCAAGCATTGCTTTATGTTTTTAGTACATACACGTGTATCCTTACACAAAGCCTTGTTTTCCATGTTTTTAAATTTTATATAAACGGTATACTTTATATTATATTTTGCTACCATTTCCTCTTATGAATTGAACATTACATGGTGAAATTTATCCAAGTTGAAATATACAAAGGTAAATATGTACGCATACACACATTCACCTACTGCCAGTTTTTCACTGGATTCCTGTACGGTGTATCCTTCTTCTTGATGGACATGAAGTTGTTTACAACTTTTATCATCTCAGACATTGCTCCAGTGAACACTTTGTACATAGTTCTTGTACGTCTGGCTAACGGTTGCTCTGGACTCGCCCAGCAATGACACTGTTGGGTCACAGAGTCAGGGCTCTTCTGCTTAACTAGATGCACCAATTGCTCTCCAGTGTGGTCATCAACATTGATGCTCCATCCAGAAGTCTAAGTTTCCAATAGTCAATATCATCATCCTACTTGATGTTGTCCAGCTTCTTAATTGGGTGTGAAATGGTATTTACTAAGGTCTTGGCATGTGTTTCCCTAATTAGCAGCATAGTTCAGCATCTTCTCATTTTTGCATGTGATATTCATGCTTCCTGATCCGTGGATTGCTTCAGATGTTTTTCCCATTTTCTTTAAATTGGATTATTTTTGTATTCATATTTAGGATTTCATTATATATTCTAGATACAATCTTGAATTGTATATGCATTTAAAGACTCTGCTCAGGCGCCTGGGTGGCTCAGTCGGTTAAGCGACTGCCTTCGGCTCAGGTCATGATCCTGGAGTCCTGGGATCAAGTCCCGCATCGGGCTCCCTGCTCAGCAGGGAGTCTGCTTCTCCCTCTCCCGCTCCCCCCTCTTGTGCTCTTTCTCTCTCTCACTCTCTCTCTCTCAAATAAATAAAATCTTTAAAAAAAAAATAAAAATAAAGACTCTGCTCTTTCCTTTTGCTTTTGCTGTCTTTTATTGAACCTGAGTTCTTAATTTTAATACATACAAGTTTATCAAGCTTTTCTATGCTGTATTTAAAAATCCTCAAAGAACCAGTTCCAGAATTAATGTGACCTTGGAAGCAACCAAGAGAAGTGAGGGAAAATTTGACTCTTATTTTTTGTCCTGAGTTATACAAAGTAAGGAAGAGTGAGTGGCCTCAGCTTGAAAAAAGGACTTCTATGAAGGCATGAGAGGTTTCTAGGAAATAGACCAGAATATATAACAATATTTCATGTCAAACAAAGAGGATCTTAAGGAGTTAAGTAGAAGGGGGTTAGTGGTGGACAGGCAGGGCAAGGAAACTGAAGGAAGAGGGGAGAGATGAGCCACGCAGCAGTGGAGAAGAAAAAGACAGGGTTGGAAAGACCTTACCTACTTGGCCCTGAGCAAGGGAGGCCAAGTTGAAGAGTGACCCATGTGGATCTCTCCAGCCTCCAACGCTCTTCTCAAGCTTTAATGAGCACATGAATCACCTGAGGATTTTTGTTCAAAGTGATGCTGATGTTGCTGGTATGTGGAACAGCAAAATAGCACAGTATCCTTTGCAGTTAAGACCTTAACAACATTTCTCAAGATAAACTAAATGGTCTCAGAAAGAATATTCACAAACCGACAGACAGACGGAAATTTTGTTTGACCCGGAACATTTCTACTGTTCCTTCCAGAGACTGATCCTTACCCCACCACCACCACCGTGACCAATTTCCCAGATCATGAGACTCAGTCATTTGAATAAGAAGGTAGGGGCCCACAGCTCTGATGTTAAAGAGCTAGGTTGACTTCCTAGCTCACGCAGTGCCTCAGCTGAGAAATCAGAAGTGGGCTGATCTGTCCAGGGCCTTGGTAGCTGAGGAAGCTAAGCCACTTCAGGCTGATGGGACACAATCTCTTAAAAGGAAATGTGCCAAAAATGCCTGAAAAATAAAACTAGGCTCTACCAGGGAGGCTGGAAGAGCTAACTGACTTGCTAAGGAAGGTGGGCAAACCACAAAGCTGATTCTATGGGGAATTGTCCTAGAACAGACAGTCAGACAAATATGACATTCCAGGTATCAGATTGAATTGTGATTTCAGCTAATTCAAGCACCTGAATTAGTATTAGATGTTGTCATGAATGGCACCAAAGGGGTGGGGGGGAACGTGGGAACTAATCTTTCACAGTTGATTTTCCCCAGAAATATAATTATTATGAACTCCTAGTTTGTTTCTAAACAATCACAGGTTATAAAATAGGTTGTATCTGTAGGATATAATAGTGTATGAATTTAGCTTTAGGAATTAGCAGTGACTTTTAAGCCCTGGGCTTTAAAGAAATGAAGGAAATTCAAGTCCTCATGGACAGTTTGTCCTTTACCCCTTCTATAACCTGGGGGCAAAGCTACTTCCCTTCTCTGGATCCCAATTCCTTCATCTGTAAAATGAGGGAAATGATGTTCATCCTGTCAAAAGATACAGTCCATGACTTTCCTTCCATTTGGTTATTTTTAGCTCGTTTTGATGGAAATTTCTATAGAGGCACTATGAGTCTGAGCTTCCATGTGCTCAGCGAATGCTTGGGCCCTTTAGTCTGACAATCTGGGAAACCAGAGAAAAAAGGAACCATCTCTGGAACAAGCAGTGGAAATATTCTGGCTTCCACTAGCCTGTTGTGGATCTGTTGGTTTGTGGACACTCTGTCCAAGGCCATTTTAGTTTATCTTGAGAAACGCTACAACTGACCCAGGGACTTCTAGAACCCTGTGAAAGCTCAACTGACATAGTTTTAAGATGATTTTGTTCTCTTCCATGGAATTCGTTAATTAGCACTCTGAATGGACTCAGTTGACTGAATTATTTTCTTGCTATGCTGACTGAAGAGACACCTTTCCATTTGTAGAATGTTTCCTGGACAGTAAGCACAGCCCCTCTCTCTCGGTACCAACGAGATTCCAAACTTTGTCCTTGCCCAGGGGGAGAAAAAAAAAAAAGGGAAAAATTCCCTTAACAATGACCACTGATGGTAAGAGACTGAACTGTCATTACAGCTCAAGAAGATGTCCAGCTGGAAATATTTGAAAGGATTTTGATACTCCATGGAGAACTCCGGAAGGGGTCCCCGGGTTAGAGGTCATGTGTGTAGCCTCGAAGGCTACATGTGACAGGGTTGTTTTTCTATCGGCGCTTGACAGGTGAGTGGTGGACATCACATCTGACTCCTCAGGGGAGCTGACAAAATGTCAGAGCTCTACGCCCAGCTTAGTTCAGCCGTCAGTCACTTCAGGGCCTTGTACAAACAGTCACCAGTTCCAGGCCCTTCCTTGCCATTCAGCCTTTTTAAAAGTTAAACAAAGTCACTGACCATCACAAAGAAAATATTCAAAGCATTGTATGGGAAGAAAAGGGGGTGCAAAATGGGACTGTTTACTCGACTGTGTTTGGATTATAAACAAATATTCACACCTGTGCTGATGAAGAACCCAGCCAACTATTTGAAGCAAACACATTTTCATGCTTTTCATAATTCCAAGTCTTTTAGCACATATTGCCAAGACTGAAAATTAAAGCACAAAGAAGAAGAAAAGGAAACCAAGTATTCTGTGGGTGATTAACCAAGGAGGGGAAATTGCTAAATTAGCTGAACCTTGGGACGGCTGGGTGGTTCAGTCGGTTAAGCATCTTGCCTTCGGCTCAGGTCATGATCCCAGGGTCCTGGGATCGAGTCCTGCATCCGGCTCCTTGCTCAGCAGGGAGCCTGCTTATCCCTCTGCCTGCCATTCCTCCTGCTTGTGTTCCCTCTCTCTGACAAATTAATAAATAAAATCTTAAAAAAAATAAAATAAATTAGCTGAACCTCACAACCAATCGGAGATATATTTCATTTCTGTATTCAACAAACTTGCTGGAAGTGGAATGTCTTTAAAGTAGCATTTAAAGAACTGATGGTGCTGAGAGATTGTTCTAACACATAAAATGAAAAAGTAGTGAATGCAGTTCACCACAGTGTTCATGCCAAGTGTTAAAATGAGAACAAAAATCAAAGTCGAGAAAACGAACATGATCAATTTAGTAAAAAATGTGGTCAGGTCAGCCTCACTAAGAACAGTTTCTTGTTTTTTTACTATGGTCAGCCCAGTAGCATAGTAACTCCATAGTACCCAAATATTGATTGGGTTTCTAACACTCCAGAGTCTACTGAGGACATAGAGACAGCTCCTATCAACAAACACATGAGTCCTTTGCTGGTATACTCTATGCGGTTAAGTGCATCTTCTTAAAAGTTCTTCAAAGGTAATTACCTGCTATTCTTAGAGGCATTGAGGGCACTGTTTCCTTGCTCAGTTCCCTCAGAGATCTGTGTAGAACTATTTGTTGAATTTTGATTTCCTGAAATTCAGGGTTGGCTTAGGGACAAAGTGAGTGTGTGCAAAGGTGCCAACTGGTAACCAGTTTCTACAGTAGACCCAGCCAATGAGGTTCCTCTGTAATGATGGAGCTCCTTGGGTGGTCCATGGCTGACTCGCCCATAGACACTCCAGGCCAGTCCATAAGTAACTGTAATACTTAATGAATGTTGAAATATATATATTTATATATACTTTATATATATGTATTTTATATATATGTATAAATTTTATATATATTTATATTTATATATATAAATATAAATACAGAGAGCCATTTTCTTAGATAAAGCCTGGAGGGTTTGTATTAAACTTCTAGACGGAAAATTAGGTCCCTGGGTTTTCCTTCTCCCTTGTAGACACTGGTTATGGTTATGTCACAAAGCCATTTTGTGGTTAGTCCTAAAGAGTATTTTAAATGAATTTTGTTTGAAATGGATGAACATTCATGGCACAAGGAGGGATGATTCCAGACTCAAAAATGAATGAAGCAAGGATCCCGGCCTAAAATAAGTCTCCTGCTATCAGGGAGATGAAGCACATACGTGATGATGAGTGTTAATGTGGAAAAAGCTATGGACGTTCTAAAGAGGGTGATGTCTTTTCTTTGAGGCCAGCAGAGAAGGAATTTGAATTAGAAGAGATGTTAATGTAAGGCAAGGTTTCTCAACCTCAGTACTATTGACATTTTGGACCAAATAATTCTTTGTAGCAGGTCCTGCCCTCTGCTTTGTAAGATGCTGAGCAGCATCCATGGCTTCTACTCACTAGATCCCTACAGCATGCATACACAGACACACACACACACACACACACACATACACATACACACACACACACGCATGCACACAGACACGCAGGCACTCACATCAGTTGTGATGATGTAAAATGTCTCCAAACATTTCCAAAAGGGCCCTGAAAGTGAAAAAAAAAAATGATTCCTAGTTGAAAAGTTCTAATGTATTATTTCCAAAAGTGGGACCAAGAGCAAATTACATCAGAATCACCTAAGTACATGTTAATAATACAGTTTCCCGGGGCGCCTGGGTGGCTCAGTTGGTTAAGCGACTGCCTTCGGCTCAGGTCATGATCCTGGAGTCCCAGGATCGAGTCCCTCATCGGGCTCCCTGCTCGGCAGGGAGTCTGCTTCTCCCTCTGACCCTCCTCCCTCTCATGCTGTCTCTCATTCTCTCTCTCTCAAATAAATAAATAAAATCTTTAAAAAAAAAATACAGTTTCCCAGGCCTCTCCCTGGCCCTGCTGAATCAATGACTACCTAGCAGGGCCCTACAGTCTGCCTTTTAGCAAGTTCCCCAAGGAATTCTTGTGTCTGTAAAGACAACTGCAGGCATACGTCCTACTGCTTTGATAAATTTCCCTTTCTGATCAAAGGACAGAAAATGACTAATGCTTAAGGATGGCTCCTGAGAACTTGAAATTATGTATTTCCATAGATGAACTCCAGGGCTGACTTCCCTATCTTGAATTTTGCCCTATGTCAAGTTATGCCAGAGAAAGGCTCCAGACCAGTGCAACTCCATCTTGACTGCACATTAGAATCACACAAGGAGCTTTAAAAATTACAGATGCATGAGTTTCACTACCCAGAGAATCTGATTTGATGGGACTGGAATGTGGCCTGTGCAACAAGATTTTTTAAATCTCAGTGGGTGACTCTAATACGTTTCCAAGGTTGAGAGCCACTGTCCTAAACCAGAGATTCTCAAACTTGAACACCTTTATACCAACATATGGATTATACAGAAACTAATGAAACAGGTCTCTGCTCTAAGGAGTTGTCTAAGTTTATCATTAAATCCCTGGTCACAGGCTTGTGGAAAATAGATAGCCCCCCCAAGAAAGATAGAGATGGCAAGAATATGTGAGACTTTGAGCCAAATGAGACTTTTTTTCTTTCATATTTTCCTCTTTGGGACAGTAAGCTAATGAGCTAAAGAAAACAGGTCATGAAACTCTCAAAAGGCAGCGAATCTCCTTAAGGATCATTCCTCTTAAAGAGATTAATGTTAAATGTGAGGGTCAGGAGCCCAAAGTAGTTATGTCTGGTGACGCAAATGGAAGATGCCAAACCCACAGAGCACTACGTTCAAACACTGGCCACTTGGGTGCTGGCTTAGCCCTGCGTGGACTCCAGCCATCCCTTGTTCTCCAAATGGACAAGCCCTGCGCGTGCTCACCAGAAGGTCAGCTCACTTTCTCTTTGCAAATGTATTTCCCTCAGGCTGGTTAGACCTTCAGTAATAAACTCTGAGGTCCCATGTCCCAAAGCACCTGCCTTCTCTAGTTCCCTCCCACCATGTGGCAGCCACACTCATTGAGATCTCTTGTCTCTTGTCTTGAGAGACATTTGTGAACAGACCATGCCATCATTATTCCCAAGATGGTGGGGCTTAGTGGACGTGCGAACAGTATTTGAATCCCAACCCTACTATGGAGAAGTTACCTAGCTTCTCTGAGCTTCATTTTCCTCCTCTTTGAAATAGGGTTGATCAGGTTATCCTAAGGATTAAATTCTGCCCCCTTACCCCCAATGAGATGGATCTACCTTTTACTAAATTGTCATGTTCAATATGCCCCCATCAGAGGGGTTTTGCTTGATAACCCAATCACTCTCTATTACCATATTTTAATTCTCTGCATAGCATTGACTGTTTATGAACTTGTCGGTTTCCTCCTCTTACTGGAATGGAAGTTTTAAGCAGGGACTCCGGGCATCTTGCTTACTGCCATATCTTCAGCAATTAGAGTAATGCCTGGCATGTAGTAAGCTTTTAATAAATACTGATTGCTTCCTGTGCACGAAGGACCTGGTTCAGTGTCAGGTACTCAGTAGGTGCTCAATAAATAGTAGTCATAATTATTACTTCTAATTAAATTTCTTTAAGATGAACAATATTCCGATTCAGAAAGTGTCACTCTGTTCATGATGGAGATAATACAGACTTTGTGTGGCAGAAGCCATGACTGGTGAGACTAGTTATTGAATAGGGGCCAGGGAGACAGGAGGGCAAAACTTTGACTTTTTTTTTTAAGATTTTATTTATTTATTTGACAGAGAGAGACACAGAGGGAACACAAGCAGGGGGAGTGGGAGAGGGAGAAGCAGGCTCCCCACTGAGCAGGGAGCCCGATGTGGGGCTCGATCCCAGGACCCTGGGATTATGACCTGAGCCGAAGGCAGACGCTTAACGACTGAGCCACCCAGGTGCTCCAGGAGGGCAAAACTTTGTTGCTCTTATTTCTAATCCTAGTATCAAATTTAATGCTACCTACTCTGTTTTCTCTAGTGTTAATAAAACTTGATTACTTATAATTTTTAAATGAATTCGATCACAGACACAATGAGAGACACAATGGGAGACACAGGCACTCTCAATTTCTCTCTCTTCATCTTTTTGTTCCTGATTTACCGATCTCAGGTCACCAAACACTGGCGCATGTTACTTGTTTCTTACAGCCCAAAACTAACCTCATTGCTTCCATCTCACTTCAGGGCAGAGAACAGAGCCACAGATCAGAGCCTGGACTAAGAGCAAGAATGTTTTTTTTTTTTTCCTGAAGTCAGTGTTCAAAATCATAGCATAAACAGGAGCCCCACATGGTCTCACAGAAAGTATGGCAGATTCAGGCAGATGCAGTTGGGTGTCAGGTGTTTTTTTTTAGGGTTTGTTTTTGTTTTTTGTTTGTTTGGGGTTTGGTTTTGTTTTGTATTTTTTACAACTGTGTCATAACTGAAGAAGATAGAGCAGACAGTACCAGAGATTTTTATTAAAGATTCTGCGACTAATCTGGTGCTGTTCTTCTAAGACAGAGTCATGGCCCTCAGACTCTGACAGGGAGTAATATTTGTGGAAGTCCAACAAACAAGAAGACCTATCTGACCATTATTATGGCAGCCACCGGCTCCGTAGTCTACATGTTTCTGTGTGACAGCCATTTCGCTGTGTGTCTAAAGAGGATGGTGGAGTGAACTGCATTCTTGAGTTGACCCTTTGTTTCTAAAACTCACAACTATTTACAGCCAGAGCCAGACACTTTTAAGGAATAGAAATGTGATTCTCTTTGCATCTTCTGTGGTTCAGGCTGCCCTGCATCATACATCTTTCTCAGCAAAGATACATGGACCAAAACAAAAGGAACAACAAAGATCCTATTAGCAGCTATTATTTACCCGAGCCTAATGGTCTGAGCTATAGGCATTACGTATGTGATCTCACAGTCATACCTGCTCCCCTATTTCTCTAATAGAAAGGTTAGGCCTAGAATTATTCAAGGTTCCCTGCCTAGAGGTACACGTTGTATATATGAATTCATACAGTGTATATTAAGTATGCCTAACTCATAATCTCCCCCAAGATGTGGTATGCGCTAGAAAAATACACAGATTCAAAGAATACTGTAAGAGGTAAAAGATGTATGCCCAGCAGTGTTCACTGCAGCATTATTTATATGAGAAAAAAAAATCCTAAATGATTATCAAATCAGTGACTGGCTGGGTAAATTATGGCATATTAAAATCTGTAATACCATGCAGCTATTAAAAATTATGTACGTGAGTATTGACATGAAAACACATTGAATCAAACATGAATATACACATACATATATACCCACATATACATCCAACCCTATTTCCTATGGAAATTTGTACACATATAGGTATGGTCAGAGAAATACATTACAGGATGGTCACCAATCATCAATCCTACTCATCTCACATTGAAGACAAAATGATGCTGGGTGACTTTTAGCTTCCTCTTTGCGCTTTTCTATGGTTTTGACAAGTTTTTCCAATGAGCCTATGAATGTGTATGGTTTTTGAAATAAACTTTATTTTTTAGAGCAGTTTGAGGTTCACAGCAAATTAAGCTCAGGGTTCCTATATACCACATACTCCCCCCGCCCCCCCCCCCACATACACACGCATGCTTAGTTTCCCCCACTAGGAACATCCTGCTCCAGAGTAATACATTTCCTACAATCGATGAACCTACACTGACACATGATTATCACCCAAAATTCACAGTTTACATTAAGTTCACTCTTGGTGTTGTACATTCTATGGACATGTGTAATTTTTTAAAGCAGTAAAAGTAGTTTAAAGTTTTAAAAAAATGGATGAATGAACTATTCTGAGTTATTAATGGGAACTAGGATGTTTATGATATCATCTCCTCTCCATTTACCCAATCTTTTTGAGATCTTGAAATGAGGATGAATCATAGAAGGGAGAGTGTGGGTTTAATTCCTATAGCAATAGTTTATTTGTACATCTTCTCCCTGCCTTTGGGTTGCTTGGGAAGCTGAAATAAACCAGCTACTCCCCACCTCTCCCTTAGCCCACACTCCCATGGATCAAAAGAAAGTCAACTTGGAGTTGTGGTTCTAGGGAACTGGGAAGACAAGAAAGCAGTGAAGAGGCACAAAGAAATGTCTGGGTAGGCGAATCCTAGGACAAAACTTCACATTGTAAGGGCAAATTTCTTGGCGTACGCCGTGATGTTTTGGACCCTCAAAATACCTTGGGTTGTATTTCAGTGGTATTCCCCTAACTCTGCATCCCCAAAAGTGGGGAAATGAGGAGAATGGATTTAACATGAAAGCCCTCCAGATTCTAGAGAGCAAGATATATGTCAGATTGTCCTTGTATCCCCAAGATTTCCCTTAAAGCCCGGTTTTTAGTCAGCACTCAACAAATCTGTGAATGAATGAGAGAAGAAAACAGGAGAAGAAAGGGGGAAAGACAAGGGGGCCAATGGACAGAAGAGACTATATCATAGAGCAATTACCACTGACTTTTTAGTGAGATCCATTACGCTTTACCAAACTCTCCATGACTTAAAGAATATTTGTGTTCTTTAATTTAAAAAAAAAAGATTTTATTTATTTATTTGACACAGAGAGAGAGAGAAAAAGAACACACAAGCAGGGAGAGCAGCAGAGGGAGAGGGAGAAACAGACTCTCCGCTGAGCAGGGAGCCCGATGCAGGGCTCGATCCCAGGATGCTGAGATCATGACCTGAGCTGAAGGCAGACACTTAACCGACTGAGCCACCCAGGCACCCCAATATTTGTGTTCTTAAAGCTGATTTGGACCACATCTCCCCTGGTCACCCAGATTTGGCTTCTTGCTTTACAGTGGTTCTCCAATGAAAATGAAATTTAATTTATTCTTTCCTCCTTATTCCACCACCACCTTCCAAATGCTTACCATATCCATTTTCATTTGAAATGACAACAAAAATAATCGCCCGTTGCACATTGGTTAAAGTTGTATAAACCAACTTGCAATTCTAGTAGGATTCTCTAAACTTCTGACTACAGGACATCAATCCTTTCTCTAGATATTGATGCCAGACAACTCTGTAGTCCTCATTCTCACACTTTCGTGGGGCAGAAGAATAGCAGAGTGGAAAGAGCATGGATTTGATTCTTGCCTTTGCATCACAAAAGCTGTGTGCCTTTGGGTAAGTTACTGGAACTGAGTGTCAGTTCCCTCCTTTGTAGAAGAGTGAAGAGAACTCTGTTGGATTGTAAGGTTCATATTAAATGTGTATCTGGAAATATCTGTTTAAATGATTATCTTTTTCACAAGGCTTTATCACCAAAACAGTGAAGGAGGATCTCATTTTTTGGTTTCTGCATTGTGGTAAGAGAAGAGAGAATGGCCAAAAGCTTCAGCCCTTAAGAAATATTTATTTTCAATTCTTAAAGATTAGGGCTGGGTTATAAGGAAGACCTAGGAGGTCTGGACACTGGGGTCTGATGAACTCAGTGGGAAACACCTGGCTCCAAATTTTTACGCAGGGAGGTAACTTTCAAAACAAAGAGGCATACCACCTGCTGATTTCTTTATTGGGAAACCAAGAATTACATAACTCAAAATCATAAACGATCCACATGCAAAATGAGAAGACATAGAAGGGACAAGTTTAATCAAGTTTAGGAGCATTTTGAGACCAGCAATCACAAAACAGGCACAGGTGAAGAAATCGTCAGTTATCAGGCTACTGTATGCCAAGTCAAGCCTCAGGATAAACATGAGGTGATATGAGGGTTTTATCCAGCTCTGGCATGAGTGAGCAAAAGGGCAGTGCAATAGGAAGCCTAGAGTGAAAATACTTTGATCGTTCAACAATCTCGCTTGTGGGAAATTATCTCAGATCATTAACTTAGTGGCCATGTTGCAGAAAGAGTTACAGGCAACAATAACATATTGGGGGCTGATGATGTAATGATATGAACAGTTGGCTGCCTTTCACTGATAGGGAAAGCAGGTGTATAAACATAAATGTACCAAACTGAATGTGAGGAGTGTTTTCTTTTTTTAAAGGCTCTCATTTGGCATCAGAACATCTTTCCTTTAGACCAGGGGTCAGCAAACTTTTTCTGTCAGGCCAGATCATAGGTGGTTTTGGCTTTGCAGGCCATATGGTCTCTATCACAACGACTCAACTCTGCTGTTGCAGTATGAACACAACCAGAGATGATTCGTGAAACCACGAAACTTATCACTGCCTTCTTTTTTTTTTAAGTATAATTTTTTTCTCTATTTTTTTTTTGAGGTAGTGTTCCATGATTCATTGTGCATAACACCCAGTGCTCCATGCAGTATGTGCCCTCTTTAATACCCATCACCAGGCTAACCCATCCCCCCACCTCCTTCCCCTCTAGAACCCTTATTTTGTTTCTCAGAGTCCATAGTCTCTCATGGTTCGTCTCCCCCCTCTGATTCCCCCCTTCATTATCACTGCCTTCTTTTTTTTTTTATTATGTTATGTTAATCACCATACACTGCCTTCTAATGAAACTTATTTATAAAAACAGATAGTGAGCCACACTTGGTCTGTGGGCCATAATTTGCTGACCCATGCTTTAGGCCAATCTACTCTATGTTGGACACCCCCAGACCCCCAAAATGCTTATATATTACCTGCTGATATCATATTCTTCATGTCCAAGAAGCATTTAGTTAGGCTTTTCAGTAGAATGGATTTGTGTTGTGTATTCTGAATCTGTGACTTAGTCCAGGAAATATCCCTGCCATAAAAATATCACAGTAAGATTATATCTTCCCTTCTTACATTTTTTTTTTCCCTTGGGTGATTTTCAGGACATTGCTGTAAACTGCCTCGTTCAACTTGTATCTCTAGTTTCAATCCCATCTTTCAACAGATTCTTCAAGCACCAAGAAACTTTCACACAGTAAGGAGGCCCCTGTTTCTTTCAAACACACTGGATGAGCAAGGACAAATGTCTTTAAGACTGTGTCTTATCAGTATACACTACAGAGTGCCTTGCTACTCATGTGTCTGGTGAATATTAGATGAATGAAAAAGTAAGCAAGTGAAGGAACAGTAGGAAGAAGGGGGAGGGGGAAGACAGGGCAAAGAAAAGAAAGGAAAGGAGAGAAGGAGAGGGAAGGTAGGAAGGAAGGGAGTTATCGAGCATCATTGAATCAATGAATTAATGTGTTTCCCACATCAATATTTCTGGTTCTTTTGCAGGCAGATTTGTAGTCAAGGGCCTTCAGGATATATGTTTTGTGTAAAAGATTCAATAATCAGGAAAGAACCCTTCATTCCTTTACTCAACACCTATTTATTAAGGAGTGTCAATGAGCCATGATTTGGGGATACACTGATGAACATACTAGACACAATTCCTGCCCCTGTGGTGCTTACATTCTGATGGCAGGGGCAGACAATAAAGAACCAAGTCAATAAATAAGATCCATGGGATTGGCTTCCGAGCTCTCTCTGCACCCATCAGCACTTACCAGTGCCTGGCCCTCAGCAACTGTTTGCTAAAAAAAGTATTCAGGGTCTGTGAGCCCGACCTCCCTCTTCCCCAGCTTCCTTCCTGCAGGACAGATCTGCAACATGGTCACAGGGGAAGGTTGGGACCATAGAGCAAAAAGAGCTAGGATGTATTCACAGGCACAGCAAATAGTTCACTTGCTCCAGCATCGGCGGGGGAGCGGGCCTTCTTTCTAGTGATTTGAACTTTCCCAGGCTAGTGGCTGGCAGGAAGCTGTAAAATGTTGGTGGCAGCTTCAGTAACGAGAGCCAGTGGGCTGTCCCTGACAACTGGAAGCTCGTGCCATCGCGGGGCCATATCAATAACACCACAAACATGGCTGGTGCCGGGACAGTGACATCTGGGGAACGTCTGCTTTTTCTCTTTCAAAGCCCAGTGGTACACACCTACAGCCTAGGCTCCTAAGGGGATAAACAGAAAAGGGGATTAGCAGCCAGCACTGAGAGAAACAATCGAGGATGTTTGCTGTGGTGGCAGCCAGACTGGCCTCAGCTTGTCCAGACAAAGCCCATCTCCACTGCAGCGTCTCCAAGGAAAAGTAACCAGTGTAGGAGGCAGGCACGAAGAGACCTAGGGAGCAGACCTCGGGGCAAGCCCCACTGCAGGGCAGGGATAGTGTGCTGCTCACCCCAGAGGAGCCAGGCCCGTTCTACAAGCTGAGAAATGTTTCAGGGATGCATCTGAAGCATCAGATATAATAGATGACCACAAAAGAGGGCTGTCAAAGAGAAAGAGGCTAACATAGCCATGTCCTCTCCAAAGAAGGCACAGCTCAGGGGAGCGATCATGGACCACTTCACTACCCACTAATAATCCTATCTGTGCTTTTCAGAACACTCCCAATTTAAAAAAAAGTTACTATGTGCCAAGTGACATGCTAAGGAGTTTTTATCTGTTATCTTACTTAATCCAGTGGACCACTCTGTGAGAGAGAGTTATTGTGAAACCCATTTTTCAGATAAAGAAACTGAGGCTCAGGGAAGCTAAGTAAACATACTACAGGTCACAGAGATGACAGGGGATGGAGCTGGTGTTTCAACCAAGCCATCTGATTTCATCCCATGATGCTGCCTTTTATTTCTACTGCTTCATTTATTCCTCACCACAACCCTCTAAGATAAACAGATTGCAAATTATTTTCCTGATTTTGGAGCCAAGAAATGTGCTGTCTGATACATAGCCACCAGCCATATGTGGCTACTTAAATTTAAATTAATTCAAATTAAATAAAATGTAAAAATCGGTTGCTTAGTCGTACTAGCCAACTTTCAAGTGCTCAGGAGCCACCTGTGAGAGCCCAAATAAGGAACATTTCGTCTCTGCAGAATGTTCTAAGGAACAGCACTGGCCCAGAACTCTGAGGTTCAGTTCAAGTTTCGGAGCTCTCTGCCAGACACTGTGCTAGAAAGTATAGTGATGAAAAAGGCATCGTTAGGAAGGTTACAAGTTCCCTTAGGAAGGTTAATAATCCTGGAGGCCATATTAGATTAAACAACTTGCTGTGGGTACAGATGGGGGTCAGAACTCCGCTCACATCTGTGTCCTCCACCACATTGACATTCTGGCCTCTTAACAAAAAGGAAAACAGAATGACTTCAAGTATCCCAACATGGGGTCTTTCTAGGTGTGTTTGAACTAGGCTTGTGATAAACTAGGGTGCTCTTTGAGAAAGGGTGTGTAAGAGACAGAAGTAAAAAGGAGGAGAGAGTTTGTGTTGGGAAACGCACACCAGGATGGGCATGCACGGATGGGATGCCACACCTGCTGGGAAGAGTGCTCTTGCAGACCCAGCAAGCACAAGAAGATATAAATCCACCTCTTCTTGCATGGAGCCTTGTCTTTGGGGCAAATACTCTTGAAAAATCAATCACAAGCACCCAACCCCCCCCCCAAGAAAACATTGACAAAACTAAGGCCACCAAAACTAAGAAGCATTTAAGAGCATAGATCCTAGTTCAAGTTCCCACTACTCCTCTGCTTACAGGTGCAACATTAGGCAAGACACTCAACTTGGTGAAGCTGCATGTTCTCCATCCATAAAATGGAAATGATAATAGTCCCAGGATCTTAGATTTCTTGTGAGAATTAAATACAGCATTTATGAGAATTGTACAGCTTCCACGTAGGTCAGGAGCGTAGGAAGCAGTCTGCAAATGGTAGGTTTGGGTCGCTGAAACCTTGTTTACCCATGCGTACCAATAGATTTGATTTTTCCAGACCACTAAGTATTAAATTGGTTTTATTTTTCTATTTGCACAGATCACTGTGGCACTGAGTTTGATACAAATACAGTGAATTGTAGTCATTTGATTATTTTATTCATGTAGTTTATTTATGTAGCTGTATGATAGAATTTTGACCAAAGATAGAATAAGAAATAGCATAGCAAATCATGGTCAGCTGAGCAGTTTAGGGAGGCTTGGCCAGGAAAACAAATCCATTTGCTCATCAAACATTCATTGGGCATTCTTCCATACGCCAGGCAAAGATGAGTAAGACATAGCCCCAGCCTAGAAAAGTTCGAGGTCCAGTAAGAGAAAAGGCAAGAACACTCATACACAAGTAATCCAAGTGCCACCAAAAAGATATAAAATCCTGTGAGGACCTCGAAGAAAATCCAAGTCCTATTTAGTTACTTGGATACAAAAAGTTGTCAGGAAAGAGGTAAGTGTCCAAATGGGCTATGACAGAGCACCGAAAGCCTGACCAAAAGCAGATAGCTTTGCAAGAGGCAGAAACTGTATGAACAAATGTTTGGCCAATCATTGCAGGCAGAATGAGATGCAGGGCAAGGGAATGAGATGCCGGGGAGATGAGAGGAAGGAGGTGAGCTGATGAGTTAGGGAAGGAATGGGGAGATCTGGACACATGCTTCAGGATCTTGCACTTCATTTGAAAAGACAGTGGCAGATAGTATTTTTTGGAGATTAACTTTTATCCATGTAAAACAAGGAGGGACTAAGGGCAAGGAGAGTATGTAAAGAAACTTGCAGTTTTACAGCTAAGACATGGTGAAATGTAATGAGGAAGTGAAGTGTGGTTGGAGTGGTGGAAAATAAGAAGTGGAAACCAGTTGGAAATCGCAACAAGAGTTACCTTGATACGATACCTCTTCTGTAAGGGGCACTGGTGTCTCTGCAGTTATGAGCCTGGACCACAAGGGCGATGGGGAGGTCAGGAGCAGGAGACTTCTGAGGAGGGAGACTGTGAGTTCAGACTGCCCCTGGGCCTGGTTCGGTCACTGACACGTCTGCCCACGCCGCCACCCAAAACTGGAAGCCATTGCAGATGTCTTCCACTTCCTGCCACTCATTAAGTTACTGTATTAGCGGTTGCTGCATCATGAATTACCCCCAAATTTAAGCAGCATAAGAAAACAACCATTTATTACCTCACACAATTTCTGAGGGTCGGGCATGCGGAGAGAGATCTCTCACAGAGAGATTATGTCGGAGGCAGCAGTCAAGCTGTCAGCCGGGGGTGCGGACCCCTCAAGGTTCAACTGGAACTGAAGGATCTGCTTTCCAGCTCACTCCTGCTGCTGGTGGGCCTCGGGTCCTCTCCAGCTGTTGGCTGGAGGCTTCAGTCCCCTGCCACGTGGGCCTCTCCGCTGGTTTTCCCAACAGAGAGTGACCCAAGAGAAAGAGCCCATATGCAAGGCATAGTCTTTGGTAACCTAATCTCGAGAGTGACCTATCACCATTTCTACAGTATGCCATTGGTCATGATGACCTACCTCTGGCACAGGGCGAGAGGAAGCTACACAAGAGCATGAATGTCAGGAGAGGCCTCACCAGGGTCACCTCCAAGACTGCTAGAGCTGCTCCAAGCCCTGCCAGTCAGCCTCCATGTTTCTCAAAGCTTGCCCCTGTTCTCCACCTCACTTCCGCTGCTCCAGCGCCATGTAGTTGGCTCCTGTTTAGTCTGTAGTCTAACAGCTCCTGCTACTTTCAGCTTCTCTGCCCACAGCCTCATCCTTGTTACAACTCACTGCAAGAGTGATGTCTCAAAACGAGATCCACCGTCCCCCTACATGCTCCTCCTGCACCTCCTGCTTGAAACCCATTGCTCTCCCGATGCAGATCAAGCTCCTTAACATGGGTATGGGTCTTTCTGTGTCCCAGGCTCTGCTATGCTCCAGCCTCATCCCCTGACACCCTCTGCCTTGGACCTTATACTCTAGTAAGTCAGGACTCTCTGTCTCCTTCACTATCTGCACCATTTCACCCATCCACACCTTTGCTACCCTCTTCCCTCTACCGGCACACCCTTCCTCATCTCTCCCCACCTTCACAGGATAGCACAGACTGTGATTCAGAGCACAGACTCAAGATTCTCACCATGTGGTTCAAACCCCAGCTCCACCACTCAATGCACAACTCGGCCCATTATATAAATTCTATATACTGGGCATTGGTCAAATTGATTACGTGCATATGTTAATCTCTCTATTCCCACATTGACCTAAAGGTAGATGATTATTACTATCACCATTGCACAAATGAAGAAACTAAGGCTCATAGAGTAAGAGCTATTAAGGGTATGTGCAATTCAGGACTAAGTTCAGACACTGTCTCCTCCACTAAACCTTATCCTAAAAACAGGTTCCCTCCTCCATGCCTCCCATCACACCCTGGGGATAACTCTGACTTGGTAGCTACCATATTGTTTTGAAATGATCTATTTTTGAGTTTGCCCTTTTAAAACTCAGCTCTGAGGGCACGGACCGTGCCTCCGCCGGTTCACCATCCAATGGAGTCTTAGTCAATATGTTCTGGGAGAGCTTACCTAAGCTGAATATCCAGGCGATGCTATAGACAGTTGCCCGATAAAGAGGAGATAAAAACTGAAGATAAGACCTTAAATAGTAAGAGAAAGACAAGGTAGTGAAAACACTGCTTTATTTTTAGAACATTTAACATTTTCCTTAATAAGACTAAAACAATGACTCTAAACCACTAGTCTGAAAAACTTACCTGAAATAGCTATGCATAGTCCCATCTAGTGGATGGAATCAAATCGAGAAGCAGCCGTAGTGGGATTTCTCCCATGATCTGTTCTCCGGGGAAGACTGATGGAGCATATCTACGGGCTCAGGCACAGCGACCAGATCACACCTACCGGGCTTGTTCCCTGAACACTCCTATTTCCATCTTCTCAGGAGCCATGAGTCTGTCTCATGGTTGCACCCAGGCAGGCTGGTCTGTCACACTGAATCACTGAATAAACAAACAGAAAAAAATTTTAATTAAAAAAAATTTTTTTAAATAAGCTAATGAAGGAATTTTATGAAAGTATACGATTTTATTATGTTTTTGAAGGGTTGCCTTATGAGGAAAAGTATCAAAACAGCCTTCAGACTACTGTGAACTTTACGAAAATTTCTTTGGGTTCTTCGCAAGTGGTGGCTTGTGACCCAAAAGTCCTATTCAAACCATAATCAGAAATAATAAGGGAATTATGGCAATTTATCTTCCGTGATCTAATCTCTGACCAGGCTTGCATCTCAGACACACCTTGTAGTTTGTTGTGTGTTGAATCTGTGTAAAAAAAAGAAATTAATCCCCCAAATTAGTCCTGCCAGGTGTTTCTAAAAAAAAAAAAAAATAGTTTCGGGTGCCTGGGTGGCTCAGTTGGTTAAGCGACTGCCTTCGGCTCAGGTCATGATCCTGGAGTCCCGGGATTGAGTCCCGCATCGGGCTCCCTGCTCGGCAGGGAGTCTGCTTCTCCCTCTGACCCTCCTCCCTCTCATGCTCTCTGTCTCTCATTCTCTCTGTCTCAAATAAATAAATAAAATCTTAAAAAAAAAAATAGTTTCCATATGACAGCAGCTCTTGTCAATATCTTGCTAAAGAATGAGACTCATTTTTTTTTTAAGTTTATACAGTCCTGACTTTGTCTAGTTTTCCTCTCTCCAGTAATATCATTTTAAACATTTGCTTTCTCCAAATGGCTTCTGCGTTCTGTATGACTCTATTTGTGATGCATCTTGGCGTGTTACTCTGGAAATATTAAATCATTCCACATGTGCATGTGTTTGCCTCTCCAGGTATATTGTAGAATTTACTTGAGAACTGTGATTGTAGCTTCTCATCCTCCTCCACCTCCTCCTTCCCTCTCCCTCACCTTCTCTTTCCTGGGAGCGCACCTCAATAGTGTTCCCTAGGCAAGTGCTCCAGAACCCTTGACTGGTTGATTTCCTCATGAAAAAATAGGAACTACTATTTATTAACCAATATGTGCCCCTGCATGAATGAAGTACTTTACCTGTGTTCTTTCTTTGGTCCTTTCAACAGCCCTGAGAGTATTATTGTCCCTACTTTCCAGCTCTGGAAACTGAGGCGTAGGAAGAGAAGGCAACTTGCCCAGAGTCACAGCTGGTGAGTGAGTGGCAGAGCTGGGAGTCAGACCTGGGTTGTCTGGTTCTGGAGCCCATGACTTCCTGTGATCCCACTCATTTTCCATCCTTTTAACTCACAACTTCTCAGGAGGCATTGCTTTGCAGATTTTAAAAGGAGTGTACTTTGGGCTAGTAAATCTGACATCTCTGATAAGACACAATGGATAGGATGCTTGTTGTAAAGTCTTCATTCCTAGAAGGCTCTTGTTTCTATGCCCTTTAGAACAGTGCCTAATATGCTTCTTGTAGCACCCAGGCTGCTTGGCCTGGGCAGCCATCTGTTAACTAGTCCCCTGTCTTCTACCTACTTGCTCCTGAGAGTGTTCTTTCTTGGACCAGAGGCATCACCTGGGATGTTAGAAATGCAGACTTGCAGCTTGCCTCAGCTTACTGAGTCAGAATCTAATTTGAACAATATCCCTAGGTCATTTGTGGGCACATTACAGTTTGAGAAGAACTGCCCTACTTATCAGTTGTCACAGGAAGTGGGACTTTTCTCTCCTGTGACTATTGATAAAGAAGAAGAGATGTCAAGATGGGTCAGCAAACTGATTCAAGTGAATCAGAGCAAAATCACCACATCAACCCAGGGGATGGTGTAGATTTTCAACCATGTTCACATAATCATTTGCCCCAGCTGTTCCAGTCTCTGGATCGATATCAATATTTCAAGTTAGTTGAAATTCTCTGGATATAGAGTCATGTGTTAGGATTAAAATATAAAACCTTGTCTAAGGATAGTTTGGAAATTCACTGTGCTTTCCAGAGTATGTCCCTAATGCCCATCTTTAGGATATCCAAAGTTCAGCTGCTAACTTCACGTGACATTTTAATCTAGCCCAATGTCAAAACACGTTAACTTTGTTAAAGAAGATATGAGTTTAGTATTACAGCTCCTTTATAAGATCTGCCACCAGTCTCCAGCATGTGCCTAATTGTGTTGTTGCTGTGGGCATAGAATAGAAGGGCCTCCTTATTTTTTTCTCTAACCTGCTTAGAGCTGTACAGCCTAAGTAAGCATTTTCCTTGCACTGGTTTGAACACACTGTTATTTTTAACATAGGACTAGTGATTATTCTGCAAGGACTTACCATATTTTGCTTCACCATTGAGACCCTGCTTCTTTTCAAAGAATACACTTCAATTCATTCTATTTCACCACACTCACCTTCAAGTATTTATCAAGTGATGTGGCCAGTATAGAACAAGTCAGACATGAATGATTGCTCCCGAGGAGAGTATATTCTGGGGTAATGGGACCCCGTGGCTGTTGCGGGCAAGGGGTGCAGGGGGAGTGGAGACCTCACAAGGGGGCCTGGGGGACGGAAGCCATTCCCTGTGGAGGGCCAGGGCTACAGTAGGGGGAAGTTTGCAGGGCCCACAGGTTTGAGGGGTGGCTCTTGCTGATCACGTGACACCTCTCCAGCTTCCAGTGGTGGGGCTTGTTCAAGGAGCACGCGCCCTTCCCCGACCCAGCATGCAGGGGTTTTGGGTACCCCGCTTCCTCTCTCTGGGTTTGTTTGGGTCACTTCGTCTATAAATATTGGCACATTGGAGCTCAAAAAAGTTAATCCCTTCTTTCAACAGACTGAGGTCTTTGTGGCAGTGTGGTAGATGTTGGGATCTCAGCAGTGAAGATGAAGGCAGTCTCTGTTCTCCAGACGGTTTCTTCTAGTGGATAAGCCAATAAATGAGCACATAAATTAAATTACATAAAAATGTTAAAAGGAGAGTATATTTTGGAGAAGTTTACACACAGGAAAAACTAGGAAAGAGTATAAACTAATCTGTACAGTGCATCCACAAAGTAGTGTGTTTGGAGAAACAAGAGTATGGCCAGGGTCTGGGAAGGTCTTAGAGCAGAGGAAAAGACTTGAAGCCTGCATAGTCAAAGAGTGAAGAAGAGACTATTCCAGAAGGCAAATAATCTGAGCAAATGGGAAAGGACTAAGGAGCTTGGAACCCTGGTCACTGCATTTTTGCCTGGAGCGGACGTATATTGACTAATACATCCAGGACTCCTCTGTGTTTCTCCTGCTAAAACACCAAATTAAAAGATACGTTTAGTTAACACATTCTCTAGAGCGTAAGTAATAATCTATAACTACATAATTACCTATAATTGTATATCACATTTCATATATAATTATATAATTAATAATATGCTAATACTATAGTTCATATTTAATGGTTATACTACATAAGTAATATATTGTAATATAATTCATAATATTAATGTATTGGTTAATATTAATATGTAAGTATATGATATATATAAATATGTTATTATATGGTTATAGTTATATATATAATAATTTATAATTAGCATTTTTAGGCCTCTTCATATGCATGGCTGAGTACTTTACATTTAATACAGCAACCTTACAGGGGTATTTTGATCTCCATTTTATTAATAAGGAAACAGTTCATGCACTTGAGCAAAGTCACATAGTAGACAATAATGTACATGGACACAAAGTTGGAGAGCAAAACCCACATTCTTAACACTATGCCAAGCTATCAAGATATTCTACATACTGTAGAACCTTGAATATTGTACACTCAGGTACAATACAACATTAAGATATTGTAACAACAAAAAAGAATCTCTTTAAGCAATCTCCCTTTTAGATGGGAAGAGAAGATAAGATGTATAGAGCTGAAACTATTGAAGCAAGATCATGTGTGGCAATCATCTCTTCCTCAAGTCCTAAAAGTACATAAAAGGGCATGGAGGTGTGGTTATTTGGGTAAGACTTCTTTGATTTGGTAATTTTGAGGGATCTACTATGCAAGGCCAAAGTAACGTGCCACTCAGATTATTTCTAGGGCTTTGTGACCATATAGTGTCCAAACATCCCTTCCCAAGATGGTTAAAAATGCCAAGTCCCCAACTGAGCAAGACTTGGGTCATTTGGGAAATTACACCCATTGAATTTTTGACAGGATTTCTAGAGTATGTATTTGAATACCGCTCACTCGTTCTTTTTCCAGTTCACGGGAAGCAAATTATCAACAACGATTAAAAGAATGGATAGAGTCACACACACAAACCTGGGCTTGAGTCCTGACCCTGCCACAGTGGTCAGGAGTCTAGGTTGCTCATCTCAGTGTTCAGCCATTGTACTTAGAGCGTGGCCGGGGGCAGCAGTCAGCTCCACCAGGAACTCGGTAGCAACACAGAATCTCAGGCCTCACCCTGGGCTGGCTGGCTGGGAAGTCCTAGGGGCAGGGACCAGGAATCTGTGTTTTAACAAGCTTTCCAGGTTTGGGAAGCCCTGTGCTGGGCCTTACCTTCCTCATCAACAAAAGGGAGGTAATACAATAATAGTACCCTCTTCACAGCATCATGGTGAAGATCAACTGAGATAATGTACATAAAGTGCTTCACACGATGTCTAAAGTAAGAGTATTTGATAATTATTTTCTTTAATAATTTTGTTTTATTTTTTCTTATTTTTGGTTTAGAAAGGAAAGAAACCAGAACCCCGAGCAGATAACTCTGTCTGCCTTAGGTTTCAGCAGAAACCAGTTCTTAGAGTTAATGATGAAGACTTGTCTGACATCCACCTTATGTTACTAAGAAAATCTGAATTGTATAAACAGGTTTCTGTTGTGGTCATTCTTCGGTTCCTGTTTGAAAATGAAGGTCTGCAGCTGAGTGTTTTTACAGCCAGTCCAGAGGCTCCGTAGAACAGCTCTGATGGATGTGTGTGTCAGATTGCAAAACACTCCCGACTGGAGCAGTTCAACTGGACGGTTTAGAAAGCCACCTCCAGGTTTCACATTTGGGAACACAAACACTTACAAAGTGGAGCGCTTCTTCCCAGGGAGAGGTGGCACCACGTCAGCTGCCTGTGAAGTGCCCATAGGTATCAGGTGCTGAATAAAGGCCTGGTCAGGCCTGGTTTGACCCGCTGTGGCCTGTTCCAAATCATCTGAATCCATTCTAACTTCTCTGCAACTTTTATTTAATATTTATTTATATGAGTTTGGGCATCAGTCTTGCTAATAGCTTCCTTGCTTCTCACTTGCTCTTTCCCTCTCAGACAAAGGTCTGTAAACTTTTCTGTAAAGGGCCAGATAGTAAATATTTCAAGCTTTGTGGGCCATGGGGTCTCTGTGGCAACTACTCAAGTCCACAATTGTAACTCAAAAGCAGCCATAGACAAGGCACAACCAATTGAGTGTGGCTGTGTCCCAATAAAACTTTATTTATAAAAACAGGTGGCAGGCTAGATTTGGCCCACAAGCTCTAGTTTGCTGACCTCTGACTCAGAATCTCTAAACATCCCATAGAAAGGACCCAGATGACCAGGCAGAAGAATAATTCAGTGTCTACAGGTAAAGTTCTGGCTTAGAAGGAGTTCCTGGCCCCCACCAAGCCATGCCTCTGGTGATGAGAGATAAACAACACTAATTGTCCCTCCAGACCAGCTGAACCAAAACCCACTCTGAAACTGTTTTGCTCCCACCTGGTGGGAAAACACCTTCTCTCAGTTTAACAACTTTTAATGAAGGTGTTGCCTCACAGGTTGGGACCAACCACATCAAGTTCCACATCTGGAACAAGGAAGTCTTCCTATAAGTGATGAGATTGAAACGTTCAGATACCAATGAAGTAGAGGCCAGGGCCCAGACTTAAACCATAAGAGTAGAGAGTGAATGCCAGAATCGAACTTTTCTAGAATAGTTCGGGGTATATAACTCCTGGTGTTTAGAGATAACTAAACTGGCCCCTCCACAAAGAAGTACCCCAGAAGGTGTGATGTAATAAATTACTCTTTTATCCTTGCTAGAGTAATAATATGAATCTATCTGTGATACTACAGCAGAAGAAACCAGTTGACAAAAATTGTGACCTAGGCTGTTCTTTCATTTGAAGAGTTTTTTGGAGTGCCAGGTGTGGTTTGAGACTCAGCCTTGTATGACTTATTCATTCCAAAGTTGGAATTTGCTTGGTTCCAAGGAAGCCATTTGTAACAAATGTCATTGGTGGCTTGTCCAACAGCCATTCCAACTCCCGCCTTCTTTTTTCCTTGAAGAAGAGCCATTAATTTTGTTGGAGTTCTACATGTAACAAAGATAAATCTTACTTGGTTTAATTCAGTGATGATCATCCCATTAACCATAGCAGTGAGTTTATGGATGTGCATGTAGCCCAGGGCCACCTCACAAAAATCAGGAAAAATCTATGAGGAGGCTTCAGGAAAAAGGACCTTCTCCCTTAAAAAGAGGCAGAGGGGAAAATGTGTCCTTGTGTGAGCACTGTGGATACAGAGCTTGGAACTGTGGTATCCATCTTGAACCCCGGGGAAAGCTAAGCTACGGATAACAAAGCATAATAAACCTGCAGCTGCCTTGCCATGAGACTTTCTGTTATTGAGAAAGTAAGTGTTCCTTATTATGTAAACTATCTTGAATCTTCTGTTTCTCGCAGCCAAGAGAATCCCAAATGATACCCATTCTTGTTTGGTCTCCCCCAGGCCAGTTCAGGTCTCTCTGCTCCTATCAGCTCTTAAGCTCTCTGCTTTCACTATCCCCATCTCATCTTACCACCCAGTAGAGATTCGGAAATTGTGCCTTGTTTTATTTTGTCTTGATAGCCCTTGAGGTTGAGGTCTTACCTGTTAGGATTTCACCAGGGAGCCACTGGTCAGTAAAGAGTTATAAACACAGCTACTCACAGGCTGAAATGATCTCAATGTTTTGTTATTGGACGTGTTGGTAGTACTAACGCTGTGTTTATTTTTCATTTATTCAGTGCAATTGTCATTCCCTAACAAAGATTGTAGGCTAGTGGATACAGTCAACTACATATGATGTAATGAGGGACCAGAGAGGGAACCGGGGGGTGTGGAAGTCCAGAGGGAGGATCCGTCGTGGCTTACCCAACAGTCAAAACCTTCACGTTTCTTCCATGCTTGCAGAGGCTCCTCCCCTATGAATGCCAGACACTCACTCCCCAGCCTCCACTGCAGCTAGGGCATGCACATATGAGCTCCTTCTGGCCAGCAAGACATAAGGGAAAACCTTCAAAGGACTTCTAAGAAGGATTTTCCTTGAAGATTAAGATCATCACAGAGAGGTGTTTTCTTCCCTTTCTGCTCTTGTATGCTTCCTGGGAGGGCATGGTTCAGAGCTACAACAGCCATCTTGTGACCATGAAGTAAAAGCCAAGAGCATTGCAGAAAATGATTCTAAGTATTGACATTATTATATCATAGAACCAATCCTCTATCTGCATATCTCCAGATTTCTTATTATGTGATGATACCACTGTATTTTCCTATCTGTTACGTATAGGCCGTAGCATGCTAAATGGGTATCTAACCTGGACCGGGGAATCTAAGAAGGCTTCCTGGAGGAAGTGACTCATAAGCTAAAGCACGAAAGATATGTGCACATGATGTAATAGGAGGAGAGGTGATGCAGGAGAGTCCAGAAACTTGGAGGAGAGACTATGGCAAGTTTAAAAATGCAAAATCAGTGGCTATGGCTGAAGCATAAAATATTTTCTATGGAGTGGCAAAACATAAGGTCAAATAAGTAAAAGGGGGGAGGACAAATCATATGTAACCTTGTAAGTCATGTTAATAAATTTTGCTTTTTTCCTTAAGAACATTACAAACACTATTGAAATCTTTCTCATTCTCAGATCAGAGTTAATCATGTCTTTTATACACCCTGATCACACTGCTGATGGTTCACTGTCATTTGGCCCTGTTAGGGGTTGTAATTTGTTATCAAGTATTTGTTTCCTCCAGTTTAATTCAATAATGCTCATCCCTTTATGCATACCAGTTATTGGTTTATGGATGAGCATGTAACCCAGTTCTGCCTAATGGAAAATAAAGAAAAATCTGCTGGGAAGCATCTGGAAAAGTTATCTTCTCCCTTAAAAAGAAGCATGAAGAGAATGTGTCTCCTGGAGGGCAGGCTGTGTCTTATCTCATTTATATCAACCCCCTCCAACAAAACCTCATTGAGGTTTGTTGAATCAAATTTCTTATCTCATTAGAATTTACAGAACCTGGATCTATCTTAAAGTAGTTTGTCTTGCTTGATCCTTTCAATACCCCCATGAAACCTAGGGAGAGGTCCAGGCTTCTCACAGCTGGTTAGGGCAGAACTATAAGGGCTGGAACCAGGTTGTATCTCTCTTCATCCAGAAATGCTTTTCACTGTATCGTACAGTTTTCCCCCATAGCAAGTGCTTCCATCGCTAAGAGTTTGTACATTTATTCATTTGCAGTGAGGTTGCAGTTTGATGAAACTTAAAAAAAATTTTTTTCCATGTAGTCATTGCCAGAAGCTTTGTGTGGTGGAAACATCCAGTCACACTTTCTTGGGGAGAACTGAGAGTGGTCCTTTGGTGTTAACAGACATAGGGCAATAAAGCCTCTTTGTTGTGGTTTGAGAAAGGCTAGCATTCCATGTCCCCTGGTCTGTAAAGCTCACAGAATGATTCAGGCTGGAGGACACATTTGTGTAGGAACTCCCTTAGTTGGCATGACTAACTACATATCATAACAGATGAACCTGAACATCTCAGTGGCTCAACTCAATGTTTTATTTCTCTCTCACATAGAGATTCATTTTTAGGGGGACCACATTAGAGACCCAGGCTCTTTCTCTCTTGTGGGTCCATCTTCCCCTGTGGTCCCTGCAATCTTCTGGGTCTAGTAGACAGACAGGGGAAGAGAGAGAGGAGCTTTCCATGGACCTCACTTCTGCCCACATTACACTGGGCAGGACTCAGTCATGTGGCTACACTTACCTGCATATAAGGATGGGAAAAGTAGCCCACCTCTATGCCTAGAAAGATAACCAAATGATTTTGAAAGACAAGTGGTCATCTCTGACTTAAGGGCCAAGGGGAATCTTGAGAAGAAATTGGTGATAACCCTCCACCTTCTGAGGTTCAACTTTATAGTATTTTTTTTTCTTTTCTTTTTAGAGAGAGAGTGAGTGAGTGGGGGTGGGGATGAGAAAGGGAGGGGCATAGAGAGAGAGAGAGAGAGAGAATCTTAAGCAGGCTCCATGCCTGACATGGGGCTCAATCTCACAACCCTGACATCATGACCTGAGCCAAAATCAAGAGTCAGATGCATAACCGACTGAGCCACCCAGACACCCCAAACTTATAGTATTTCTGATGAACTAGGGTAGAGCAGAGGAGGCTGGGGTATGTAGAGGGGAATTCACCATAAGGGAGAGGATAAACCTGCCTGTTGATTCACCTCAAAGCCAAGATCCTGTTTTTCATGAGGGAAGATTAATTCCAGACATGACATATGGATGAAGTTAGAAATCCCTCCTTATCCAAATGGGTGAGTGTTTATATATTAAAAGAGCTGTGTCTTGAAGAATTGCATATATTTTGGAGCCCATACCCCAATATAATACCATTTAATACCATAAAATAACCCATTCCTTCATTCATTTTTTTCAACAAAGCTTATTGAGTACGTACCGTGTGCTTAGCACATTCTAGGTGGTGGGATACTGTTGTCCCTGCCCTCATGCCCTCAATAGTAAATAAATATGATTTCAAGTAGCCATAAGCACAATGAAGAAAACAGAGTTTGGTTGCAAGGTTAAGAGATAGAACGTGCCTAGGGGAGAAGGGTCTGGCACTCTTCTAGATTGGATAGAATAGGATATGGTGAATGTTACCAAGGGAGAGAAAGGCTTCCTTTCCCCATTTCTAAGACCCAATGAAACCGCTGCTGTGCCAAAAAAAAAATATATTGTGTGTTGGTCCAACACTACTCCATGTTTCTGGACCTCTTGCTTTCAAGAGCCACACTACACAACCATGGTGACAAAAACAATAGCATAAATGAGCTTTGTGTGTAGACTCATACTTTCCAGGGTTTTCTCTGTAGAGGACAGTCATTAAGAAGGACCCCTTATGCCAGTGAATACCCCTGGGATTCTCAGACTTGCCCCAGGAGGTACAGCTCCTTAGCAATACACTGATGAGGGATCAGGCACCAGGATCATGCAGTTTGAGCAGGACCAGGAATGTGACCTCATAGGTGGAGGAAGGCATATCCATTCCGCCCTCATCCCACAATTATTTCTTCAACACTTTCTATGTGTCAGATACCGTGTTAAGACCTGGAGATAAAGGGAACAAATGTGGCACACGCCTGACTTGAGAGGTGTTAGCCTGAAGGAAAAGAGAGAGCTGGACAGAAAAATCAAAGTTGTCCATGTACACGTGTTCATGCTCCCACTATGTGCAAAGCCCTCCGGCCAGTTCCGTAAACCACGGTGTGTAGCCTCTTGGGCTGCTTCATGTGCCCCTTCATGAATACGTGAGCACATTTTTCCTCCCTGAGGCGCTCCTCCCTGCAAGGGGCACTGACCTCCTGCTCTTATTAACGATTCTGCAGGTGCTTCCCTCCTGAGGGACTTCAGCCTCGTTCCGCTTCATGACCAGGCAGCTGTAGGGGTCCCACAGGGCAGGATTCTTACCTTATCCTGGGATCCAGCCCCAACATGTGTGTTCTCATTCTGACCCTCCCAGGTCACCCCATGCCTGCCAGAAACCACGGGTCCCTGTTGTGCGTCAGGCCTCCAAAGTCAACCTTGTCATTCCGCAGATGCTGTCAGAGGCCACGTCTGAACACCATGCCAAAACAACTAGCCCAGAAGGAACATTCGGTCAATCTGGTTTGTCAGAAAGCCAAAAAATAAGACATTTGTTCGATTGAATTCATGCAAGAGTTGGTTTGTTTTATTTTTAGCTGAATTTAGTCTTGTTGGCAAGCGTATCTAGGCAGAGGTCTTGTCTCCTAGGGTAACAAGAGCTCACGTAGTCAACATCCACCACAACAAAAATGTGTCCACTTACCCCCCCCACCCCGATCTTCTTCTTATCTGCATAACCACCGTGGAAAGCAGATGAGGGCCAGAACCATGTCACTTCTCCATCACACAGGGTAGATCTGTATTAATATTTGTGTCAGTAAGGGCCCTACCAGGAGAGAGGTGGCCTACGCAATTGAAATCACTTGGGGAAAGTGTAGCAGAAGGACGGTTTGCAAAGGTGCAGGCAGGTATAGAGAAATGCCAGGGGATAGGGCAGAGACTCAGGGTAGTAACAGAACTCTGGCGAGGCCTGGAGGGACATAGGGAGGGGGTGGAATGGAGAGACAGACAGACAGCCATCTTTGTCCAAGGAGCTCATCCACTGTGTGTCTCATCCCTAGCAGGAGAGCTGGGGGGAATAGAACGCCAGCCTCACTCTCCTCCCTCCCTTAGATCACCTCTCTGGGGTCCCTCATATCCAGACTTACCTGACCTGAGGGCACAGAGCCTGTGGATATAACTCATATCTGTCAGCCTCCCGGAACACAGAAGAATCTAGAAGGGTGGAAAGTAGAGCTGGAGGAACAGACAGAAGGTGTCCAACCCAGTACTGTGTCAACTAATTTCTGGGAGAATTTGATTCCACACCCTCCCTGGATCAGCATCTTATTTCTCAAGTTAAGCAGTCATGTGGATTCACAGACTCTTGAACTTAGGGGAGTTTGAAAGTACCAACTCCTCTGGGATGCAGAAAACTTCTCTCAAGTCCATCCTGCTCTTGAATGCCTCTGTTGATAGGAAGATCACTACATGTCAAGGCATTTGAGGGCACGTCTAATGAGAAGCCTCTGCAACCAAGCTCCCTTTTGCTCTGGTCTCTAGTGCTCTAGGTCACCAGAACAAGTCTAAATCCCCAGCTCTCTTTCACAAGGAAGGATGTTAGAACCTTAAAACTCCACATCTGGGCATGGGGTGAGGAGAAGCTGCAAAGCTTGGGCTGGGATCTCATCTTGCGGAGAGGGTGGGGAAACCAGTTCTCTCCTTGCATCCCACCACAAACGCCTCTAAAATTCAGAGCATCCTAAAAATGAAGACACAACTATGAAATCCCTGAGAACCAGAGCCGGGACCCTTCCGACAGATTTAAGTATATTTCAAAGCCACACACTCCCCTCGGCAAGACAGAGGAATCCAACAGCGATGGCCCACGGCAGCATGTCCTTAATGAAAACCTAGCAGCTAAAAACACCCTCGGCCAGCTTTGAGGACCGCACTGCGTCCAGCCCATTCCGTTTCATCTTTTCAAAAATCCCAGCCTGCAGAAAGCTGGGAAGGGCTGGGTTGTTTGCAGGAATCAGTGTAAAACGTAGACAGTAGTTTATTTGTTAGGCTGGTAACACATGAGAAATGGAGGAGAGATTTGTTTTCTGTAGCAGGAGGCAGATCAAGCCAGCTGGCAGCGTGCCTGAAACAAATAACCAAGAAACAACTAGATCTGTGTGGAACTTGGTGAGAAAATTTAGAGTCGGTCGGGCAGGGAAGGGGCCGCCAGTGGAAGATAAAATGGGCAGAAGCGGAGAGGACAAAGAAGATGGTCGAGTTCTCTTACAGCTAAACTCACTGTCCTATTTCTTTTGCACCAGTTTGAAGAGTTGAAATTGAATTGGGTTGGTTCCATTTTTTTATATTTCTCTTCAGCAGCTGTAAGCTTTGAAAGATCAAGCTGGGACTATAAAGAAGTAGTTTCAGTCGTTACCCCACCGTTTACTGTGGAAACTCAGATGCCACAACAACCCTGAGAGACACGTGTTATGAGCCCATTTTTTAACTGTGTAAATATTTTAAAATTTACATTCCATAAAATTCACTTTCTTTTCTGAACAGTTCTATGAGTTTTCATAAATGCATCCGGTTGTATGAGTTTTCATAAATGCATCCAGTTGTATAATCTCCACAGTGAAGATACAAAGCAGTTCTGTCACCTCAAAACTTCCCCCTCGCGCTAGACTTTTCTCCTCACAACCTCCCCCGACCCAGCACTAACTCCTGGAAACTACTGCTCCTCTGTCCCTATTGTTCTGTCTTTTCTAAAATGTCCTATACATGAAATCATATAGCATAGAGCCTTTTGAGTCTGTCCTGGCCACATTTTCCAAGTAAGTCAAAAGACGCTCAGAGAAGTTCAGTAACCTGCCCAGGGTCACACAACTAGAAAAGCAGAAATTTAAGTGCAAGCGCACTGATTCCAGATCTTACCCTTTCTCCCCAGTGCTGAGCTGGAACTCTGTTTCGTCATCTCCCTCATCAAGATTGTGGTGGAGGAGAGAGTGGGGGGAGAGTGGTACAATGAAATCATGGATGCAGAAGGACTTTGGAAAATGTGGACACATTTTTGTCTTTGTCCAGGCCAAGCATTTGCAGGAGGGCATTGAGCTCTACTGAACTTGGTGGCATACCTTTGAACCTAGCCCTATCAGTCTGTTTAAAGAAACTTTCTCTCTCTCTCTCTCTCTCTCTCTCTCTCTCTCCTAATGCTAATGTAAGAAGCACCTCAGGAGGTTAAAAGACCTATCTTGACTGGAAAAAAGAATCACTGCTTTCCACAAACACAGATTTATTTAATGGGATTTGGGCTGTGCAGGGGTGTTTTGGTCATCTGAAGGGATTTTTCTATTCTCAGGACATGAAAGTAACTGCTATGAAATAAAATTTGACTTGACTATTATGTCACAAGAAGTAAACATCATCTGCTGGCCTGATGGCTTGGATGCCTCTCTAAACTGCCTCTGCCAAAGGCTTTGAAATGTTTGCTTTCGGGCTGGATTCAACCATCAGAATATTTAGGGAAGAACATGCCAAAGCCCCACAAAGCAGATCCCTCTCTTGGTGAAGATAAACGTGCAAAGCTGTGGTTTTCTTGAAGCCACAGAAATATGAGTGTTGTTCCTTCTTCCACTCCGGCTCCCTCTAAATGTTATCAAAAGCAAAGGTCTTCTTTCTTTGTTACTGCTGCAGATGGGGCAGTTTTAGCAATAGGCCCCACCAATGCTCATGAGGTACGTGGAGGGTTGCTCGGTTCCAGCACTGCCCAGTGGAGAGATGATGCAAGCCGCACATGCAATTTCTAATTCTGTAGAAGACATATCTTCAAAAGCAAAAAAAAATAATTGAAATTTATTTTAATAATGTATTTTAAACAAGTATATCCAAAATACGTAATCAACATACAGTTATTCATGAGGTTTGTTTGCTCATCCAAGAAAACGACAATGATGTCTACTCACAGAGTAGGTGCGAGGATTAAAGGACATCATCCAGCTAAAGTGCCTGACATGTGGTAAGTGGTGGATAAATGTGAGTTGTTATTAGAAGCATCAGTATTCCTGTTTTTACTGGTATCATGACTCTTACCATTGGTATTCAGAAGCCAAACCTCAGGGGCGCCTAGGTGGCTCAGTCAGTGAAGCATCCAACTCTTAATTTCATCTCAGGTCATGATCTCGGGGTCATGTCCAACTCTACACTCAGCAGGGAGTCTACTTGAGATTCTCTCCCTCCCTCTTCCTCGGCCCCTCCCTCTGCTCAAGCTCTGTCTCTGTCTCTGTCTCTCTCTCAAATAAATAAATCTTAAAAAAAAAAAAAGTCAAACCTCACTTATCTGTCTTTGGATTTCTTATGGAAATGGAAATCAGAATCAGATTCACTACCTCCAAGGTGGAGGGGATTTAGGAAAAAGGCAACCAAAGGAATGAATCATGTTTTATAGCCCTTAAGAGTTAAAAAAACAAACAAACAAACAAATTCAGGGCGCCTGGGTGGCTCAGTCGGTTAAGTGTCTGCCTTCGGCTCAGGTCATGATCCGAAGGTCCTGGAGTGGAGCCCCATGTCGGCTCCCTGTTCAGCAGGGAGCCTGCTTCTCTCTCTCCCTCTGCTGCTCCCCCTGCTTGTTTTCTCTCTCCCTCTCGTCAAATAAGTGAATAAAATCTTTTTAAAAAGAGAGCTAAAGAATTTCCTCCGTGTTATTTCTTTGATAGTCACATTTAACCTATAATGTAGAAACAGTTTCATCCTCTTTATGGATGAGGAAAGTGAGGCAGGCTCAGAAAAGTTAGGTAAGGCACTCGGAGTCACCCAAACAGAGCAGGAGAGCAAGGACCTAACTATAGGGCTTTATCTCTAAAGCGATTTCTTTAATAAAACTCTAAACCAGTAGAACCTTGGGCCTGCATCTGAACGCTGGTTCTGCTGCTCATGGTATATGCTGGGCAAGTTGCCTGACCTTTCTGTGCTTCCCATCTGTAACGTGGTAATATTTTCTGCATGGGAGTCAGGAAGGTTAAATGCAGTGGGTTTGTAGACTGAGTAACAGAATGCTCCACAGATCGCCAAGGTACACTCTGTGTTGATTTCCAAAATCAGAACTCCTATTGGACTCTGAAGCTGGATGTTGCATTAATTGGAGGTTGGTCTACACTTTGGATAGAAACTATCAGTGACCCGTAGTTTTAAAGCTACACTTCTTTAGATGAGAAAAATCACTGAGGGTTAGGGCTTAGCACTGGCATCATGCCTTTCATGCATGTTGATTGACTTCAATGTGCCCATCCGGCTTCACATGGTTTTATTCTGCTGTGAAGCATTCCTCATCCCCCAAGATCCCATGAATAGGCTTCATCTTGAAGCCATCACTGCCATCCGGCTAGCAGACACCATGCTTAGCTCTTCAGTGAAGGCATGATGGGAAAAAAAAATTACCCCACATCAAGAGAAGCGTGGCTCAGAGTCTTAGCAGGACACACATGGCTGCCTCCCATGGGACAGTTGTGGAGAATTTAATAAAAGTAAAGAATTGTTTATAAAAGTGTGGGTAGGCTTAAGGGAAACCAGTAAGGGGTGGTATAGAGCCTCATGCTTAACTACAGAGGGGCTGTGTCAGCCCAAGCTTGAAGGGGCAAGGAGACAGAACCAGAACTTCACCTGACCTCCAACTGACCTTGAGGGCTGCCTGACAGGAAGCATGCCCTTCAGTAGAAAGTCACAGCCAAATTTTAGAGGAAGGAAGAACGGAGGAGCGAGGAAGAAGGGAAAAAAGCATGATGACCTCACTATCAGATCTCATGCCAGTGCTCCTGATGGGCTGCATTCAACAGAAAGTCAGAGGGAGAAGGAGCGCATTGATGGAGTCCATGAAGATCAGCCTCCCAGAGCACAGTGCTTGGTAAAGAAGAGAGAGGAACTGGAGGGACAAATGGGAAACATCCAGCACAAAATTGTCATTTCATTTGGATCCTGGAACCTTTCCCAAATGACCAATTCTCCAGCCCCTGAATTTGGGAGGTGTTTTGGAAGAAAGCATGACCAACCTGTTACTCTTCAAGTTCTACCCTCATTGACTGACAAAGTCCTCTTCCTGCTTCCTTTCCAAATATCTTTCTTTCTGAATGGCATTTTTCCAACCTGCGCATTATACCAGCTCTATAAAAGTGTGTTCAGTGTGCAACTTAAGAAACCAGTGCCAGAGAACCAAGATTGACTAAGCCCTCTGATAAACCAGGCACTGTGCTAGGTAGTTAACACAGGTTAACCCTCAGTCTGTGCCCTCAAGGATTCTATCATCTAATAAGAAAGGGGGAAAATATGTTTGAAGTTCACCACTTTGAATTGTAAACAAATGTTATAAAGATACATTATAATGGAAAACTCAGTTGGGCTTTGCAATAGGTTGGGAAATTGTTAGCACTCATCAGAAAGAAGTGATTTACACCAAGAAAGAGGATTTGATATGATGAAAATCTGATGGAGGTGGGCATAGTATTTTATGGTAAGCAAGAGGAGAGACTGTATTTCATACAAACCAAAGTATTGGCCAAGATATCTTAGTCCCTGGACCTGATTTTTTTAAGACTCTGATTTATTTCAAGCTCTTAAGGAAGAGGTTGGATCAAAATAAAGAAGCCAGTCCCACAGAAGGAGCCCTAAGGACATATACAGCTGCATCCCTGACCATACAGATTATGAGACTAAACCCAAAATAGCCCATACATTCAGTGGTCATAATGGGCTAGGGCAGAGATGGAACAGGAAAAGAGAGAGAATTGGTCCTTTGTCATCTTAAAGCCCCAACAAGGGTAGATATGTTTTTTCACTTTCCAACTGACTCCTGACACAGAATACATTTGGCCGCAATGACAAGGAGGACACTCAGTGTAATAGAAGTTGGGGTTTGGGGTACCTTCAAGTTTTAAAATGGAAAATCTCTCACCTTCAGAAGTGATTCATCAACTGATTTACTTACTAACTTTCATAAATTTTTTGTTGATTGTACATCTAATAGTCATGCGGGAAACTTGAAATAATGCACACAAAGAATAAATAATGAACTGTCAGTCATCTTTCATCCCATCTTACAAAGATTTCTGCCGATAGCTTTTCAGTAAATCTCCATGTACATTTGGGTTTGGGGCCTATTTTCATATTCCTTTGACACATTTGCAATTGTAATTACTATTTCCTCTCAGTCCCCAATTTAAAGACTAACTATAGTCTTGGGACAACTGGGTGGCTCAGTCAGTTAAGTGTCCGACTGTTGATGTCAGCCCAGGTCATGATTTCAAGGTCATGAGATCAAGCGCTGCGTCAGGATCTGCGCTTAGTGCAGAGTCAGCTTGAAATTCTCTCTCTCCCTCTGCCCCTCCCCGCAGCTCTAAATAAATAAATAAATAAATAAATTATAAATTTATTTATAATATAACTATAATATAATTAAATTATAAATTTATTATAAATTTATTTTATTATTTTTTATTCATATCACCAGTTGTGAATTAGTACATAGTGTAGGGGTGGATTCCCTATAATACGAATACAAACATCCTCATTTTTAACATAGCATCATTTTTTATTGTATTTTCCTACATCACAAAATATTTCTTTTTTTATTGTGGTGACATATAAATAACATAAAATTTACCATTTTAACCATTTTTAAGTGTACAATTTTGTGGCATTAAGTACATTCGCAATGTTGTCTAATCATCACCACTATCTCTTTCCAAATCTTTTTCATCTTGTCAAAGCAATACTCTTTACCCATTCCTCCCATACCTGCAGCCCCTGGAGAAAAATAATATTCTCTAAATATCATTTCATATTGATGAAATGAAATGTTCTGTAGTCAATATGAAATGACTACAAAATATTTCTTGTGTGGATATGCTATTGTCTACTGAACCATTATTATAACTTGGGACAATTTTGTTGTTTCCAGATTTTTTTTTCTGAGATAGTAGCAAATGTCTGTATGTGTGTGTATGTTTCTATTTGGTTCTTTGTATCTTCTGTTTCTCTGCAGCAATATTCTATTTTTTTCATTTGTGTCAAGTGTCTTTGCAATTTTTTGTTGGAGCATTTGCACTATAGAGGATATAAAGTCTTTATCACATAATTTTACACATATACTCACACATATAATTCATATACATAATATATGATTATATAATACATAATTCATATACGTATTATTATATCCTTGAAATAAGTTCCTGGAAGTGAATTTACTGGATGAAATGTGCAGTATTTTAAAGCTTTAAAGTTCTTGACAAAATAGCTTCATTAAGTCTTTATCATTATTATTAAAAAAGACTTTCACCACATTCTCTCTAAAACAGTTTATCACATTTAGTAGATAAATAATATCTAGTAGTTCTGATTTCTCTTTAATAGCTTATTAATGAAGAATGTATTTCTTTTACATGTTCATTAGCTATTTCTTATTTTATACATTATCAATTATTTGACTGTTTATCTGCTTCAGTTTTACTATTCATTTTATTCATTTATCCAGTTTAACATTGACAGAGAATACTTACCTTTTTCCAGTGATATTTGTGACAAGTATTATTGCCAGTTTGTTTTTGGATTATTATTGGTGGTTTTTATAGCAAAATACAAAGTGTGAAATATTTACTTGCTACAATCTTTAACCTTTGGGATTGTTGTCTTTTGTTTTTACCTTTAAAAGTTCTTCCCCAAATGAAGAGTTTGTACTCACTTATTTTTTACATATTTATGATTTAATTGCTTTCCCCTTAATTCTTAGGTATGCCAAACGGGAAGGAGCAAGATGGTAGAGGAGTAGGAGACCTAAATTTTGTCTGGTCCCAGGAATTCAGCTGGATAGGGATCAAACCATTCTGAACACCTACGAACTCAACAGGAGATCAAAGAAAAGAATAGCAGCAACTCTCTGAACAGAAAAGCAACCACTTTCTGCAAGGTAGGATGTGCGGAGAAGTGAATCTGAGGCAATATCCGGGAGGATAGATGGCGGGGGAGGGGCCTCCATTGGCCGCTTCTGGCAAGTGATAGAGCCACGGACCACAAAATCGGAACTTTTAGAAGTCGGCTCCGCTGAGGGACGTCGCTCCAGTGGCTAAGCAGGGGGTGGAAGCCTCACGGGACAGTGTGGTCTCAGGACCCTCGGGGTCACAGAAAGACTGGGGGTGCCTGAGTGAGGCAGAGCTCCCAGGTATCGGAGCGGGGAAGCCGGCTACAGAGACGGAGCCCAGGCACAGGCTCTCAGCTCGGGGTTGCCATAAACTGTGATCCGTGGCACAGTCGGGCCACTGCTCCTCCAGCAGGGACCCAACAAGCGGCAGATCCAGGGAGACTCCCCTTCCTCCCCCGGGAGGAGTGGCACAGGAACGCACCGCAGGGATCTGCTGGGTTTGGAGACTCCATACGGGGTTATGTGCCAGAG
>NC_138369.1:28819084-28840676 GCF_054177405.1 Leptonychotes weddellii
ATAAAATCATAAATGAAAGAGGAGAGATCACAACCAACACCAAAGAAATACAAACAATTATAAGAACATATTATGAGAAACTATATGCCAGCAAATTAGACAATCTGGAAGAAATGGATGCATTCCTAGAGATGTATCAACTACCAAAACTGAACCAGGAAGAAATAGAAAACCTGAACAGACCTATAACCACCAAGGAAATTGAAGCAGTCATCAAAAATCTCCCAACAAACAAAAGCCCAGGGCCAGATGGCTTCCCAGGGAAATTCTACCAAACATTTCAAGAAGAATTAATACCTATTCTTCTGAAACTGTTCCAAAAAATAGAAATGGAAGGAAAACTTCCAAACTCATTTTATGAGGCCAAAACCAGAAAAAGACCCCATCAAAAAGGAGAATTACATACCAATATCCCGGATGAGCATGGATGCAAAAATTCTCACCAAAATACTAGCCAAAAGCATCCAACAGTACATTAAAAGGATTATTCACCACGACCAAGTGGGATTTATTCCTGGGCTGCAAGGTTGGTTCAATATCCACAAATCAATCAATGTGATACAATACATTAATAAAAGAAAGAACAAGAACCATATGATCCTCTCAATAGATGCAGAAAAAGCATTTGACAAAGTACAGCATCCTTTCTTGATTAAAACTCTTCACAATGTAGGGATAAAGGGTACATACCTCAATATCATAAAAGCCATCTATGAAAAACTCACAGGGAATATCATTCTCAATGGGAAAAAACTGAGAGCTTTTCCCCTAAGGTCACAACACGGAAGGGATGTCCACTATCACCACTGCTATTCAACATAGTACTAGAAGTCCTAGCCTTAGCAATCAGACAACAAAAAGAAATCAAAGTCATCCGAATCAGCAAAGAAGAAGTCAAACTCTCACTCTTTGTAGATGATATGATACTTTATGTGGAAAACCCAAAAGACTCCACCCCAAAACTGCTAGAACTCATACAGGAATTCAGTAAAGTGGCAGGATATGCACAGAAATCAGTGGCATTCCTATACACCAACAACAAGACAGAAGAAAGAAAAATTAAGGAGTTGATCCCATTTGCAATTGCACCCAAAACCATAAGATACCTAGGAATAAATCTAACCAAAGAGGTAGAGAATCTGTACTCAGAAAACGATAAAATACTCATGAAAGAAATTGAGAAAGACACAAAGAAATGGAAAAATGTTCCATGCTCATGGATTGGAAGAACAAATATTGTGAAAATGTCTATTCTACCTCGAGCAATCTACACATTTAATGCAATCCCTATCAAAATACCATCCACTTTTTTCAAAGAAATGGAACAAATAATCCTAAAATTTGTATGGAACCAGAAAAGACCCCGAATAGCTAGAGGAATGTTGAAAAAGAAAAGCAAAGCTGGTGGCATCACAATTCCAGACTTCAAGCTCTATTACAAAGCTGTCATTATCATGACAGTATGGTACTGGCACAAAAACAGACACATAGATCAATGGAACAGAATAGAGAGCCCAGAAATAGACCCTCAACTCTATGGTCAACTAATCTTCGACAAAGCAGGAAAGAATGTCCAGTGGAGAAAAGACAGTCTCTTCAACAAATGGTGTTGGGAAGATTGGACAGCCACATGCAGAAGAATGAAACTGGACTATTTCCTTACCCCACACACAAAAAATAGACTCAAAATGGATGAAAGACCTAAATATGAGACAGGAACCCATCAAAATCCTTGAGGAGAACACAGGCAGCAACCTCTTCAACCTCAGCCGCAGCAACTTATTCCTAGGAACATTGCCAAAGGCAAGGGAAGCAAGGGCAAAAATGAACTAGTGGGACTTCATCAAGATAAATAGCCTTTTCACAGCAAGGGAAAGTCAACAAGACCAAAAGACAACTGATAGAATGGGAGAAGGTATTTGTAAATGCCATATCAGCTAAAGGGCTAGTACCCAAAATCTATAAAGAACTTACCAAACTCCACTCCCAAAGAACAAATGATCCAATCAAGAAATGGGCAGAAGAAGACATCCAAATGGCCAACAGACACATGAAAAAGTGCTCAACATCGCTCGGCATCAGGGAAATCCAAATCAAAACCTCAGTGAGATACCACCTCACACCAGTCAGAATGGCTAAAATTAACAAGTCAGGAAACGACAGATGTTGGCAAGGATGTGGAGAAAGGGGAACCCTCCTACACTGTTGGTGGGAATGCAAGCTGGTGCATCCACTCTGGAAAACAGTATGGACGTTCCTCAAAAAGTTGGAAATAGAGCTACTCTACAACCCAGCAATTGCACTACTGGGTATTTACCCCAAAGATACAAATGTAGTGATCCGTAGGGGCACATGCACCCCAATGTTTATAGCAACAATGTCCATAATAGCCAAACTATGGAAAGAGCCTAGATGTCCATCAACAGATGAATGGATAAAGAAGATGTTGTGTGTGTACACACACACACACACACACACACACACACACACACACACACACTGGAATATTATGCAGCCATCAAAAAAAGAAATCTTGCCATTTGCAATGACATGGATGGAGCTAAAGGGTATTATGCTAAGCAAAATAAGTCAATCAGAGAAAGACAATTATCATATGATCTCACTGACATGAGGATTTGAGAAACAAGACAGAGGATCATGGGGGAAGGGAAGCAAAAATGAAACGACAAAACCAGAGAGGGAGACAAACCATAAGAGACTCTTAATCTCAGGAAACAAACTAAGGGTTGCTGGAGTGGAGGGGCTTGGGAGGGATGGGGTGGCTGGGTGATGCACTGTGGGGAGGGTATGTACTAATGTGAATTCTATGAATTGTGTAAGACTGATGGATCACAGACCTCTACCCCTGATACAAATAATACATTATATGTTAATTTAAAAAAATTCTTAGGTATGCCTAGAATTGATTTTGAAATTGTGTATCCAGTAAAAAGTCAACCTTTTTTTTTTTTCCCACAAATAGCTAACCCACTGCCATCAGATTATCTCTTTGTTAAGAAGCTTCCGCACTGATTTATAATTGCATCTTTAACATATATGTCAGAATTCAATGTGCTGGGTCTTTTTCAGGCTACCTATTCTATTTCAGTGATTACCTTTTTATTCCTCTAGCAGTGCCACACTGTTATATTCATTTCATTTTTTTTTAACTTTTAATTTTTTACTAGGTAGAATTTCAGGAATATACAAAATAGATACAATTAAATTATGTAATCCTATGTACTCATCACCCAGGTTCAACACTATAGTTTTTAAAAAGGACATGGTAACAAAGCACAGGAGAAATGGCAAAGAAAAAGGAGAGAGGAGATTAATAATCTTCTCATTGCATCTTATCCAGTTATGACTTACTCTCTACCAGTTAAATAAGTATAAAATAGTAAGATGACAGGGGGAAATAGCTGTTCCAAGAAACCTAGCTAAGGAGAGTCAGTGTAGTTGAATAAAGGGTATGGGAGGTTCTGATATTCCTAAAAGGCAGGACAAAGAGAAAACCTAAGTCATATAAGAAGTATGTGAGTTCATAAGAAGTGATGAACTTTTTCTTTACATGAAATTCAAAGAGGAATGTTTTATTTAAACATTGTTGAACAAAATGGACAATGTCTTCCAAAGTAGAATTGCAAAAGATAACAAAGCAAATTTTAGATTACTTTCTCTTTTCTCAACTTGCAATAAAAACCAAAGTCTGTTTTTAATCACTGTCTTGAGCACATTTCCCCCAAGAGCTAAAGTCATAGCATCCAGGTATACAGTTTTTCAAAGATGCTTAGAGAATCTAAGACCTTAAGTCACACGTTTTTAATTAACAGTTCCTGGGTCATGACGAAAAGGCTGATAAATATATATTTGTTCTTAGAAAAAACAGGAGATTAAGCCACCTTGCTTTTGACTGGGGATTATCAAAATGTGGCATAATGCTTTTTATGATAAGTGTTAATGAATTTTATTTTTTTTAACATTTTGTTTATTTGACAGAGAGAGAGCACAAGAAGGGGGAGTGGCAGGCAGAGAGAAAGGGTTCAGAAGCAGGCTTCCCGCTGAGTAGAGAGCCTGATGTGGGGCTCGATCCCAGGACCTGGGTGAAGGCAGATGCTTAACAGACTGAACCACCCAGGCACCCCCTTTTGGGTTGGTTTTTTTTTAAGATTTTATTTATCTATTTATTTATTTATTTGACAGAAAGAGAGAAAAAATTTTAAAAATGTATGTTTTAAGGTTCTTGTTCCAGGTAAGATGGAATAAGCATGCTCTACACTGTAACTCCTGTTGAATATAATTGCAAAATCGTGACAGAATGCACAGAGCAGTTATTTGAGGACTCTGAAACATAATTAGTAGTAGATGAATTGGGGAAGATTAGAATCTGAAGTTACAAGATGGTTTTGAGTTTATCATTTTTCTCTTCTAGCATGCCCTGGCCTGAACACAGTGCAGCCCAAAACCCCAGAGAGAGCCCTGGGGTGCCCACAGTGCTCCAGGAGAAATCTTTTAGTCCTGTCTTGAGAAGATGGGACTGGAAATTTCTAACACTCAGAGACAGTGTGGAAATCCTCCATTTGCCTTCTTTTTTTCCTTTTCTTGGTTCTCTCCCACCCTGTCCCTTAAGCAATCCCATAGCAGCAGTGACAGAGGCTGCCACTGGAGCTGCCAGGAGCCAGAACCCCTTTTTTTTTTTTTTTACATTTGTAAAAATAGTTTATTTTAAAGACTCTTAATAGGACTTCAACTTCTTATTTTCAGATGTACCAAGAAGACAGTTGATGTGTTCAATATATTTTAACCCATGATGAAAGTTGCTCCAGATCTATTAGACCTATCTACATTGTTAAATTGAGCAGGGATAAGGAAAACATGGATTCAGTTTTAACTAAATATTACATAGTTAGATTTTATCCTCCACAAAAGTGAAATTTTCATATGGATACAATTTCACAAAGGTTACAAATATCCTCTAGTATAGGTGGAGATGTGATCCCAAGACAGTGGGGCAAGCCTTCCATTGCATTTGATTCCTTCTCTATCCTCTTGCCACTTGGGCCCAGGCATGGGTGCAGTCACAGATATGCATGACAGAAAAGGCAACTAAAGCCCCAGCTATCAGACCACAGGGCCAAAAAGAGAAGCCCATGGGGAAAGTATCAAGGACCTCACAGAAGAGGAACTTGAGAAAGCAACTCTTAGTATTTATTATGAATACATGGTTTCATCCTAAGTGTGTATGCAAGAGTCTGATCCTAATCAGCCAACCAGAGACTGTGAGAATTGAAATAACAGATAGACCATGGCCAGGGTCCCAAACTAACCACTGAGTGACACACAAGTAGGACAGATCTCAATAGCACTATGAGGACTTTGAAAATTGAAATGACATTGGAATCAGAGTCCATAGGTTGGAATTTGTGGTCTTAACCTCACCAGTTTGATTGCCTGCTAAAATAAAAATATCAACAATTTTCATCAGATTTAAACAAGACACAGACGTTTATAATATAATATTCAAAATGTTCAGAATACAGTCCAAATTACTGAGTATACAAAGAGTGAGAAAAACCTCAAACTGCATGGAAAAGGCAATCAACAGACATCAACATGACAATGATATAGATATGGGAATTATCTCACAAAGACTTAACAGTAGCTATTATATAAACGTTCCAACAAGTAATGACAAACACACTTGAAATAAATGAAAAACAGAATGCCTCAACAAAGAAGTAGAAAATACCAAACAGAAGTTTTAGAACAAAAAAAATCAGTAACCAAAATTTAAAACTCCTTGTATGGGATCAATAGCACATTGAAGATAATGCAAAGAAGCCATGTACTTGAAGATAGATAAATAGAAATTGTCTCATTTGAACAATAGAGAGAAAAAAATCATTTAAAAGTTAAAGCCTCAAGGACATGTGAACCACTAACTAAAATTCTAACATTCATGACATTAGAGTCCAAGAAGAAGAAAAGGAGAAGGAATAAAATGCTGAAAAAGCACTTGAAGCATCAATGGCTGAAAACTTCCCAAGTTTGGCAAAAGACATTCATGTACATATTTAAGAATTATGGCCAGGAGGAACCTGGATAACTCCAAAGAAATTCAAGACCAAACATAACCGAAGTTGTGCATCAAAGAGAATGAACTTTCAATGAAAGTTTCCTGAAAGCAGCCAGAGGAAAACAATACATTACCGAAAGAGAAACAATGAGTCAAGCGACTGCATATTTCTCATCCAAATACCAGGGATGCCTAAAGAATGTGACACAACATTTTTGAAGCACTGAAAGTAAAGAACTGCTAACCCAGAATTCTATAGGCAGTGAAAAAAATCCTTCAGTGATGAGAGTAAAATAAAGATATTCTCAGTAAAGACCAACTAAAAGAATCCATTGTCAGCAGAGCTGCTCTAAAAAAATCGCCAAAGAAATTACTTCAACAGAAGGGAGATGACACCAGAAGGAAAAATTGGAACATCAGGAATGGAGGGAAAGCAACAGAAATGGTAAATATCTGGGTAAATATAAAGAACTCTCAGTTGAAATCTTAAAAATATTTGATGACTGAAAGCTAAAATTTTAACAGTGTATAGGAAATTTTTAAAGTATACAGATATGATGTATAACAACTATAACATAAAGAGAGGAATGTAATGAGACCTATCTGGTAATGAGTTTTCTACATTGTATTTGAAGTGGTAAAATGTTGCTTCTAAATAGATTATGTGACATTAAGTTTGCATATACTTTAATCATTAGGCGAATCACTTAAAATTTATATAAAGAGACACAGACTAACTCACAATACATAAATTGATATTTACCCTACTGCGGGGTCAGCAAATTATGGACCAAATCCAGCCCACAAACCTGTTTTGTTTTGCCTGCTAAGCAAAATTTTAACATATTTAAAGATTCTAAAAAAAAAAAAAATGAATATGAAACAGAGAAAAAAACACCTTATTGTATATAGTCCACAAAACCTAAAATATTTATTATCAGGCCCTTTATAGGCAATGTTCGCTAAATCCTACCCAAGAAAAATGAAAATATATTCACACAAAAATCTGAATATGAATGTTTATACCTGCTCTATTCATAATCAACAAAATCTTAAAGCAATGTGGTTTCCTTCAACAATGAATAGATAACTGCGGCATATACATATGATAGAATATTATTCCACAATTTAAAAAACAAATGAACTCTTGTTACACACAATAGCATAGATGAATCTCAAAGGCTTTGTGTCAGCGGAGAGGAGGATGCTGTAGTTTCAGAGGAAGTCAGCTAAAACAGAAAGTCTAAATAAGTTCCAGAGTCTCATAACACCCAGTTTTCCAGCTTTAGTCATAAACCATTCATCATACCAAGAACCAGAAAAACTTCAAACAATGAAAAAAGACAGTATGTCTGAAAATCAAGATGGCAGTCAGGTTAAAATTATTTGATAAAGAATTTAAAAACAAACAATCCAATTAAAAAATGGGCAGATGACAGGAACAGACATTTCTCTAAAAAAAAGTACAGGTGGCCAACACACATGAAAAGCTGCTTAACACCACTCATCATCAGGGAAATGTGAATCAAAACTACAGTGAGATATCACCTCACACCAGTCAGAATGGCTAAAGCCAAAAATTCAAGAAACAACAAGTGTTGGCAAGGATGTAGAGAGAAAGGAACGCTTGTGTACTGTTGGTGGGAATGCAAACTGGTGCAGACACTAGGGAAAACAATATGGAGTTTCCTCAAAAAGTTAAAAATAGGACTACCCAGCAATCACACTACTGGGTATTTACCCAAAAAATATAAAAACACTAATTCAAAGGGATACATACATCCCTATGTTTATTGCAGCACTATTTACAATAGCTAAATTATGGAAGCAGCTTAAGTGTTCATCAATAAATGAATGGATAGGGCACCTGGGTGGCTCAGTCATTAAGCGTCTGCCTTCAGCTCAGGTCATGATCCCAGGGTCCTGGGATCAAGCCCTGCATCTGGCTTCCTGCTCTGCAGGAAGCCTGCTTCTCCCTCTCCTACTCCCCCTGCTTGTGTTCCCTCTCTCACTGTCTCACTGTTTCTCTGTCAAAAAAATAAATAAAATCTTTTTTTAAAAATTTAAATAAATGAATGTATAAAGAAGATATGGTATCTATATACATTAGAATATTATTCAGCCATAAAGAAGAATGAAATCTTACTTACCATTTGCAACAATATGGATGGAGCTAGAGAATATCACACTAAATGAAGTAAGTCAGAGAAAGACAAATACCATATGATTTCACTCATATGTGGAATTTAAGAAGCAAACAAGCAAAGGGGAAAAAGAGAGAGACAAACCAAGAAACAGACTATTTAACTATAGAGAACAAACTGAGGGGAGGTGAATGGGAGGATGGATGAAATAGGTGAAGAGGATTAAAGAGTACACTCATCATGATGAGCACTGAACAGTACACTCATCATGAATGTATAGAATTCTTGAATCACTATATTTTGTGCCTAAACTATTATAACACTGTATGTTAAACTATACTGGAATTAAAATTAAAAATTTAAAGGACAAGAATTTAAAGCAGCCACGATAAAACTGCTTCAGTAAGCATTCATGAACAGAATCAAAATAAATTAAAAATAGAACATCATAACAAATAAGTAAAAGATATAGAGAAGAAACAAATGAAAATTTTAGAACTGAAAAATACAATAATCAAAATTTTTAAATTCAGTGAATGAGTTCAATAGCAGAATAGAGTGGACAGAGGAAAGAATCATTGACCTGAATGACAGGATAATAGTAATTACCCAAACTAAGGAACAAAGAAAAAAAAATGGAACCTCAGGAACCTGTGTTACTATAACATTCGTGCCCTTGAAATCCTAAAAGGGAGAAAAAGGGCACAACTAAAAAGTACTTAAAGAATTAATGGTTGAAAAGTTCCCAGATTGGCAAATAAACCTACAGACTCAAGAACCTAAGCAAACTCCAGACAAGATATACCCCAAATCTACAAGACACATCATGGTCAAACTTCTGAAAACTAAACATAAGGAAATAATCATGGTCCCAGCAAGAGAGAAATGACGCCTCTGGGAGAAACCCATGTGGATGACAGTGTATTTCTCATCAGGAACCAGAGAGGCAAGAAGGAACTGGAACAATTTCAAGTATTGAAAGAAGAGAATTGTCAACCCAGAATTTTTCTTTTTCTTTTTCTTTTTTTTTTTTTTTGAGAGAGAGTGCATACGTGAGCAGGGGGAGGGGGAACAGAGGAAGAGGGAGAGAGAGAATCTTAAGCAGGCTCCACACTGAGCAATGAGCCTGACACCAGGCCCAATCTCACAACCCTGAGATCATGACCTGAGCCAAAATCAAGAGTCGGACACTTAACTGACTGAGCCACCCAGGTGCCCCAACCGAGAATTTTATAGCTATTCAGTAATAAAGGGGACATCAAGAAAATTCTCTTGGGAAAACAAGGAGAATTTTTCACTAAAAGAACAGCTAAAGAAAGTTCTCCAACAGAAAGAAATTGATAAAAAAAAAAAAAAACCTTCAAGAGTATCAGGAAAGAAGAAAAAAGACTATAAACAAAAATATGGGTAAATACAATAGACTTTCCTTCTCCTTTTGAGTTTCCTAAATTATGTTTGATGATGGAACCAAAAAATTATAATACCGTCTACCATAGTTCTAAGTGTCTAAAGAGGAGCTCTTTTAAGATGACTGTATTATAAACAGGGAAGGCTAATTGACATAAAGGGAGATAAAGTTTCTACACTTACCTTAAACTAATATAATGATGGCACCAGTGGACCAATGAGTATGTGTGTATATAATGTAATATCTAGAGCAACAGTTAAATAGCTATTAAAATAAAAGTGAAATTCTAAAAAAATTAAAAATGTTAGAGTAGCCTATTAAAGCCAAGAAATAGAAAATGGAGCAGTGAAAAAGAGAAAAAGAAGAAAGCAAAAGTTTAAATGGCAGATTTAAGCCCTAATATATAAATAATTATGTTAAATGCAAATTATCTATACCAATTAGAAAAATTATATTAGATATAGTATATTGTATGCAATTATATTAAAAAATATACACAAACACATTAGAAGCCTGAGATTGGCAGAGACAAAAAAAAAAAAAAAAAAAACCATGAATAATGTAGACTTCAGAGCAAAGAAAATCACCAGTCCAAGAAGAACATTATATGATGATAAAAGGGTCAAGCCACCATGAAGACAGAGTAATACTAGGTTTGTATGCAGCAAATAACAGAGCTGCAAAATATGGAAAGCAGAAGCTGATAGAACTAAAGGAGAAATAGACAATTATATTTCAAGCCTTCAACATCCCTCTCTCAACAATTTAATGGGACAAATGGACAGAAAATGACTAAGGATGTGGAAGAACTCAACAGTACCATCAACCAGCAGCATCGAATCAACATTTATAGAAGACTCTACCCAATAACAGCAGAAGACACATTCTTTTCAAGGGCCTACAGAACATACACCAAGAAGTGGTATATCTTGGACCATAAAATGAACACCAGGAAATGTAAAAGAACTGAAATCATACAAAGCATGTTCTATGCCCACAATGAAATCAAACTAGAAATCAATAAAAGAAAACAGGAAAATTACCCAAATTAAGAACATACTTTTAAATAATCCATAGGTCAAGGAGGAAGTTTAAAGACCAACCAGAGAATACATAATCTGAGTGAAAATGAAAACACAACATATCAAAATTTGTTAGACGCAGCTAAAGCAGTGCTGAGAGGTAAATTTATAGTGCTAAATGTATATAAAGAGGGAAAACCTCACAAAAAGAATCTAAGTTCCCACCTCAAGATCCTAGAAAAAGATCAAAATAAATGCAAAGCAAAAAGAAGAAACGAAATAATAAAGACAGGAGCAGGAATCAATGAAACTGAAAACAGGAAAACAATTCTTGGAGAAAAATCTATGAAAAAAAGAGCTGTGTTTTTGAAAGGATCAATAAAATCGGCAAACCTTGAGCAATAGCGACAAAGAAAGAAGAAAGAAGACATGAATTACCAATATCTGGAATGAAACAAGGCCATCACTACAGACTCTGCAGACTTCAAAAGAATAACAAGTAAATAGCATAAACAACTCTACATACACAGATATGGCAACTTAGATGAAATGGACCAGTTCTTCAAGAGACACAAACTACAAATCACTCAGGATAAAAAGGATCATTTGAGTGGCCATTAAAAAAAAAAAATTGTTGGGGCGCCTGGGTGGCTCAGTCGTTTAAGTGTCTGCCTTTGGCTCAGGTCATGATCCCAGGGTCCTGGGATCAAGCCCCATATCGGGCTCCCTGCTCCGCGCGGGAAACCTGCTTCTTCCTCTTCCACTCCCATGCTTGTGTTCCCTCTCTTGCTGTGTCTCTCTCTGTCAAATAAATAAATAAAATATTTTTTAAAAAACTGTTAGATTTATAAAAAACTTCCAAAAACGTGACCAAGTGGGGTTTATTCCCAGGATGCAAGGTTGGTTTAGTTTTCAAAAACCACTCCTTGTAATCCAAAATACGAATAGGCTAAAGAAGAAAATCATGATCACATCAATTGATGCAGAAGAGACATTGACAAAATTCACTACCTATCATGAGAAAAACTCTCAGAGAAATAGAAATAGAGGGAACTTCTTCAACTCAGTCCCAAACATCTACAAAAAAACCTACCTCTGGCATTATACTTAATAGTGAAAGACTGAATACTTTCTCCCTAAGATCAGGAACAAGGGAAGGATGCTCACTCTCATCAACTTTATTTTACAGCCAGTGCAATAATGAAAGAAAAGGAATACAGATCAGAAAGGAGGAAATACACTGTCCCTCTTTGCAGATGACATGATTGTCTCATAGAAAATTTCAACAAATCTAACAAAAAACTTCTAGAACTAATAAGTGAGTTCAACAAGGTCACGGGGTACAAAATAAGCATATAGAAATTAATTGTATTTCTATACTAATGATGAACACATGGATGTTGAATTTTAAAATATAATGCCATTTAAAATCCCTCAAAAAACAAAAATATTGTATATGTACAGAACTTCTGTGTTTTATAAGCACAAAATGCTGATGAAAGAAATCAAAGAAGATCTGAATAAATGGAAAGATATAGTGTGTTCATGCACTGGAAGATCAAACATAGTCAAGTTGTCATTTCTTTCCCCAATTTTATACAGGTTTCATTAAATTTCTGTAAAAATCTCAGAACATTATTTGTAGATATAGACAAGATTATTCTAAAATTTATATGGAAAAGTAAAGAAACTAAAATGACCAAAATAATTTTGAAAATGAATAGGTGAGAGAAATCAGTCTACTCTTTTGCAAAATGTGTTATATACCAACAGTAATCCAGACTCTGTGGTATTGGCAGAAGGACAGACACATAGAACAATGGAATCAAACATAGAGCCCAGAAATAGATCCATACAAATATGCCCCACTGATTTTGACAAAGGTGTAAAAACAATTCAGTGGAGAAAAGAGGGCCTTTTCAACAAATGATGCTGAAGGAAGTGGACATCCATAGCGGAAAAAGACTGAATTTCAATATAAACCTCATGCCTTATACAAAAACAAACGAAAAATGGACCACAGAATTAAATGTAAAGCCATAAAACAATTTCAAAAATAGCAGAAAACCTTTGGTATCTAGGAGTAGACAAAGAGTCCTTAGACTTAACATCAAAAGTAGGATCCATAAAAGGGGGGAAATTGTAAGTCGGACTTCATCCAAATTAAAAACTTGTGCTCAGCAAAATAACCTGCAAGGGGATGAAAAGACAAGCAATAGACTGAGAAAAAAATATTTGCAAAACATGTATCCAACAAAGGACTAGTATCTAGACTACAGAAAATTCTCAGGCTCACCAGGAAAAAAAATTAGCCAACTAGAAAATGGGCAAAAGACATCAAAAGACATTCCCCTAAAGAGGATATACTGATGGCAAGTAAACACATAACATGTTCAACATCATTCACCATTAGGGAAAGGCAAATTGAAACCTCATAAGATATCACTACACACTGATCAGAATGGCTAAAATAAAAAAATAGGGACCACACCAAATGCTGGAGGTGATGTGAAGAAACTGGATCACTCATGCATTTCTGGTGAGAAAATAAAATGTTACAGTCATTCTGGAAAGCAATTTGGCAGTTTTCCAAAAGGTTACATACTGAATCATTCCACTGATATAATGTTCTTGAAATGAGAAAATTATAGAAATGGATACCAGATTATCACTGCCTGGGGTTAAAAAGAGGGTGAGGGTGGGAGATAAGTGGAGATAGCTATAGAAAGACAACATGGGAGACTCTTGTGTTGATGAAAATATTCTGTATCTTGATTGTGTCAGTGTCAATGTGGTTGTGATATTGTATTGTGGTTTACAAGATATTACCATTGGGGGAAACTGGGTAAAAGAGTACACTGGATCTCTCTGTATGATTTCTTACAACTGCATGTAAATCTACAATTATCTCAAAAAGTCAACAATTTTTAAATGTATGTTTTTTTCTTTTGGGGCTTCTGGGTGAATGATTTCTAACCTAATAAGTGAATTATTCAGAGTTTTTTAAACCTGATATTCATTCACTAGAACTGGAAGATTATTCTGGCTTTCAGTTCTAAATTCTGCTAAGAAACTGTCTGTCTGTCTGTCTGTCGTGGTTTCAGAGAACTATGAAGCTCTTACTGTGTGTAGCCACCTTCCGATCATTGGAATCCCTGAGCCTTGGCGGGGAGAATACATTGTAGCCCGTCATCTAACTTGACTGTAACCTTCAATTTCTCTTCAGAGAGTTTTGGGTTTTTTTTAATCTTAAATTACTCTTGGTTTAGCTTGCCAGTTGATTGAGTTTGTAGACTTGTTTGCTTAACTTGACAATGTGTAGAAATTCCTATTTGTATGAGCAATATGTCTAGCATATAACTTTCCATTAACTCGATTTGCACGTATCTTTGTGTTGTGGTTAAGAATGAGTCATCCTCCCCTGTATTGCTGAAGCCAATATATACATAATCCCAACATAATTTGCTTACACACTGACCCTTCATATTATCACTGAATTATCTTTCCACTGGAAAGTGGGAGAGCTTGGTTGGATGGACTGGGAAGATTTTTGCTCCATTAACTGCCCATGGCCAGAGAATTATGAAGGCCCTGATCTTAGACTTTCTGGCTTAACAACTCATTTTCCTAGCTGAGTCAAATAGCAAACAGTCCAGATCGGGGTTGCCAGCAAATGCAGATATTGTGATACTTGAGCAAAACAAGACAGAGATACGTTGACCACAGCATGCGTAAAAGGCATTGATGGCTGTCGTCATGAACGGTAATGATGCTGACCTGCATTAATGTCCATGTGGAGGCTCTTCCTCTCGCAGGCCGAGGATGCACTGTTAAAAATACATTTGTATTTCCCACAGAACAAAGTGGGCTTTGTACATTTGCTGGTGCCATTTGTGGTGGAGAAGAACTTTCTCAGATTGCTTTGGAATGATGCAGAATGCGTCTCTCATCCAAGAACTGAAATGATACGTTCAGGTGAGTCTGGAGTCCAAATCCTCAAAGGAGGGTTTTAGGAGGGATTTAGCATTTGGGAGGATCAGGTTTAAACCAAACAATCCCTTTGCGAAGAAATTCCATTCAAGTTCTTTCTTTAAAACCGGAAATTAAACAGTCATTATAAGGCAAACTCAGGAGAGTGGTGGCATGGTTTCTCCCTACTGTTAGGGGCGTGAATTTCATTTGGGGTCATCTGTGAATTGAAAACTCTATTTAAATTTGATTCTGGTAACCACAGCTCCTTGAAAGTGCAACGATCAGAGTTCTAGGCAAAATGTGTCATTTTAGAAACATGTGATATACCTGAAGTACAACTCCTTGCATAATTATCAAGATTTAAGTCCTCCTAGAGTATTGTTTTAAGTATTTCATTAAATGCACGGGCTTATTTCCAAAAATCTTGTAGCAGTGGAGAGGGCCAGATCATAGAACATGAATTCCTTCAAGACCCTGGTAGAGTTAGCATACTTTATTAAAATTACTTGAAGCAAGCCAGAAAGCTGAACTGGTGAATCGGGCATCCGTTGGCACATTTTCCAGATGTTTTGATTTTTAAGTTTCATTAAGTGAATATCGGCAGAATAGCCAAGGCTGTGTAAACGCAGCAAGATCACACCCCATCCAGTAAATAACTCTTTCAATTGCTTTCAACAAAGCCTTCTCTCCAAAACTGAATTGCACATTGTTCTTTATGAACACAAGAAAGACTTCCTACACATCCTCTTAAATTCTTAGCAGGGCAGAATGTTGGTGAAAACTCCTCTTGAAACATTTAATGGTGAATACTTAAAATTAATCTGATTTTACTGGCATATTTTTTCTTTGAGCAAAAATGAGGTCTTTGGGGGAAAACTATTAAACTCAGTCAGGGTCTTCACTTGTCTTATTCAGTGAGATGTTCTCCAGCAGATCAGAGAGTTAAAGGGAGTCTGGGGATAGGAGCATGCCTGCCATATTTAAGGAAGAGCAAGGAAGGCAGTGATGAGGAGCAGAGAGGGGGTGGGGAGAGCTGTAGGAGATGAGGTTGGGGTAACAGGGCCACTCTCTATAGAGCCTTGTAGCCCAATGGAAACACCTTGGCTTTTTACTCTGAACAAGAAAGGGGGCCATCTGTGGCTTTCCAGCAGAGCAGTGACAAGATACGGAGCTGGGCGTGGAGTCAACATCCTTGGGACCCCAGATCCCCAAATGGAAATCAGGGGCTGTTGGGAAGAGCAGAGCAGAGCAGATGCTGGGGAGAGAGCCAACAATGTGTACTGCACACTGGGTTTTCCCACAGTGAATGATAGAAAGAAAATAAAACAAAGTATGCTTTTGAAACCAGGGATACTCACACATGTGTAACACACACATACGCAGAGAGAGGGAGAAAGAGAACTTTTACATCCCACATACCTTCATAGCCATGAAAAAAGTGAACAAAGTATAGAAACAAAAGAATTGAAAGGACTGAAGTGCTTTGATCAAAACTAATTTTTTTTTTTTATTAGGGTCACTTTGAGGAGTTCAGACTCCTCAGGAGTACATCTTCTTGGTTCCATCTGTCCAACGTTTCAGGAAACAGTCTGTTTTGGCAGTTAACTGTGTCTACAGTTCTTACATAAAATATGTTAAACATCTGTCCCTGATCAACTTAAATATCACTGCCTTTATTGTGTCTAATGCTGGCCCATCAAAATATAACTTACAAGAGAGGATTTTTTTTCCCAGCCCATCTTAAGAAGAAGCATAATCATATTCTCAGAGCTAAATGGGAAAATTACAATATAACGATTTCAGTGTAACAGTTTCTTTGTAGACAGGTATCATTAATTTGGGGACCACATGGGATGAATTTGACCTAACCCCGATTTAAATATATGTCCATCCTTGTTTGCAGCTTGTAGCTTAGAAGTATCTCTTTTTGTTAGCCAGGGCAACACCAAACCCATCCTCCATGAAAGAATGAACTTTCATCTGTGCTAACATGCTGGCCAAAGTGGAATTTCTACACAGCCATGATTCTGATACTCCCAAGGCAGTCCTTTAGGAAAGGTTCTCTCTACATATAATACCAGGAATACTGTTTCTTGTTGAGACTCTACTGTGTGCCAGGTACTGAGTGGAGCTCTTCACATACAATAGTCCAGCTTCACCCCTTATAACTGTGTGACCTTGAGTCATGAACTTAATAGCTCTGACATTTAGTTTCCCCCTCTGTAAAATGGGGAGAACTTCATAGGTTGTTATGAGGATTAAGGGAGTTAATGTGTGTATATTGCTTAGAATAGTACCTGGCACATCATAAGCACTCAATGTGTAGCCTATTAGTAATCTAATAATCCTCACGGCAGTTATAAAATAATACCATTATGTTTCCCACCTTACTGATCAAAGGTAAGAGAAGATAAATGACAATAGCAAGGATCATGATATACCACTAATAGCTGGGCTAAGCAAGTTATATACATTATCACTAATGTTTACCACACCTTTATTCCCATTGGGAAGCCAAGAAGTTAAGGTCATATGGCTGGATTGATGGAACCGGGATTCAAATCCAAGTCTTTCAATAGAAATATCTGTGCTCTTTCTGTTACACCAGGCTACCTCTTCGGGAGTTTGGTCTGCATGGTAGAAATCAATTCTAAATCTGAGTCTTCATAAATTGGCCAGTGGGTTTTGAATACCCTCTTTTCTTCCATTGACCAAATGAATAAGTTGGGCATCTTAAGACCATGATTTTTAAAAATTTTTTTAAACTGTATCCTTTTGCTCCAATGCTATGCTTTTGTCTATTTCTCCCTTTGGTTAAAAAGTGAAAGTGGTTGTTAAAATGGACTTTAAAAGTGCTTCTTGAGGGCGCCTGGGTGGCTCAGTTGGTTAAGCGACTGCCTTCGGCTCAGGTCATGATCCTGGAGTCCCTGGATCGAGTCCCGCATCGGGCTCCCTGCTCGGCAAGGAGCCTGCTTCTCCCTCTGACCCTCCCCCCTCTCATGTGCTCTCTCTCTCTCATTCTCTCTGTCTCAAATAAAAAAAAAAAAAAGTGCTTCTTGATATTAAAGCCTATCTCAGGAAATGACTTGGCCATGGGAGGATGGGTGGTGCACTAATATGGATTGAACACAACACAGGCAGTCCCTGCGTGCCAGAGCCAATATTTTCTTACTTAAGCAACAAGTTTCAAAGCAACAGAATATTAACGTGAGCATAGGTTAGAACCATTTTCACACTGTGCAGTTCAGGGATGATCCTGCATGGAATCATCTGGGCCACTGCTTGGTAAGGGGCAGATTGCTGGGCTGAACTGGCTGAGTCCAGAGGTTGGAGGTACGAGTCAGCCATCTATATTTTCACAAGTTCCCCTTGTGATCCATGTGCACAGGGCAGGTTGGACTGTTGCTTCATACATAGGACTTTCCCTCATCCCCATCACCTTTAGCACAAGCTCCCAGAATCAGAATGGAGACCTTTACACACCAACAGTCAGATATCAGGAAAGCTCTGATCAGCAGTCAAGGAGAGGTAGAGAGCAGAGCAGGCGGGAAATTATGATGAGGAGAGATCATGCCATGCTGTAATCCCTCAAAGCTTCCCTTTTTTTGTTATGTTCAGTTAGCCAACATATAGTACATCATTAGTTTTTGATGTAGTGTTCAATGATTCATTAGTTGCATATAACACCCAGTGTTTATTACAACACGCGCCCTCCTTAATACCCATCACCCAGCTACCCCATCACCCCACCATCCTTGCCTCTGAAACCCTCAGTTTGTTTCCCGGAGTCCATAGTCTCTTATGGTTTGTCTCCCTCTCTGATTTCTCCCTCTTCGGTTTTCCCTCGCTTCCCCTATGGTCTTTCATGCTATTCCTTATGTTCCACATATGAGTGAAACCATATGATAATGGTCTTTCTCTGCTTGACTTATTTCACTTAGCGTAATCCCCTCCAGTTCCATCCATGTCGATGCAAATGGTGGGTATTCATCCTTTCTGGTGCCTGAGTAGTATTCCATTGTGTATATGAACCACATCTTCTTTATCCGCTCATCTGTTGAAGGGCATCTCGGCTTCTTCCACAGTTTGGGTATTGTGGACATTGCTGCTATGAACGTTGGGGTGCTCATGCCCCTTCTTTCCTTGAAGCTTCTCTTATGTGAGAAGTCCAGCCATGAACTCGATGGTCCAGGGAACCCTGGACGCAGGGATTCTGCTCCCCATTTCATCCCACCTGCTTAGCCACAAGATGGACAGGCTGCAGCAGAGGACAAAGGCTGGGCCTCCTTTCAGCCTGCCTGTTGCTACTAATACACATTCACAGCTCTATGGATTATAGGTGAGGTTTGTATATCCTGTTCCTGATTTGAGCCGAGCTCCACAATGAGATGATGGGGAAGGCAGGGGAGGTAGAAATAATACTCGTGGCCCAATAATTGAGGACTTACAATGGACTCTCTCTGGTTAAGCACTTTGTGTGCAGCATCTCACTTTATGCTCACAACCCAAAAGGTAGGTCCTCTTTTATCCGCCTTTTGTAGATGAGTAAACGGAGGCACAGAGGAGCTGAGTAATTTGTCCCAGAGCATTCAGATAGTGGGACAGAAGCATAATACTACTGCTCATTTCTCTGCTCAGCTTCAGAGGTTTGGCCTCAGTTAGTCACAGGATCCCATATACTGCTTGTCTATTGATTCATTTGCTTAGATATATATATGTAGAAAACAACAAAACAGGGAGTATATTTTTACTCACATGCCTTTGGTGTTTGAATATGGATATAACTGGGTCTAGGTTGAAACCGACCAGCAGCAAGTGTCTGAAGACCAAACAGATCAGAATCTGATGAATACTAACCACATTTCAATTTATAGGGATTCTACTTTTTTTTTTTCCTAAGATCAGGACAAACCCAGCAAAGCCACAGCCAGCTCTAGGTCTGTGTTGTTTAATGTAGGCGATGCTTTGGGTAATTACCGTGTGCCAAGCACTGGGTGGGAGCCTCCCATATAAATCTTCATTTAACCATCAAAAGAATCCTAGTACCCAAGTTAACTAAAGTGATCCCACTCTCCTGATGAGGCAAATGAGGTATAGAGTGAATCCTTCAGAGTAAGGCCCGTGTGACTCCAGAGCTGAGCTATCCTGCTGTATTGGTCAGAGTTCTCCAGAGAAACAGAACCAATAAGATTATACAGATATACATGGAAGAGGAAATTTACTACAGGAATTGGGTCACACAATTATGGAGGCGGAAAAGTCCCACAGTCTGCCATCTGTAAGCTGACGACCCAGGAAAGCCAGTGAAGTCATTCTGTCTGAGTTCAAAGGTCCAAGAACCAGCGAAGCCAATGATGTAAGTTCCTGTCTGAGTCTCAAGGCCCAAGAACTAGGAGCATCCGTGTTCAAGGGCAGCAGATGGATGTCCCAGCTGAAGTAAAAAGAGAGAAAAGTCTCCCTTCCTCTGTTTTTGGTTCTGTTCAGGCCCTCAACGGATTTGATGGCACTCACCAACATTTGTGAGGGCAATCTTCTTTACTCCATCTATAGATTTAAATACTGATCTCGTTCTGAGTTACCCACACAGACACATCCAGAAATGATGTTTGACCAGCTATCTGGGCATCCCTTAGCCCACTCAAGTTGATACATAAAAGTAACCATCATACCTCCCTTTCCAGCATGGACTATATGGGGTAGAGGTCAGTAGGAAGAAGCAGGAGATTAGAATTCTGGTTCTAACTTTGCCATTTTCACACCTTGCAATTCTGAGACAGTCCATGTCCCCTATGGACTTCAGTCTCTCCCATTCATAAAATGCAGACATTGCCCTAATTATCTTACAAACCACCAATCGTTCTTTCAAAACCCTGGAATTTACCATGATAGAAGCCAAAAGTCTACATTTTTTCCCCAAGAAACACAATTTAGTAGGCATTCGGTTGTCATAGTGGCCACATATGAACATTTTCAAGGAACAAAATTGTAGTAGATTTACGGAAATGCATTAGATGGTGACATCAGCTTTGTCTTGTAACTGGAGAAAAATTCCCACATCCCATCAAGAAATCTTCTCCCCACTCCCAGGATGAAAACTGTTCACTTAAATAATATTTATAATTGCATTGTTTCTGACACTAAAATGTGACCAGCCTATGACCATATTTCACCGTGAAAGAGCAAAGGGAGGGCATAGCTTCTATAATCTGCATGTTGTGTTGCATTTACCTGTTGCTTTCTAATACAAACAGAATCTTGGCTGGTAAGGACACCAAAAAGATAGAGAAAGCATTGTAAGGTGTTTAAAATATGCTGAGAAACAAGTGCCCTGGTGAGACTTAATAACACATATCATCAAATAAAACAGGCAATTAGCCATGATAATGGAACTACAAACATGACCTAATTAGCAGAGCTTTTCATTACTATCTCTTGGTGTGGACAGTAAACATTTGGTCTATTGCTATCACACCCATGTGCATAATTTCTTAGTTGATTTTGGCACTACTGACTCGGCAGTAGTCAAGATGTCCAAAACAGTGGAAGGCAGTAACGATGCTGAAGTTTTTGTATTCATACCGTGGCCAGTGCACCAAAGATAACATACGCATGCACTGGACATGTTCCGTGTTATCAAAGCAAGCTTCTTATAAGAATTACCTTCATCGGATGTCTGCGCTCCAGCACTTTCTGTAATCGCATAGAAACAGCACTATCGCCCCATGCTTTCCATGACTCTAGGGTGGAGGAGAGGCTTAGCTCCTCAGTCAGCTGCCAACTGCCTGCCACGTCCATCAGTCTACCAGATCTGCTCAGGATAGAGTTCCCAATGACCACCCTATTGCCAAGACCAATAGATTACATTCTCCCCCATCCTTCTTGATCTCTTTAGTACTTTTTACTCTGTTTACCACCCTCTATTTAAAACTACACTCTGTTCTATGATGTCCATCTCTCTCGGTCTTCCTCT
>NC_138369.1:28841176-28860335 GCF_054177405.1 Leptonychotes weddellii
AAAAAAAAAAAAAAAAGAATTAAGCTGTTTTTTCCTTTAGTTCTTACTGGCAATGCCTTACCTCCCTCTCTTGTTACTTGTCTCTTGGATTATTTCAGTGGCCTCCCAAGTTTTCTCCTTGCTCCCATTTTGACATCCATTCTGGACCAATATTTTCAAATCGTATGTTTGACCCTGCTGTTCTCTGTTCTCTCTCCTCTAGGCTCCTCTTCACAAAGTCATCTTGAATACAAGGCAGTTAGGGTCGTTTGTGATGCCCCGGGGCTGGGGGACTCCAAGGGCTGGGGTGAAGAAAGTGATGGTTCCTGTCACAAACAGGTTTTCCTGAGGGACAGCTATATAAAGACCCAACTGAGGGGACGGTGACTCTCCCAGGATCTTCCAGGAGCAGGGGTTTTGTCCCCTGAAATATGATTACCAGCATGGATTCTGATCATTCATAAACTGTTGTCTTGTCAAGTTTCGCACTGGCACAGGGACAGTATGTGGACACACATTGCAAATAAGGAGAATCAGTAACCACCCGACTCAGGGATACCAGGAAAGTCATTAAAAGTCTTTTCATTTCCCTGCCAGCCTTTCATAGTGCCCACTTCATTAAGATTAAATTAAGTTGCTATAAAACCCAAGGAAATAGCAAACTAGATTGACATTTAATGCTCTCTTACATAAGCAAGGTCTGCAGGTAAGCTGCCCAGGTGTGCTGGGGTGCTCCCTGGTCATAAGGCACAGGCTTCTTCCAGCTTCCTTCTCCATTATCATCAACATACTACTTTAACCTCATGATCCAACCTGACTGCTTAATCCCCAGCCTTCAGGTCTGTGTTCCAGCCAACAGGAATTGGCATAAAAGATCAGACTACCTTCCATTAAGGACACTACCTGGAAGCTGCACAGACCACTGTCTTTGCATACCATTGGCTGAAACTCAATGACCTGGTCACCTTAGCTGCAAGGGAGGCTGGAAAATGTAGTATTTCTTTTGGGCAGTCATGGTCTCAGCTAAAGAATGGGCATTCCATTATTAAGGAAGAAGGGGCAAGTTCAGCTATAGGAAGACTATTAACCCTCGCTGCAGCACCTGCAAATCCTTTGTTGGAGACACAGACCTTTAGTCTGAAAGATTTTCAGTGACACCCAACTCTATTAGGCACCCTTGTGATTCCTCAACAGGCATTGATTCATCCGTTCCCTTCCAGTGTGACATCAAGTTACAGGGGATGTCAGGAGAGGAGGGAAGGGTACCACCAAGAGACAGAGGGGTTCTAAAACCAGAAGGGATGAAATGTCAAATACACACAATCCACTTAATAATTTCAGGGGGGAGAAAAATCAAATAGAGAAGTTAGAACCAATCCTGCTCCACTGTATGAACTTGGAGTCAATTTTCCTCCTATAAAATGGGAATAACTGGGTTATTGTGATGATGAAAGAAAGAGCATCTTTTAAAGTCACAAGTACCCTGCCCTGCTGGGTCACAGACATTAATCAACATTGATATGACTAACTACAAATATTAAGTTGAACAAAAGCTTTGCCAGAAAGAAACCGGATTCCAAATGTAGGTCTGATGTTGTCAGTCAGCCCAGCTGATGGCAATTTGCTTGTTGTTTGCTTCATGAAGGCAAGAACAGGACCTGTCTTGTTCCCTGTTGGATCCTCAGGGCCCAGCCCAGTACTTGGCACATGACTGGGACTCAGGAAACATTCCTTGAATTAAATGAATGAGTGACCCAAAGGAGTCAGATAAACTGTGCAGAAAATGGTTCAGGACAGCAGAGTAGAGAGTGCATGCGAGTTCCAAATCAAATGAAGGGGAAACTAGTGTAGTGAGCAGAGGAGTCTTTGAGAGCAGTTGGAAGAGAAGGAAGAGTTGACTAGCACCTTGGACGCTGGCAGGTATCTGGCACAACTTTGGGACTTTGACCTTTTTTGTTGTTTCTGAACTTGGGGTTTTTAAGCTCTTATTTGATACTTTATGAATTTGGATGGGAGAAAAATGTAAACTGGAGTTGATGTAATTAATTGGGCAAACAAATACAGGCAGAGAAACCTACATGAAATGACACCAATGAAGAAGTAAAAGCCCCCTGAGCTATTGGCAACTTCCGCTGGTCCAGATTGTTCTTCCCTTGAATTAAACAAATCTCAGTGTTTGTAAAATTCTTGAGAAAATATGGTGACCGCATGAATAAAGTCAGTAATCACTTTCTGTTTATAGATTGTGACACTCTGTTAACGAGATATTTATGCTGTCAGTGTGATCATTCCAGGTTTGTCACAGGACATTTGATACCCACCTGGACATTGTATCAGGTAACCACTGGAATGTGTAAATATTTCTCACCAGCTTTACCCATAGCTCATACTGGACTAATACCATATAATTCTTCTTTTGTCTTTATAAGAAAGTCATATATATTTGTCACCAGATGTACTTTTTCTCTCACATACACCTTGTCCCACCTTGACATTAGCTGTGCCTTAGTAATCTTTTAACAAAGAGTGAGTCTCAGTTCATGACTCAGGTATGCAAGGAATATAATTTTATTTTTCCATACTTTGCCTTAATTACTGTTTCAAGTCCCTTTCCAACAGAGATGGAAGAAATTGGATCCCCACCGATTTAGGATCTGTACTCTTTGCTCAAGGTGGCTGCTAAGTTCTAAGGATGAGATTCATCCTCTGCCAAGGCAACAAAAGGAAGTCCATCTCCTCCCCTGGTGATGCCTCTCTATGTGGCAACTGCCGTGGGTGCCCCATCCATAACTGTCCGGGCACCTCGGGGAGGGGTGGGTCCAGTCAGTGAAGGGCAGTCCCCTTTAGAAGGGTGCAAGTATGAGGTGTCAGCAATAAACACCTCAGCAACCAGGTAAAAGGATCTGTGCTAAGCACAGACAAGCCCAGTAGGCTAACCATTTGTCCAGCTTGCTGCTACATCGGCCCCGTTCCTACCATGAAGCCTCTTCAGATCCAGTGCTTGTTCTACTGTCCCTGTGGCTGCATGGGAATTCTTATCCTGGAGTGGGCTAAACCGAATGAGGCCGCTAAGACCCTGTTAGCTGAGACAACATACGGTCATCTCCTTTCTAGATTCCTGCTGCCACGTAAGAACTCTGCCTGGCAAAGTTTGGAACGCTTGCTTCTTGATCCCAAAACCCTATCTGCAGAGAGTGCCATCCCCTCTCCAGGTCTTGGGCTAGAGAGTTACAGGTCATGCAGGGCAAGTGAACCTGCATCTTAGCCCTCATGGCAAGTTTTGACCCTCCTCACCCAGGCCAGAGATTCTTTTCTAAGTCCAGGGGCAAAAAACCTTGCTCTGACTGAATATATTTTCTCCCAAATCTGTTGACTACACACATGAGTCTTTTCTATCCCTCCATTGTCTTGGTGGATGCTATTTAATAGAAATAGAATGTGAGCCACATACATCACTTTCTAGTAACTCGTTTATTTTTAAAAGGGAAACAAGTGAAATTAATTTTAACCATATGTTTTACTTAACCCAATAAAATACTATCATTTCAACATATAATCGATTTTTAAAACTAGTAATAAAGTATTTTACATTCTTTTTCAGTACTGAGTCTTTGAAATCCAGTTTGTATTGTATACTTACAGTACCACACGTGGCTAGTGGCTACCATAGGGGTCAGCACAAGTGTATGCCATGAGTCTTCCTTTCTATTCCTTTGTGGTCTAATTTTTAAAAATTCAAAATCCAGAAGAGTCTCCTTTTTATCTGCTTTTCTGCTGCTCTGTTTTCTGAGGCAGTGAACCAGAATGGACAACTTCCTAAATGAGGAACATGGTTATGGGATAAAAACAAATTCTAGAAGAAGGATGGGGGAACAAAGATTAATAATTCACAGTTGTTATCCCACCATTGTTTATTAATAAATTATTTATGGTCTCTTATAAATTTATCATTTATTATATTTTACTATAGCATATTTTATGTTAATATAAAATATTGTTATATATTAGTAAATATTATGTATTATATAATGCTATCCTACTATTATTTATTGAGTGCCTACTATATATGCATTATAAAACTTATTTCTAAGACTTACAACAACCCAACATAGAAGTTATGTACAAATTTATCAACTGAAGGCACAGGATCATAGAGGTTAAGTAACTTGCTCATGATCAGGGATGACACAACCACAATTCAAACCTACATCTTTCTGGTGGCGGCCCCCAAATCCTTCACCCCTTCCACTAAGCCATACCAATTTCTTTCTCTTCCTGCTTGAACTAGTTTTGTTTTTGTTTTCCCTCCACACAATGGCTTTAGCAGAGCATATAGAAAAGACTGCCTGTTGCCCCTTTGTGACCTTGGTTGAATTAGCTCTCAGAGTCAACCAGCAGGGGAACCCAGCAAGGCTGCAGAGCAGCTGTTGGGATGGCTGGTTTAACCAGAGATTGCCCTGGCCTTTGCTGCCATTCAGAGTGGGGCCATCACTGCTGCCCATGTCAAGAGAACCTTCATTTCTCATAAATGATGGCAGCTGGGATTAGGAAACTCATGCTCAGCCTTTGGCCAGCGAGCTATGGGCTCGTTCCCTCAAACTGACGGCCTGCACATTCATAGGCACAATTGGATGTGAGTACTGTGTTCTCAGCCATCATTCGGGATGCAATAGAGATATGACTTGGGGTTTTAATCCTAGCTTAATCTTTTCTATAATAATTTTCATTCTTTATCTGAAGACAGCTATTTCTTTCTATTCTGCTCTGTGCCACACAGATCTAATTTTCTTTTTCCGTTTTGAGAGAGGGCAGTCCACAAAGTTCAAAGGGCTGCTTGAATTACCTGCTTCAGTTCTGCTTAACTCTTAGGTTGGTCTTCAGCGTTTGGATTTAATTTTCTCCTTCTTATTAGCAATCTTAAGCTAGACCACATTTCATTTACCTACTACTATATACATAATTATTTACACATCTGTCTGACTCATTTTTAGCAACTTGAGGGAAGAGAACTTGTCTTATCAACATTATTTTCCCCTTGGTCAATGCCTTCATTCAACATATATTTATCAAGTACCTATAAGTATCCCAAGAACAGGCCTGCCAAAAAAAAGATACAAAGAAGGACACAATTTGGTCCTTAACCCAAGGAGTGTAGAGCAGTGTTTCTGACAATGGAATGTGCGTCAATTTTATAGGAAAGAGATTCCTTAAAAAATGTCGTGTTAAATTAACCTCACCTCCACCCATCGACACTGCAGGACTTCTCAGAGCCTTTAATATGCTGATGTGCACCATGAATCTCCAAAAAGAAAAATAAGATATATGGCATTTCCTGAAGTGTTTTGACCATAGAACTGTTTTATGTCATACAATCACTTGGGACAAATGTTTTATGGAACAAGTTTTAGGGAATAGCAGATTTGAGGCTAGTAGAGGGGAGATAAATGACGAAGTAATTACAATAATGCCAGCTAACAATTGTGGAGTTCTTACTCCACCAGGCTCTGTGTAGATGCTGGGAAAAGGAAAGCTTCCTGAGACCAGTAGAGAAGACGTCATCAAGGAGAGGACTCAAGCTGGCAATTGAAAGAGTGAGCAAAGACTTACATGTAGATCTTGAAGACTATTTGTTGACAAAATGAGTAAAAAAGATATAGCTGCACTCAACTTTGTATGTACTACCATTATAAATTTTAATAGTTTTGTTTTGTTTGGATATTAAGGATCCAATTTGTAAATAACTCAAAATTGGAATGGTGGTAGGCTAATTAATGGCCCCTAAGATGTCCTTGTCCAAATTCCCAGAACCTGTGAATAACTTACATTAGATGGCAAAAGGGACTTTGCAGGTGTGATTAAGCTAAGGATTTTGATATGGGGAGATTGTCCTGGATTATTCAGGTGAGCCAAGTATAACCACAAGGGTCATTATAAGAGGGAGGCAGGAGATCGGAGAGACAACAGACATTGTAACCACAAAAGCAGTGAAAGATTTGAAGAGACCCTACTGGCCACTTTGAAGATGGAGGACAGATGCCAAAAGCCAGGGATGTAGGGAGTCTCAGGAGCTATAAAGGACATGGAAGTAGATTCCCCCCTAGAGCCTCCAGAAGGAACATAGTCATAGGGACCTATTTTAGCCTTCTGACCTCCAGCATATTCCGTTAATAAATCTGTGTTGTGTTTAAGCCACTAAGTTTGTGGTGTTTTGTTACAGCAATTATGTAGCAATAGGAAACTAATGCAGAATATATTTTTTCTTTGTTTTTAAAACCACACTTTTAAAAATTATTGACAATTCCAAATAGCTCTTGTTTATATGAGTTAGGGCTACTGCTGTTTGCCATGTTTGAAATCCAAACTAAGAATGTGGTAAGTAATTCATGTATTTAAAGTGGCAATAATAAGCTCACTACATGTTAACAAAAAATGCATACTTTTAAGAAAAATAACGTATTTTCTAAAACAAAAGAAAAGAGTAGCCTTATTCCACATTTTTGCTCATTTTTTTAATGGTTAGCTTAACAGAAGGCAGCTGGATTCTAATAACTGCTTCTGCATTCCATCTGTCATGATATCACACATCAGGTAGCCTCTGAAAAACTCCAGTGAGTGAAAGGGCACATAATATCTTAGTATTAGCATGAAAACCCTGACAGACTCTGCAGAGTCTCCAGACCACAACGTTAAGATCCTTAATACAGAGAACGAACTGTGTCCTGGCACCCTTTGCCAGACAGGCAGTCTGACTCAATCCTCACAACAATTCAATATGGCAGGCACTAATATTAACCCATTGTAGAGATGAGGATGTCGAGATTTGGACAAGGTAAATAACTGGTCTAGGGCTACATACTGGTAGAGCCAAAATTCAAACCCAGGTAGCCTGACTCCACATCCCAGGATGTTTCTCCCAACACTCCACTGTCCCCAGTTATCCTGAGAGATTGTTAGTGGGCTTCATTAACCCATGTGCATAGGACTCCCTCTTTTCTGCCTTTTTTTCTTCTAGATCAGACTACCTGCCAAGCACTTCAGCCCACCCATCACATTTTGTCTAGATATCTGCTTTTCAACTTTTAGTAAGTTGTAGAATCACAAAGCTGGAAGACTGTTCAAAATCCTTTCCCCCTCATTGGGCCTTTGGAGAAACTGAGGCCCCAAGGAGGAAAGTCATTAACACATGATAACCCAGCTAGTTATTAGCAGAGTCAGAAAAAGAACTCAACTCTTCTGACTGTTCAATTATGATTCCCCCAGATACTGTGTTACATTGGATCCCAGAATTCAAACTAAGATTTTTAAATATAATACAAAAATAGCAACCATCCTCACAAAGCATTTCCACTTTAACAGCTACCCATCATATCTGCTCTCCAGAAGGGGTAAGGAATAGTTGAAATTTTCCAGGGTTTGGGGTCAGCTCATGCAGGAGACATCTTTGCTTGATCCCTTGCAGGCATGATATCCAAATGCATGGTGACAGTAACTTCAGTCCCCAATATCAAGTGGGTTCTTAATAATTATTGATGGGATGAGAGGGGCACCTGGGTGGCTCAGTCGGTTAAGCATCCGACCACCATGATTTCGGCTCAGGTCATGATCTCACAGGTCATGAGATCAAGCCCCACATGGGGCTCTGAGCTCAGCGTGGAGTCTGTTTGAGATTCTCTCTCTCCCTCTGCCCCTCCCCCACCTCTCAAATAACAAATCTTTTAAAAAATTAAAAATTAATAAAATATTTTTAAAAATTAATAAAATAAATAAGTTAATATTGATGGGATGTATAAGTAAATGAATCACTCCTTCCCTCTGTGTGGTTTCTGAAAGCCTGTTTGCAGGAATGTGGTCGATTTTGAACTTCCTCCTATGGAAGTCAGCTGGGAGTTTCTCCCAAGCAAAAAGAACCATTGAGATTCCAGACAGTAAAGCAGCTTCATGTTTTGCCTTTTGTTTCCCTTTCAAATTCCTGCTCCTGGTCAAGACCTCCACCCTCCCTGCCAGAAAAGAGGGAGGGAAATTTAAAAAAAAAAAGAAGAAGAAGAAAAAGAAAAAGAAGATAAAGTACCTTTGTAACAGCTCAGACTTTATCTACAGCTTCCTCTTGAAGCTACCCAGCCCTTCCCTTTAGATTGGAATAACTGGACCCTTTTTTTTTTTTTTTCGTTTTTCTTATCAAGGGGAAAATAAGGAAAAAAGTGCCTTTCCACAGGCTCTCAGAAGTCATTAGATTGCATCTCTGGAAGGGGTGAAATGTTCAGACATTCAGGGAATCAGGCCCAAGGAAGGCCTCCTCCCAGTTAAGGCACACCTGCTCCCCTAGAAGGTTCTGGCTCCTATGTCTGGGGACAGAAGGGTTTACCGAGCCCGGGGGTGCAGCTGTTTGCTTTAGGAAAATAGCTTACGCTGTAAATACTCCAAGGTATTGTGCCTCGTGTACAAAAATCTTGGTTCCAGAGCAAATACATAAATCAGGGCCTGATAGGGGAGCTTAGTGGGCCACATGTTCAGAAACATTTGGAGTTCTCTTTAATGAAAGCAGATTGCCTTGCCCTGTGGACTTAGGGGATCCTATTTTCTTTTTTCATTTCAAATCCACAGGCTCTCAGAAGAATTGAAAGCAAGTAGGTTACACCAGGTGCTTTGAGGACAATGAAAAACTGCCGCCGGACCTAAAAGCATTAGTCATTTGGGGAATTTCTCTTTTTCAAACAAGACCTGGTGGAATTAGATGCTCAGAGCAGTTATTACAATGTAGCTGGGCCAGGTGGTTTCTTGGGCAATGTCTGCAATGGACCAAGTTCAGTCGGTGTTGTCAAAAATCTGGTTTGTTTCATGAAGAAGGAGATAGCTAAGCAGATACCAGAGTTCTCCCCTAAAAAAGGCAAAAAGAAAAAAAAATTTCAGTTAAGTTGTTGACTTATAATAAAAGCTCTCTTACAAGCTTTTCCACACTTGCGCTCAAAATCTTCACTGGAGACGTGGATGAAACGAAGGATTATTTGTCCCAAGAAATACTCCAAACAGAAAATTAGTGCTAAAATCAGTCAACCCTAAACCAGGGACCCAACAAATTACTCAAACATTTGCTATTTTGACAGTTCTGTTCTTTATAGTCACCTCCCTTTGTTACTTTAATTTCTTCCCCTCAAAAAAGAATGGTTAAAATTTATGGCCAGGAGAAATAACTGATTACTGCTGGCAAGTTAACTGAAGGGGCCAATTGTTCCATACGGCAAGAATCAGAAGGCTAGGAAGCCATTCACCAGGGAAGACTGATGTGCGAAAGGGCAGAGCAATGTTCCCTCCATTGTGTGATAAAGAGTTTCATGTTTGGTTCCAAATTCCTAAAGGCAGCCTGGTGTGCAACCGACCGAGCCATAGGGAGAGCATGCGAAAGTTGAAAGTATATGCTTCACACACAAGATGGGGTCAACTTCCAGGAGACAAACTTTTCCTGTTCACTTTTGTTAGAGTGGTCCAGACTTTCTCGGCGTTTGTCAAGACAGGAGAAGCAAAATGGCCGTTTTCCTAGTTTCACATGGAAGCCTCATCAGATTCCAGGAATGACGTCATAGAGACCCCTTGGGACACCCCTACACATAGACAGCAGCAGAGTGTTTCTAGAGACCCCAGGGGAGGCTCACAGGCGCTTAAGCCGACTTTAACTGATGGATGCTGCTCCAGGCAACTGCACATATTGCCCAAACTTCTCTGCCATCTCCTACCAGGCAATAGAATCTCAGCCGCCACTGTCCCACTGTTCCAGGGGACACTGTCATCAATGTGTAAGAACTCCCATGAGCCCAAGACAGAGCTGGGTTCCACCCAGAAGTGGGAGAAGGCTCTGCCCCACATTTTTTTATAGGATCCTAAGCAATGCTGTATGTGCCCATTTTTCCAGAGCCCCCCCCTCTAGAAACAACTGCAGCTTTTCCATGGAACTCCCCTCAAGGCTTACAATGCATCCATGGGATTGGGGAACAGACCCTGCCTCTCATTGGTTATTCCCCTCCTATCCCCAGGTGCCTGCTCACAAAACTTCCTTCTCAGTGAACCATTTTTCTGTCAGAGTCTATCAGTTCATACAAATAACGCACCAAGGAGACACTGACCCCTAAGTCAGTAAAAGCCAACCAGACCCTGAACCCCCTGCGAAGATCATGGTCCACACAGTAGGTCCACGCAAAACCTCAACTAGAAAGGGTCCAATTTGTGTGGGTGGCTCTGCCTGACATACTTCCTTATTACTTCACCAATCATTTGACGTGTTTATTGTATGTGTTGCTAAGAATGAAAAAGTCTAGAATAAGAAAATGTTATAAGTCAGATGGAGCTACAAGATGATCTAGTCCAGCCAACTGCCGGAAGGAGAAACCTCAAACCTTATGTCCTCTGCATGGTCATAATAACCACAATAGCAACCGTAATGACTAACAGGCATGGATTGCTTTAGAATTTATGAAGCATTTTACATACATTATTTCATTTAAATAATGAACTGAACCCACCCATTTGGACCCCTAGTTGTTAAATAGCAATGAAATGGAACTTTCTGTTTCTAAGTAGGGAAGCTTAGGAAAAAAAAAAAAAATCTTATTAAAAATAGCTCCAAAGGCAATTTGAACATCAAAGAGCTTTTTATGAAACAGCATTTTGATGAGTTAAGTGTAAATGAATCAGAAACATATGGATTAAATTTTATTTAAAATAAACAAGGGTTTAAAAATTAAGAGGCAAAGTAGTTTGAAAACACATCCAACTTAATCCAAAGTGTATGAGCCCAGAAAGGGCCGAGGGCTTTGTAAACCAGGGAGGTGAAAAATGACAATCTTGTTACCTGGAGTTCTTGTCCTGGGTTCTATACCAAATAAACCTTAGCTCCTTAACTCCTACACAAGAGGAGACCTAAAAGTTATTTTGAAATTTCCCTTTAAGTTATGAAACTATTGTATTAATACCAGATGACTGAAATCATGAATTAAGCTAGCCACGGATTAATAATGTCATTGAGCTTCTGTTTTTCTAACATTTTAACTTTTCTGTGCGATGCTCGGTTTTCCAAAGATGTTTTTGAGATTTATATCTCTTCCTCTCTGTTTCTTTTTTTAACATCCAAATATTTATTTTGAGTTATCTCTGTTATTTTTTTTCCTTCCAACATGTAATAGGCAGCCCACAGACTATGAAATTTTGATTTCCATTTTATTCGTCAAAATTGTTGGTTGTTCATTGAGCCAGGTATTTTAAGATATGCAACTTTAAAATCCACCTGCCTTGGGGAGCCATAGTTGTTTTCCAGTTACAGTAAGAATCCTTGGTTCTAGCCAGTCACCAAGACTGGTAAAGTTTGGGTTTGTACCAGATGATTTCCTCTTGTCCTGAGAAATGTTTACTTTCCTGACAGTCCTTTGTCTTTAGTGAACGTTACAGCTTGGCATATTTTGCACACATTCCCTACGTAAAGAGATCAATGTTCCTACTCCATTGCAAACCTGAGTTTTCACATGAGAAGATTGTCTTCTCCTGCCTTGGTGATGAAATCCCCAAAGCAATTGCCACTCTTAGTCCAGCCCCAGCAGCTACTAAATAAGTACCACTTGGTAGAGTCATGATACTTAATAGATTTCTAGGAAACGTTTTAGGCAGTGTCTGGATATCTGCAGTAAAACTGGATTGAGACAGAGATTCGTAGTACCAATTATCCTCTGCCCATCCATGTCATCCTGTCCTTAACTGGGGTCCGGAAACCAGAGCAGCCTGGGGCAAATTGTCAAATTGTCAAAATTTGTCCTCGGCAATCTTCCAGCTTCTCGTATTAGTTCCACAACTTCTGTGCCCACACGCAGACCTGGTGTTCTCATTCCGATAGAGTGGAAGACATTGTACTGAAAGTCACCCAGACCCAAGTTCAAGACCCACATCCACCACTTGCTGGTAGAGTCAGTTAGAATTTGCCCCCCCCACCACCACCACCACCACATGGCATTTCTTTATTTTCCAAGTCACTTCCTTTCCATTTTGTGTTTGAGTGTCCCGGGCTTAAGGCAAAATGTGTTGTCCCATTAGCTCCCTTTGATGTTGTCTGTCTGGGGGGCTGTACATTCAAATGTGACATTTGTTGCATTCAGAAGATGCTGTATTCTTGTCTTACGACCTAACAACCTCCATCCCTACTTTAGTCTTTGCCCACGTGCTTCCTCTGCCTGGAATTTGCTCCCCGTAGCTGGCCGTCATTCTTGCTGTCAAGAACCTGTCCATCCCGCAGGCCCGCCTTTCTTGAGTCTCTTCCATGAAGGGCCAGGTCAGAAGTGACACCTTCGTCCCCTCAATTCCTGTGCTCCAGCTGTGCACCTCCCGCAGACACACTGTATCAATATGTGGTCTATGACAATCTCATTTCCCTTTCTAAACCCGCTCTGTCCAATATGAGAACTACTTGCCATGTGTAGCAGCTTAATTTTAAATACTTAAATAAAATTTAGAATTCAGTTCTCTCGTTGCAATAGCACCATTTCAGATACTTCCTGGCCACGTGGGGCTAGTGACTGTCATACTGGATGGCACAGACATGGCACATCTCCACCATTGAGGCAAGTCCTATTAGACAACACAGTTTTAGATGCTGTGGGATTTACGACCATGTCTCTATGCTCTTTCTCTTCTGCAAGCTCTCCCCACCATCTACTACACATATGACAGTGCCTGGCTCATGAGGTTCTATTTGCTTCTGTCAAACTCCTGTCTTTCGTGGGGCCAACTCAGGACCTTTTACAGAGTGATGATGGTAAAGTCTTATTAAGTGCCTTGTACCATACTACATGCTTTATGAGGTAGATGTTAGTAGCTTCCTTTTACAAATGAAAAAAGTAAGTGATCTGCCTGGGCGACACAGGCTTTAAGTGAAGAAGTCACGATTTGGACCCTGGCATTTCTGACTCCAGCACTGTGTAATTCCACACCGTGTTCTGGAGCAGGATTCCTTAACCTTGGCCCTAGTGATACTCCTATTTGAGGCCAGAGAATTCCTTGCTGTGGGGACTGCCCTGTGCACTCTAAGATGTTCAGCAGCATCACTGACCTCTACTTGCCAGATGCCGGTAGTATTACCTGCCCACTCCCCAACCCCAGTCTGCACAACCAGAAATGTCTTCAGATATTGCCAAACGTCCCCTGGGGGCAGTGGGGCGGGGAGGGCAACTTCATCCCTGGTTGAGACCCACGGCTTTAGACAGTCAGTTAAAGTTGGTCATACGGGTGAAGAAATGCTTCTCAAAATACTGGCTTCTTGCTTTTAGCAAGTGAGAAGCAAGTTTACACCTACTCTTCAGGGCGACCAAATAAGAATTCTCTTAATCTGCTGTGTAATCCACCCAATCCGTCCATCTGGGAAATGTTCTGCGGCTGCTTCCTTTCATGTTCAGCAGAGATAGAGCCTCGGGTTGCTGACAGCCCAGATGTTCTGCAGCCCCGCATGACTCACGTTAACACCCCCATGCCCTGTTGCACAGGGCCGGCCAGCCAGCTTTTCCTTGAGACCACCTGGTTTAGACAAACAATCTCAGCAAACAGCACCTCTGTGGGAGGGGGGCAGAGTGGGGCTGAAGACATGTGGGAAGGAAGAAAAAAAAGCTAATATCTGGCCACTCAGTACAGCTGTCCTGAGCTGTTTGAGAGGAACCAGGGCCTAGCAAATGGATCCAAAACCCGCGCAAGCTGCCTGGGAATGATATTTCAGTCTTTATAACAATCACAAGATGAATAAGACAAATAAGATGGTCTTTTAAAAAGCCATGGGATCTTTCCAAGGCAGCTCTGTCCCCACCGTAGATTCAGCCCTGTCCTACAACCCCCTCCCGACTTTCTCTGCTTTTCCTTTGTTTATATTGTAAGTGTGGTGAGTGCAGACACCCCCTAAGAAAAACATTTCCTTTTTAAAGCGTATCCCTAAGGCAGCATTTCCCCACCAGCCCTATGAGAAATGCTACAGATAAAACGTGGGTCACACAAGTTGGAGAAATGCTGACAATTCTTTCCCCTTTCCAGGGTTCCCAGGGCACACTTACATGTAGAAGCTCTGAGAATTCTCACAGCAAAGAAATGCAGCTGGCTAACTCACGCAAAAGGTGGATATACCTGCCCAAAAGCCCTTTAGGAAGAAGCAAGGTCGCAAGATAGCGGGTATGAAAATATTCTTCAATGTTGAGAGTATAAATGCAAACATCTGGTAGACCCTAGAAAGGCTGCTTTTTGCAAGGAAGCAGGAAAAGTTGGAATTATGGGACTATTGGATTCAAAACAAACTTCATGGGCTCAGAACTTAAAAATATATATATATATATTTTTTTTTCCCCAATGAGTATATAATATACAAAAATAATCTGTTTGAAGAGTTTTATTTTAGGTTCAGAATTTCAGATGTTCTCCATGTCTCTTTCTTGGGCATCCAACTCCTGACTCTAATAAAAACGTTACACTCAGCTCTTAATGAGCAATAAAACCCAAAGAATGAGCAGTTATAGTTTATGAATAATTACTGTCGTTAGGCTGAAGCGCTAACTGGCATAACCTGTCCTGAAGCTGTTTTCTCCTCTACCTCCCTTCCCTCCTGTCAAGGTTTCAGGAGAGGCGCCATGGCGGTTCGAGGCTCAGGGAGGCCCAGGTCATAGGGCTGGTATGTGGCAGAGCTTCCTGCCCTGGTGTAATAGAAAATCTTCACTATTACCCATGCCACCTCTCAAAATAATGGCAATGACCACAACAACAATACCTAAATTCGCTTTGTGCCTGGTGTTAGTGGAAATGCTTTTTCAAGAACAGTGGTGCTCGGGACCAAATGTTGGGTCCCCTCTAAAATTCATGTGTTGAAACCTAATCCCCAGGGTGATGGTATTAGGAAGTGAAGGCTTAAGGAGAGGATGAGGTCATGAGTGTGGAGCCTTCATGAATGGGATTAGTGTCCTTATAAAGAGATCCCAGAGAGATCCTACACCCTTTCCTCCATTGCGAAGACAGTCCTCTGTGATCCAGGAACCAGGTCCTCACCAGACACCAAATCTGCCAGGACCTTAATCTTGGACTTCCCAGTCTCCAGAACTGTGAAAAATAAATGGCTGTTTAGAAGCCAACTAGTCCATAGTATTCTGTGATAGCAGCCTAAACAGATGAACACAAGGGATTTTTGTCCCAGGATCCACAGATGTCCAAAGGCTTAGTGGTTAGAAGTCTGTCTTTCTACTTGGATTAATTAGATTTAATTTTTAAAATATCTGCTTAGATATTTTGATAACAATATTTTGGTATATTTGGTTTCCTTTGTATTTTATTTTATGCTTTTAAAAATATTTTTTTCTGAGAAGGGATCCACAGACTACACCAGACCACAAAGGGGTTCAAAGCATAGGAAAGATTAAGAAGACCTAAGGGTGCCTGGCTGGCTCTGTCAGTGGAGCGTGTGACTCTGGATCTCAGCGTTGTGAATTCGAGCCCCACACTGGGTGTAGACATATCTTTTAAAAGAAGAAGGAGAAAGAGAAGAGGAGGAAGAAAAAGAAGAAGAAGGGGGAGGCGGAGGGGTGGGAGGAGGAGAAGAAGACCTAAGGAACACTAGTAATAGCCATTTTCACAGATTGGGAGACTGAGGCACAGAAAAACCTAAATAATTTACCCAAGGTCAAAGGGTGTATGAGGAGCAGAGCTAGGATAGGAACCCAGGTAATCCGGCTTCAGAGTGTATGCCCTTCACCAAGACCTCATGGCCGCCTCTCTGAGGCTCTATGTCAGATCCTCTATGAAATTCCACAGACCCCATGTTCTCGCCACAAGTAAGATAGAACCTCATCCGTGCTTCACATAGCAGCCAAGTGTGTTAGTGAAAGTTTACTAAAAGCTACTGGCTTCCCCTTGTACCATCCTGCTTGCTCTAGCCTTTGCCTACCTCTCCCAGCCCCTCTCCTTCCCTTCTTCCCTCTGCTTTCCAGCTGCACGGTCTCCTTCCTCTACCTCACAGCCTTTGAACGTAGCCTCTCCTCTGCTGGAATGTTCCTCCTCCCTTAACTTTCTTCTCTTTTTGTGATCTCCTCTTTCCTGTCAAGACCTCACAGAGCGCTTCTGTGATTAACGTATCCAAGTGAGTTCTCTCGGTTTTCTTTATGTATTTTATATAGTGATCCTTTCTCTGTTCTGGGTATTGCAAATATCTTCTTCCCGTTTAGGGCTTATCTTTTCACCTTCTTTATAGAATCATTTAGTGAGCAAAATGCTTAGTTTTAATGAGTCAAATTTATCTACTCCCTCAGAGTTTGTGCGCTTTGTTTCTTGTTTAATAAATCAATCTCTATGTCCAAGGGCAGGGAGACAAACTTTTGTGTTTCTTCCTAAAAGTTTTAAAGTTTTGCATCTTACATTTAAGCCCTCAATGCATCTGAAATTGACTTTGAAAGCTGTGAAAAAGGGAGTTAGGTTTTTTTTTAAGATTTTATTTGTTGGGACGCCTGGGTGGCTCTGTTGGTTAAGCGGCTGCCTTTGGCTCAGGTCATGATCCCAGGGTCTTGGGATCGAGCCCCACATTGGGCTCCCTGCTCAGCAGGAGCCTGCTTCTCCCTCTCCTTCCTGCTTGTGCTCTCTCTTGCTATCTCTGTCACTATCTGTCTCTCTCTCTCAAATAAATAAATAATCTTTAAAAAAAAATAAAGATTTTATTTATTTATTTGACAGAGAGATAGAGAAAGCCACTGAGCAAAGAGGATGGAGGGCACAGGGAGCGGCAGGGGAGGGAGGAGAAGCAGGCTCCCCATTAATTAACATTAATTATTGAGTTGTCTGGTTTTCTCCCACTGGTCCCATGTGGACCTTTTGTTTCTGTGGTCTGTTAGCCAATCCCTGGGCCAACTACCCAGCTTTATTTCATATAGTCTTAACATGTATTGTGGCAAGTTCCCTTTACCAACTTTTTTCTTAAGGAGTGTCTTATCAATTTTTGCTTTTCTATTTAAATTTTTGAAACAGCCTGTCAGGTTCAACTTTAAAAGCAAACAGATAAAAAAAACCTGTTTTGAGATTTTCGTTGAAATTACTTTATGCCTTCAACATTAATTTGAGAAGAATTTACATTTTTAAATGATTGAGTCTTTCTGTCTGTAAATGGGAATTAACTCTGCAATTATATAAGTCATTCAATGGTTTTATTTGGGTTGTTCAATGAAATACTTTTGATTTCTAATTATCTCTATCAAATCTTATGCATATTTCATTACATTTCTTTCTAAGCTAGATAATCTTGCTGTTATAAATAGAATCTTAGTTATATTTCCTGTTTATTCCAAGTGCAGAGAAATGTCATTAATTATATATAGATGTATTCCACAAACTTATTAAGTCAAGTTATCGTGGATTATTTTATGTGTCTTCTTTCTATATAGACATTTATATCATCAGCAGATGGTGGGAGTTTGGTTTCTTCCTTTCTAATATTTATGCATTTATTTACTTTTCTTATTTTATTGCATAAGCTAGAACCTCCAAAACAATGGTGAATAAAATATCTTTTCTTGATTTTGGTTTTAAAAGAAATGTTTTTAACATTTCAACATTGAGTCTGATGTTTGCTTAAAGGTTTATGTAGATACTTGGGTGTTTTGTGGGTTTTTTTTTTTTTTTTACTATTTTATTTAAGTAATCTCTACTCCCAATGTGGGGCTCGAACTCATGACCCTGAGATCAAGAGTCACATGCTTCTCCAACTGAGCCAGCCATGCACCCCATGTGTGTTTTTTTTAATTAGGAAAGTTGCCTTCTAGTCTTAAAATTTATCATGAGTTTTCCCATAAATGTTTGCTGAGATGTAGTGATTTTTCTTCATTTAACAGAGTTAATTTATTTCCTATGTTTTGTTGATGTAGTGATTTAGTACACTTTCCAAGGTTGAACCAAACTTGGTCTCCTTCCTGGTTATGATGCATTATCTTTTTTTATTCATTGACAGATGTCATTTCCTTAGATTTTGCTTAGAATTGTGTGTTTATGATCCTCAGTGCATTTGAGCTATTAGTTTTCTTCTCACACTGTTTTTATCAAATTTTGGTGTCTGGGTTTTACAAGCCTCGTAAAAATGCATTGTGGTGTAGTCTCTCTTTTCCTGTTTTTGAAGAGATCTTGTATGATTGGATTTATCTGTTCTCTTGTTTGGTAGAACTTACCAGTAAAACATCTGGGTCTAGTACTTTCTTCGGGAAAAGATTTTTTTAACAGAATCAGCATCTTTGATGATAGGATATGATAGATTACAAAAATGACTACAATCCTTCATTCTTCTGTTTATGTATGGCCTCTCACCAAAGAGATTATCTATGTCCTCACCTTTGGAATCTGGGCTAGCCTTTGTGAATTTTTTAGCCAACAGAATACAGTTCTTCCCCTGCGCTGTCTTCAACCACAGGTTTCTAGAGGCCTTTTACTCTTTTTCTCACTCTCTCAGAACCCTGCCTACCACATGAGCAATCTCAGCCTAGCCTGTCAGAGGATGAGGGACAATGTGGAGGTCAGTTCAGGTGCCTCAACTGAGGCCACACCATACCATCTGCCCTTAAAACGTGTGTGAGAGAGAGTTCAACCTCAGTTAGTGGTGATACCTACCCAACCTGCATCAGGCCAAAGACATATGAGTAAGCCTAGCCAAGACCACAGAAACCATCCAGCTGACCCATGGACTTCTGCACAATAAGTATTTATTTAAGTGACAGAGTGATAGGGTGGTTTGTAGATAACTAATGCATGGCACCATTCATATTTTTTGTTTCTTGAATCCATTTGGGTAATTCATACTTTACTAAGAATATATCTGTTTCACTTGAAGTTTTAAAATTTATTGATGTGAAATGATTCATACAAATCTCATATTTTCATTTTTTTCTTGCATCTTTGATTTTTTTCCCCTTATAATTGTTTTGTTTGGGTTTTCTTTTTATTTGATTAATCTTGTAAGAGGTTGTCAGTTATATCACTTTAATAAATCAACCAATATCTGCTTGTGGAGATTATCTCTATTGTATACTTGGGTTATCATTCATTAGTGTCTGTCTTTTTGTTATTATGTCCCTCACTCAACTTTCCCTGGCTTTGTTCTGTTTTTTGTTTGTATTGTTTTGTTTAAGGTGGATGTTAGCTCATTTATTTTTTTTTT
>NC_138369.1:28860835-28876552 GCF_054177405.1 Leptonychotes weddellii
CTCTATTTTCAACTTTTTTAGGGACCTCCATACAGTTTTCCAGAGTGGCTGCACCAGCTTGCATTCCCACCAACAGTGTAGGAGGGTTCCCCTTTCTCCGCATCCCCGCCAACATCTGTCGTTTCCTGACTTGTAAATTTTAGCCATTCTGACTGGTGTGAGGTGGTATCTCATTGAGGTTTTGATTTGGATTTCCCTGATGCCGAGCGATATTGAGCACTGTTAGCTCATTTATTTTCTACCTTTCCTGTTTTTAAATATAATCATTGAAGGCTACAAAGACATCATATGAGGCTGTAAAGAACACTTTAGCTGCATTGCACAAGTTTCACAGATAGTATTTTCCATATCCTTCAGTTTGAATGCCCATTGTCATTTCTTCTTTGACACGTGCACCATTGAGAAGTATGTTTTTAGTATCTAAATGAAGGAGGAGTTACACTTTTGTTATTAATAGCTAACTTTACTTTTTATAGACAGTGGTGCAGCCAACTCATACTGACTCACAAGATGTGATTGTTGAAGATTCAAGAATTTTGCAAACCTTACTGTTAATAAATCAATAGCCTGAAATCAGCTGTGGTGGGACTATTTACACCACAGAAATCTGAAAACATTACAAAGCAGGGCTTTTTTTCTTTTCCAACAGAGGTAGTTTACCAGCATACTATTGCCTGTATGATACCAACAGCTTGGAATGTGTTGATACTTGCTTTGTGCCCCAGTACATGGCCAAATGTCATGTATGTCGCGTATATGCACACAAAGAAAGGTTTATTCCAGTTATCAGGAATAATACTCTGCATCTGTTCACTCGATTTGTCTTGCTGATCATGTTAAGTCTTCTATATACTTCTTTTTTATTACCTTTATCTATTTTTTATTTCCTTTATCTTTATCAATTATTTTTTAAAGGCTTTATTTATTTATTTATTTATTTTTAGAGAGCACGAATGGGGGAAGGGTAAAGGGATAGGACAAGAGAGAATCCCAAGCAGACCTCACGCTGAGTGTGGAGCCTGACACCGGGCTCAATCTCACAACGCCGAGATCACGACCTGAGCCAAATCAAGAATCAGACACTTAACCAATTGAGCCACCCAGATGCCCCTATCAGTTATTGATTAAGAAGTTTTTACTCATGGGGCACCTGGGTGGCTCAGTCCGTTGGGCGTCCAACTCTTGATTTTGGCTCAGGTCATGATCTCGGGTCGTGGAATCAAGCCCCACATCAGGCTCCATACTCAGCAGGAAGTCTGCTTGAGATTCTCTCTCCCTCTACCCCTTTCCCCACTCGTGTCCCCCCCACCCACCCAAATAAATAAATAAGTCTTTAAGAAAAAGAGAAGGTTTGGGCACCTGGGTGGCTCAGTCGTTAAGCATTTGCCTTCAGCTCAGTTCATGATCCCAGGGTCCTGGGATTAAGCCCCACGTCGGGCTCCCCACTCACCGGGGAGCCTGCTTCTCCCTCTCTTTCTGCCCCTCCCCCTGTTCATGCTCTCTCTCTCTCCCAAATAAATAAATAAAATATTTTAAAAATAAAAAAAATTTAAAAAAAAACAGACAAGATTTACCCCAGGGCAAGTGCCATCTCGAGAGTTAAGTTACCTCTCCCCTGATGATTCTTACTTTCTTGTCACTTCAGGCCCCCACTGAATTCCTGCCCTCTCCTGCCCAGGCAACCATGTTTCTTTTGCTTGTTGTTCATTTTTTAATGTCTTACTATTTTTTGGCCAAAACCAGAAGTCCCTCCCCACTCTTCTCTTTCTCAGTCCTTTATTTATTTCCTTTATAATACACAATGTATCATTATTTTTTATTTGTTTATTTTCTGTCTTTCTCACCACAGTGTATCATCCATGAGTGTGGCAACCCTGTTCTCTTCTTTACCATTCTGACTTAAGCACCTAGCGAGCATGACGAGGCTCTCAGTACATTTTTATTAAATGTATATGTGAATGAATGAATGAAAGCTCAGTATGCTGGGGGACTAGTATGTAGTGATAAAGGGGAGGCAGGTCTTCGGAGGAGGTGCTTACTCCACACCTTATATTTAGGGGAATGAGAAGGCGACTGCACGATGCTGGAGTATCCAGGGGCCACCCTGCAGGAAAGGACGTTCAGGCAGTCTGTGGAGCTGTCAAATAGAAGGGACCTGTGGTCCTGCTCCCAGGGTGTCAGGCACCTCAGGTCTCACAGTGAGTGAGAAAAAAGGGTTTTACAGGCTGTTGTCTAAAAATATTCACTGTCTAGGGCGCCTGGGTGGTTCAGTCTGTTAAGCGTCTGCCTTTAGCTCAGGTCATGATAGTGGAGTCCTGGGATCGAGTCCCGAGTTGGGCTCCATGCTCAGTGGGGAATCTGCTTCTCCCTCTGCCCCTCACCCGACTCGTGCTCTCGCTCTCACTCACTCTCGAATAAATAAATACAATCTTTTTTTAAAAATAAAAATATTCACTGTCTATGCAATCTACATATTACAAGTTTGATGACCATGTTGTAAAGTGTTTTCAACTCCTTTTGTCTTAATATACATTTTTTAAAGGCTTGGTGCACCAACTTAGGTTAGTGAAGAGCTAGATGCCCCAAGGACATCATGTGCACTGTGAGAACAAAGTACTAGCAATACTGTTTACCCTTTGACCACACTATTCCCAGTTTCTGCTCCAACAGGTTTTATTTATCTTAAGATTAAAGCAAATCACCAGTGGACATATAGTTATTGCTTTATGGTGTAGTACAGACACATAAGCCAGAGGCATCAGTGGATTCTGTCACCTTTGAAAAATGATTTATTTTTTTTATGTGCTTTGTTTTTCACTCATGGGTAACCTGATAACATTTCAGAGCCTGAAATCCTTCCCTAAGCTAAAATAACCTGTTGAATGTAAGTGTAAACCAAGTCTAGGCTAGAAGAGCAGAGTTACTTTTTTTTCTAAAAGTTCCTTGAATCTGGAAACATGTCTGGTCACACTATTGCAATATGGAAAAATAAATCATAATTAGATTTCATTGAGTCGCAAATGACCCTGAAATTGACTAACTGTATTACATTAGAGAAATCTAAGGCTCATAAATACACTGATTAATACGTCTACTCTAGGCTCTGTGCCATCCTTAGTCAATCATGGTGCTCCTCCCCTGGGCCTCAAAATCCTTCTTAACACAGAACAACAGGAGAAGCCTAAATGTCATTTCTGGTTCTCGCTTAGTTAAAGCATCCACACCATTTGCCATTTTGCCAGTGAAGCAAATGCTAAATTCATCTCTTTAGTGTAAGTTGTGAGTTTTATGCTGGTTAACTTAATATTGGCAGTTCAAGGGTTGATTTCAGAAGTTTGGTGATACTTGCTTTCTAGGTTTCTTTTTCAAAGAAGTCATCTATTTTTCATTTATTATGCCTCTATCCTACCATAACTTATTTCCTTCTCTCTCTTTATAATAGTTCAAAGTAAAAATAATATTGTTTACAAGGTAGGAAAACTCCTAACAGCAGAGAAATGTGCAATCAGATAAATGAAACTGTCTTATTTTCCATAAAATGAACTTAGTGGCTCTGGTCCCTGCTGAGCATGCTGGAAGGAGATAAGCTCTATACAGCGGCAGTGAAAGTTGTGATAACAATCAGCAAGTGATTTTTTTCCACAGTGAGGAGATTTTCCATCAGATTTCATTTGACCTTGAACACTGTGTTAGCAATGAATAATTAATAGTACTTATTACAGTAATGCCCCACTTAACTGACATTATCAGGGAATTAGATGCCCTAAATGAGTGAATTGGCCAGATAGGAAGACTTGCCCCCTTTTTGCACACACATACACACACACAAATCTTTATTATAACCATTTCTGGTCCTAACGTTTTTTAAGTGTGTGGCAAAATTTTGTGACTTATTGACATTCTCAGAAACATAAACATTTATTCATTCTGTATATCTTAGTGAAGCTTAATATGTGCCAGGCACTATCAGGTGTGGGCAATATAACAGTGAATGAAGGAGACACAGTCCCTGTCCTTATGAAGCCTGTGTTTTGGGGGAGAAGAGAGATAAGCAAGGAATCATGCTAGAGTGCTGGGACAAGAGCAGGAAAGACTTATGAACTACCCTGGACTGAGTGGCAAAATAGTTGAACTCAAACTTGTCTGAGTTCCCCAGGACTGTTTGCTGCTAAATGGCTTCTGATGGTTGTGTCTTGAGTTCTTGTGATTGATCCTGGTAATTCATCTTCTTTAAATTCAGCTATAGTTTCTTGCTGCTTGCTAAGTGTGTGGTGCTGCTCCTACTCTTTTTTGGTATCACAATAATGTACATAAAATGGTTAAATGAAGGATGACAAATACAGGGTATATTAGTTAATCTAGCATTGCATAACAAATTACTCCAAAACTTACCAGCTGAAAAGAGCACCCATTTATCATCCTACAGTTTGTGTGGGTCAGGAATCCAGCATGCTTACCTGGATCCTCTACTTCAGGCTCTCTGACATGGCTACATACCCTCAAGGTGTCAGCCAGGCCGGGGTCTCATCTGAAGGCAGGACTCCATTCTTCAAGGAATATTGGACTGAGAGCATGAGTTTTTTGCCAGCGATAGTCTGGAGGCTACTCTCAGTTCCTTGTTACATGAGCCTCTCCAAAAAGGCAGATTGCTTCATGAAAGCCATTGAGAGAGAGAGAATATGTTAGCAAGAACACACAGTCTTTCGAAACCTAATCACAGAAGAGACATTCTTTTACTTTTTCTGTATTCTCTTGATTCCAAGCAAGTCACTAAGTCCTGCCTACACTCAAAGGGAAGAATACCAGGAAGGGGATTACCGGGGGCCACCATAGAGGCTGCTTACCCCCATATACCAAGAATATTATCATCATTCTTCCCAGGGCCATAGCAAACCTTACTAATTAATCATGGCAATCTCAACCACTGAGCCCCAAAATGGCTCCAAAAGCATATTTAATGGAGGACTCCAAGAGGCCCATTACCAGTCAGTTGGTGAGATAAGGACAATTTTCCTTCTCTTACTTAAACAGTAACCATTCCAAGTAATTGTTGTGGGGAAAATATGTAGGTCAAGAATCTGGACAGAGATGGGGGGCAGTAGTTAGAAGCAGATCTACAACATGACCAAACAATGGCCATCATTTGTCAAGTCAATGGGAAGGAAGCAAAGCCTGTAGCAGAAATCGACTGATAGAGACTTAACAGACAAATATTTCACAGTAAGGACCTTGAATTGAGAAATACATATCACAGCAGGCAAGAGCTCAAATGAGATCAGATCATATTATGGTTGGACACACAGAAGAAGAATCTGGTCCTGATCAGGACAGAGGTTATCCCCTTGGCTACACTGAATAAGAGTCATCATCATCTTTTTCAATGAACAAATACCAAAGACGCCATGGCCTAGCCTCACGTTTCTTTCTTATGCCTGTCTCAGATTTGGGGGTTTCCCACTGTATCTATGGTAGTGTTATTCAACCTTCCTTCACACACCCTCCCTTTGCATAAACATAAAAATCTCATTATCCATCTGCAAAGAATGTCTCTGCTCCCTTCTTCGATAAATCACACACATATTTCTCCATGCTTTATTCCCATTACAAAGTGAGGACCTCCTCATTCTTCAGGAATCTTTTTGTTTGTCCACACCAGCTCTGGACTCCTTAAGCTTCCTCTCTGTCTATCGGGATTCCAAAAAAAATTAGTGATTTTCAAACAACGAGATCACAGCCCCCCTAGGAGAATAAAAAAAAAATTTTAAGATTTTATTTATTTATTTGAGAAAGAGAGAAAGCACAAGCGGGGGGAAGGTACAGAGGGAGAGGGAGAAGCAGGCTCCCCGCTGAGCAGGGAGCCTGACGTGGGGCTCGATCCCAGGACCCTGAGATCATGACCTGAGCCAAAGGCAGATGCCTAACCAACTAAGCCACCCAGGTGCCCCTAAAATTTTTTAATGTTTTATTTTTTAAAGTTTCAAACATTCAGAAAAACTTCAGTAATAGTACAATGATTTCCTGCCTACTCTTCACTCAGTCTCTTCATATTTCCCTTATTACCCTCTTAATATGTATACTTATATTTGTTTTCCTGAACCATTTAAAAGTAACTTGCAGAGGGGTGCCTGGGTGACTCAGTTGGTTAAGCGTCCGACTCTTCATTTTGACTCAAGTCATGATCTCAGGGTTGTGGGATTGAGCCCCACAGTGGGCTCAGTGCTCAGTGTGGAGTCTGCTTGAGATTCTCTCTCTCTCCCTGCCCCTCCCCTAGTTCTCTCTCTCTCTCTCTCTCTCAAATACATAAATAAAATCTTCTAAAAATTTTTTTAAAAATAAAAATAACTTGCAGAGGTGCTACCCATTACCCCTTAATATTCCGGTGTATGTTTCCTAAAACCAAGGGTCCTTACTTCCATAGCCATAGTACAGCCATGTGACAAAAATAGCTTCTAATCTGCACATTTCCCTAGCATTTCACTAATGATCCCAATAAGGTACTTCATAGGTCAGATCCAACCCCAGTCACATGTGGCATTTAGTTGTCAAGTCTCTTCAGGTCCCTTCCTTCTAGAACATCCCTCAATTTGGGTTTATCTAAATGTTTCCCCATGATCAGATTCAGGTTTTGCTTTTGAGGCAGAGCTATCAGAGAAATGATGGTATGTTTTCCTCAGTGCCTGCTCTCAGTAGGTACCCAGATATAGTGTCTGTCCATATAAAGTGTCTGCCAGTTTCCTCACTGTAAAGTTAATTTATAAGTATTTTGTACTTGGGAATTAATGAGTGATTCATTCATGCTTTGCGGGGAGACAACTTGAGACCCTATAACTTCCCTTCACCACTTCTCGCCTCCATTGATGATTCTTGTCTGAATCTATTATTACTCTGATAGTTTTGCCACAAAGAATTTTTAAGGCTGAGTTTGGCATGAATGGTTTTAAAGGAATTTCCAGATTGTCAGCTCCTCTCTAGATGATGCTCAAACTGTGGCTGTGGCATGCTGCTTCTCCTTTTAGGGCCTCCAACTGCATAACTTGAGGGCACACTTCCTGCAGGCTACTGCAGACACAAAGGGAAGGGTGCCCCGGGGGTGGTGCCTCAGGCTCCAGCTGGTCCCCTCTCTGACTTCCCTTTCACAGCTGCCTCCTTCCCCTTTTACAAAAGAAAGGCCCACCTCTCACCCATCCAGAAGCTTACTGTGGCTCAGTCCCCCAGGCTAAAAACAATCCAGGACTCCAAACAAAGGAGTGATTCAGAATCTAGCTGTTAGTGTTGAGAAAGTGAATGATTCTAATGATTGGGTTACAAATCCTTTTCAACTCTTTGCTTTCAACAAAATTGAAGAAGGATCTGATGGAGTTGTCAGTTAGTAGATCATTAAAAATAATTTTTGATGATAGATCACCATACGATTTTTGGCAAATACCCCAGAAGAGTTTGAAGAATTGAGTGATGTTGCTATAAGGAAACTCTTTCCTTTCCCACTACTTATGTGAACAAAGTTTGGCTGTACTTATAAGTATGATTAAAAGAAAAAAAGGGAATAAAACTGATGCTGAACCCTGTCTCATTTGGACAATCAGAAATATTCAGGAGTTAATCGGAGGGAAAATTCCCATTCATCTCGTTTAAGATACAGACTTCCGATAAGATTTTAAGATTTTACTTCCCATGTTTCATAATGATTTATCCAAATGTATAATGTATTTGTTGTGTTGAGCAATTAAGTACAAATACAAATAGTCATAATGACAATTCAACACAGAAGAAATTGTTTAGCATTTAGGGCATCAAATTCACAGAAAATATTAAAGATTTCAAAGTTTAACTTTGTACAGAAAGTTGATGCAGAAAATTGTGACAAGAGAGATCAATAAAAAGCCATTCAAACGTTAACATACATTACATTGAAAAAAAAATACATTACATTGTAGTAAATTCTGTGCAGGAACTAAAATGGAACCAGCAAATAGAGCGAAGTGTCAAATCTCTTTACTATTAACCTTTTCCTGTATGAATTGAGGAGTGAATAAGACTGATTTTATTTTACAGCATCAACATTAAAATGTGCTAGAAATTGCACAACTATAAAACCTTATGACGAAATATCATAGCCCTCCATTTTAGAATGTAAGGAATAAATAATTTTTCAAAAACATTCTGGGAGCCACATGAGCAACAGGGTTGGAAGAACATTGCTAAGGAAGAAGCTCTCCCTCTGTGTGTATTATGTATTACCCACGGTAGTTCTCTGAGACTTTGCCTCCTGTTTTCTATGGCAAACCTTCTGCTTCCCATCCAGGGTCTGTCTCCACCTTGCTCTGGGAGCCCCGCTCACCTATCACATTCACCCAATCCCCGCCCCACTGTTGCCTCACCCCCAAGTCAAAGACCAGCTCGCCCCTTGGCGGGAAAGGCTCCGGACCATCTCCATAGCTTATCAAATTAAAGATCGTCCTCTGAGTATTGCATTTTTATACCTAGATCCCTAGAACACATAGGCTCTGTCTGAGTGTAGTCAAGATCTCATATCCAAAGAGGAAAAACTTGCCCTTGGGGCGGGTGCTCGATGGTCACGACTCTGAAGGAGGGTCACCTGACTCAGGGCATGCGCATCGTATCAGGCCAGCTGCAGGCTAAGTCCTCAAAAGAAAGACATCAATAGGAATTCCTGAATTGCAGGATATCCTTGGTAACCTGCAAATTCCCGGGCCTTGCCAAGAGGATAGTCTAATTTGGTGAGTGTGGGAGAAGGCCCAACACACAAAGTACAAGCCCTGCCAGGTGACTTTGTTGAGTTTTGTCCTTGTACCGTACCGTACCTTGAGCATCATTGCCTCAGAGTGTGATCTTTCATCCTGACTGAAGCTCCTCAAATCCGTTCTTTCGTTTCCATTCAGGTACTCGAAATTCCAAAGGGTTCAAATGGAATCGTAAATCAGCTGAAGGTAAGTGAGCTGTCAATGTATGACATTTTTATTTTTGTAGTTTATTCCAGCCTGATTATTTCCATCGAATGACTATATATTATACTTAAAATATTACTTTTAATTGGAAGTCTAATCAAGCACAAAGACAATATTATGTAAGTTCAATTGCATTTTTAAATATTTAAGCTCCAGAGAGGTAGATGAATGGGGAAAATGAATTTACAGAAGAAGAGATATAAATGATAAGCATATTTTAATTGATCCTTTCTAATTAAATATAAACATATCACATGATAACAGTGTAACAATATGGGTGAAAGTCTATGGTAATGGTGTGGTAAAAAGAGAATGAATGAGATTAGGACTACAATTAATTTGGCCATACCTGTAAACAATATTTTCTTTTGTACTCGTTTAGTCAATAATGCTACTTTTATAAATCTAGTTAAAGGAAATGCAAAGTTAAAGTCAAATTTGTTCACTGTCGAATTGTATAATTGTTCACTGTATAATTGTAGAATGATAGTAGCAATAAGGAGAAAACAACTGATACAAAGGATTGAGGCAAATTCACCAGCAGAATAATATACAGTTCTTTCAAATGTAATTGTCAAAACACATTTAATGTTGACAGATAATGTTCAGGACAGAATATAAAGGGATCAAAGTGTGTTAAAGGGAAGAAAGGTAGGAGAGAGGGAGGAAGCAGGGGAAGGGAGAGAATGAATCTAAAACACATATAAGTAAGAAAAAAAATAGGCCACCATGATGGTGAGATTAGGGTAACTTTTATTTTCTTACTTACATTTTCTTTAGCTTTGAAATTCTTTGCACTGCATGCATCAGTTTTATAATCCAAAACAGTATTGCTTTAGAAACCGTATTAAGTAAGTATTCCAACTTCTAAATTGCTGGTTTTGAGGAAAACCAGATTACATGGTCCACTGGCAGCATATTTGCACAAAGTACCATAGAACTAGTCCAGTCCCCTGTCACCAACCCACCCCCCAACCCCCAATCCCCAGTCTATGGACAGCAGCTTCACCTAGAGTGAGACCTACAGGCTGATGTCTCTCTCTCTCTCTCTCTCTCACACACACACACACACAATCAGACAAGGATATTCTAGCATGTCCCTCGAGAGCCTACTTCCTTTCCTTTATTCTGAATAATTTAAATGGAACTGAAGGAAGCTATTCTTTTCCATGAGCTGATATTAAGGGGTTGAGAGTACCATGTAATGAGTTCCTTTCATTTATCAGTATGATCATGATTAAATGTCCTCTCTTACATTATTCATTCATTCAACAAATAGTTTTGAGTGCCTCTTAGACACTCAAATAGTCACTCTGATGAAGACGAAGTGGTATTCTTTCATTCGTCTGTTTAGTCAGTAAATCATATTGCCTACAGTATTTACCCAGTGTGTGACAGACATTTCTCGAGACATTGCAAAGACAGTAGAAAACTAGGCAGCCATAGTCCCTGCCCTCAAGGAGCTCACGGTCCAGGAGGAGAGAGAGACAGTTCAACACGTAAAAATCATGACAGGGTAGCGTGGTCAGTTAAGCATCCATCTCTTGATTCCGGCTCAAGTCATGATCTCCTGTGTCCTGAGATCAGGCCCTGTGTCAGGCTCTGCACTACGTGGAGAGTCTGCTTGAGATTCTCTCTCTCCCTCTCCCTCTGCCCCTCCCACTCATGCTGCCTCTCTCTCTAAAATAAATAAAATCTTTAAAAAAAATCTTGACAGTGTGCTGTATGTACCATGCAGGAACGCACAGTGTTGCAACAGAGACCAGCAGCGGTGCCTGACCAGATTAGGTGGTCAGGGAATGCCTGTCTAAGTAGGGATCTGGAGAATGAGTAACAGAGCAAGTCTGGCTGAGGAGTGCTGAGGAACTGTAGCTTTTTATTCCTCAGATATTTGGGGCCTGTGAAACAGCCGGCACAGTGCTAGACAGTGGGTTGGGAGGAGATGAGGGTGAATAAGGGGTGATCCCTGATCTCTACGACCTCAGACACTAGAGGGGTTGACAGATACAATCATCACACAATCTCTTCAGTATGTGAGAGTCAGAAAAGGCTTCCCAGCAAAGGTGAGTCCAAAAATTAACTTTTTTTTTCATCATAATTGTTTTATTCAGTGTTTGAATAGGTAAGTATATTCATATGTCAAAAAATTGCAAAAGTAAAAAAGGGTTTTCAGTGAGAGTTCTCTCTCCCAACCTCTTCCCCTCATTCCCATCCAATGCCCCTCCCCAGAGACAACCAATGTCACTGGTTTCTTCTGGATACTTCCAGAGATGGTCTGTGTTGGTCCAAATACATGAGTGCGTTTTGGGTTCTTTGTTTTTCCTTTTTATTATGTGAGGATCTGAGCTGAATCTTCAAGTATGAATTTTCCAGAGAAGGGGGTTTGGACAAAAGAAGAAAGAATATGGCAATGGAGGGCAAGAGAAAGACCCAGATTAGGTACATAGGACAAGCTTTTCCATGTTGTGGAAATATAAGTGTGAGGCAGGAAGGCGGGGGAACCAGATCATGGCAAGATCTGATTGCCATGCTGCGGGGCACAGATTTAATCCAGTTGGTAGCAGGACTCCAAGAAAGACTTTTAAGTCAAGAGTAACATGTGCTAATTGGTGTTTTAGGAAGAGGGTTCTAGCAGCTGGTAGATGATAGACGTCCAAGTGAGCCTTGGTCACCAAATGGAAAAGTCGAGCTTCTTTCCTTCAGCCAGTGTGAGCCAGGAAAGGTTTTTAAATAGGTGTCTGGTGGTATCAGAGGTTGTGTTAGGTAGATTGATCTATCAGCAGTGTGCTGTCCTGAAATATAGCACAGCATTAGAAGAAGAATGGAGAGAAAAATCAAGTGAGTGAGAATCTAATTGAACACCAACCCTCAGCAGAAATGTGGGCCTTTCCTCTACTTTTTAACTTTAAGGAAGAAATCTGTATTCATTACCTATTGCTGCATAACAAAGTACGCCAAAACTTGGTGGTTAAAACAGCCTACATTTATTATCTCACAGCTTGCACAGGTCAGGAATCTCAGTTGGGTTCTCTGCTTCAAGGTCACGCACCAGCTAGAATCAAGAGGTCAGTTAGGACTAGAGGTTGATCTGAAATCTTGACTGGGGAAGGATCTGCTTCCATGTTGTTGGCAGGTTCACTGAGGATTGTTGGGTTTTAGTTCCTTGACATCTGGGTCTCTCCCAGTGGCAGGCAGCTTGTTTCATGAAAACAGACAAGTCAGAGTAGTGATAAGGGAATCGGCTACCAAGGTAGACGTTAGACATGTCTGCAACCTAATCTCAGAAGTGACATCCCATCACCTTTGCAGTTTCTGTGGGTTAGCAGAAAGTCACTAGGTCCAGGCCATACTCGATGGAGGGCAGGGGATTACATGCGGCATGAATCCAAAGAGGCGGGATCATTGGGGCCGATTTAGAAGCTGCCTACCAGGGGAGCTTAATGAGAATTTTTCCTGTGAGTATTGGGAGCTAGGACAAGGCCTGGGGGGATAAAGCCAGTATTGTTCCTCACCCATGATCTAGTCAGGAAATCATCTAGCTCTCCCCTGGCCTGCTGATTACCACCCTCATTACAATCACCGCCATGCCGCGTTCATGTTTGTCCGCTGTCTCTGGTGACAAGACGCCGCCCCTCTGGAAATCAGAGCATCTGGGAACATTTATATACACTCTGGACTGGGCTGCATCTCCCTGCTGCTGTCGGACACTTATGAAAGTTTCCTCACCTCTGCTTATTGCACATACTTATGACATCAACCCACTAAAAGAAACACCTTTAACAGTAAAGATCAATGCCTAATGCATCCCTGACTCTTCAAACAGAGCAGGCTGGTTAGTTTGGTAAAGTAGGGCTTTATCAACCACAGTGGTAGACAACTCAGGGAATGCCCAGGGGAACTTAGAGCCTGGAATGCAGGCTGTGTAAGCTGCCACTCCAAACCAAACAGACATCAGGGAAATAGAAATCACAACAGCCAACACTGTTCGTGTGCACCAGCAACTGGGATAAGAACCTGACCCTTGTTATCTTGTTTTAGTTCACTAACTGGGCAAGGTCAATGCTGTTATCCCCATTTGATAGAGGAGAAACCTGAGACCCAGAGAGGTTAACTAGTTTGCCTGCACTCATAGCTAAGAAGTAGCAATACCAGGATTCAAACAGTTAGTTTGGTCCCTGCATTCTTAAATTGGGAACCAGCAATAATTCATCGTTAGGAACAGTCATGTTTTGTCCTGAATTACGGGGTGGCCTTATCAGCTAAGGATAATTTGTGGAAGGGGAGAGGGGCAGGCATCACCTAGAATAAATCAACTTCAAATGGAAATCAAAATATTCGTATAAATAGGGCGCCTGGGTGGCTCAGTTGGTTAAGCGACTGCCTTCGGCTTGGGTCATGATCCTCGAGTCCCAGGATCGAGTCCCGCATCGGGCTCCCTGCTCGGCGGGGAGTCTGCTTCTCCCTCTCCTGCTCCCCCCTCTTGTGCTCTCTCTCTCAAATAAATAAATAAAATCTTTAAAAAAAAATATTCGTATAAATAATGGAGGAAAAAACTTTTATTAGAACTAGATCTTTAGGGGCGCTTGTGTGGCACAGATGGGTAAGCATCCGACTCTTGGTTTTGGCTCAGATAATGATCTCAGGGTCATGAGATCAAGCCCCGTGTCAGGCTCCGTGCTCAGTGCAAAGTCTGCTTGAGACTCTCTCTCGCCCTTTCCCTCTGCCGCCCCCCTCAAATAAATAAGTCAATCTTAAAAAAAAAAAAAAAAAAGAACTAGATCTTTAAAAGATTTTTAATAAAGAAAAAAGTTTATTTTCTTAAAGTTAGGTCAGGAGTCAGCAAACCTTTTCTGTAAAGGACCAGATAGTAAATATTTTTGGCTTTGTGGTCAGTACAGAGCTCTGCTATAACTACAGAAGTCTCCAAGTGTGATATAGAAGCTGCCACGGACAGGAAGTAAATGAATGAGCATAGCTGGTTCCAATAAAGATTTATTTACAGAATCCCATGGCTGGCTAGATTTGGCCATTGAGCTGTAGTTGGCCACCCTTAATTGGGTCATAATTGTAAGGTATACGAATTCTTAGAAAAAGTAAGACTCGTGCAGGTTTTTAACATAATATTTCTGACAAAATATGTGCTAACCCAATCATCCCTCCCTATTTGGCTTCAGCAGTTCTATCAAAAAGAGTCAACTGTGCAAAACTAGGCTTTATCACTTTCTCGGGGTGTGCCACTATCCTTTGAGAGCCAAATAATTTTCTTTTGAAACTGTTATAACACCATCCTTCTGGATTTTCTCTTCTTCAGATGTAAATTTATCTAACTCTGCTAGATCCCTGTTTCCATGTAACTGAAATAGTTTTCCAATGTCTTTTCATCAACTATGTGAAATCCTGTGCCATTTGTAAGATTTGCTGTTCACTTTCAAGTTGGTTTTCATGGGGATTGTTTGTTTGCTGGGTGAGCATCCAAAGGACAGCAAGACCAGGGAACCCACTAAGACCCAGATGCTAAACAAGGAAGGATTTGAGTAAGAACTTTAAAATAGTCATATCATTGGTTGATATTTTCCATGTTACCATGATCCCAGCTTCCCTTCACAGCTGCTACCTACAGGTTCTCAAATAATAAATATGCAGGTAATGGAGATCTTCCCCATATGATTTATCCACCATTTTTATGTGCACACTGTTCTCTTGCATTCAGTTTTTCAATTATACCATCATTTATTGAGCATCTACTTTGTATTAAGTCACTTTGCTTATACAAATGTCCCTCTCCAAACTCTTACTAGCTAAGCTCAGTAACATTGACACAAATTTTCCTATAAAATCTTTGTTACCTACAATTCAGGTGCTGAATAGTTTCAGAAAACACTATATTCCTTACTATAGAAACTCACTCATTTGGTCTCATGAACCAATTCATCTTTGACTAGGAAGGGGTACTTTTGTTTTTTTACTGTTTCTGCTAGCAACTGTGAAAACTGTTTTACTGTTTTACAGATCCTAAGATCCTAAGAGAGCAAATAACTTGCCCCAGTTCTCCTTGCCAGTCAGCAGTGAAGTGAAATTCAGAGTCAAGTATCACTGGCTCCAGAGCCCATGTCTTTCTTTCATGTCCCTTTCGAATATGGAATTCACGCTGATGAAAAGCCCATCTATTTACTCCCACAAAGTCAAAGCTACAGATTCCTAAGTTCCTTAAATCACACTTTAATTAATAATGCTGATTTTAGGGCGCCTGGGTGGCTCAGTTGGTTAAGCGACTGCCTTCGGCTCAGGTCATGATCCTGGAGTCCCGGGATCGAGTCCCGCATCGGGCTCCCTGCTCGGCGGGGAGCCTGCTTCTCCCTCTCACCCTCCCCCCTCTCATGTGCTCTCTCTCTCATTCTCTCTGTCTCAAATAAATAAATAAAAAATCTTAAAAAAAAAAAATAATGCTGATTTTACATCATGAGCAGTAACACTGCCATTTTTTTTTAATCCCCCCATAGGGGCGCCTGGGTGGTTCAGTCGGTTGGGTATCAGGCTCTTGATTTCAACTCAGGTGGTGATCTCTGGGTGGTGAGATGGAGCTCTACATCTAGCTCCATGCTCAGCAGGGAGACAGCTCTCCTACTCCCTCTTCCTCTGTCCCTCCTCCCTTCACTCTCTCTGTCTCTCTCTCAAGTTAATAAATCTTTAAATCCCCCCATAAATCTAAGTGTTAAAAGAAATGCGCTTAAAATGCAATCCCTCTATTTAT
>NC_138369.1:28876652-28887714 GCF_054177405.1 Leptonychotes weddellii
ATGCAATCCCTCTATTTATTATTGCACTGGTTTTCAAACGGGGGTCATGGCACAGCACCATCAGCATCACCTGGAGATGGGGTAGGAGTGCGGATCCCGAGCCCTGTGTTGGACAATTCAGCTTGTCATCTGATTCACGATATGCGGATCCCGAGCCCTGTGTTGGACAATTCAGCTTGTCATCTGATTCACGATATGCGGATCCCGAGCCCTGTATTGGACAATTCAGCTTGTCATCTGATTCACGATATGCGGATCCCGAGCCCTGTGTTAGACAATTCAGCATGTCATCTGATTCACGATATGCGGATCCCGAGCCCTGTGTTAGACAATTCAGCTTGTCATCTGATTCACGATATGCGGATCCCGAGCCCTGTGTTAGACAATTCAGTTTGTCATCTGATTCACGATATGCGGATCTCGAGCCCTGTATTGGACAATTCAGTTTGTCATCTGATTCACGATAAACTGAATCAGAAACTGTGGGAATAGGGCCCATCGATCTGTATTTTAACAAAGCCTCTAGGTGATGCTAATGCACACTCTAAGTTGAGAACCACTGAATTGTAGGATTAACAACAATGATCTCTGGTGATTGTTGCAGTAAGAACCAGAACGTACACAGGTGCCAGAAGTCCAGATGACTTTGTGACTGTCATGAAACTCTGGTTAATGCTCTTGTTTCCCTCCTCATTCATTCATCTAACCAGTAAGTACTGAGCCCCTCTGCTGGGTCGTCAGATACTAAGCCAGACGCTGGGAAAGGTAGGGAAGAAAACAAATATGGCTATAGCCTCCCTCAGGCTTACATGTGGGTGACAGACCAGAAAACAGTCAATTCTAGTAGAGTTGGGTGCTGGGGGCCAGGGGGTCACCTAACCCAGCCCTGCAAGTCAATGAAGATTTCCAGAACAAATGGCTCAAGAGGTAGGAGTCCCAAACTTTCTGAGAAGGTCTGGTGCCATGAGAGGTTGTTTGGTCTCTCCCTCGGGTCCACAGCCTGCTTGAGACAGCTTCCGATGAAATAAGGAGGGGAAACACTCAACCTGTTGTGTCCAGCTTGTTGGAACACTTATCTCTGACATGCATTAAAAACATATGGAAGGTCACAGCTCCATGTGTTCCCTTGGTAGGGGAGGCGAACATCGGGAAAGCAAGTAAGCCTACCTCCCAATCCCAACTATTGGACTCCTACTGCCAGTTTACGTAATTTCCTGTGCTTATTTCAAAATAGCCAGGAGGGCTGGAGACATCGTGAATGCCATCACTAGCCATTTAGACCAGCAGCTGCTGCACATTCCCCTCTTTTGTGATTTAAAAAAAAAAAAATTTAGCAGAATTTGAGAGGAAAGCATCTGTTCAGGAAAGGAATGAATAGTTTCTTAAGAGAAATCAGTTTAGATTTAACAAGCTGCCCACAGAACAGATTCCCACTTATTCATTCGGCAAACATGCTCTGCGTGCCGGACACGGAGCTAGGTGCTGGCTTGACAAGTACCAGAAGGCACCTGACTTCTAGGAGATGAGAAGACAGACGTGGAACAGGACACTGAAAAGGTGATATTTGGGCGCCTTGGTGGCTCAGTCGATTGAGCATCTGCCTTTGGCTCAGGTCATGTTCTTGGGGTCCTAGGATGGAGTCCTGTGTCAGGCTCCCTTCTCACTGGGGAGCCTGCTTCTCCTTCTCTCCCTGCTTATGCTCTCTCTCTCTGTCAAATAAATAAATAAAATCTTTAAAAATAAATAAATAAAATTCATACTACATACTGTATGATTTTAAAATACGCATTACATACTATATGATTCTACTGATACTACGTTCTAGAAATGAGAAAATCACAGAGATGGAGAACAAATCAGTGCTCGCAGGGGTTGGGGACAAGGCCATGAGATGGATTGAGTCTTACTATAAAAAGGTAGCGCTAGGGGTCTTTGTGGTGATGGAGCAGTCCTGTGTCTTGATTGCGGTTGAGGTTCTATGAATCTACACATGGGATATAATTGCATGGAGCTACACACACACACACACACACACACACACACCACAAATGTAAAGTGCATATAAAACTCGTGACATCTGAGTAAGGATGTTGGGTTATACCAGTAACAATGTCTGGGTTTTGATACCATACTATGGTTATATAAATGTTACCATGGGCGGGAACTAGGTGAAGGGTATATACCTGCCCGTATTATTTTTGCAACTTCCTGTGAATCTATAAATATTTCAAAATAAATAGCTTTTTAAAAAACAATGGGCTGAATTTTGTGCCCTTCAAATTTCACATGTGGAAGCCCTAACCCGCAGTGTGAGGTTTTGGGAGATGGGGCCTTTGGGAGGGAATTAGGTTTAGGTGAGGTCATGAGGATGGGCCCCCTGATAGGACTCGTGCCCTTATTAGAAGACACTAGAGAGTGTGCTCTCCCTTTCTCTGCCACATGGGCACGCAGTGAGAAGGCAGCCATCTGTAAGTCCGGAAGAGGGCTCTCACTTGAACTCATTCTGGCACCCTAACCTCTGGGACTTCCAGCCTCCAGAACTGGGAGAAAATCACTCTCTGTTGCTGAAGCCCACCTAGTATGCTATTTTGTTCCGGCAGCCTTAGCTAAGACAAAGGGAGATTATTATTCATCCATTCGTGGTACCATCCATTCATGGTACCCAGCAGTGATTACATATTTTGGCTGTTACCCCTGGTCTTTGGGGACCCATGAGTGGGCCCCCGTATGGTCGTGAGAGCCACAGAGAGCCTCCCTGGGCAGAGCAGGACTCAGGGAAAGATGAAAAGACACCAGCCAGTGAGATGGACACAAAAGGGTGTGCCAGGAGGACGTATCAAGGTCGTGGAGTGAGACAGGGCACATGGAACAATGGGGAATCCCGCACAATGTGGCAGAGAGCAGAGCGGGAGGGAGAAGGCTGAGGAGATAGGCAGGGGCCAATGGCGCAGGCCTATTGAGTTAGTGACAGCATGTCCTTATGTGCCGGGGACAGCCTCGGCATATAGCCTTGGCCCTGGCACCTTCAAGGCACTAAGCTCCACATTCAGAAATTTCTTTGTCTGGATGATCATTGAAACAGTCCCCCTACATCTGAGCCATGGTAAGGATTGCACCTTATCCTGTGGACAATGGCTGATCCTTCGCAGGATTTTTAGCTGGACTCTTAGTGTCTCAGTTTGATTCTAGAAAGACCCAGCTAGCTTCGAGGATTCACGCTCTTGCTGAAAAGGGAAAATAAGCTGACCTGAAGGTATTTGCTTATTCTCCACAAAGGGAGGGGGGAAAAATGGGAGTGGAGAGAAGGCTGCCAAGGGCTTCAAAACCTAACAGAATCTTTGTGGTCAACTCCAAGCCATCACCCTCCATTGTAGTTAGGATGGCTGCACCCAGCCCCCCCACACACACTCACACACACACACACACACACACAAACACCCTCCGCCCTCTGACCCCTAGCTCTCTCACCCATCCTCCTCACCCTGCCCTCCAGCCTCCCAGACCCACCCCTAGATAAAAATCCAGCTAACAAAGAACACGGCGGAAGGGGGCGGGCAGCAAACAGGGTTTGCAGGGCAGAGCTGGGTCCTTGCTCAGGATTCAGACAGGGAACTAATGAGCTGCAGTGTTCACTGTGGACATCCTTACAGAGTCCAGACAGTTCTGCCCCAGCCCTGCGCCAGAATTTACCCCTGCAAGACAAAGGAATCCAGGGTTACCTTTGGGATAAATGCACCAGTGCTTAATGATCATTCTGAGCAGAGATTTCCCGTAGGGTTAAAAAAAAAAAATCAGATTTTCTCCCAATTTCTCTTGTGCATGCTAACAGGAAGTTAGGTCAGTGTAATTTCTCTAAGAGGTTCTCCTCTTTCTCCTTTATCCTCTTTGCTCCATCCCCACTCCCCTGATCTTTTTACTTGCCAACCACACAAACTGTTATCTGTTGGTGATTTTTTCCCTCCTCCCCTCTATTGGTGATCTTTAACTTCCCTGCAAATTCCTCGCTCTAACCATAGCCACAAACCCTGTTCTTGAGAATTTGTTAGGGTGTGATATTCATTGTCACAGCAAGCACTATTAAGAAGGAAACATTACTAATTTTCCATCTTTAATTTCATTTTAAAATTAACGTTTTTTTCCTTTTTTTTTTATTTTAGTGTAAAACCAAAGTGGTCCCCGTCCCTTTAAATCAAATATCCCAAATGTGGATTGGAGTTTGTATTGGCATGATCTTGAAAAGAGAATGATTTCCTGACCTTGCTGGGGAAAGAAAACTTTCTGGCTGTTCCTCAGTGAAGGCAATTTTGATGTAAACTGACATTTCTCAGATGCCCTTCTTGGGAATATTCAATGGGAAATCCAAAATTTCTGGCAGCTGAAAGCCCAGCCCAACTGCCAGGCCCTGGGCAGAGATAACAGAATGTTGAGGAGCAGTAAACAGATGGAATTACAACAAGAAGCCTTTTCTCTGAGCCCAATGAGATGAGCTGGGGAAGGGGTCAAGGAAGAAGGGGGAGCCGCACTTCACAGTGAGTGGATCAACAAAAAAGGCACTTTTTCGGCTTTTTATTGAGAGGGCCATTTCCCCTGTTGTCCAGCCATTACCCTGTTTTGAGCACCATTCATTGAGAGGCGCCTTTCTTCTCAAGTCTTTTATCCAAGGATGCTGAAAGCATTCCCGTGTCCTCCTTCCAGAGAAGATTCTCCCACACTCCGGAGGCCTCCAGCGGCGGGCCCCAGCATTTCACTGCTGGCTGCATGCTGATGCTACCTACTCAGCTTTGAAAGCGGCTTTATGCTGTTTCCCCTCTTCCTCCTCCTTCTCCTCCCCCTCCCCCTCCCCCTACTCTTCCTCCTCCTCCACCTCCTCCTCATTCCCAAGACCAGGAATTTAAAAGTTTGAAAAGATAATCCCCCAATGTAGGGATTGCTCTTTGGGAGAGGATAATGGTTAGGTTTGAGATAGGGAAAACCTGTTTTATTTTATTTTTATTTTTTAAGTAGGCTCCATGCGGGGCTTGAACTCAAAACCCTGAGATCAAGACCTGAGCTGAGATCAAGAGTGGGACACCTAACCCACTGAGCCACCCAGATGCCCCAGGGAATTCAATTCACTCTTGATTTGTTTGCTCTTCTTACATCTTCCAAATAAGCTGAGAATCGTACTTAATTTTTTTTTTTTGATACTTAAAATCAGAAGGAAAGCCATCAAACACTTTCCTTCGCTACCAGGTTTTCAAAATTTCAGATACCTGAGATAGGGATTCATTTAAATTTGGGCTTGACAGACAAGCCCTAGGTGAGTAATGGAGTATAAGTAGTGAAACTCAGTCTCCTTCCCCAAGCCAGCTGCCTAGATCCAAATCTCAATCCTATTGCCTCCTAACTGTGTGATCTTGAGCAAGTCACTTAAGTTCCCTGTATATCAGCTTTCTTTTTTTTTTTTTTTAAGATTTTTATTCATTTGAGACAGAGAGATACAGAGAGGGAACACAAGCAGGGGGAGTGGGAGAGGGAGAAGCAAACTCCCCGCTGAGGTAGGAGCCCACCATGGGGCTCGATCCCAGGACCCTAAGATCATGACCAGAGCCGAAGTAAGGCGCTTAGCCAACTGAGCCACCCAGGCGCCCCTGTACATCAGCTTTCTGTATGAATAAAATTGGGAGAAGAGTAGCACACATTTTATAGAATTGTTGTGACAATTAATTGGAGCGTGGCCTACTAGACACTCAAGAAATATTAACTTCTATGTTTATAACTATACAGTTACTATTTATTAATATATATGTACATATTAGATATTTCCTTCTGGGCAAACACTGATTACCCTTCATTGTTCTAAAACAGAAAGCCAGGTACCCTTGTATTTAAGGCCGGTTCACTTCTTGGTTTTAGTATTTGCCCCCACTTGAGGCCCTTTGGCAGGAATAAGCCCCAGACAGAGTGGCTCACAGGACAGAATTCTAGGGTTTGGGGAGTTGGTCGCTTAAATAAATATGAATCTCTGGATTATTTTTATTTTCTCTTTCAAAGAAATTTCCAGAGTAAAAAACAGGACATGTTGGCTAGAAGGAAAGTCCCAAAGCCCCTGTGCATTCTTCTGTCATTGCCCTGAAGAGTGGCTGGGTGGGACCTCCCAGCTGTATTGCCCCTGGAGCCCTACCCCCCCTTCCTTCAGGATCTCAAAGTCATTCAAGGTCAGGTGGGTCCCCAAGAAGCTCATGGTCCTCTGCACCCAAATCCAAACACTTATCCTGGGGGAGAATGGATTTTCCAAAGCTCTGCCCATGGGTTTTCCAATGTCCCAATTTTATGCTCGTTGTTATGACTTATAAAAGCTTGCTGGGTTTGTTTTGAAGACAAGGGAAAAAATAACATTACGCTATTTTAAACGCCTGCAAATATTTCAAATATGACCCAAGGCAGTAAAAATGCCGTATTTCCCAAACCACAAACCCCACTCCTTGTTAAAATCCAATTGTCATCTGAGTGTGGGATGAAGAGTCAGGATGCCAAGTCCTGAGCATTACACATTCTATCTTTCTTTGGGTGACTGTGAAATACTCTTTTCCCCATCACTTTCATGCCTGTGTTTCACCGACTAACTTCATAAAGCCACTGAAAAACTGCACCCCACACAGACAACTTTTGAACCCCAATATATCTTGATGCCAGGGAACAGCACTTGGTAGAGAATGAAAAGAAAGCAAACCACTTCTGGTATCTCTTTCTCAAGATGTTAGAGATGGAAAAACGCACGTCCGTTGTTCCATCTTGACTCCCATCTTGTCCCTCCTGCTTCCCTGTGGTGCTTGGAGCACAAGGACTGTTTCTGGTTCATTCTCGGGTATGTCATGCCAAGTGCGGTGTCTGACGCCGAGCCCTCAGTGGACGGTTGTTGAATGAATGATCTATTTAAAGAACGAGGCTTAAACGGGAAGCAAAATTGGCATCACTCGCTTTATTTTTACTGTATTTAAGTAAGTGGACTGTTTTATGTTAACTGTATAGTTAAAATTTAAACACAATATTTGTGCCTACATAAATAGTTGGAAAAGGTAAAATGTCATAACACTGGGTGTTTGTTATTAAAGTTGGAGCTTGCCTTTGGATTATGACAACTTGATTTAAAACAAGGAATAGATTGTTCCTCACTCCACTTACTCTAAGTCGCAGTGTTTTGAAACATCAGATCTTTCCTGGGGATATAAACAGATGGTGACAAAGGATATAGGTGCCTTGTGGACTCATTGCGTCTGAACACTGGCATTGTGGGTGGTTGAAGGTAGGGCAGAGAAAAGCTGACCCCAGAGCCAGGATAGAGCAACTTCGACGGCAAACCCATCCAACCTACAGTGGCTGGAGAAAACCAGCCACTCCTCCCAAGGTCCCAGCCGAAGAAGACTTGAACTTGACTAGGCAGTTAAAGGGGACAGAGAGGGGACTTTTTTTCCCCTTGACTTTTTTTTCATTGAAGTATGATTGACATACGACATCGTATTAGTTTTAGGTATACAACATAGTGATTCAATGTTTGTGTATATATTGCAGAATGATCACCACGATAAGTCTAGTTAGCATCCGCCCTTATACGTAGTTACAGATTTTTTTTTCTTGTGAAGAAAACTTTTAAGATCCACTCTCTCAGCAATGTCCAAAAGTGCAATACAGTATTATTAACTAGAGTCACCAGGCTATATGTTACATCCCTGTGATTTATTTATTTTATATCTGGAAGTTTGTACCTTTTGGCTCTCCTTGACTTTTTAATTAGAAATCAAGGATATAGGAGCACCTGGGGGGCTCAGTCAGTTAAGCATCAAACTCCTGATCTTGGCTCAGGTCTTGATCTTGGGGTTGTGAGTTCAGGCCCTGCACTGGGCTCCACATAGGGCATGGAGCCTCCTAAGTAAATAAATACATACATAAATAATAATAAGTTTTTAAAAAATTAAAATCAAGGATATGTGTGCAGGAGTTGTATGACCTTTATCTCAACATAAGAGGATAGCTTTCTCTCTGAGCCTCAGCACACCCACCAACGGTGCGCATGAGCATGCACACACACATACACACACACACACAAAGACCTATCTACTTTTAGCCACTGTGATTATCACGGAGCAATAAAGCTTAGGTGTGACGCAAATTGTCTTTCACTCCAGGGGGGCTTGGAGTTCCAAGAAAGTCCCCAATGCGTTTGTGTGGCCAAATTCTACCTTATTGTTGGCCTCTTGGCTGCTTCTTTGCTCACTGCCTATCAACTGACGTGTCTGAGCTGTGCTACATCCTTAAAATTAAGAAAGTTCTATCGAGTCAAAACAAAAAACAAAGAACCCAAAACTTCAAAGGGAAGAGCCTCTCAGAAGAGTCAATCCAAGTTCAGATCCCAGCCTACCACTTGCTGCCTATGTGGATTGAGGCAAGTTACCTGCTCCTTTGAGCCTCCCGCTATTGCCTCATATGTAAAAATAGAAATAATAAGAGCACCTTCCCCATGGAGTTGTTGTGAGACTCGAATGAGATAATGCATGTAAAGCGCTTAGCAAATTGCATGGCACACAGGAAGTGCTCAGTAGAGGTTTAAAACAGATAAATACATGAGTCGTGTTAAGTGAAAAAAATTTCGGGGTCTCCCCCAGGACCAGAGCAGTGGAATTTTCTGCAAAAGATGCATTTCAAAGGGAGGCACTCAACCTGTTTTCACCCAGGAGGGGTTGGTGATGTTCTGTCAACAACCAAACCACAAGGAGAAAACACCCCGTGCAACCTGTCTGGGCTTCCTCTTCCAGCTCAGTTGGTTTCCAATTAACACCTTGTTAGGCTGCACACCTGGGGTGTGACTTTAGCCTCTGCCAGCCAGTCTTTAACCCTGTCCTGGACTTCTCTGTGGGGTGGGCAAGGCTAAGTCACGGTTTCCTCACTGGAAAGGCAAGACGAAGGACAGGGCTAAATTCACGAACTATAGAACACTTCGTGTAGAGCTCTTTGCCTTCTCTTTGCCTTCTTTTTTGGCAATCTGGTGAAACCCAAGGACCCCTTCTCAGAATAAGGTTTTGAAATGCACAGAACAAAATACACTGGATTATGAAGAAAACATTAGGTGAAGACACTGTTTAAATTTAAAAGTTGTGTTATAATAATATGTGAGCTTCTTAGTAATGCATTAAATAACATGATCTAGCGGCCAGTCTCATAACCACCATGATTTTGAAGAAGCGATGAGAGAACATGCTATTCCAAGACTCCCACCACAACTGGAATATGATCTGAAAATTCCTGTGAGTTCTTCTGGTGGCAGAGAAGCAGGTACTACCATGCGGGTATGATTTATTGCCCACATCATAACAGAAGGAAATGTTAAATGTCAGTTAGAGGTGGTTGAAAATTAACACGCAATTTTTTTCCCATCCAGGTTTATTTAAGTTGGGAAACCCTGACCAAGAGGCCTCCAAATCTTCCTCTTTCCCCATCCTCTTCTTTCAGTCTGTAGAACCAGGGCCGACTGGTTAAGCACGGTAGACACAAAGCCTAAGGCCCCCAAGACCTTTAAGGGTTTATAAAAAAAAAGTTTTTTCATTTTAATTTCTTTTAAAATCAGTAGAAATAATAATAATAGATATATAATAATGAATCCAGCCCAGATTATATTTCTCCTTATACAAATACAGTCTTAAATATAATTTTTAATACTTTTTTAAGGGGGAAGGGACCCACGGAGGCAAAAATGCCCAGGGCCCATGGCAGTCATAATGCAGCCCTACCTGGAACTGATGGTGATTCCTCAGGCTGCTGTCTTTGAACCTCTAAGTCTAGGACAAGCAATGCCAGGGACATCAGTCATATCCTTGGTTTGGTGATCCCTTCTTCCATCTGCACTGTGACCTACTGGGAAGCTGCTCTTTGCCTGCAGGAGCTGTGTGGATCCAAGTCTCCGAAGAGGCTCATCTTTTTCCCCCTTCCAAGTACAGTCATCAACGTGCCTTGGTTTGCCTGGGACTTCCCCAGTTAACACTGAAAGTCCCATGTCTCAAGAAACCCCTCAGTCCAAGGGATGCCTGAGTGGCTCAGTCAGTTAAGAAACCCCTCAGTCCTATGCAAACGAGGACAGTTTGTCACCCCACTTCCAAGGTCCACTAGCTCAGGTACTTGCTGTGGCATCAAAGGGATTGTCTGCCATGGGTTCCCCTTTAAGCTCCATCTTCAGAGAGAGAAAAATGTAAGTCCACAAAGCGATCGGGGGCACTGAGCTTTACCCACAGTTGCCCTCAGGCACAAAATGACCTCTCTCCATCTTAGAATAATTTGACTGCTTTAGCTCAGAAAATACAAAAGTTAAAAGGACCATAATCCCAATGATAGATAAGCCCTACTGATATATTTTTCCTTAACTGAAAGCCATGTATGTACCGGTAAATTTTTTTCATATGATACAGAAAGACATAAATACAGAGAAGGGAAAAAACATCTCAACCCCAGATGTTCTTTGCAAAAGTAGCCAACATTAACACTTTCTTATGGATCCCTTCCCAAAAAAGATTCTGAGTTAGTCTCACATTAACCTTGACTTATCCCAAAGTCTTTGTTTTTAAACACTTAATTTCTGTGTCTATAAGACAGGGGTAATGAGTAGACCTCCCCAGTGAGAGATGGTCCACGCAAGATGCTTAGGAAGGTACTCAGCACAAAAGAGCATCCTACTGAAGAATGAATGGGTCAACCAGGAAATTAAAGAAGAATTAAAAAAATACATGGAAACCAATGAAAATGAAAACACAACTATTCAAAATCTTTGGGATGCAGCAAAGGCTGTCCTAAGAGGAAAGTATATAGCAATACAAGCCTTTCTCAAGAAACAAGAAAGGTCTCAAGTACACAACCTAACCCTACACCTAAAGGAGCTGGAGAAAGAACAGCAAATAAAGCCTAAACCCAGCAAGAGAAGAGAAATAATAAAGATCAGAGCAGAAATCAATGAAATAGAAACTAAAAGAACAGTAGAACAGATCAACGAAACTAGGAGCTGGTTCTTTGAAAGAATTAACAAGATCGATAAACCCTT
>NC_138369.1:28888214-28991357 GCF_054177405.1 Leptonychotes weddellii
CTGGGGGTGGGTATTGAGGAGGGCACGTTCTGCATGGAGCACTGGGTGTTGTGCACGAACAATGAATCATGGAACACTTTATCTAGAACTAATGATGTAATGTATGGGAATTAACATAAGAATAAAAAAAATTAAAAAAAAAAAAAAGGAAGGTACTCAGCACATACCAAGTGCTCCACAAGTGTTGTTCATGATTGTAGCAGTAATAGGAATAGAGTAGTCTTCATTGTTGATGTTGTGTCTTCCCTCACACAGGGTTCTTTGTGGCCCGGCAATGTGGAACAGTCCAGAGCAGGACAGTGTTTCTCCTGTCTGGCAGGAGGATCTGGGTGGGGAGTCATAGACATTTATGGCTCATCCTTCCCCATTAAGAGCGGTGAGCCCACCATCTCTCAGTATGTCCTTAGAAAGCCTGAGTATCCAAGAGACATGTGGTTTCTTCCAGGCCTGCACTCTCTAATACGGTAGGCGCTAGCCACATGTGGCTATTTAAATCTAAATTAGATTTAATGTAAATTTCATTTCCTCAGTCACAATAGCCATAATCCAAGTGCTCCGTAGCTATATGGGGCTAGTGGCTACCATACTGGACAGCGCAGATACAAAACACTTCCATGATTATAGCAAGTTCAACTGTACAATACTGTTCACTGCCTTCCCTCATCCTAGCACTTAGATATAGACAGTGTTCTGGGTGGCCACTGGAAGCCTTGTCCCCTTCTGCTATAGAATTTCAACTCTCTATACAAGAGGTCTACCCCAAGTACATGAATGAACTTCACGAGGCTTGTGAATGGAGGAGTGAGTAATACGTGATTAGCCATATTTCATTCCCTCCTGACGCATGAGCAGACAACATACATTCTTGCTTTGCTTCTTCCAGACTGCAGCAATCACTTCTACTTAACACAGAGCCCACCTACAGCCTCCAGCCCCAAGAAGTTTCAAGCAAGTCCCCATGCATCTGTTTACCCGCTCAAGTTTCACATTTAGATCCCTTACACACCCTCTGGTGTTTTGTGTGGACTCTCCCATCTGCCCGCTCTTCTGCCTGAGAGTCTGCTCTGAGACCAAGAGTCTAGCGCCAGGCTCTGGTGCACAGGACAGCTATGTGGGGAAGGTTCTTGATCTTACTCTCTCCTGTCTTCACACTGGATGTTCCATTGCTAGGCTTCTCCTTTCCTTCCTCCTTTCCTTCCCTCCTTTCTTCTTCAATCTTTATTGTGCACCTGTGCTAAACATCATGAATTTAAAAATAAAAAAGGCTTGATCTCTGCACTCAAAACATTTTCAGTCTAGGAGGTAAAGGCAAAAAAAAAAAAATAGTGATGATTATGGCATAATGGCTTGCGTTTATCGAGACTTTATGTGCCAGTCTATCCTAAACACTTTATATATAGATATATATATGTATTATATTTAATTAATCTTCACAATAACCCTATCAGGTAGGTGCTATTATTCTCCCCATTCTATAGAAGAGGAATCTGAGTCATAGAGAGATTAAATACTGTGCCTAAAGTCACACAGCTAATAAATGGTAGATCCAGAATTTGGACCAAGACTTCCTGGCTGGAAACCTATGCTTTAACAATTATATTCTACTGCACTTTTAACATAGACCAGTAGTTTCCATCTGTGACTGATTTTGCCCCTGAAGGAACATTTGGCGATGTCTGGAAATATTTGTGGTTGTCACAATTTGGGAGGAGAAAGGTGATCCTGGCATCTCGTGAGGAGAGACCAGGGATGCTGGTGAACATCCTGCAGTGCACAGGACGGCCCCCCGAGCAGATATTACCCAGCCCGGAATGCCAGTAGCCTGAGGTTGAGAGACTCAGACATAGACTAGTCATTGAATGTAAAGGATTTGATAAAAGGCTGTATGTGTCCATCCTTCAACATGAATTCAGAAATTCATATTGTTATTGCTACTATTTTCATTGGTTTCATTTTTATTAAACAAGAGAATGACAACATTTTCAAATTTTTCTCTCAGATAAATATAACCCCATCCCCCAAATCTAAGAACCCAAATGTTACTTGAATGCAAGCCTTTGACAGGTGAAGGAACATGGATGAGCTGCTGGTCACCCTCTCCACTCCCACCAACCAGCCCCCACTGGGAGGCCGCACACAACCTCTTGACCCCGCAATCTCTAGGTTTCCTGAGTGCCCTTCTGTGGACCACCATAGGAAATAATTATCCCCTCTGGACTCATGCCAATTAAATTCTCCCATGGCTTCTTGTTAGCAGAAGAGTGTGGGGAGACAGGCTTGTTGGCATCCATTTCCTGTTCATCTCATCTGGTCTCCTGCTTCATCAGCAAGTGAGCTTTTTCTCAGGATGCCCACAGCTGCATTCCCAGCCCAGTCAGCCAAACATTCCTGGCCCCACCCGCAAGCTGACTATCCCATTTATAAGGAAAAAGGGGAAAGAGGCGGTTTCTGGAGAGGCCTGTCTGAAGGTTCTGCTCCCTGGCATTGAGAGAAATCTCCTGTCCAGGGAGTTCTATTTGGCTTTGGCCCCATGCCCAGGAATGGCAGCTGAGGCCACTAGATCCACCCACGACCTTGACAAATACCAATGAGGAAGAGGATCCTAGGGATTATACAGTCCAGCATTTTTCAAAGCATATTCCATGGGACCATTATTCTGGGGAACCTTAAAAGATCTTAAGAGTAAAAAGTTCTGCGGGCACCGAATTTGGGGAACCTTGAGTTAAAGAGAGCTGGATGAGTCTCTTTGCAGCAGGACTTGTCAGAGCTTTGAATATGTTAATGTGCATTTTAAGTGTCTAAGGGAGGAACAGAGCATGCAGTATTTTCTCAAACTATTTGACCATATGTCTTTGTTTGAATTCTCCCAAAAGCGGAGATGAAGACTTGGGTTCAAGTACAGCTTAATTCGGAGTTCGTTCCAGTGATCAAAAATGACAAAGTGAGCCAAATAAGACAGAGAAAGAACCAAAGGCAATAAAGATGTGTTAATGAGCTGATTAGAAACCTGAGCAACTGGAACTCAGAACTTCTGGAGAATGTGTGAGGAACAACCATAAAAAGTATGCCTCAGAATCAGCCTGCTAAAGGTCGGAGCTCCTTGGGCTCCATTTCCCATTGGTTGGAGGTTGCACCTGGGGAGGTTAGGTGCCCCACACTTCCTGGGTTGCACCTGCAAGCTGGCAGAGCAGCCCTCCACAGCTCTCGGGAAAGCTCTGAGGCAGCAGAGCAAAGAGACACTGAGGGAAACACTTGACATGGAACTTGGCAACGTGCATGGAAGTTTCCACACAGCTACACTGAAATAAGGTGGGCCAAAGGGATGTGGTATGGCCACAAGTTTGCTTACCACAAAAGTCTTTATTTTTCTCCCAGAACATGTGATTTATAGTTCTCCTTGGAAGGCATAGGAAACTTTGTTCTAAACTGAGCGTCTTATGTTACACGTGAGGGACAGAGATTCAGAGGAAGTGTGACTTGCTCAAGATTTTGTCACAGGATTCCAAAAGAGGCTCCCTGTGTTTCTCATTCCTCATCTGTGAAGTGGGGCTTATGCTAACACCTCGTTCCACAGTGAATTCACATGTTACATTCTTATGACAGTGCCTGGCACAGAGTAATGTCTCAGTAAAATTTACTTGTTATTATTTGCCCCAAAATGAGAGCAGTGACACCCTTGGAAAGTTCTACCGTAGTGTCATGCTCATGCCATATTTGTGGAAAGAGGAAGTCCTTCTGTTCCAGAAGCTGACAGACCTAAAATGAACAAGGTCATGATTCATCCCCTCAACAAACAGATTTGGTGGCTGGTGCAGGTATCATGGTGAAGAAAGTAGAAGGGGCTTCTTTCTTCCTGGAGCCGACAGCCTGGTAGAGAAGAGAGAAACTAAACAGACAATCCAGTGACTAATTGATACTTCAAATGCGATGACTGTTTTGAAAGAAAATGATCTCTGCTGCAAGTCTACCTTCTGGACGTCTGGCAGGAGAACTCTCTCTTTTGCTCCACCTACAACATAAATATCAACCCCCCACAGGGACAGCCAGCACGGCACATCCAGAGCTAACAAATGAAGAGCCTGAGGCCATGTCTCCATAACACCCACAACCCCAAGTCAATTTGATAAGGAAAAAAAAAAATTACACTTGTTATGTGTCTTTATTGCCAACCCTCCTCCCCCATCATATACCCAAAGGGGACTCATTTGTGCTTTTCCAGGTTTTTGAACACTAGCTGAGGGAAAAATAACAGAAGACCCTGAGGGAGAAAAAAATGTTGACTCTGGCATAAAAATATTTAACATTGTCATTGTAATAATTACCATTTGTTAAACATCAATTCAAGTGGTACTTCATATGGTACTTTTTATGTTATTTCATTTCAATAAATATTTACTAAGTACCTACTGTCTGCCAGGCTCTATTCTAGACATAGGACCTGGCCCCGAGAAAAAACATAAAAATCCATACTCTCTTGGACTCACAGTATAGCTGGGCAGGGAGGGTGGGAGGGTGAGTGATAGTACACATAGCAACTAAGTAAATTATGTCAGTGTATCGGGTAGCTTTTGCTGCATAACAAATAGCTCCGAATCTCAGCGGCTTAAAACTATAACCATTTCTTTAGCTCCTGATTCTGCAGTCAGTTATGTGGGCTGAGTGGTTCTTCTCATCTCAGCTGGGGTCACTCACAAGTCTGGGAGGCAGCTGGCTGGCTTGCAACTGAGAGCTTGGTCATCCAAGGTCGGCTGGAGCAAACCAGGCTGTCCTGGCTCCCGTGTCTTTCAAACCCTTCCAACAGGCTGGCCCAGGCATGTTCTCATGGCAAGACAGACAGGCAAAGTGAACAGCCCCGTCCTGCAAGAGGGAAAATGGCCATGCACACATGCATTTTGAGTCTCTGCTTGCATCATAGTTATTAATATCCCATTGGCCAAAGAAAGTCAAATGACAGAGCCCAGACTCAGAGTGGTAGGGGATTATAAAATTGCAGAGCAAAAGATGCAGATACAAGATGCCATTAGTTGGGACAGTTAAATAAATCACTTTGCCATAGATAGAAATAAGCGCTACAGAAATGAGGCAGGCCTAGTGAGATGGGGCATGTGGGAGGCCTCAGAATTTTTAGTAGGAGGATCCGGTAGTCTTCCCAAGGAGGGTGGCATTTGAGAAAGACTTGTCTCTTCATGTATTATTATATACTAATATTATTTCTTATCCTCACAGCAAACCACACATTATAAATTGTTAACCCCATTTTACAAATGGAGAAATTGAAGCTCAGAGTGGTTAAGTAACCCCAAGACCTCATAACAAGCAAGTGGTTATAATACTAAACAGGGCTTTTCCTATTACAAGCCTTAGGCAACCGAACCCAAGCCTGCACCTGCCAAGAAAAGGTCCGAGAGGGAGCAAGAGTGGCTTCCAAAATTGAAAAAGTCATCAACAGACACATCAGTAGAAAGACACATTGATAGTGTGGCTCAGTGGAAAGGCTGAGCCTCCGGCAGTTCCCACCAAAGTTTAGAGATTCAGTCCAACTGGACCAGTTTTGATCCTAAGCATCCTCTGACAGTTCACAGTGACCAGGAGGATGTAATGTGAAACCTGCCTTCTGCCCCACCCAGCAGGCAGACTATCTGACTGATAATTAGGCAATGTAGTGGGCCCTTGACGAGTGTAAAATCAATGGATGAATAAACAGACCTCAATAGGACTTAGTAACTTGACATGCATGAGTAGCTTCATCTATACTAGCCTATCTTCTTCCCAAATAATGTCTAAAACTCCTTACTTCTTTATGATAAATGATAGTAACTTTTATAGTGTTTTCCCCCACCCCCAACACAGACCCACCACCTTTATGGATATCAAGCAACTTGGCGAGAATTGTGGATTTCACTCTGCAATGCACAAAGGCAGCTGATGGGGCACCAATGACACAGAGAGGGCAATCACTTTATCTGGATTCACACAGCAGGCTAGTCCTGAAGTCAGAAAACAGAAAAGTCTGATTTCCAGAGGCTACCAACCCATTGCAAAAACTCAATTTCTTCTTCTGTGGAGGACAATACAACTGTACTATTGAAGAGCTCTTTCAGATGAATCAAAGATGAAATTCTCCAAAAGAAGGGCCGGTACGAAAAATTTTACACGATCATCATGATGAAAGCCTCCTGTAAGGGTAATGTACATCCTCAACTGCTTTTCTGAATCTCATGGTTGATAGTTCTGCAGAGCATGTCCTTTGAGAAATCACTTTGCATTGCATCTCAATATATACAATAAAATTTGAGATCACAGTGTGACCCAAAGGGAGATATGTTATTCGCATTAATTCAGTTCAACAAACATGCACTGAACTCCTACATGGTGCCTGGAACTGTGCCATCCCATAATAAGGTAGAGATATCTACAGCTCAGGTGATCTCAGAGAGTCAGCTGACATTTCTCAAACTCCATACGATGGGCACTATTCTAAGCTTTTGACACGCATTATCTCATGTATCCCCCAAACAACCCTATGGATGGGTATTATTTGCATGATTCCAGTTAGGAAACTGATACAGAGAGGTTAAGTAACTTGTCCAGGGTCCCTCAGCTAGGAAGGAACAGAGCAGTGAATCAAACCCAGGCAGTCTGACTCCAGAGCATGTCCTCCCTTCCCACCTGAACAGCCCTGCTTTCTTTGGTTCACATGAGTCCTGAAGATGGAATGAGAGTCATGTTATCCTAGTACTCTCAGCCTCATACTGCAACTGCCATTTCATGAGTACCTCCCGTGGGCCAGGCACCTGCACGCAGAGATAGGTACAGATATTAGCCCACTTGGGTTGCAGTGCACTTCTATGACGTTAGTGTTCTTACCCTCACTTTTCAGTTAAAGAAACTGAGGTTCAGACCAGTTAAATAAGGACTGAATGACTAAAAATTGGTGAGCTGATCAGAAGAAGGGAAATATGTGCAGGACCGCTCCCCACCACCCTAGAGATGAGAGCTACCATTTATTGTGCATTTGTCTGCAAGCTCTGGTGCTAAATACTTTATATAAATTATCTCCACTACTCTTCCTCAGGAAAATGAGTCCTAGTATTTCACTAACTTGCTGGAGGATCACACTGCCAACAAGTGTCAGGCCTAGACTTCAGTCCCATGTCCAGCTGCTCCAAAGCCTGTGCTCTCAGCCACTAATGAGAGTAAGAAGAGATGAGGGCCTGGCCCTCCAGTGGAGAATGGTGGACACACTGTGGGACACCCATACAATGGAATACCACTCAGCAATGGAAAGGAATGAATTAACAATACAAGAGGACGAGTCTCAGATGCATTGTGCTAAGTGAAAGAAGCCAGACTCGAAGGCTTGTTACTCTACGGGCAGAGACCAGATCAATGGCTGTGGAGGCATGGTGGCAGGGAATTTTGGGGGGTGATGGAACTATAGCACATCTTGATTATGGTGGTCACATGACTGTAGGCATTTGTCAAAACTTGCGCAAGTGTACATTGAGATGGATTCTCCTGGGCACCTGGGAGGCTCATTCGGTTGAGCGTCTGCCTTCAGCTCAGGTCATGATTCCAGGGTCCTGGGATGGAGTCCTGCATCGGGCTCCCTGCTTAGCGGAGAGTCTGCTTCTCCCTCTCCCTCGGCTGTGCCCCCTGCTTGTGCTCTCTCTCTCTCTCTGTCAAATAAATAAATAAATAAAATCTTTAAAAAAAAACGAAAAAAGATGGATTCTACTGTTTGTAACTGATACCTTTATTTTTAAAAAAGAAAGAAGAAGGAAGGGTGGAAGACCACTCAAAGGAGCTCAGCGAGCATGGAGTCTTCAGAGGCCTGAATTCTTCCTAGACAGTGTATCAGATGGAAACATTTGTCGATGCAGTCAGCCAAGGTTTACGGAGCACCTACTATGTCCCAAGCGCTACAGGCATACCTCGCAGATACTGCACGGTTTGGTGCCAGAGCACCACAAAAAAGCAAATATTACAATAAAGCGAATATTACCATGAAGCAAATATTGCAATAAGACAAGTCAAATGAATTTTTTTATTTCCCAGTGCATATAAAAGTTATGTTTACACTACGCCATTGGCTATTAAGTGTGCAATAGCATTAAGTCTAAAAAAGCAATGTAAATCCCTTGACCAAAAAAATACTTTATCACTAAAAAATGCTAACCATCATCTGAGCTTTCAGGGAGTAGTAATCACTGATCAGAGATCACCATAACAAATATAAGAAGAGTGAAAAAGTTTGAAACACTGTGAGACTTACCAAAATGTGAAACAGAGACACAAAGTGAGCAAACACTGTGGAAAAAATCGTGCTGAAATTGCACTACTGGGTATTTACCCCAAAGATACAAATGTGGTGATCTGAAGGGGCACATGCACCCCAATGTTTATAGCAGCAATGTCCACAATAGTCAAACTATGGAAAGAGCCTAGATGTCCATCAACAGATGAATGGATAAAGAAGATGTGGTATACACACACACACACACACACACACACACACACACAATGGAAGGAATATTATGCAGCCATCAAAAAAATGAAATCTTGCCATTTGTAACAACGTGGATGGAACTAGAGGGTATTATGCTAAGTGAAATAAATCAATCAGAGAAGACAATTATCATATAATCTCACTGATACGAGGAATTTGAGAAACACGGCAGAGGATCATAGGGGAAGGGAGGGAAAATGAAACAAGATGGAACCAGAGAGGGAGACAAACCATAAGAGACTCTTAATCTCAGGAGACAAACTGAGGGTTGCTGGAATGGTAGAGGGTGGGGGCAGGGGGTGGGAGGGCTGGGTGATAGACATTGGGGAGGGTATGTGCTATGGTGAGCGCTATGAATTGTGTAAGACTGATGAATCACAGACCCATACCCCTGAAACAAATAATACATTATATGTTAATAATAATAAAAATCGTGCTGAGAGACTTGCTTGATGCAGGGTTGCCGCAACTGGTAAAAAATTGCACTCCGCAGATAAAGCAAAGCACAGTAAAATGAGATATGCCTGTATATTAGGCAGAGAGAATACCACAGTGAACAGAACAGAGAGCTTCTGAACCTCACTGCTTACGTGCTGGTTTAAATTAAGGGAAAAAAATTAAAATTAAATAATATAATACCAGTTAAAGGTAATAAAATAAGCAACTAAAGCCAGGTGACAAGGGACAGTGAATGTACTCTAGGTCAGAGAATGCAACCTCGGTGGTGAGCAGAGCGCAGGGCAGGGAAGAACCACACCAAAAGTATCAATGGACAGTAGGGGATTCAAGGGTTTTTTAACTTGGAAAAAGTCCCAGACAATAGCACACGTGGTCAGTGCACACTGATGCCTGCCTAAGTTCTCCACAGGAACGTTTTGACCCCAGGGAGGGTTTCTACATGCTGCCCAAAACACAGGTCACCTTTCTCAAGCCACTCAGGGAATGCTCATTCATTCGAATGGTAAATTGCAGGAAACATATTGAGAAAGAAATATGCTGGGATAAGACATCCCATTATTCCTTTCCAGGACTTGGAACAATGCTTTTTGGATTATTCACACACTGCTCCTGTCAATTCTTTTTTTTTTTTTTTTAGATTTATTTATTTAATTGAGAGAGAGAGAGAGAGAGTGCTTATGTGTGCAAGTAGGGGGAGGGGCAGAGGGAGAGGGAGAGGAGTAGGCTCCTCGTTGAGCATGGAGCCCAGCATGGGGCTCCATCTCATGGCACCGAGATCACGAGCTGAGCTGAAACCAAGAGTCAGATGCTCAACCAACTAAGCCACCCAAGCGCCCTGCTGCAGTCAATTCTAAATGGATTTATCATCTATTCTTTTGCATAATAAGAAAAAAATACAATTCCTTTCCAACCTACACTATTTGCTTAGCTTTATGTTTTATGAACAAAACATTCTTCCCTTCCCCTGGACTCTTTCCTGTGCTTTCCTATGCCAGGAAAACCACATGACTTTAAATGCTTTGGGGTTGGGTGGCTTCTTCCCCTTATGTCCTGAGAACCTGATGCCAGAAGTCACCTCCCACATTCACAAGGTATGTTCCTTATTTGACCAGAACACGTCCTTCCTCCCTTCGCCTTTGTCCTGTGCTCACCTGGAGAATGCTTCAAGTTCAAAACATCCCCATAGAGTCAGGCTATTGTCAGAGTTGAGAGTGGGGAGATGGCTTTGGTATCTTTACAAATACACCACGTTGCCTCCAACACCTTCATTCCAACCCTGTTTCTCTCCTTACCCGTCCCCCAAATCTAACCCAGTGTGGGCTGATTCCATGGCTGTTTTTGGCTTTCAGTCCAAGCAACCTGGTAATTGGTCCTGAAGCCATTCCAGGAGTAAGATTATTATGTTATGATACCCAAACTCTTGTGAAGGTTGCAAAATCTGACGCGCGTTGTTCCTGAACTTCCAGTGCTCAGAAAAGAAAACACCTTGTCTTTTGTCTCTGTGAGCTGTTTACTTAGGGCTTTGACTGGGCTCCCCACCTTCCATACACAGAAAAGATGACTTCCAGCCAGTTGGCATTAGCTGTTTTAATTTGTCCGTGAACACGTCTTTTTCTTCTTTAACTCTCTGTGAATGCCAAGAATCTTCACTGGAAACTCAAAAAGAAGTTGAGAATTTTTGGAAGTCTCTGGCAGAAGAGATTATAAAGTTACTCCCTGCCAAAGGCTGGCCTGCCCCAGCAAGTTTAGACAATGTGAAAACCATGTCTCTAGTGAGAATTGGCTGTGCCGCCTTACTTCTCTTACAACCTTGGCTCTCCTGTCAGTGTTATTAGGACAGAGCAAACACTTGCATTTTTTGCTTCAAATGTTTGTGGGTTTGCTGTTGGCCATGTCATCTCAGTTAAATTCAGTGACACCAAGTGATTTCCAAAGCAGTTAGGGCCAAATTGACTTTGAAGAAGTCATCGGGGATGTGTGTAAAGGGGAAGCCACAGAGATGTTCATGACGATGGTATCTATAATAGGAAAGAAAGAAAAAGAAGGAAGGAAGGGAGGGAGGAAGGGAAGGGAGAGAGAGGAGGGAAGGAAGGAAGGAAGAAAGGAAGGGGAAGGAGGGAGGGAAGAAAGGGGCAAAGAAAAGAAAAGAAAAAAGGGGATAAGGAGCAATCTATATGTCCAACAATAGAGTATTGTTTGAATAAATTTTCATACAGCCATTTGATGTTAATGACATGCAGTTATGAAAACATGCTGTTGTAGAAAGTTACATGATGGCATGAAATTACTCTTTCTCTCCTGTAAACACCAAAACACTAGAAAGTAACTAGTAATATTAGATGAAATACTGAAATTATTTCTTAACTTGCAAACACAAGTGATAAAAAGTATACATACAATGTGATCTCATTTTTTATTTTAAAAATGTAAGTAGATACAGGACAGGGTTTCTCAACCTTGATACAATCGACAATTGGGGCCAGATAATTTTTGTTGTGGGGGCTGTGCTGTGCATTGTAGGATGGTTAGCAACATCCCTGATGGATTCATGGTATTAGCACTCCCCTCCAGTTGCGACAACCACAAGTGTCTCCAGACATAGACGTATGTTCCCTGCTCCCAGATGAGAACCACCAGTCTAGTACATAATAATAAAATGTGAGAACTGTTACAAAGGAGAGGGACTTTGTGAGAATGTGTTGAGAACATCTGGTGGGGTCAGGGAAGACCTTCTTGCCGACATGATGTTACAGCTGAGGTCTGGAGGGTAACTGAGAGGTACATAAACAAGGGGGACCCCAGGAGGAGCATCCATGCATCAGAGACCGATGGCCAGAGCACTGGGGATCATTTTGGATCCATTTTGAGAGCAATGGCAGGTCAGAATCTCAACCTGCCACCCTGGCTCTCCTCCAAAGAAGAATCTGAAGAGTTATGACTTCTTCACCATGAAGAGAGCTTACAAGATTGAGACGTTCAGCAGATGGGATTCAGGGTCAAAGAGCCCTGCAATTTATCCTGCCTCCTCCACTTACTAGTCACATAACGTTAGGCAAGTTATTGAACCTCTCTGAGTGTCAGTTTCCCCATCTGTAAAATGGGTGTAGTAATTCCAACCTCACAGGGTTTCTATGAAGATTAATTCTGTAAAGCTGCTTGCACAGTGCCGAACGTGTGCTGTGTGTTGCACAAATCACGGCTGCCGCTGATGACTCTCACTTTTGGACCCCTCATTAGGTGCCCTGCATCATGTTTAGAACGTGATATGCATTACTGCACTTAATCTTCATAACATTCTTGTTTTAATATTTTAATCTTGTTTTACACATGTGGAACCTGAGACTTGTAGAGATTAGGTAATCTGTTCAAAATCACACAGCCAGTAAGCGGTGGAACCAGGATTGTATCAGAGAAGTCCAAAGAAAGAGCACATTCTCTTGATCAGCCTGCTACACTGCCTTCTGGCTATGTATCTACCTGTCGTCTTCTGTACTGTGGTTCTCTGGTCGAGTAACAAATTGCCACAGATTTAGCAGCTTCAAACCACACCAGTTTATTATCTCACAGTTTCTGTAGGTGAGCTGCCTGGGCACAGTGTGGCTACGTTGTCTGCTCAGGGTCTCATTGGGTTGAAATCAAGATGGCAGCTAAGACATGTTGGCCCATGGCTCCTCTTCCAGGCAGAGTGGTTGTTGGCAGAATTCACTTCCTTGCAGTGTAGGGCTGAAGTGCCTGTTTTTCTGCTAGCTGTCAGCCAGGGACCCCTCTTGGCTCCCAAATGCAGGTCCCTGCCCCGTGGCTCCATTAGCATTGCACAGAGAGACACCTTTGCTTTCTTCCGGGTCAGCAGAAACACAGCTCTCTGACCCCCTTCCACCTCTTCCGTCTCTGATCTTAAAGGACTCCTATGATTCCCCCGGATCAATACCCTATCTTAAGGTCAACTGATTTGAGACCTTCGTTACCTCTGCGAGATGCTCTCACAGCAGTGCCTAAAACAGAGATTGATTGAATGACTGCAGAAAGTATACAAACACTGGGGGAGTCTTGGGGGCCATCTCAGCGTTCTGCCTACCACACCCTATTCCTGTTTTTAAGCAGTGGCTGCTGAGGCTGTCAAAAAGCGTTGCCTGCCCATGCTGTGTTTCCAGGTCAAACTCAGCTGTTTGCAATGACATCTCCCTGGACAGGTGTCCTGTCCCACTGCTCCCCCCTTCCCCCAGCTCCATGCCCCGTGCAGACACACAGGAGTTGACCACATGTTTCCTGGTGTGGATGCTTTGTGCTCTGTCTCCATCAGCTCTGTAAATTCCCATGTGGTCCTTTCCTCCTCCGTTTCTCTGTTTGGACAGCCAGGTAATTCCCACTGTGAAGAGGGGAAGTCTGCGCTTTTGCAGAAGAGAGAGGGATACCATTGCCAAATGTAACAAGGACCGATTCCAATTCAGCTGGTCAGTGCCATTTTGTGGAATCCAAAACTTTTCTCTGACTTCTCAGGCACGGCTCCCACTCCCCCACCTCTCCTCCTCCCTACTCTGTTCTCTGGTTTCCCCTGCAAATTCCTGTGTTCTTACTAGCGTGCCAAGAAAATTGCACTCAAACCATCTGGACAAGTAATCCCAGCGTGAAAATTATCTGGGTACTTGGACTTCCCAAACTAAAAGGGCTTGGGTTTGAGTCATTCATAGAGACCCACCCTAAAACAGCCTCGTTCTTCTGAAGGAAGGGAAATAGCACCTCAGTAGAAGGGCAGCATCCAGGCCAGAAGATTTCACCTTGCCATAGATTTCTTCACATTGGATCTCTGTGAAAAATTCCACTAATTTTTCCAAAAAGAACAGGTGAAGAATGTGAAAGACAGGATGTGGAGAATTAGCTGTACCAAGCATGTATCTTAGTTGAAAGGTTGAGAGGTAAAAGCCCTTCCGAAATCGTCAAATAAAGTGATATCTTTGTTCAAACCAGACCACTTGGCATCTGTTTATTTGGTTCTTGATAATTTCAAGAATATTGGTATTGGGGAAAAAAAAAAGAATACTGGTACTGGTTCATTTAGGAGAACCATGGAAAAGTATAAAGCTACCCTATGCCAGGAATATGAGTGAGTCAGACATCTTAATAGAAAATGGAAGCTCACACAATTTTTAAATAAATGTATCTTCTGTGATTATATCTAGTGAAGATAAAGATCAAAGAAATGCTAGTTGTGTTCGTGAGAAGAAAATATGACAAGCAATAAATACATGGTCGTCTGATGACACCTGGGCTCGGAGGTCAAAACACCTGGGATCTCAACCAAGCCTAAATTCTGCAACTGAAATCATCAAAGCCAACTCTCTCCCCGGTTCCCACTGAGGAAGGGGGGAAAGGCCTGTGAAAGCCAATGGCGGAGAAGCTGGAACAGGAATATAAGCTTATCACCCATTGGTTGAGGGCTGCTCTCCGCAGGTGTTAACTCCCCAGGAGACCCACCTGCCCGCCGGGATATTTCATTTCTTCAGGAGAGAGCTGTAACAAGTTCTGCTCTGATGTCCTCTTAGAACTTAGTTTGTTTGTTTTTTTTTTTAGTGTGCAAAAACAGACAGAAATGGATTTTCAGAAAGTAAGTTATGATGTTATGTAGGATAAAGATCAATATCCCGAATGTTCGGTCCCTGCTGGTATCCCATCGTCTCCTCCCTCAGCCCTCTGTATCCTCTGTGATCCTCCATCCCGGCCTTCTTTCAGGGACTTGACCCCCTGTGCTCTCCCCACTGCAGAAACTCCATCACCCCTCCCACCCCAGACTAGGTTAGGTCGCCAGAGGACGCTAACCGGGCCTTTGATTAGGTCCACCAGTCAGTAAGCTCCATGAGGGCAAGGACCATCTCTGGCTTTTGTTTTGTACCCTATCTCCCCAGGGTCTGGCACAGCGAGATTAGTGAATATTGGGTAAATGAATGGATGTTTAAAAAATAAATTCCAAGTATCAGCCATGCAAAGGGAATCAGTTGTAGATATTTGCGATGGCTCAGACATATATCCTTGTTCTTGTTTTTTTCTTTGAATAGGTAATCTACTTACAGACAAAAACCAAAGGTATAAAATTATTTACCTTATGGTTTAAAATATGCCCTCTCATCTGCACCTCCCCTCCTCCGCTGTAACTTAATCTCTGTGGCAATCCATTCCGAGGGTTTCCCTATATATGCACATAGTAACAAATGCTCATATGAGGCCATTCTTCTTTTTTTCTACAATTGGTAGCATGCCACAAATACTATTACTTTTTTCACGTAACATTAAAACTGGAAAAGAGTCCTTATCAGGACATAAAAAGCCTCCTCATTCTTCTTTTCCCTGACCCTTTATGAACATTTCAAAATAAAGCAAAGAGTAAGTAGTTTGGCCCTCAATACCTGTGAACACTCACCAGCTAGGTTTTACCATTCATTAACTTCCTGTGCTTCCCTTATCAAATATCCACCCATTCTGCCATCTTTCTCTCCATCTGTCAAACCCTATTATTTCCAGAGCCATTTCAAAGTAAATCGCAGATTTCAATACACATTCACATAAATACTTCAGCCAGTGTATCATTAGCTAGAGTTTACCATGTATTTAGTTTTTTTCTTTTTCTGTAAAATACACATACAGTAAAATGTGCAAATCTTAAGTGAATGTTCTGAGTTTTGACAAATGCACAACTCTTAGGTACACGACACTGACTTTGGACAAATGAATACATTTGCATAACCCAAACCCCTATGAAGATACAGAATATGAACATCACCCCCAGAAACTTCCCTCATGCTCTGTATCAGAAAATTCCCACTGTTTTGTCCTCAGATACAGCTATTGTTCTCTTCCTACCATAAGATAGCTTTGCCTGTCTGGAGTTTCCTATAAATGGAATCATAGGGTATGTACTCTTCTGTTTTTGAGCTTCAGGCTTGTCATTGCACGAATCAGTAGTTCGTTCCTTTTTCTTGCAGAGTATTCACAGTGTGGAATATCTTCGACAGCGTTCCCACAGTTCACTTACCCTCCTCCTTCTTCCTATTAAGTACATTGCACACCATTATTGATGAACATTGCTGTTCTTTCTACCTTCTGCCATCACAGAGATTTACCTCTCTTTATGGCTTGTCACGTGGATTACAAATACATAAGCTGTATTCCAAGAATTGAAACCCCCCAGTCATAGTTCTCGCTTTGTGACTCTCAAACCTGAGAGCAAAACTTGGTGCATCCCAAATTCGGGACTGAGACACCCATCAACCGTGTTTAAGTGGCAGGTGATTTGCAAGGCATTTTAAGAGCATGAGAACTGTGAATTACCACATCAGCCACCCCCCAGGGTCTGCCAGGAAGGGCAGTCAGGTCAAAGTGCTGGCTTCCCACCCGCAAACGCACGCTGTATCACAGAACAGAAAGCTGAGAGACAGGTCAAAGAGAACAACAGATTTCTGCAAATATTGCAAGGTAGTAAACTCCTCTGGAGTGGATATCATTCCGTGCACATTCTTCTAGTTCCCCCACTAAACCTTTTGTTTCCGTCCAGCTGTATCCCTGAGACTTTATTGCAGACCGGCTGCTGATCTTGCTCTCAGTTACAGTCCTTTGTTCGAGAACTCACATCCTGGGAAGGCTCTGGGTTTCATTAGATAAGCTTACCCTCCACCCTTTTTTCACACCCATCATCCCAGGCTCCTGAACGTGGTGATGGGTTTTCCTTACTTCCCCCCCGCCCCTTTCTCTTTTATTTCCCACTGATAAATGGCAAAAGCAGCTGCCGGGTTTGCTTTGAAGACGCTGATGGACGAGCATGATGAATCGGGCCGGATTAGAGCAGATGAATCACATAACACGGAGAGGGGGCCAGGGAGCGAGTGCAAAGCGGGCTTCCAGCTTTACGTTTTTGCAAACTCGCCTTAAAAGCCTGCATTTCTTTAATCTGGTTCCAGTTTCTGCGATGACTCTGCATATGTTTAAAAGAAGGAGAGCGAGAGAAGCTTTGTGGATATAAACAGGGAATTCCATTCTTCGGTCGACTCTAAGAGCGCATTGTCATGGGGCGGGGGCGGGGGTGGGGGTTGAAATAGCTAGGAAACCACTTCAAGGCTCCTCAGAAACAACTGGGCAGCTCCAGGAAGAAGAGCAGTTGGCAAACCAAGTGACAGAATTTAAAACTGTAAATCTTTAACATGAGGATTGACTAGCAAAATACAGCTGTCGCTGTTGGTAGCTATATCCTTGTTTGGACGGAAAGGGTATTCTTGAGCTGATTATCATAAACTGCTTGGTTACTGTGAAATGGTAAGCATTAGCAGGTTGGAATCGGGTCTCGTTTTGAACCCAAGAAAAATAAGAACGGTTATTTCCCTGCCGGGAGTTGTTTTCTGGTCTTAAAGGGACAAAGGAAATAAGCTGCCCATTCTAGAGCTGCACTCTGGGTTTGAGGACTGAGAAATTCCAAGTCCCCCTTTGAAATTCAAGAGACACTTAACAGAGAAGAAAGGTCTTGGTGAATGGATGGTTCCTTTGTATTTGAACAAGAGGGGCCCTCTTCCTCCCGGGATGGAAAGCCATTCAAAGGAAATCGTTAAAGGACGTCGCTTTTTGCACAGCTGAGACTCTGAGGATACGGGGCGAAACGAAGTGTCGAATCCATGCCGTTACCCAAACAACAAGGGCTGGGTTAGAAAGGCGGAAATCGCGCTTAGCAGTTTGGCTAATTGGTAGGATCCTGCGATTCACTGCAACTCCCTTACGTGTGGTCGTCGTGCAGTAGTTCCTTATCGCGTGCTAATTTCATATTTTAAGTAGAGGAAATATTACATGGTACAAAGGACTGTTGAAGGGTGGGGAGGGGAATTTCGATGTGATTTATCAAAAACCTTTTGACCACAAGAGTTTTAAGATCATCCGTACAGGTTCCTAGAGCAAAGATTTGAAAGGGGCTCTCCCCGCACTGCTGAATACTAATAATCCTCGCCTACAGTGTGGTTGAGAGCTTGCTTTCTATGTGGCCGCCACTTTGCAAAATCCTTTCCATGGATTGTCTGATTTAATCGTTCCCTCATCCCTATGGAGATTGTGGCATTTCTTTTTCTTGGAGAGCTTTAAGAATAAAGTGGGTCATTTTTTAAAACAGTTCTGGCTGCCCTGCTTCAGGTGGATCTAAAAACATTAAGCAATGGTTCAGAAAGGCATTTATCCCCCCACCCCCGTCTTTCCTTGCTCCACTTCTTGCATTGGATTTCCTGAGAATGTGGGTCTAAGGGGAGCTCCGAGGGGGCCTGTGTCAACTGTTGCTCGTGTGCCCCGTTCACTTCTACACCTCCTGTTGCCAAGTACTGAGCTGATTCTTGGTCATGATGAGTGGAAGAATAATAAAAGCCAAAAAGGGGGAAGATGATGGAATTGCTTTGTGTGCATTTTGACTGTGCACATTTTATAAATCTGTTTACAAGGCGAGTGTAGCTGCCCATCTGTTTGGGAAAGTCCCGTTAAACACAAATGAGAGTTAAATGATTAATCAGATTTTCCCTCAATTGTCATGATTTGTAAATTTAACGAGGTATCTGGACATTAATAAAACTAACCCAGAGTCTGATAAAATGCATGTGGTTTGTTTATAAATCATCCCCACCTACATCTTCCTTCTGACCACAGAGAGCCTGTTACCATTAGGTGTTTCTCGTGCAACAAGTATTTATTGAAAAACTGCTATGTGCCAGGTTATCTACCCGCTGGATTCTGAAAACTCGTTAATAAATAAGATACACGTTGCCCCCTTCATGTTATAGTGCAGTGGGGGGCTGATATTAAGTATGTAAGTATATGAACACTCAGATATAGTGTTCATAGTTACCAGCTGTAACAAATGCTAGGAAGGGATCTGAGAGAAAGAGAGAGAACACACAAGGATCTAATTTTGATGGGGTGCCCCAGAAAGACCTCTCTGAGAAAGTGACATAACACTAGGGGTGTAGAGTAAGAGGTAGCCAATTCAAAACTAATGGCAAGGATATTCCAGGCTGAGGCACTTTCATTGGCAAAAGCTCCGATGCTGGGAATTGTTAGGTGAGCTCAGACAACTGATAGAAGGCTGGTGTGACTTGCTAGCAGGATGGGAGAGGGGGTGGCAGTGAGCTTCAGGGTCAAGAGCAAGACCAGGCACCAGGCACTGAATGCCAGGGAGGAACTAAATCCAGCAGGCTTAAAACCTTAGAGAAACAGTAAATGGGATGCTATTTGATGGTTTGAAGCAGGGAAGTGAAATGATGAGCTTGCTCAGTCGAGGGACTGGAGACGGATGGAAGGGAGCAAGGGTGGTCTTAGGGAGACCAGCTAGGAGGCGACTGCAGTTGCCCAGGTGAGAGTTGAGTGTGGCTTGGATGATGGTGGTGGCGAGAGAGATAGGACTAGTTTGAGATAGTTGAGAAATGAATATCACTCCACATTCCCTGTATCCTGAACACAGAGATCATAGGTACAACCACTGAGCAGAAGTAAGTGATAGCTTTTGGGTTGTCCGCTTTGTTGACCAAATGAAGTAATTCACATCCATATAAGTGTTTTAGGGGGAAGAGTTTCCTAAGTAATTCTGATTAGCTGTTCTCATCACGCTGTTAATTGGCAAGTGGTAGTTGCCTAGATGTTGACACTAACATCAAGAAGCCATAAACTCACTCAGTGTTTAGCACAGTGCTCCTTCAACTGATTGTTGAAAAGATGATACAGGTACCCCATAGAAGAGGATAGAGACACTGTGTTTTTTTTATCTACCATGTCGTAGAAAACACTCACTAAAATTCACTGTAAGCTTTAGTATCCCTCCTAGTAGCCCTACCAGCATGCAATTTTGATCTTTCTCAAGTGTGATCATTCCCTTATCAACCAGAGGCCATGCCTTCATTCCTGAGTTATGAAGTCTGTCTTCTGAACACCATGGCTCATGATGAATTAAGTCCCCATGCACAGTAACACACTGTTGCCTGGTCTGTATTAATTCTTTGGTGTCCATATCTGGTTACACATGTTGAACTGAGCTCTTATGAACTTTACTCATCCTCAGCAGGGTTGAACAACAGACTCTGCTTAATGTGGTGTTTGTCTTTACTCAACCACAGCCCTTAGCTGGATACAATCTCCAAGTTGCTCTTTCGGATGAGTTGGCAAGGGCTCATCATTTTGGAGGTAAAGGTTGCAAATTCTGTTTCCAATAACACATGTCTGTGATGAGCCAATAACTGGGGTGCCTGTGAATGGGTCATTGCAACACTCATCGTAGTCGCAGCCATAGTGTGGTCAATCCCCCCTACAAGAATCAGAGGGACTTTCTTCATTTTAATCTGTTGTATTGCTCAGGACTTGTCCGAAGTTTAATGTTTTAATATAGTTTTAATATTTTTTTTAACATTAATAACACTTTTATTCTATATGGGAAGGTAAACGTTGGATGGATTTCAGTGATGGCTCTCTAAAGTTATCCCAGCTGCGTTTCTGCACACATTGAAATGGCTAACAATGAGGGCAATTTTCTGGACAAAATGCCAAGAGCTGAGATAAGACTCTGAATCAAATCCAAAGTCCCTTTGCCTCACTGCGTCTTCTCACTTGGCTGGTGGTCTCCTTTTTCCATTTCTTTCTTCTTTTTTTTTATTGTGGTAAAATATGCATAACATAAAATTTACCATTTTAAGCATTTTTAAATATGTAATTCAATAGTATCAAGTATATTCACAGTGTGTGCAACCATCATCACTATCTGTATTTCCAGAACTTTCCCATTACCCCATACAGAAACTCTGCACCTCATTTTCGTCCTCCCCTCAAGCTCCTAGTAACCCCTGTCCTACTTTCTGTCTCTATGAATTCCAGGTACCTCATGCAGGCATACCTCATTCTACTGTGCTCCATTTTATCATGCTTTGCGTAACTGCACTTCACAAGATAATGTGTTTACAAATTGAATATTTGTGGCAACCCATGGTCAAGCAAATATATCGGTGCCATTTTCTTCTTTTTTTTTAAGATTTTATTTTTAAATAATCTCTACACTCAATGTGGGGTTCAAACCTACAACCATGAGATCAAGAGTTGCCTGCTGTACCAACTGGGCCAGCCAGGCACCCCAATCAGTGCCATTTTCCCACAGCATTTGCTCACTTCATGTCTCTGTGTCAGATTTTGGTAATTCTCGTAATATTTCTAACTTGTTTATTATTATAATATTTGTGATGGTGATCTGCGATCAGTGATCTTTGATGTTACTATTGCAATTGGGGGTGGGGAGCCCCACGAACTGTGCTCATATAAGACAGTGAACTTAATCAATAAATGTTGTGTGTGTTCTGACTGCTCCACCAACCGGCTCTTCCCCATCTCTCTCCCTCTCCTGGGCCTCCCTATTCCCTGAGACACAACCAACAATATTGAAATTAGGCCAATTAAGAACTGGATCACTTGTTGCAGCTTCATCTTGAGCTTTTATGTTTACAGAGATGGAGTCTTTCCTTAAAGGCAACAGCCTCTAAGTGTTAGGCAAAGTTGATTTAGCATAATTCTTTAGGGCCCTAGGATTTTCAGAATGGTCAGTGAACACTGACTTCAACTTAAAGTCACCCGCCACAATAGCCCCTAACAAGAGAGTCAGGCTGTCTGATAGTTCTTAGATAGAGAGTCAGGCTCTCTATCTAAGAACAACAGCCTCTAAGTGTTCAGGTAAAAGGATGAATTGCACGTTTCTAGCTTTATGTCAAAAGCTAGCAATGATGAAGCTTAGTGAGGAAGGCGTGTCTAAAGCCAAGACAGGCTGAAAGCGAGACCTCTCGTGCCAAGCAGCTAGCCAAGTTGTGAATGTAAAGGAAAAGCTCTTAAAGGAAATGAAAAGTGCTACTCCAGTGAGCATGTGAATGATAAGAACGTGACACAGCCTTATTGTCGATCTGGAGAAAGTTTCAGTGGTCTGGATGGAAGATCAAACCAGCCACAACATTCCCATGAGCCAAAGCCTAATCCAGAGCAAGGACCTAACTCTTCAATTCTCTGAAGGCTGAGGAAGGTGAGGAACCTGCAGAAGAAAAGTTGGAAGCTCGCAGAGGTTGGTTCATGAGGTTTAAGGAAAGACTCCATCTCTGTAAACATAAAAGCTCAAGATGAAGCTGCAACAAGTGATCCAGAAAACCTAAGTAGGAGAATTCATGAAGGTGACTACATTAAACAATAGATTTTTCAATGTAGATGTAACAGCCTTCTGTTGGAAGGAAATGCCCTCTAGGACTTCCCATAGCCCAAGAGAAGTCAATGACTGGCTTCAAAGCTTTAAAGGACAGCCTGACTCTCTTGTTAGGGGCTATTGTGGCGGGTGACTTTAAGTTGAAGTCAGTGTTCACTGACCATTCTGAAAATCCTAGGGCCCTAAAGAATTATGCTAAATCAACTTTGCCTATGCTCTACCAATGGAGCAACAAAGCCTGGATGACCACACATCTGTTTATAAGATGGTTTACTGAATATTGTAAGCCCACTGTTGAGACCTACTGCTCAGAAAAAAAGATTTCTTTCCAAATATGACTGCTCATTGACAATGCACCTGGTCACCCAAGAGTTCTGACGGAGATGAACCATGAGATTAATGTTGCTTTTCATGCCTGCCAACCCCACATCCATTCTGCAGCCTTGGATCGAGTTGTAATTTTGAAAATGTTTCCAATACTATTATTCAAGAAATATATTCTGTAAGGCTATTGCTCCCATAGATAGTGATTCCTCTGTTGGTTCTGGACAAAGTACATTATAAACCTTCTGGAAAAGAGTCACCATTCTAACTGCCATTAAGAACATTCGTGATTCGGGGCGCCTGGGTGGCTCAGTCGGTTAAGTGTCTGCATTCAGCTCGAGTCATGATCCTGGGGTCCTGGGATAGAGCCCCACATTGGGGTCCCTGCTGAGCGGAGAGCCTGCTTCTCCCTCTCCCTCTGCCTGCCACTCTGCCTACTTGTGCTCTCTCTCTGTCAAATAAATAAATAAAATCTTTTAAAAAAAAAAAAGAACATTTGTGATTCATGGGAAGAGGGCAACATATCAACATTCATGGGAACTTGGAAGAAGTTGATTGCAACTCTCATGGATGATTTTGAGGGTCCAAGGCTTTCCTGGCGGAAGTAACGAGGGATGTGGTAGAAATAACATGAGAACTAGAATGAGAAGTGGAGCCTGAAGATGGGACTGAATTGCTACAATCTCATGAGAACACTTGAGTGGATGAGGAGGTGCCTCTTATGGATGAGCACAGAAAGTGGTTTCTTGAGATAGAATCTACTCCTGGTGAAGATGCTGTGAAGATTGATGACAGCCAAGGGTTTAGAATATTACATCAACTTAGTTGGTAAAGCAATAGCAGGGTTTGAGAGGACTGACCCCAATTTTGAAAGAAATTCTACTGTGGGCAAAATGCTATCCAACAGTATTTGCATGCTACAGAGAAATCGTTCATGAAAGGAAGAGTCAATCGATGTGACAAACTTCACTGTTGTCTTATTTTAAGAAACTGCCACAGCTGCCCCAACCTTCAGCCACCACCACTGATCAGTCAGCTCCATCAACATCGCGGCAAAACTCTCCACCAGCAAAAAGATTATAAATTGCTGAAAGTTCACATGATGGTTAGCATTTTTTAGCAATGAAGCATTTTTTATTATTGAAGAATAGTTGACATACGGCAACAAAGTATTTTTAATTAAGGCATGTACATTGTTTTTTAGACATAATGCTATTGCACACTTAATAGACTACGGCACAATGTAAACGTAACTTTTATGTGCAATGGGAAACCAAACAGTTTATTTGACTCACTTTATTGCAATATTTACTTTATTGTGGTGGTCTGGAGCCAAACCTGCAATGTCTCCAAGGTATGCCTGTGTAAGTGGTATCATACATTTGTCCTTCTGTGTCTGGTTTATGTTCTCAAGGTTCATCCATGTTGTAGCGTGTGTCCAAATTTCCTTTTCCTTTGTGGGTGAATAATATTCCATTGTGTGGCTGTACCACATTTAGTTTCTCTGTTCATCCATCGGTAGTTATTTGAATTTTTCCTATTAGCTAGTGTAAGTGATGTTGCTGTGAATATATAGGAACCTGCTTGAATCCCTGCTATCAGTTCTTTTGGATATATACCTAGGAGTGGAACTGCTGGGTCATGTAGCAATTCTATGTTGAACTTTTTGAGACACTGCCAAACAGTATTCCACACTGGCTGCACCTTTCCACATTCCCACCAGCAATGCACCAGGGTTCCAGTCTGTCTACATCCTCGTCGACAGTTACTATGAACCATCCAAACCGCTATGTCCGTTTCTTTTTAAGTGGTCCTATGTCTGTATGCCTGATCATCTGGATAGAATCAACAGATCACTCTATTCAACATGGCTGAACTACCTGCACAGATCGATGTAAATTTTCATTCAAGCAAAAAGTAAAGAAAAATCTATCACCCAGATTCAAAGTAGGTACAAAGATGACCCATGAGAGGCAGTGTAACAAAGTGGCTAAAAGCCTGGACTCTGGCAGTCCAACTAGAACCCCAGCTCTGCTTTCGCCAACTGTGAACGTGGGTGAGCTGCGTTACCTCTTCGCAACACTTTCTTCCTCCGTGAAATGAGGATAATAGAGACACCCACTTCCTGGGGGTGTTGTGAGAATTAACTAAGTGGATACATGCAAAGCACTTAGAACAGTGCTCTGTAAATATAAGTTTAAACAACACTAATTCACTAAATTTCTGGTTCAAATACGCAGAAAGACTTTGGGACTTCATCTCATACCCCAGGCAATTAAGTCGGAATCTTGGGGAAGGGTGGCATCAGCATTTTTAATGAGCACCCAGCGCCCCAGTGATCCCCACACGCAATCGTGTTGGACAACCCCTACTCTAACTCATAGCCAACTGGTGTCCCCTTCGGGTTTCATCTGACTTTCAAGCAAGCCGAGTCCCAAGAAGAGGCCCCATTTATGTCTATTGTTGCAAAACTCAACTGGAATTTTATGTTGTTGAAACTAATAGCCTATAAATATTATGAGATTATTCCATGAAGGAAATTTGTTTTAAAATTTCACATCCTTTTAATTTGGATGTTACACTTTCTTCTTTCCAGCGCAAAAAGAGGGATTTTTTTTTTTTTTTAAGAAAGAGATAGAGAGTGGGGGTGTGGGGGAGGAGCAAGAGAGAATCTTTATCAGGCTCCACACCCAGCCCAATGCGGGACTGGACTCGGGCCTGGACGTGGAGCTCGATCTCACAACCCTGAGATCATGACGTGAGCCAAAATCAAGAGTTGGACGCTTAGCCAGCTGAGCCACCCAGACACCCCAAGGCTTTCACAGTTTTGAAACCAATTATGCAACAGCCATTTTAAAAATCTAAAAAGTTGCACATTATTTTTAGAAAACATTGATTCTGATAGTCCAGAAAATGCCAGAGCATTCATGTGAAAGTCACTTGGCCCTTCCCGGTATCCAGATGTATGGCATTAGGGAGGCAAACCATTGGAACTGAAGACACAACTTCTATCTGAGCCTAAAAGGGCCACAGAAATGTTGCATTTCTTAAAGCATTTTTTTTAAGATTTTATTTATTTATTTGTCAGAGAGAGAGAGAGCACAAGCAGGGGGAGTGGCGGGCAGAGGGAGAAGCAGGCTCCCCACCGAGTCCCACTATGCGGGACTCGATCCTAGGACCCTGGGATCATGACCTGAGCGGAAGGCAGAAACTTAACCGACTGAGCCACCCAGGCGCTCCTTCTTAAAGCATTTTAAACAACCCAGGAATAGAAGCTCTTGTGAAATGCTTTGCACATTTCCCATTTCAGAAGTTGTTTCAGCAACCTGAAATTTTCAGAAGACTGAAGAGTTTCAGAATACAGAGGCTTCGCACATGCAGGCCAGTCTCCTCAAGTTCCCGCTGGGGAAGCCATCAGAATTTCCGCCTCGTGGCGAAAGGAAGTGGAGCTGGAAACACTAGGTGAAGGTTTCCTTCAAGAAAAGCAAGGGTTGGGGCACCTGGGTGGCTCAGTCGGTTGGGTGTCTGCCTTCGGCTCAGGTCATGATCCCAGGGCCCTGGGATTGAGCCCCATATCGGGCTCCCTGCTCAGCAGGAAGCCTGCTTCTACCTCTCCCTCTGCTGCCTGCCCTGCTCATGCTCGTTCTCTCTTTCTCTCTCTAAAATAAATAAATACAAATACTTCAAGAGAAGCAAGGGTTGCTAAACAGCATGTAGGAGAAAAAAAAATAAGGACAGTTCACATACAGAGCCCCAGAGCCACTTTGAGAAGAAGCATCTCTCAAAAGAATTGCAAATCGTGGAAATACTTCGCACTGAAAACTCTGACCAGAGACATCCTCACAGGAGCTCACCAAGACTTCCCAAAGGCTCTGTAATTTTAAGGGGCAGCTCTCTGGAGAGAGAGAGAGGCTGATGGAGAAATTGTAGTGCCACCTGCCAGAGCTCTGAAAAAACCCTAAGTCTCATAAACACACTCTCAGCCCCTCCCCATTCCCCGAAGGCACACCAGCATCACTAGGACCTGGTACGCCACCAGAATATGAAAAGCGGCAACCACCACTTTTGGGGGCTTACCAGCGGCCATACGCTTAGCAAACCTGCCCATGGGTTACCTCTGTGAATCCTCACAACTCTATAAAGTAGACCATTTTACAAATTAGGACAACTTGAGGCTCGTGTATTTGTTCGTCCCATAAATATTCCCTGGGTACTTCCTACCTCGGGGATGCTGGAAAACAGGGGATAGAAAATGAGGCCGGGAAAGAATTGCTAAGTGAAAGAAGCCAACCTGAAAAGGTTACATATTGTATGATTCCCACTATATGACATTTTGCAAAAGGCAAACGTGTGGAGACAGTAAAGAGATCAGTAGTTGCCAGGTGTTGAAGGGAGGGAGGGATGAACAGGTGGAGCACAGGGGATTCTTAAGACAGTGAAACTGTTCTCTGTAGGATCTTAAAATGATGGATACATGTCATTAAACCTTTCACAAAACCCACAGAATATACAACACCAAGAGTGAATCCTAATGTAAGCTATAAACTTCAGTTAATAATGTATCAACATTGGCTCACCAATTGCAACAAATATGCCATGCTAATGAAAGATGTGAATAACAGGAATTTCGGGAGGTGGGGGGACATGATAGGGTATGTGGGAAGTCTCTGTACTTTCCACTTCTTTTTCTGCAAACCCAAAGCTGCTCAAAAAAAAATTAAGTCTATTGGGTTTTTTTGTGGGGGCGGGGGGTTGGTTAACAAGAAAAGAAGACCACAACGCCTGCCATTATGAAGATTTGCAGAGAATAAGACCAACACAAAGCAAGGAAACAAAGACGTGAAGAGCTGATGCTCCATGCAGTGAAGGAAGGAAACAAAAGAGGCAAATGACTGGGCCTGCACTGATGGGGTGGTCACAGAAGGCCTGTCTGAGGAGGTGACATTGAAGCAGAGAGCTGAAGGCACCACCATGCAAAACGGGGGAAGAGCACATGCAGGGAAGGGCATGTGCAAAGACCCTGAGAAAGAAGGGAAATCTAGGAACACAAAGATCACCTAGCTGGGAGAGAGCAGAGTCAGGATTTGATTTTCCTTTTGACCCCAGCGCCTTGTCTCTCATTTAAATAGCCACCGTCTTGAATATGGAGCCTTACTCTTTCTCAAATTCTCCCTGTATTCCTTTCCCTATGGTGTGGCTGGATAGTGTAAACATTACTTAAAATGGGAATAAATTCTTCCATCGCTGATGGCAAAGTGTTCCGCCCCAGTCTTCAATCAGTAGAGAAAATTCCAAGGCTTTGCTTTCCCAGCTATCTTTAAAATTCAAGAGGTTTGAGGGAGGAGCATTTTGTCATTTGGAAAAAAGGTCATCTATTCATCATTTTCCAAAAACATCCAACACATACTGCTTAACTCTTATTGAGCACTTCTCTTTGCATTATGAGAGAGGTTCCTATGGTCTTTATAAATATTTATAATCCCCGACTGGCCATGTTATATATACTGTGCTTTGCTAATATTAGTCATGGCTTTAAGTCTTCCTGAGCACAGAGCACGGTGACTGTGGATATGCAGAATGGTATCCTGGCCAAGAGAGCAAAGGCCTTCATTGCAATTGTTCTGTGGGTCTGCTTAAAGAATTTGCACATAACCAAGTCAAAATACAGGTACTTCTTTTCTTGAAGAGGAAGAAAAAACAATCTGTTTCAATCCATATGAAAAAGCATTTCAAAACTGAAAACATAGCACATAAAGAAGAAAGAGGTAAGTGTGTTATTTTAAATGGGAAAAACAGCTGCTTGGGTCAGATAGAAACCAGATGGGAGAGAAAGAATCAGAGGAGTAAAGCTCAAATGCATTCAGGAAGAAGACATCAGAGTTTCGTGAAATGTGCTCGCAAGCCGGAGGAACGGTAACTCCCAGACTTTTCTTCCTGTGGTGCTAGACCATATGGCTCACAGGAACGCGCCTTCTCCAGGAACACGGAAGAAAAGCTAAGGTGGACGCACCAAGTTATCCAAGGAACTGATCCAAGAAAAAACCCCGTCACACCCCAGATGGCTGGGTGTCTTCACTGGGGAGGTGCAGGACTTGGTGTGTTCTCTGAGGGAATGGCTAGAAGCCTCAGAAGGAGAAGAATGTGTCTGTCCTCATCCAGCCCCCTGGGCTGGGGGAAATAAACCAGACAGGCACAACCAGGCCTTCTAAGCTTGTGTTTATAGGAGCTCTCCTTTGCACAACCCACCTGTCTTTTCACACGGTTCCCCAGGGCGTATGTATTGGGAAACTCGGAGGCATGGCTCAAATCCCAACCTCGGCCATCTTGTCCAGCAGACGGGAGGTAGAAAGTTCTGGCGAACTGTTTCCTCCGCACTGGTGAAGTGTATTATTTGAGTTGCCACATGCTGACCACAGGCTTCCGGCTGCACCACATGCTGGCCTCAAAGTGGAACAGCTCTCGGTGGTGCTACCCACTAAGGCTTGCTGTGGTACCAGAGGAGGAGGCGGCGACCTGGGCGGCTGGTACAGCCACCCACACGAAGCTGGAGACGAGCCCGCCTCTGACTGCGGAGTGGACCATGCCCAGATGCATGTGGCCAGTGTAGTTATCTTAGCTCGTTAACATTCTCGCAGCAGCTAGTGATGCGTGAACACACCAGGTGAGGAAGAGCAGTTTGCAGAAAACACAGCTAGCTCCTCACCACACCGCAAAAGGACAAAGCCGGCCTCCAGACCTCCCAACCTAAACCCTTGAACAACAAGGGCTTAGCAGATAAAAAGTAAAGGATCTGATAAAGAGGAATCCAGGCGGCTTTCATAAAGCTCTATAACCTCAGGCCAGTGACTTGACATCTCTGAGCTTTGACCCGCCCATGTATAAAATGGCGTTCCTAATAATATCTATCTCATAGGGTGGTTGAGAAAATCAAGTGGGATAATTTATATAAAAAAGCTTACATTATAAACAGGATCTGTACAGTTAAATAGGAGAACCTCAACTGAAACTAGTTTGAACCGGAATAAAGAATAAAACAGACTTACTGGCTCTCATAAACTGTAAAGTTCTGGAGTGCATCTGGCTTCAGGCGTGGCTGGATCCAGTTACTCAGATTATTTCTTCCAGATGCTTGCTTGCTCTTGTATTCTCTGTCTCAATCTCTTAATCTCTCTCTCAATCTGTTTCTCCTTCCTCCTCTCCTCCTCTCCCCACCTTCCTCTCATTCTTGCTCATTATCTTTCGTTTTGGGCTTTGCTTTCTTCAGTGTTGGATTCATACTCAGGCAGTGTCTTTCAAATGCCATGAGAAAGATGGCCCCTTGCAGTTCCAGGCCAAATAGTCTGTACAGAGGAAGTGAGACTTCCATACATCCCATTTCATGGAGGGACTCTGGTTGGATCTGGAAGTTGCCCCTTGCTTCTACCAGTATCTACAGAACAGGCACGGAGAACTCTGATGGGTCAGACTTAGTCACGTGCCCTCTCCTATATGGAGGGATGGGGAGGGGGCGGCTTTAGGCTCTTTTACAGATGGACCCACCGGGATTATGCAGGGTAGACAAAGAACAATTCTCTACAGACAAACGTGTGTTCACAAAAAGGGTTCAGAACTCCATAAGCAGGTCCGTGTAATTACCATTGGTCTCTCTTATCTCTTCATATCAAAACCTGCTTCTCCTGGACGTTGTTCCCTTCTATTGGGCTGTTACTTTAGAAAAGAATTGGATGTAGACTGGCTTCTAATCATGTGTCATGGAAAGAGCTTCTACTAGAAGCCAGAGGTCTGAGTTCTAATCCAGGTTTTGCCGCTAAGTGACTTAGTGTCTTTGGTCCGGTTAGTTTGACCTCCCTGTGATTAAGTTTCACCAGCTCTCACATACATGAGGGCTGCTGTCAGTTATCACCCAGACCCCTTCCAGCTCAAAGGCCTGTGTTTCCATGATTTCATCCTTGTTGCATGACACTTCTCAGGGGTATTCACATTTTGGCCGAGACTTGCTGAAATGGCCACGATTTGATACATTGAATGACACGTGATAAAGATACTTGGACAAGAGAAAGCAGGAACCTCTTTCCAAGCCTCCTAAGCATCATTCCACATGGGCAGGTACCTCATCATGGTACAGTAGCCTCCCTTATCTGTGGCTTTGCTTTCCACGGCTTCAGTTCCCCATGGTGAGCCTCGGTCTGGAAGCAGACGATCCTCCTTCTGACAAATCATAAGAAGCTCAGTAGCAGCCTAAACGCTACATCACAATGCCTGTCATTCCCCTCACTTCATCTCATCACAAGGACATTCCATCAACTCAGGTCATCACAAGAAGGGTGAGTACAGTACAGTATTTTGAGAGAGAAAGACCACATCCACGTAACTTTTATTACAGTACATTGTTTTAATTTTTCCGTTTTATTATTGGTTATTATTGTTAATCTCTTACTGTGCCTAATTTACATATTAAACTTTTATCACAGGTGTATATGTATAGGAAAACACTTAGTATATATAGGGTGTGGGGCATCCCCTGGGGCACTTAGAACATATCTCCCACAGATAAGAGGTGACTACCGTATTTTGCATTTGCTGTCCAAGGCAGTGGAAAGTGTGGCTTAGTTGGCTTGTGTCAACACAATGGTGGAAAACGAGGCTGAATGAACAAGGCATACTCTAGCCCACTTTCCTCTGACCACATTGGTGGCCTTCCGCCTCTCCTGCCAATGACTCTTGTCCTCTTTGGGGACAGTGCTTCCAAGGCCTCCCCCTGAGGTTTGATCTGGGGCTCTCCAAATCTCCACCAAGACTCCCCCACCCTAGTTCCCATCCCTTTCAAGTCCTGCCCCCCTGCGAAGTGGCAGACACTTGCATTCAAAAGAATAATTCTCTTCTGCCTTGTGAATAAGTGCAGGAAAGTCACCCTCCAAAACAATATATGTGTGCTTCTCCAGGGTCTTGTGAAGATGATGTCCTAACACAAAAGAGTGAGTCCGATGGGGGAACCCAGCATCCATGAATGGTGAGAAAGGAGTCAGCATAGGAGCTAGATCTGGCCACCTCACTCTCAGGCGGTTCATATTTATTATACACCACTTCTTCCAAACAATATTGGAGGCCACTTATGACTAGAAAGAAGATGTGTATAAAACGATATAAATTAAAGAAGAGGAAACATATAGGTCAAGCCCCTAGACTAACATATTTATCAGGAGTATAAAAATTCACCCCAGGGACACCTAGGTGGCTCAGTTGGTTAAGCGTCTGCCTTCGGCTCAGGGTCCTGGGATCGAGTCCTGCATCAGGCTCCTTGCTCAGTGGGGGACCCTGCTTCTCCTTCTACCTGCCGCTCCCCCTGTTTGTGCTCTCTCTCTCTCTCTGACAAATAAATAAATAAAATCTTTTTAAAAATACAAAAATAAAATAAAATAAAAATTCACCCTGAACTTGTTGATAGCCAAGGCAAAAGCAAAACATGGTGGACCAAATCACTTTCAACCACCAGTTAAAAGGAAAATCATTAGATCCTAGTTGTAAATTAGCAGAGGGAGGGGCACCTGGGTGGCTCAGTTGGTTAAGTATCTGACTCTTGATTCGGCTGAGGTCATGATCTCAGGGTCAGGAGATCGAGCCCCATGTTGTTTGGTCTCCATGCTCAGCGTGGAGCCTGCTTAAGATTCTTTCTCTCCCTCTGCCCTCCTCCCCAGTTCTCTCTCTCTCTCTTTCAAAAAATACATAAATAAATAAATAAATAAGCAGGGGAACTCATATGAGGGACTTTAAAAATAGTATAAAGATGGGGCACCTGGGTGGCTCAGTCGGTTGAGCATCTGCCTTTGGCTCAGGTTGTGATCCCAGGGTCCTGGGATAGAGTCCTGCATCGGGCTCCCTACTCGGGGGAGTCTGCCCCTACCTCTCCATCTGCTTCTCCCCCAGCTCATGCTCTCTCTCACTCTCTCTCTCTCAAATAAATAAAAGCTTTTTTAAAAAATAGTATAAAGAACAATGGTAAAGACTGCTCCTTATATGGATGCAGGTATGTTCTTCATGTCAACTTTGTGTGGCTCTTTGAGAAAAGATGACCTCACAGGGTAAAGGGCTCCCTGGTTTTCTCATATAACCCTGTCTCTATAGCATGAGTGAAGGGGAGAATTATCAGTTATTGCAGGCAACCAAAGTTGTTCATTTAAGTCTCCTGCCTGATTTGAAGTATAGAGATTTGAATTACCACCAAATCCTGTAATTTCTACATCCTTAACGCTCTCAAACCAGTACCCTACTCTTTTTCATCATGGTCCCCGGCTTCATGACAGACCACCCTCAGCTCTCCCTGGAACTGATTTGTCTCCAACCCTCCCAACCACTCTGTGCCCAGAGCAGTTAGACACAACCTTTCCCAGATGTGACTTTGACCCTGCTCCTTTAGGACCTTCCCACTGCTGCCAGGACATGAAGGTCCTAGCCTGGCCTTCCAGACCTTTCGTGATCTGGCCTCCTGTCAACGCTGCGAGGCTCACCTCCCTTCTTCCACTGTCCCACTCTTCCACTTCTCTCTCTTCTGGAATATGTTTATCTCTTCCAGATGCCCCACGATCTTTACCTGGCTATTCTTTCTCACCCTTCAGATCCCAGCCTAGACAACCTGTCTTGCACAAACCCTTCTTCAGCCTCTTTAGACAGCCCAGTCTCCATGTGTGTTGGCTATTTTATCACTTCTCAAACCACCTTGGAATCACCCATTTACCCACCTGCTGGCTCTATGGGACTCTCAACATCATTGCTCAGGAACACAGCCCCCAGAGCCAACCGCGCTTCTCCACTTCCCCAGCTCTGTGATCCTGAACCACTCATTTCATGCCCCCGTGCCTCAGTTCCCTCATCTCTAAAATGGGACTCATGACAGCCCCTGCTTCCTAAAGGTATTATGAGGACTAAATGAGAAATTTCATGAAAAGCACTTATACTTACACATAGTAAGTACGAACAACAAGTGCTATTAGCATGAGCAGTGGTATTATATTAGGATAGAAGTTTTAGCTGGTTTATTCACTGTTTTATCCCCAAACTCAACCCAACATCTGGCACAGAGGAGGGGGTCAATGAATATTCGTCGGACGAAAGAATGAATGGATGAGCGTTGAATTATCTGGTTCTATCACATACATAGTTCAGTCTGCATGTTATTTGGGTCTGCGTAGACCAAAAGAACCAATTGTGCTAAGTTTGTTTGCTCTGGTGTTTTTTCCATTTACTCTGTCAGGGGAAGGATTCCATTTTACAAAGAAGGGAGGAAGGGGAGCCTGGTTCCAAAGGCCTGTTTGTTCTCATTATTAATTTTCCTCTCCTCTTCCAAGTAGAGTTTGAATGATTTTGAATGTGCACTCATCTGGAACGGCACCCTCCTTCTCTTGTTTCATGCCTGGCTGCAATTAAAGTCAAAAGCAAAATTTGAAAATACAACTTTATTATAGAGTGAAAGAATTGTTGATTCAGGGACTAGCCTGTAATCTCACAACATTACAAAAAAAAAGGGAGAAGAAGAGGAAGAAGGGAAAAAAAAAAAAGGAAGAAAGAAAAGAAAAAAAAGAATACCAAGCTGCCAGCTAGTGGGTTCGGTCTCACCAGCAGAGACTCGAAACTCCAGAATCAATAACTCAGTTAACTTTGCCGGTTTCTAACACAATTATAAGAATTGGAAAATTGCCCAAAGGAATTAAGGTCTTACAAGAACAGTGATCCCCACCCCCTTTTCTAAGGAAGTGCTCGAGTGATAAAAGCAAAATAACTGAATGGGGTGGGACTCAGCAGTTTCCAGTGTCAGATCAGAGAGCTGTGGAATTTCAGAGCTGGAAGAAAGCTCAGAGGTCATCTGGAGGCCATTTCACAGATGTGATAACTGAGACCCAGGGAGGAAGGAGTTTACCCAAGTTCACAGGTTGTGCATGAATTTTGAAGCATTTCCATTATGATTTCTTCCTCCGTGCAAGAAATATCTACTGAGAGTCTCTTTGAGGCCAGACATTGTGCTAAACATGGGGAGTTCATGGATGAGCTAAGCTGACATGTTCTCTGCTCTTACAGAGTTTACCTTCTATGGTGGAGGTGGTCAGTCAGCAGGTAAACCAACAAATAAGAATGGGATAAATGGCCAGAACTAAAGAGAGTGCAGTGGTAGAGAACTAGCTCTCCGGGGTGGTCAGGCAAGGCAACTGAGGAAGAGGAGGGGATGTTCTCAGCAGGGTCAGGGGCGGGGGGAGAGAGCTAGCTTAGAGATCCCAAGACAAGGATGAGCTTGGCAAATTCAAGAAAACAAAGGGAGCAGAGTGTGGCTGGGGCACAGGGAGTGATATGACGCCCACATCCTAAAATAGAATAGAACAGTGCTTACCCTCATGCTCCTCACACCTGAGAGGCCGCTGGCCCTGGGCAGAATGAGGGGGATGGGGCTGGAACCTAACCTCCAACCCACTCGCCCTGAGAGCTGGGACACCTGGATCCACCAGCACACTCACACCTGTTCACATCACGTATGAAAATGGTTTCCAGGGGCGCCTGGGTGGCTCAGTTGGTTAGGCGACTGCCTTCGGCTCAGGTCATGATCCTGGAGTCACAGGATCGAGTCCCGCATCGGGCTCCCTGCTCGGCGGGGAGTCTGCTTCTCCCTCTGACCCTCCTCCCTCTCATGCTCTCTGTCTCTCATTCTCTCTCTCTCAAATAAATAAATAAAATCTTTAAAAAAAAAAAAAAAAAGAAAATGGTTTCCATTCACCAAGGAGAAAGGCATTGGACCAGACTTCATACCAGACTTAATGCAGCCACCAAATCATGAGAAAACCATGTCAGGGGGAATGTGGCTGTGGTGAGAAAGGTCTGGAAAGGAAGTTGCAGCATCACAAAGTGGGAAAGAGCACAATCTTTAGTCAGGCACCCTTGCAAAGAGACGGGCTTAACCGCCATGGAACTGGGCAAGTTGTCCGATTTCTCGGAACTGTAGCTTTCTCCTCTGTGAAACGGGTACCTCACTGTGGAGTTGGAAGGAATAGATGGGATCCTGCTCGTAAAGAGCTTAGCACCCTTCAAACCCTCACCCTGAGCCACGTACTAGCATCAGCTTTCTTGGGTGCACACACCAACTGGCGTTCTTGCTCCCTTGCCCCAGCTAGGGCCCCCGTTCCACAACCCCACTCCATTATCCTCCCTTCAGTAGTGGCCACCAGAGACCCACCTGAATGAGAAGCTAATACTCTGGGGCCCAAGGACCATTTGGCACAAGGCCGCATAGGCTGCCTGCCCAACCCCCACCCACCACCCTGTGAACCTCACAGCAGATGACCCCAGCAGAATGAATAAAATGAATAGTACTGTTTTTGTTTAAACACCAATGAGGTGATGTCTGGTTTTTATTAAGTATCATAAGTAAATAATTAATTCATACCAGAAACAAAAAGTACAAACATGGCTGTATTATAAACACGGAGCCTCACACAGTCTGCCCATCATGCCAAGGGCCCCTGTTGGCTACACTCTAGAACCATGGGTTTAACTGGCTGGAGGCCTTAGCTGCACTGAAATTCCAGCAAGCAAGTGTCCTGGAAGGTAGGGAAATAGGCTGTTCCTCTGCTCAACTCTGCACAACCATCCTCTACAAAAAAGTCCTTGATCCTGTCACTCACCATTGAATAACAATGGTGATAATTATATCAATAATAATATTTCTGAAACCCTTTTTATGTGCTAGGTCCACACTGTCCACTAGGGCAGCCATTAGCCGCATGTGGCAATTCCACACCTGAAATGTGGCCAATCAAAACTGAGATGTGCTGCAAGCATAAATATTACACACCGGGAGTGCCTAGGGGGCTCTGTCAATCCCAGGGTCCTGGGAGCAAGCCCCGCATTGGGCCCCCTGCTCAGCGGGGAGTCTGCTTCTCTCTCTGACAAATAAATAAATAAAATCTTTTTAAAAAAATTATACACCGGATTTCAAAGATTTAGTATGAAAAAAAGTAAAATATCCCATTAATAATTTTTTATGATTGCATATTGAAACAATATTATTTTGTATGTATTGGTTGAACAAAATATTAAAATTAATTTCACCTTTTTTAATATGGCTACTAGAACATTTTAAATTATTTACATGGTTCTCATTTGATCTCTAATGAAGAAGCAACCATGCATTATTTCCTTCCGGCTCCAGAGTAACCTGTTCAGGTAAGGACAGTTATTATCCCCATTTTACAAATGATAATTCTGAGATTGAGTAGTTCTGACTTTAATCCCTCACAGCCTGGAGACTGTTGTTCTGTAGATATGTCCTTCCCTGACTTTCTTCACTAAATTCCATTTATTCTCAAGGCTTAGAACTATGTCTTCCTCCTCCATGGAAGTCGTCAAGGGTGATTGGACCCCTAACAGTTGTCTCCTCTCTCTCTCTCTCTCTCTTCCAAATGCCTGACCATAGCCCTTCTTGCCTACTCCCCACAATTAGGGGCATAAATACAATCTGCCCTGTCCTATACACTTCCTGGGTCACATCGGTTGCCTTTTTCTTTACAAAATAGTATGTTCTCATGCACTGTTTTTCAGACTATGGGTTGTAACCCCATCATTGGTGGGATGTAAAATCAATTTTGTGAGCCATAACTAAAAACTTTCAAGGAATGAAATAGAAGAGCATAGAAGAGAATAGAAGGGGGGGAGGGAATCAGTGTACATGACACAGTGAAATATTGTTTCCTAGTGTGTGTCCCGGGTCATGATGTAATTCATATTTCTGACTCTGCAGCTCAGTCCAGATGAGTTTGGGAAACACTGTGCTCATGGCTAAAGGCGTGGGTTCCAGAGCTGGGCTGCCTGAGTTTGAGTTCAGTTCTATCACTAGACATGCATATCGAAGTAGTTTCCTGATTTGATTCATTTGGCATTATAAGAAGCAAGCTGATGCTGAGTATTTTTAAATGGTTATGTAAGCAAAGATGAGCTATAAATCTTCATTCAGGAATGTGTGTGAGGATTACAGAAAGGATGCAAGATAATTGGGAGGGGAAGAAAGTGGGTATGACTAACTGGAGCTTTCATGGTCCCATGAGCCATCCTTTCTTGGAAATTTTTTGAGGAAAAAATGGGAAGATCATTTCGTTGCATTCCTCCATTCTTATTTTTAAAAGAACAAGCCCCCAAGCCCTGAAAATGGCTTATATTGAAATTTCATATTTGAATTAAAGGTTGTAAAACATGGTGGGGGTGGGGGGAGTGCTGATTATACTCCTGCCTCATGGGGCTATTGGAAGGATGAAATGATAGATGCACAGAAGAGTGTACATAGCCCAGGGACTGACACACAAAGCTACCAGATTGCTTCCCCAGCAAAATAATAATAATAATAATAATAATAATAATAATAATAAATGTGTGGTTAGGATTCCCTTGCTCAGAACCTCCCATGCCTCCTTATTGTCTACTAGATAAAGCACTGGCATCTGATTCTAGAATTCAGGCCCACCTCAGTCTGATCCTAAACTACCTTGGCAGCTTTGTTGCCCATGTACTAGGAAAGGCTCACCTTTCCCTACAGCCCCACGGGTGAAGTACTTCAGAATATGGGCTCCGTAAGATGGGCCTAGGGTAGCATGGTGCCAAATGCTCTACAAACTCAGGATTCAAATCTGGCCCCTTTTTTTTGGAAGTTAATCTCTGTTTTAATAGCAGAATGTTCTGTATCATTCTTTTAAAACGTCTCCCCACATACACCCAGAACTCTAGAATTTACTGAGTAGAGAAAGAGTTAACTCCTCTTCCACGGGCCACCGCAACTCCATGGGGATCAGTTTACCACTGCCATTGCTTCTCAGGAACACACGGGGGCGCTGTTGAGGGCTGGTTCCGCACCGCGACTGGTGGTTGGCCGTTGATAACTGGGTTGTCCTAACTGGTCCATGCGCCTGCTGAGGTGCACTGAACCCTTGTGTTGGGCTTTAATGTTAACAGTTTTTTTTCCATTAACGGGCTCACAATCAGCCATTTTTGACCAAAGCACGACCACTGTGCTAAGATGGCGGGATCCAAGGGACATCAACCAACCACTATGCCAAAACCAACCCACCTCCGTGGATTTTCAACACTTTGAGTTGAACTTAAAGATGATTGTCCTCGAGGTAACTATTTTAGGGACTCCGTTGTCCTGTCCCACCATTGGTAGGGGCCATCCAGAACATACTAGATCTCTCTAAAAGAGATTGAGAGCCATTTACACAAAACTGGCCAGTTCTCTCCAGGCACAGGAGAGAATGTATGTAATTACAGAATAAAGGAGAGAAGCAGCTTTTGGTAAACCACTCAAAAGAACAAAAAGGTGTTCTTTATTCCTTTTTCCAAGACAATGGAAGTCTATTTAGGCTCTTCATTTGCACATTAAGAGGGGCTTTTCAAGAGCCCTTATCCTGACCCAGCTGACCTGCTCCAGAGACTCTGAGCCAGAGCCGCTACCCCATTTAATTTTTGCTTTGTCAAGCACGCAACCCACCTTCAGTTTGCGTCTCTAACGTCAATCTGCCCTGAGTGGGTCATAACGACAATTTAGTGGATTGCAACTCTACTCTTTTTTTTACTGAATTAAAGTGGAAAGTAAAGGAGTATTTTCCATGTGTTAAAGAAAGAACTGATGCATGGAACTTTTATTTTCCCATGTCTATACTGGTTCAAAATTTTAAATGCATTCAAGTGGGGAGCAAAGTCAAAAGATTTGAGTCCACTTCTCTCTGCAAAAGATTTAATTTGTTACTCAAACATTTCCCCCTTTTTTTTTTTTTGGTGTTCTCTTCATTCTTTTGCCTAAACTGTTGGAAGCCTATTTTGGTCCCCTCTTCTTTAAGACACTGGCCTCCAAGCTCCCAGAAGATCCTTGCCCGTGTTGTTTTGCAGTTATCTAAGTACTCCGAGACCCCTCCTCCTTCACTATCCACCCTCTGTAGACCTTGAGCTCCTTGAGGGCAGATTGTGTCTTAATCCCTACTGCGCCCCCAGCGTTGACACACAGTATTGGCACAGTAAATATCAGCTGAACGTCCCCACAGGACCTCATGAATTGTTGTCTTTGGCACCTTTCAGATACTTTACGTCATAGTTGCTAGAAACTCTTCCCCAACCTTGGTAACTTGGTGTACATTTCTATAGCTCATCCCTTTCTCTTAGAATATAAACCCCCTGAGGGCAGAGAACATCTCTTATTCTTTGGATCCAGAGTCCTCAGAGAAAACTGAATGTAAAGGCATGTGCGCTATAAATCCCAGTTGATGGATGGAAGGTTCTGCTGAGCAGAGTACAGGAGATTAGGCAAGTCTGCTTTCTTTAATTAACTCAGTGTGTTCCAGAAAGTAAGGGTGTTCAACAGGATATATTAAATAAAGCAAGATAACATAAATTAGAAGCCAATGAGAACTTCTGAGAATTTTAACTGAAAGATCAATATATATGCATAAAGATTCAGCTCTTCGAGTGTTTACTAAAATCTTTTTTTATAAAAAGGGAAAAAAAGTTTTAGCAAGAGGGCAAAATTCAACAATCCTATATTGGTTGAATAAATTATGGGACACCTACAAGACCAAAGATGTGCATAATATAAGGTAAGAAGTGGTATTGCAGAGGACGGTTCTAAAATACTATATATGGTATTGATTTCATTTTGTAAAAGACATGTGTATACCAATGGAGGCTGGGGGAAGAAGAAAATACACCAGAACATGAATGTAGTTCTCTCCAGGTGTGACTAAGTGATTTTTACCAATTTTGTGTTTGTCTCCTGTGTTTTCTACATTTTCTAAAAATGAATTTATATTACTTTTGCAAAAGGACAGTATAAGAAATTCTGTTCATTTGTTTGTTTTTGTTTTTGTTTTGTTTTGTTTTGTCTTTCTTAAGTAGGTAGACCAAAAGAAAGGAAAGTAAGAGCAGGGAGCTAAGAATGAGGCTTCTATCCAAAAATGAATCCGTAAACGCTCAAACAGGCAACTCACCAGTTTGGCTCTGAGCTTTCCAGCAACACACACAAAAAGGGAAGTGGGATCAGCTGCATAACTCGAATTGTCCAGGGAAAAACTGTACTCTTCCTGATTACATAGGTATCTATCAGCTTCTCCTTTGAAGCCCTCTGAGGATGTTGTGCAATGTAATTAATAACATCCTCTACAGATCCTATCATCCAGAGTTTCCTAGAGTTGGCCCGAAATAGAGCAGTCTCTAAATTAGACTACTGCGCTCCCTGCCCTCATTCCAAGGATGGCCTTGGGGCAAGGGATTTAATTCCTCACTGAGTACCTCTACTTAGTACTGGTGATTAATTACTTCATATCTAAATAACTGGCGGTTATTAACAGCCACAATGAGCAAAAATAGTTATTAATCCGTCCTAGCCTTTGGCTGGCTTCTCTGAATGAGTTGACTCCCTCCCCCCAAATTGCCAGGAGCCCCTTTCCAGGGGTGTGGTCTCCTCAGACCTGCACAGCCCCAAGGCCCTCGGGTGACTCAGTGACTCATCCACTCTCCCACCTTGACCTCACCCCGGAGTACAGAGGCAAGAAGCCAGAAAGACTTAATTGTTAAATATCTCCTATCGAAAGCCCAGAGTATCCAATAAGACCAAACTAGTGGCCATTTTCTTCACAGCTAGAGCTCTTGGAATAGACATGTGGAGAAAAGAGAGAAAGGCTGCAGAAGGGGAATGTAGACTCCAAGGAAGTTCCCCAGTCTGGGATCCCAGGGCCTTCTCCATGGAACACACTGGGGCTCAGGGTCTTTGACTTTTTACAACACCCGCTCATAAAGGTGCTAAGGCTCACAAGTGAATGTGGGCAGGTGAGAGGGCTTCTGAATTGGGGAGCAGATCATCTCAGTAGCATAGATTAGAGATGGCACAAGCAACGAGGGGATGTAAAGAGATCCTTATCCACCCCTAAGCCTCAGGGAAGGCCTCCTGGCAGAGGTGATATCTGAACTGGGACTTGAAGCGTTAGTATGGCTTTGCAGAAATGAAGAAAAGGTCAAGGGCATTCCAAGGAAGACAAGGCACGCTGTCCTCCTCTGGGAACTTCCCATCATCTCCTATTGCCAGGGCATAAAATTCAGAATGGGATGGGGACAAGGCTAGGAGAAGCCAGGTCATGGAGGGTCAGGGATGTAGCACCAAAGAAGCAGGCCTGGGTTTATGTACACGAATGCCAAGACCAGGCAGGTGATGTGAATCGGTGCATTGGCCGGGAGACAAGAGAGGATGGTGGACAGTGTAGCAAATCGGAGTGCTCCTGAGTCATCCAAAGAGTCTAGTCAATACTTCAGCCAGTTGTTACCGTAGGAGAATACAGAACTAGCGTTGCTAGATGTCCCCATTGTTTAAGAGACAACAAATCTAGATCCCTAGGTACTAGTCTCCCCATTTGTAAATGTTGGTGACTAATTCAAAGTTAAAACACAGTTGGGACGCCTGGGTGGCTCAGTCAGTTAAGCGTCTGCCTTCGGCTCAGGTCATGATCCCAGGGTACTGGGATCGAGCCTTGCATCGGGCTCCCTGCTCGGCGGAAAGCCTGCTTCTCCCTCTCCCACTCCCCCTGCTTGTGTTCCCTCTCTTGCTGTCTCTCTCTGTCTGTCAAATAAATAAATAAATAAATAAAAATTTAAAAATAAATTAAAATAATTAATTAGAATAATTAATTGAAATAAATAAATAAAAATAAATAATTAAAATAAATAATTTAAAATAAATTTAAAAAAAAACAGAAATACACATAAAACAAAGTTATGTGTTGACTGCTTAACAAAATGTTATGGCCAAGCCTCACAGGAACATAAGCCTGTATTTCCCTTCAGAAGTTTGCTGTTTGCTAATTCAGAGTGTTGTGACTTTAGAGAACCCAACAGATAGTGAGAATTGGCTCTATACATGTATGCACTCACCTTAAGGTTGCTCTTTTTTTAGTTCTACCAAATCTGATTAACTGTGTTTTCAAATTAAATATTTTGAAAAAGATCTTTTTTTTAATTGCAGTGGGGGAGGCAGAGAATGCGCTGAGCCCTTGGCAAGGAGTAGGAGTTTAAAAATATATGTATCAGATTTTGTTTTCTCTGCTCCAATCAGTTCAGGATAAACTTTTCCACTGAAGCGAATCTTGATAGTGCTGCCTCGTCCGAGGCAAGCTGGCTTTGGGGAAGAGCTTCAAATCTGCTCCCAATTTAATGTTACTCAGTACTGAAGTATTTATAACTTTGTTTGCTGAATCATTATAAAGTATCCGAGTAAAAGAAAATTAATCAAGTCCTGAAGTTTTTATGCCCCCAGGGTTTTGGGGGGATTAAATAAACAGAACTTTGTTTTATTATAATTGGTTTTCAACCTTCATCGGTGTCTGTAGCCCTTAATGTAAGTAATTTCATATTGATCCTGGAAAGTCGGGTTCCATTTGAGACTTTTCAATATTCTTTCATTCCTATTGCTAAGGGTTGATGAAAAAAATGAAGTGAAATGAGATGAAATGAAAAAAATCCATTTTACACACACACACCCCCAAACAAAACCACCCTAAGCTTTTCAGTTTGTTTGAAAACCATTAGTAAATTCTGTCAAGTTGGCTGCCCAAGGTCATTTCAACCTCACACCATCTATTTTTAAACTTTCAGTTGTATGTGGAAGATTCAGAAATTTCAGCTAGAAAACAGTGCTTGGGCTAAAGCGGGTGCAAGTGTGACTTCTCTGGGTTTTAAAGAACTGTTCTTCAGATCATGGTTTTCATCAAAGTCATTCTCTACGTTTTTGTAAACATTTTTAATAAGAAAAAAATTTAAAAAGCAGAAACAATCTGAAAGGTTGCTCTAAATATGGAAACATTGGGATGAATGTTATGTTTTTAAGGCTCTCACTTAGGAAAACGCTAATTAAAAAGTACACACCGTATATCTTAGGGAAGGGAGACACTTGTTTACTGCTTTGTAAAAAAAAAAAAAAAATTTTTTTTCACTATCCTTCAGCCGTAAGAATGCAAGAAGATAGATTTTCTTTTGTTCTTACTTTGGCTTGCTACAACTCTACTCTTCTTTTTTTTTTTTTTTTAAGATTTTATTTATTTATTTGACAGAGAGAGAGAGCACAAGTGTGGGGAGCGGCAGAGGTAGAGGGAAAAACAGACTCCCTGCAGAGCAAGGAGCCCAATGGGGGACTCGACCCCAGAACCCTGAGATCATGACCTGAGCCGAAGGCAGATGCTTAACCAACTGAGCCACCTCAGGCGTCCCTCTACTTTTCATTTTTGAAAGTGATTTGAAAACAAGAAAGGGGGATGGATCTAGCTCTCTGAGTGCAGAGCTTAGCCCCTTCCCTTACTGGCTGTGCAATTTGGGCACGTCACTGGGCTTCTGTGGCTGTTCTTCTGGGACACGGGGCCCTGACACCTGCCGTGCAGCCTTCATCCACGTCCAGCCGTTGACCAGATCACCCAGAACATAACAAGTGCTCAGTACAAGTTGGTTGTTGTCCTTAAAACTTGCACCCTCCAATAATCATATTTATAATGGGGGCGCTGTTCTCACATTAGGACAAAATGGCCAATGATACTTTAACCAGTGTGTATTTTTAAAGACCCAAGGCATGTTCCTGAGGAACAAATACAGGAATTTTCCACCCAGAGTCCTTGTTTACCAAATATCTGTGGGCAAATACAGGTTTGTCTTTTTTTAAAAGGGAGGTGGGGCAAGAAGAAAAGAGAGGAATGCCTCCATAGAAAGGCAGTTTGGTGTAGATTTTCTGAATAAAAAGAAGACCAGCTGCCCTGACTCCTGATTGTTTTCCTGTGGTCACCAAAACTACAGATTAGATATCACTGGAACTCCATTTCTATGACCTGCCCCACGAATGCTTTCTTGGATGCAGGAAGAGAGAAAATCTCCTTCTCAATTCTCCCTTTGGACTTCCAATAAGAACATTTTTTTAACAACAAAAAAGCAACATGGGGAATGATTGCTAAACCCATGGCCACTTCTCTCTTGAAATAGAATTTTTTTCAGGCAGCAGTGTGCACAGCCTAGGGAGATGATCCATGATTGGTCTAAGCCAGCCAGGACTAGCCCATTTCTCTTTGCCAGTCATTCGTCTAGGGCAATGGTTCTCAACCCCATCAGTTTTACCTACACACACACACACACACACACACACACCCATAGGACATTGACAGTTTCTGTAGACATTTTCATGTTGTCATACCTGGAAATATGTTATTGGCATTTGGTGGGCAGAGGTCAGAGATGCTGATAAGCATCCTTCAATGCCCAGGAGAGCCCCTCACAAAAGAGAATTATCTGGCACAAAATGTCGGTAAGGCTGAGCTTCAGAAACACTGGTCTAGGAGTTGATACTTGACACAGTTCTGACAATGAAATGTGATAGGAAGAAGTGGGGGAACTTCTAGGAAATAATTTTCCTGCATAAGAGGAGGAAATTTTTTTTTTTTTTTGCCCCATCTCCTCTTCTTGTTGGAATGCTGGGGTGTGAAGATGTGATGCTTGGAACAGCTGCAGCTATCTTGGGACCATGAAGGGAGATATCACCAACATGCTGAGGATCTTTGAACCACTATCCCCAGACTTCTTATTTTATGAGAAAATTAATTGCCTTTATTTTTAAAACTATTAGTTGGTATTTTTGTTCCTTGTAATCAAAAGCATCATAGTTATTACATTTACGATGGCATATAATTTTTCCCTAAAAGGTCCACATTAGGTTAACTAGAAAACAGCAGAACTTTTCTAAGATTCAGATACTGCTCAATGAGTTGGGCTCAGTCACTAGCTAAGTGTCTTGCTTCTTGCACAAAGCCCCTCAGAGCAAGTGAATTTCATTGCATGCTTCTGAAGGATGACACATGACTTTATACTGTGTATCTGCAGAGTGACTCCTGGACCCTGAAAATTGTGAAGCCTTCCTGTCATACTTCAAATTCAAGCTTTGCCACCCGGCAGGTGTCTGATCTAGGTAAGTTTACTTCTCTGCTACTTTGTCTGTAAGATGGAGATAATAGCCCTCAGAGGTTAAACGAGTTATCACATGAAAAATATTGCTTAGGATAGTGTCTGGCACTGTGTTCATATCATTATTATTATTAAATATTACATCTGAGAATACTAAGGGTCTGCTAAACCATTTTCACATCTGTATCTTACCTGATCACGTGACCATCCTTCAAACTTGAAATTGACAGCCAAGGGGGCCTTTTGTATGGGCTACTCAAAGGGAAATGGATTAGCAATACTCTGTCCAGTCTTCCCAAATTCCACCATTGGGTAAGGGCACAGCCAGGAGGCTTGTGCAAACTCTTCCCAAGACAACTGGAACATGATGCTAGAGGACCCACTGCAGGTGTGTCTCTCGTTGGCAGAAGAGCTAATTCCAGGAAGCATGTCTCCTTATCTTCCAGGATGAATGACTCCCTCACTCTTTTAGGTGTGGACCCAGGTGGTTGGTCTAGCATCGTACACAGTTCTGTTCACATTCATTCTTAATCCATTTAAACCAATACCAGGACAGATGCCATTCAATTCTGTTTCCACATACTCCTGGCTGGAGTAGCCTTCCTCAGAGCATCGCTGTCTTCTTCTCTGTCTTTAAAACCCTACGTGTTGTCTGAACAGCTGCACCATGGAACTTTGGCATGAGGCATGCTGGGATTTGCCTTGAGGTCTGCATCTAAGTTGCCATATGACGGCAGACAAGTTACTTTACCTCGCTGTATTTCATCGTCCTTAAAACGGAGCTAATGAGACGCCCTTTCATAGAGTCGCTGTGCATAAGCTAACAGTAAAAGTCTCTACCACTGCTCATGGGATAAGGTAGGTGCTTGAGAAATGCTTGCTACTGGTGTAATTCTGTTTGGTTCTCTCCAATCCCTGCTCAATTGTTTAATTACAAAATCAGTATTATAGCCTATTTGAGGGCTTGGTGCAAGTTAATTGCACTGAACTCTGCTGCACCCCAGCCACATTTGATGCTCCCTTTCCATAAATACTTGAGTCATACTTTAACCCAAGAAGGCAAAGAAAATGCAATAGGACCCAGGAGGACTCCGCCAAGAATCCACATGAATTGTGTACTTGAAGTGGCGCTCTTACAGTTTGGAGCATAAATCCTCAACCTTGCAGGTCTGTTCTTTTTTGTAGACTCCAAGCCCTACAGCTTGACAACCACTTTAACTGGTTGCCAGGTCTCCCTAGGCAAAAGTTGTCCTGTGTACGATGAGGTTTCCTGTCTTGTGTAAATGTTCCAGAGCTTGGCACCAGTGTGTCTATTTTCAGCCTTCCTGACCCTTTCTTCATCTGCCCCCTCTGTGCCCTAGGCCCCAGGTTACATATTCACCCCAGCCTTGAGACCAAAGTGTCAGCAAGGGACATGATCCTAAAATTATTCCTTCACATCCTTGTGTCCCCCTTCCAATGATTCTCCAAGTAAGGTGTACTTGTAGCCCTGGGGAACCCACAGGGTGACTGTGGACGGTACACATGGATAATCTTTTTGCATAGGGGCCATGCTAATCTTCTCTGTATCTTTCCAATTTTAGTCTATGTACTGCAGAAGTAACCACAATAACCTTTTAGATATGGAATTTCTTTTAAACTAAATTTTGATTGTTAAAGATAAAAATAATCAAAAGTAATGCAAATGGATTTTTTTTTTTATGGTGAGTTAATTTTAAGGACAATGTAACTTTGAGAACCTTTTTGAGTAGCTAACGCTGATGGAGTGTTCGATACATTCCAGATAGAGCTTGCTGGGTTCTGCAGGCATCATGCCCCTACTTTCCGTAGAAGACGCTATTTTTCACTCTACACGTGAGAAAAGTGCAGCTCGGAGAGGTTTTCTAATTTACCCAGTTATTGCACTGGAGCTGCCTGAACCTCAATGCTCTTCTGCCCCACTGATACATTCACTTTAAGCTGGAAATGAGGCTCCAAAGCAACAGAATTAGGGGCTCGGTGGTTCTGGCACTGGCCCAGGAATCTGTAGATTTACCCCAGCAGATGCTGATGCAGCTTTCTGGAGACTACCTCATAGATCCTCAAAGTTGGATGATGCCTACAACCCTGTCTGGCTGGAAAAGGTAGTAACAAATGTCATTTATTGAGCAAAACACGTGCTGGACGCTAACCTAGGCATGTCTATTGGTAATTTTATCCAATCCTCTCTCCCGGTAGTGTTATTTTCTCCACCGGAGAGCTGGGGAAACCTAGGCTGACTCTTCCACAAAGTCCTGGCCCTTACATAGCTGTGTCGGGATGCAAACCCAGGTATGTTTATCTCCAGAGCCTATGCTGTTAATTTCTATAATGTAATCCTTTGAAAACATGACTAATAATTCCTGTTCTTCCTACCTCTTAAGTTCATTATGAAGATCAAATATAATGATGTATGTTAAAGTCGTTTGTAGTGTGTACAGTGCCATATTTCATCATTCAATCAGTATTTAGTCTGATCATGGAATTCCTCTACCTGAAACCTTCCAATGGCTTTTGTCTCACTCAGAGTTAAAGTCAAAGTCCTCACAGTGAATGACCCAGCAGCCCCATCACCTGTTAGATCTCACTTTTTACTACCCTCCTCTCACTCACTCTTTAGCAACCACTTCAGCCTCCTTGACATCCTTAAACACACAAGGCATGTTCCTGCCTCAGGGCCTTTGCACTTGCTGTTCCCTCTGCCTAGAAGGCTTTTCCCTCACATATCCACATGGCATATCCTCTCATCGTCTTTGAGTCTTTGCTCAAACTTTCAGTAAGTCCTTCCTCAACCTCCCCAGGTAAAACTGCAACACTTCTCCACCCTCCAACCTGCTATTCTTTTTCTCTGATTTATTTTTTCTGAAAAAACTTACCACAACAGAACATACTATATATCCAATGAATTGGTTGATCTCCCTCCATTTAGACTATAAACTCCTTGAGGTAAGGGACTTCTAGTTGTCTCAACTACTTAAGAATGGTACCTAACCTAAAGTAAGTACTCAATAAATAGATGTTGAATGAATCAATGAATCAATGAATCAATGAAGTTAGTGAGTATTCTTATGTGCCAGGTCTGGTGCCAGGTGCTGGGGATTCAAAGATAAAGCTCCTATATGCAGTAGTGGCCTTTCTGTAGCTTATTAAAGGGTTCATTTTTGGTTCCCCTTTGACATTCGATGTATTTCTGGATTCTTAAAATGCAAGAGCACAAATTGTAAATAAATGTGACCTGAATAAATCTCTCAGCTTCAGCTTTCCCACACTGACAAAAAGCTTGAGAGTGTAGCTCCCAAAACATCTACAATGCTGGTCCTTCCCTGTCCTCACCTCAGTCATAGAACCTCCCCTTATTCCTTCCAGGAAAAGCCTCTTGGCCTTCGCCCAGATCTCCTTCCCCAGAGAAGCCAGGATTCAACTGGATTTCAGCAGCGGTGGGCACTTGACTTTTTCCCCGGGGATATGGTGTCTTAGTCACCCTATAAACCTTTAATTTTATTTAGCCATATTTTATAAGCTGCTACATTGTCAGAGTTGTCTCTCCCTATGCCCTCAAGTGCCTTTGAATGTACCCATAATGCCTCTTAATTTTATGTCACTCTTTGCATCTAGTAAAATGTGGAAATACCCAAGAGAAGCTAGAAAAAACAGACGCTGGATGGGTTAGCCAGGAGTGCCTGCTGAAGCCCCTTGGAGGAATAAATATGTGCTCTTTCAAGTGCAGTGCCTTTCGGGAAGGGGAAGTCATGTGACCACCTGCACTGTAGTACCTGGGGACTCCCAACCCATGCCCCTCCCATGCAAGACAGTGATTCTACCAGGCTGTGGGGGGAGCTCTGGAATTAACACGTTAGCTTTCCATTGAGATGGTAAAGGACAGACAGTAGAAATGCTGTCCAGCTCGGTGAATTTTTCACGTGCTCGAGCAACCGGGAATATGGCCTACACCGCAGAAGTGCAGGTACCCCCTTTTGTCACTGCCTCTCTCCAACAGTAGTCCTGATGTTATCCTGACTTATAACCCAGAGATTAACTTTGGCCAGTTTCTGTATTTATATAAAAGGAAACATATACTACATCCTCTTAGGTGTCCAGCTTTCTTTGTTCAACATTATATTGGTGAGACTCACACACATTTTTGCATGAAGTTGCAGTACATTCATTTTCATTGCTGTGCAGATTTTTATTGGGAATGCATGTTTTTTATTTATTCTGATACTGATGATGGATAATTGGATAGACTTGTATATGCAGCTATTATGAATTGAGCTGCTATGAACATTCTAGTACATGTTTTTTGATGGATATAGGTATACATTTCTGCTGGGTAGATACCTTGAAGAGAAATGATAAGGCGAATCATCATGTTTAACAAGCAGCTCAGGCAATGCTGACTCATGCTGAAATTTAAGAGCCATATTGGGACATCTGGGTGGCTCAGTGGGTTAAGCATCTGCCTTTGGCTCAGGTCATGATCCCAGGGTCCTGGAATCGAGTCCTGTGTTGGGTTTCTTGCTCAGCAGGGAGCTTGCTTTTCCCTCTACCTGCCTCTCCCTCTGCTTGTGCACTCTCGCTTGCTCTCTCTGACAAATAAATAAATAAATAATCTTTAAAAAAAAAAAAAAACAAGAAATTTAAGAGCTATAGGAACAGACTAACAAGCAAGTACCGTTTACCAAGATGATTAATCCAGTTTGGATTACACTTCAGTACAGAAGATGTGAACTAGATGTGAACTGCCCACAAGAACATTAGAGTCATGTTAAGGAGGGTTAAAAAAAAAAGAAAAGAAAAAAACCCATACCATAGACCCACAAAGCACAAAGTGAAGAAAAACGATGAAGAGAAAATAACTCAGGGATCCAATCCAGATGTCTGTTCTAGTTTAAAGCAATATACGCATATAGAGAGCAGAGTTGCAAACTGGCTCGCTGTAAGAAAGGTTCTGGTTGTATTTGGCATAGTCAAGGTTTCAAAAATCAAGAAATGTCATAAAAAGGCTTTATTTCTGATTTCTCTTTGAAGATTAAACTCCAGCAGCACTGCATCCTCATTCCTATGTAGCTGCAATTGGCTGAAGCTGAGCAACAACTGTCCCTTCGGTTGGGACCTGTGGTCCCTAGAGGCAGTAGTCCCCACCAGCCCTATAGCCTCACCCTGGCCCCCCCTCATTCCCATGAGCTGTGACTCCTGTAGGCACTCAGCTTCCCAGTAACAGATTCGGGAAATTACAATAAACATTTTCCCAGGAAATGTCTGCGTTAATCCACGCAAGAACCCTACAAGCCATCAAGGGCTTGATAAGATCATGTCCATTTTGGCAGGGGGAGATGAGCAACTTGAGGCTCCAAGAGCGATTTCACAAAATTGCACAACTAGCAAGTGGTAGCCTTCTGTGTCCTAACCCAGGGGGCTGTTTTGAGTAGTATTTAAAAATTGTATGTCTGCTTTTTTATGTTAAGTAGTAACAAGTAAATCAAGATATGTATAATCAGATACTTATAATAAAGTTCAGAGAAGTTTTTTTAAAGGCATCAGCAGAGGGAAAGGGTTGTGTGGAATGAAGTGGTCACAGACATGTTTCCCACCCCAGGACATGGGTTCTCCTCTGAGCCTTGACCACTGACTGAGGAAAGGGGGAGTGAGGGCTTGCTGAGCCAGGGCTCAGCTGGAGCAAAGCCAAGGAGTCCGCAATAAGCAGATGGGGGTAAGGTGGGAGTGGACAAGAGAGAGGCCCGGAGGTGTATTGGGAAGTGAGCCTCCTTACACAGCCAGCTGTGGTTAGGTTGCCCTGGGTCAAGGGCTTCACCTTGCCGAGTCTCTGGCCCCAGTCAAGTTCTCTAGCTCACGAGGTTCGGGAGGACTAAAGGAAATTCTGTACGCTGTTCATGGAGGTTGATTCATCCTCATGAGGATGAATAGCACAGCACTGACACTGGAAACCACAAGAAAGACTAGGGATGTGGATGGCTAGGGTGCTGGAGTGGAGAACTGAGGGACTCCCCAAGGGATCTGAGGTAGCAGCAAGCAAGATCTCCATGATCACGCCATGCCCGCCTCGTCCCAACCCCACCACACCTCCCTTCTCCTCACTGCAGGGGCAGAGCTCATTCTATTTGAACTATCGTCTTCCACCTTCCTTTTTACTTTGTTGTTTAAGTCACTGCCAAGAAGCGTCATCCACTTGGCAACAAATATCAAGACATGGTCTTCCCTTAGACGCACCCAACTTTAAACTGGCCTTGTGGTCCACGTAGCACACTCTGATGCTGAGGAAGGGAGGCCGTGTGGAGTGGTAGAATTAGCGTGAGCTCTAGTATCTGACATGGATTTGACTCCACGGCCATCTTACTGTGTGGCCTTGGGCAAGCCAGCCACCCACTCCAGGCATCAATTTCCATTATGTGCCGAATGGGAAAAATAGTACCAACCCCCTTGGGGTGATTGCGAAGGTTCAAGATAAGTATATGAAGTGACTGGCTCATAATTGCTCCATGTCATTACTGTTGTTCGTGCGAGATCAGATTATCAGAAGAGCCTATGAATTAACTTACATTTAATGTTGGGGGCAGACACAGAGCACAACATCGTGAACACATCAGGAGTCAGTCATCTCCATTGACGTTCTAATCTCTTTCTGGGGGTGACGGACATCACCTCCGGCAAACACAGAGGTGAGCACGTGATTCTTATGTCACCTGCCTGACTGATGACTGGCCCATGAGGTGGGAGTGTAATTCAATTAGGCCAATCAGAGTTCTTCCCTAGGGTTTTTATAACAAAAGCAAAAAGGGTGAGAGAGACAGACAGATGCTGTTGGCTCATTAAGCTAACATTTTATAAAACTAAAAAGGTCTTTGGCCGTGCTCTGTGCCTTGAGGAGAAAACCCTTCTGCTCTATGAGATACAGAGGTGACATTCAGAGACAAACAGAGCTGAGGGGCGGGGGGAGCAGGGAGCAGTCAGATGAACATCTCTGAGGTCGGCACCTGAGGCTCCAGACTCAGCCCTTCCTGAGGTCAGCTCCTCCCCTACTCTTCCAAGTGATGGGCCCAATACCCTCCTTCTGTGCTGAAGTTACACGAAGTGGGCTTGTCGCTGTAACTCAAAGAACTCTTATACTCTGTCACAATCGCGTACAAAGACGTATCTAAAATCGTAAGAGTAACCAAGGATCACACTCCGGGCACATCCTAGAGTCTGAAAGTCTTTTCTTTGCCCTACTGACTCTGTCCCCCATCATCCCCTCCAAACGGGATTGAGAGCACTCAGTCTTGACCCTTCTGAAAGAACGGGTACAAGTGCCCCTGAGGTCTTTTCCAGACTGTAGTATGCGGGCTTTGAAAGCTAGCTGTTACACTCTGGGGTTCAGCTTGCTGGAATCACTACAAAATGCTGAGAGAGAGAGACAGCTGCTAGTCATAACACCTCCGTTAGCATCCAACCTGATAAAGAGAATGTGCAAAAAGTGCTGTTGAGGCTGGGTTGGCAGGTAAGGGAGTCGGAGCAGCAGTGCTAGCATGTTCTCCCCGGGTCCTGGGCTCAGGGACAGGAAGAGAGGCTGCCCAGCATGTGGGACGCTCTTTCTTCAGACTTCTCTTCAGAGCAAAGAATTATCCACCAGAAAGGGCTGGTGATGGGTTCAAGGCCATGTAGAGCGGTATATCCATGAGGCTGGGTTCAGCTACCAATAACAGAACAATAACTAAGAGTGCATTTTAAAATGACATTATCTCACCGGTAAGAAGTCAGGAGTATCGGGGAGGTTTCAGGTTGTTTCCAAGACTCAGGCACTGAGGATGTAGATGCCGTTTCCATCTTATCTCTGCCATCCTCTTTGTATTGAGGATCCAAAGCCACCGCAGTTCCCATCACCACCTCTTCCCCTGAGAATCGTCAGGGACCCACAGGAAGGTCAGTGTCTCCTCCTGCATTATTTTATCAGGGATAAAAGTGATTTTCTCCTCAGCTCTCTCCTTTTTTAAATCATCTTTATTTGGGTATAATGGACATACCACACTATATTAGGGTCAGGTGTATGGTATAGGATTTGGGGTCTGTATATATTGCATAATGATCACCACAGGAAGTCCAGTTAACATCTTCCATTATGCAGAGTAACAGATTTTTTTTCTTGGGATGGGAACTCTTAAGATCTACTCTCTTAGCAACTTTCAAATACGCAGTATAGTATTAGAAACTACAGTCACCATGCTCTACATGATATCCCCATACTCATTTCTCTCATAACTGAAACTTTGTACCTTTTGACTCCCTTCACCCATTTTGCCCCCTCTCCCACCACCTGCTTCTGGCAACTACCAATCTGTTCTCTGTATCTGTGAGCCTGGTTGGGGTTCTTTTTAGATTCCACATATTAGTGAGATCATTGGTATTTGTCTTTCTCCGTCTGACTTGTTTCGTTTAGCTGAATGCCCTCATGGCCCATCCGTGTTGTTGCAAATTGCAAGATTTCATTCTTTTTTAAACCTGAATAGTATTGCAATATGCATACGTATATATACACTAACATTATGAATATTGTGAACACATTGTTATGTATATGTATATAGTGTGTGTGTGCGTGTATATATATATATATATATATATATAACACATTTTCTTTATCCATTCATTCATCAATGGACAGTGAGGCTGTTTCCATGTCTTGGCTATTATAAACAATGCTGAGTGAACATGGGAGGGCAGATAGCTCTTTGAGTTAGTGTTTTCGTTCTCTTCAAATAAATACCCAGAAGTGGAATTGCTGGATCACCAATCTGCCTCTGAAGTTCACAAGCCATAGTTTTATCACCTCGCAAAGGAAATGGAATTACTGTGATTCATTTCGACCAAGATTTCTCCACCATGGCACTATCGACATTTTGGGGGAGAAATGTCTTTGTCAGGGAGCCTGTCTTACACAGTATACAAAGTTTAGACACATCTCTGGCCCCTACCCACTAGATGCCTCTAGCAGCCCCTTTGTCATGATAACAATGTCTTTGGCGTTGCCACAGGTCCCTTACAGGGCAAAATGCCTCCAGGTGAAAAACCAATGAATTGTACTAATCAGCACTCAGTCCTCCCTGGAGACGGGGAAGGATCACCTTCCCCAAAACACATAGCAAAGTCACTATCTGGCACCACCAGGGTTCTGTCAGCCAGGAATGAAGCAGAGGGCTTGAGAGGGGCAGAGAAGGTGCCCCTTGGGTCTGAAATGGGCTGGGAATTGGTAGAAGAGCTAGACGTATCCACTCTGGAAGTAAGAAGGCCTCAGAAGCAAGACCGGGAGCTGTTCCTGTGTTGGTAACATTGGCCTGTAGACGAGAAGAAGGGTGGAAGGAGCATTACAGAGGACCTCCAGTTGCCAACCCTATAGAGGCCTCTGCGTGGACTTTGATTTTAATCCTATCAGGGCTGCAGTGAAGACACTGAATTTGGGCCATTTAACCCCAAGAGGGTTACAACAGGATCTGTGGTGTAGACCACAGATTAGACTAACTTTTTCTTGTTCCATGGACCCCTTTGGCAGCCTGGAGAAGACTAACGGATCCCTTGTCAGGATACTGTTTGAACTGCATAAAACAGATATCAGTACTTGTAGTTGTTTTGGGACTGTGAAAGGATGCGAGTTCCTTCTCTCTGAGGACTTAGACCGCGGAAGTGGTTAAAGGGATCCCAGGGGCAATTTCTGCTCCATATGAGTTTGGGCTTTTTTTTTTTTTTTTTTAAGATTTTATTTATGTATTTGACACAGAGAGAGAGCACAAGCAGAGGGAGGGGCAGGCAGAGAGAGAGAGGGAGAAGCAGGCTCCCCACTGATCAAAGAGCCCGATTTTGGGGGGGGCTCAAACCCAGGACCCTGGGATCATGACCTGAGCTGAAGGCAGACACTTAACCAACTGAGCCACCCAGGCACCCCAAGTTTGGGCTTTTAAACCCTGCTCAGATTGATTCTTTTTTAATTCTTATTTTTCTCATTATTAAATGAATGCATACTAACTGGGAAAAAATGAGAGATTGTAGAAAATATAAAGAAAAAAATATTGTTCACATTCCCATCACCCAGAAATAATCACTGTTAACGTTTTTGTTGGCCCTTCAGACTTGTGTATTTATATACATATATATATATGGACAAAGACATGCATAGAGATACACTTTTTTCACCAAAGTGGGACGCTGCATAATTATTTATCAAATAAAATTATTTTTTTCATTTAGCAGTTTTAGGAGCATTTTTCTGTTTGAAAATAATACTCTAGACTGGGGACAGCAAACTGTGTTTCACAAGCGAAATCAGGCCCTCGGCCTGTTTGAGTAAATAAAGTTTTACTGGAACACAACCACACCTATTCATTTACATATTGCCTTCTCACTACAATGGCAGAATTGAGTAAAGTTGACCCTTGAACAACATGAGTTTGAACTGCACAGTCCCCTTATATGTGGATTTTTTTTTGTAAATACAGTACAATACTGTAAATGTATTTTTTCTTCCTTACGATTTTCTTAATAACCTTTTCTTTTCTCTCACTATATTTTAAGAACACAGTACATGACACGGATAACTTACAAAATAGGTGTTAAGCAACTGTTTGTTATCAGTAAGGCTTCCAGTCAACAGCTATTAGTAGTTACGTTTTGGGCAAATCAGAAGTTATATGCAGAGGGCACCTGGCTGGCTCCGTTAGTAGAACATGCACTCTTGATCTCAGGGTTGTGAGTTTGAGACCCATGTTGGGTGTAGAGATTACCTAAAAATAAAATCTTAAAAAAAAAAGTTATATGCAGATTTTTGACCTCAGAGGGGTTCGGCACCCCTGTTCCCCACATTGTTCAAGGGTCAACTGTAGTTGTGACCAAGAAAGTATGGCGCATACACCTACGATATTTATTATCTGAGCCTTTATAGAAAATGTTTAGGGACCCATGAGCTAGACCATGGATTTTAAACCTCAGGGCTTATGAGCTTGGGTGGAGAACAAGATTATATCTTTATTTTCACTGACTATAACTGACATTTGACATCTCTTCCAATTATTGATAGAGGTGACAGATCACACTCATGTTAGCAGTACCTGTGAATCAGTCTCGAGCTTGTCACGCATATCCTGGTGTATTTATGTTTCCCGGTACTTCACAATTATAACAGACCTAGAGATCTTAGTTTGTGCATATAAAAAGAAGAATCACATTTATTAATATATTACCATTTTTAAATGGCTGATAACTTTATTTCCACATTTTTTCTTTGCAATCCTGTGTATTCTGTTTTATACAGTTAGAAACATTATTTGAGAAAGGATCCATTAGGTTTCTCCAGACTGCCAAAGGGACCCATAGGACAAGAAAAGGTTAAGAATTCCTGATGTAGGTAATTCTTCTTCTTCTTCTTCTTCTTCTTTTTTTTTTTTTTTTGAGTAGGATCCGTGCCCAACATGGGGCTTGAGCTCACAACCCCAAGTTTGAGAGTTGCGTGCTCTACCAACTGAACCAGCCAGGCTCCCCTGATGTAGGTAATTCCTAATGAGGCTGCATATTACTCCATTGCCATTTAACCAACATGCAGCCTATTTCAAAATTTTCACTCCTTTTCTTAAAAAATATTTTTAATCCCAGGTTGTACACAAATCTTTATGTCCTTGTCCAGTTGTTTACTTAGAACAGATTTCTTAAAGTGAATTGTTGGATCAATCGTGATACACGTTTTTTGCAAGTCCCCGATACCTGTTGCCCAATATTTAACAATAACCAGGGTGGTAGTGGTGGTGATCTGAACATAGTGCTTACTTCATGGCAGACATTACACTAAGCATCCTTCACGTTAGAGCTCATTTAATTCTCTGAGAACACCATTACCATCCCTTGTACAGAAGAACAAACTGAAACAGAGAAGGAAACTCTCCCAAAGTCACACAGCTGCCAGGTAACAGAGCTTTGATTTACTTATTTTTTAAAAAAGATTTCATTTATTTGACAGAGAGAGAGAGGGAGAGAGAGGGAGAGAGAGCGAGAGAGCACAAGCAGGGGGAGAAGGAAAAGCAGGCTCCCCACTGAGCAAGGATCCCAATGCAGGACTCGATCCCAGAACCCTGGGATCATGACCTGAGCCGAAGGCAGATGCTTAACTGACTGAGCCATCCATGTGCCCCCCAGAGCTTGGACTTAAACTCAGGCAGGGTGGCTTTGCAGTTTTCAGTTTCCAGAAGACACTCAGTAAACCCACCACAAAGGAAGCTGAACTACGATGACAACTCCTTGTGAGCCCGGACAAGACCAGGAGGGGAGAGTATCGCAGGAAGAAGGAAGAAGGGAACAAGCAGGAGGGACAGTGGAGGGACAATGTGGCCAGAGCAGAGAGTGGACAGAGATGAGGTCAGAGGGAAGGGAAAAGCCCAGATAGATATATGTTTCAGATTTTCCAGTTACTCTGTGTGTGTGTGTGTGTGTGTACACACACATATACATGTGTAAATCTGTAAAGACTTTGGATAGATTAGTGGTTGGCTGGAGCCGGCTGATGGGGGAATTGAGGTGTGCCTCCTAAAAGGGTGAAAAGTGTTCTAAAATTAATTGCGGTGATGGTTGCACAACTCTGTGGATATACTAACACACAGTGAATTGTACACTTTAAATGGATGAATTATATGGTTTGTGAATTATATCTCAATGATGCTTTTCTCCCAAAAGAAAACATATTTACCTAATCATCTAAGACAAGAATGTGAGTCATGAAGACTGTCATGTCTGATGACGGAAAGAGTATATAGGACAAGAAGTCAGAGCCCGTCACCTACGCCCATGTGAACATCTGGTCCCTCATCTAGTAACGGTACCTACACTACCTACTTAACCACATGGTTCATTGAGATGGTAACATGACAACTTACTCTTCCATGTCACAATTTACTGATCACCTACTACGCACCAGGTATTGTTCTAGATGCTGGGATATAGTAGTGCAAAAACAGATGCAATCGGCTCTCAGGAAGCCTTTTCTAGCGGAGGGACAGGCAATAACTAACTAAACAAATAAATATAGTGGATGATGCTAACTGTGAAAAAGAAAAATAAAGCCAGGTAATGAGTTGGAGAGCAATGACCCCATTACATATGCCCAAGAGCACATGATACCTGGAGGTGCTATTCAGAGAAGGCCTCAATGATGAGTGGCATTGGAGTGATCTGAGAAATAATATAAATGAGCAAGTTTTATGAACTGCAAAGTATTAAAGGATATTTATTATTATTACTGATGACAAAATTACATACATGTACTCTGCACAACATAACTATAAATTTGACATTTCTCTTTTTAACCACAATTCCATCTGTTATGTACTGAATTGTGCCTCCCCCAAACCCAGGTATTGAAGCTCTAACCCCCAATGTGACTGAATTTGGAAACTGGGACCTTACGTGATTAAGGTTAAATGAGGTCATGAGAGTGGGGCCCTAATCTGATAGGACTGATGTCCTGGTAAGAAGAGAAAGAGAAGCCAGGAGTGTGGCATACTGAGAAAAGTCCAGGGGAGGACACGGTAAGGAGGTGGCTTTGTGTAAGCCAAGGAGCAAGGCCTCAGGAGAAACCAACAGTGCTGACACCTTGACCTTGGACTCCCAGCCTCCACAACTGTGAGAAAATAACTTTCCATTGTTGAAGCCATTCAGTCTATAGTATTTTGTTATGACAGCTGTGGCATGTCTTACTCTGGAAAAATGTGTGCATTAAACATAGGAATTTAGCGCAAGCGGGTGGCTCAGTCAGTTAAGTGTCCAACTCTCAATTTCAGCTCAGGTCATGATCTCAGGGTCGTGAGATGGAGCTCCACGTTAGGCTCTGTGCTGGGCATGAAGACTGCTTATGATTCTCTCTCTCTCTCCCCCTCTGCCCCTCCCCACCCAGCCTCAAAGCACATGGGCACATGCTCTCTCTCTCTCTCTCTCAAAACAAAACAAAAACCATAGGAATTATCTATTTCTTCAATGTTTGAAAACTTTGTTTGGCCTCAGAGTTTACTTTAGAGGTAATTTTCTGATAAATAGTTCAATTTTCTTCCATGACTATTTGGTGATTTTATATTCTCTCAGAAAAGCATTCATTTCTTTGAAAGTTTCAAACATGTTAATAAAAAGGGCATCTCTTTTTCCTTTGAAATTTTATTTATTGTATTTTCTCTTTTTTTCTAGGTAAAAATTTCCCAAGATTTGTCTATTTTGCCTTTTCTTTTTTAGTTCATAGAATTATTTATCAATTGTATGGCTATTCTTTTCCAAGTCCACTAATTTTTGCTCTAATATTTATTACTTTTTTCTTCTGTTTTCAATATGGATGTTTTGTCATTTTGATAAGTTTTTGTGTTGAACACTCACCTCATTTACTTTTATTCTTTCTTATTTAATAATGAACATATTTAAGCCAACAATTTTGCTAATGCTTTGAGTTTGCTGGTTTTCTGGAGATATTCTCTTTTCATTAATTTCCAAACTGTCAGTAAGTGTACTTTTTGTTTCTTTTTTACCTCAGTATTTTGGGGGAAAGTCTTCTTACTTATTTCTAAGATTTATAACATACTTTTATTATTTATCTCTAATTTTATTGCACTATGTTCAAGATACTCTGTGTATTTCCATTTAGGGAAGTTTTTTTCTCAATGTGCTAACACATGGTCAATTTTTATAAACATTAATGGATACTCAAGAGGAGGAAATAGTTTCTATATATAAAATACATACTGAATCTTACTAAATGTATTGTTCAAATTCCCTCATCTATTTATATTTTCTAAATACCAGATTTGTGAAAGTATATGGAGAATGTTTTTACATCTCCCACAACAACCACCTCCTATCCATTTCTCCTTCTTTCCGGATCTGTGATAAATGGCATGTTTAGGTTGTCGACTGTTCTACCTTTGCTATGGATTCTAACTGTCGTCAGTATAAAATTACCTCTTTTGTCCTATTAATGCTCTTTGTCTGAGATTTTAAATTGTCGGACAACAATTTTGCCGCCTCTGTGCCTTTTCGTGCGCATTGGCCAGAAAGATTTTCCTCGCCCTTTAATTTCTCAACTTTTCTCTCTAATTCCTTGTGGGTGTCTATTTTCCTTTTGCTCTTTTAACTTCTGTCAATTCATTGTGAAGAAAGTGTTCTTTCCTTTCTTTGGAGGTAGCAGGCAGCACTGTTTCATGAGAACTGTGAGTCATTTTCCTAATACTGCACCATTCGATTTACAGTTGATAAAAATCCCTCTAATATTCTGCACCTGATCGTCTATCAGGACCAGTTTCTATCTTTTTCTTAGTTTCTGTGTTTAAGGGGGAGTTGGCACATACTGTGTTAGGTCCTGCAGGCAAATGCCATTTTAAATTAGGCTCTGGACAGTTCCTTCTTCATAGCAACTTCATAACTGAACTTCGTAACTTAACACAAGAATCCCGTCCCTGCTGGAGAGTGAACTGCAATCAGACACTCACCTTCATGTCACTCACTCAAGATTCAAATCACCCCCAAGCAAGCCTGATAGAAAGCTATTACTAATTCAGGGCAGCTTAACAAGTTGTCACTGGCCTGCCACACATCGGGCTTGTTTTCATTTATGTATTCTCTTAACAAAAGGCTATCAGGCACTCACTTTGTGTCAGGGACTATTCTGGACCCTGGGGATAAAGTGGGGAACGAGACAGAATGTCTGTATCCTCATGGAGAATACATTTTAGTAGGACAAAAATAAACAACTAGGAATGTAACAATAAATATATAAAGCTAGGTAGTGATGGTCACATATAGAAAAATGGACTTAGAGAAGGCAGATGAAGGTAGTTATTTTAGAGGAGGTGGTCAGGGAGGTGACATTTGAGCAGAGACCTGACAGTCAAGGAGGAGCTAGGGGAGGGCTGGGAACAGAAGGAGGCAAGCAGAGGATGCTGATTAGCACCACGGCCCTAAGATACCAACAGACTGCCTTGAATGAACATTAAGATTCCTCCTATGACACCCAGCCACGATTCAAAGCCCAGTGGCTGCTGCAGGCCACACGCTCTCATTCTGGGATCCAGAGGGAGGAAAGGGGGACACTCTGTCATCTCTCTCTGACTTCTATTATAGGAGGTGGAGTGCATGCCATTGACAATTCTCCAAATTAGAGAGCAGAGAACTGCTGAACAATTGTCTACTAGAGTTCACTCCTTTTGCTGTCCAACATGCCTTTTCATACTTACATTTTTCAAAAGTATTTCCAGCTAACATTATGCAACCGGATTCCAGAGAGCCACAAGCATGTTTACCCACTTACCATGGGAAGGCAGCAGAAAGTCTCTTCATTTCCAGCATCCCCATCTCGAAGTCCAGGGTTTGTGCATGAGGGTGATTCCTCTAGATCTTTTGGATCTTATTATGCAATGTCTGCACTCAATTGCAAAGTTAACAGGCATAAAACATCCTATATAAAAATGGTACAGGAAAGAAAGAAGACAGAGGAGGGAAATTAATAAACATGAGCATATGTAAATATGCACACATTTAATTGCAAAAGGATATTAAAGTAAATATAAAATATTGAAATATTTACAATTGGTTTCTATTCCAAAATGTTTTAAAAAATCTGTTACATATAAGAGACAAAGTACAAATTAAAATTAACAAATATCAACACTTTAAATCAAATTTATTTAAATAAAGCTGAATTTTAAAATTACTCATAGTTTGGGGGTATGAATTGATGCTTGTGATAAATAAGATTAACAGGGGTGCCTGGGTGGCTCAGTCAGTTAAGCATCTGCCTTCAGCTCAGGTCATGATCCCAGGATCCTTGGATCAAGCCCTGCATCAGGCTCCCTGCTCAGTGGGGAGCCTGCTTCTCCTTCTTCCTCTGTCTCTCCCCCCAACTCATGTTCTCTCTCTCTCTCTCTCTCACTCTCGCTCTCACTCTATCTCAAATAAATAAATAAAATATTTTTTAAAAAAATAAATAAGATTAACAGAAGTTGCAACAACAAAAAAATCTAAGTTCAGTTATTTCACTTTTTAGAGGATTTAATTTTTTTAATTTAATTCCAATATAGTTAACATAATATTATATTAGTTTCAGGTGTACAATATGGTGATTCAACAATTCTGTACATTCCTCGGTGCCCATCATGATGAGTGTACTCTTAATCCCCATCACCTATTTCACCCTTCCCCCTACCTATCTCCCCTCTGGTAACCACCAGTTTGTTCTCTGTAGTTACTAGTGTGTTTTCTGGTTTGTCTCTTTTTTCTTTGTTCCCTTGTTTTGTTTCTTAAATTCTACATATGAGTGAAATCATATGGTATTTGTCTTTCTCTGGGCTGACTTATTTACAGCATTATACTCTCTAGATCCATCCAACCTGTTGCAAGTGGCAAGATTTTAATGGCTGAGTAATATTCCATTTACATAGATACCACACATCTTCTTTATCCATTTATCTGTTGATGGACACTTCGGCTGCTTCCATAATTTGGCTATTATAAATTAAAGGATTTTAAATATTTTTGATTAAAAATTTGTTTTACATCAAAAGAAACAGCATGTTGGGGTGCCTGGGTGGCTCAGTCAGTTGAGTGCTAGACTCTTGGTTTCAACTCAGGTCCTAATCTCGGGGTTATGGGATCAAGTCCTGTATCGGGCTCCGTGCTGGGCATGGAGCCTTCTTGGAATTCTCTCTCTCTCCTTCTCCCTCTGCCCCTCCGCCCCTAAAAAAAAAAAAGAAGATAAAAGACAGCATGTGAAATTTACCACCAAAATGGCATTTCAATATATAAGGATAATAGAACAAAAGACAAAAACCTTTGCACTACAGAAATCATTCTGCAAAATAATTGAACCATTTTACATTCACACCAGCAATGTATCAAAGTTTCTCCACCCTCTTGTCAATACTTATCATTGTCTGTATTTTTTTTTTTATTACAGCCATCCTACTGAGTGTGATTTAGCATCCCATTGTGGCTCTACCCAGATTTGCTGAACCAGAATCTGCATTTTCACAAGGTGTCCAGATAATTTGTGTGCACTTTACAGTTTGGAGGGCCCTAGAATCTTCCTAGCTGGGGGGGAAGGGTGAACACCCTGACGGTCTCCTTCTTGTCCTTGGACTCTACCCACCGCTTGGCTGCTAAACAATCCTCCCTTCATTTAACAGGTGCTCCTCGAGGAGATCATGGTTTGGCTATGGGTCTTTTTTTCTTTTTCTTTTTCTTTTTTTTAACCTCAGTAAAGGAGGTTAGGGAGAGTCCTGTCTTATCTTAGGGGCACCATTACAGCTAATCAGGATTTCTGTCAGGAGGGGGTTTGCTGCACCCTTTCAAAGAAAAGGATAACAGACAATTAGCATAGACAAGATATGGACAGATAAGTAGAAGTAGTACATTAGTTTTCTTCTCCTCAGGAGTGAATTAACAGGCTGATGAAACCAGCTATCAAAACTCTCAGTTAATCTTTTAAAGAGTCATCATCTGCCTAAACTGTTTAAATGTGAAGTGTGGCCTTTCAGACGGATATTTGTGGATTGGGGCTCCTTCCAAAATCACAGGCTCTTTACAAGAAAAAGTCATCTTTTCCAGTATAAATTAATAGAAAAGATAAGACTTGGACCTCACTTAACTGCCAGACTCATCTGTCCCCAAATCCTTAAAAAGCAGTGCCTCCAACAGGAAAACAGAGTCCCTTCTCTCGTTTATTTATTTATTTATTTATTTAGAAGCCCCAGAGAAAAGTGTGGGAAAAATCACACCAGAAAATCACACATTTGGGATTGCATTTTGCTGAAACCAAAACTAGGATTTGCCCAGAAATTTCTCAGGTAAAGGGTGGGGAGGAAGAGAAAGGGAGGGAAAGAGTTAAATGGTGAATTCCACAAACAAGGTCTCCCAAGGGTTTTCTTTTTTTTTTTCTTAACCTCCCCGATGTAAACCGGTAATTAAAACACAGCAGGATGAGCTATAGTGACTAAAGGCAAGGCATGTGAAGGCTTTGGAGGCAACTACCCATCTAAACTGAATCTTGCAAGACAAATAGGAGTTAGATACAAGGAGAGGAAATGTGGCCCAGAGGGCAATTTTTTTTAAAAATTGAGATGTAATTAAACAAAAACAGAACAAAGCAAAACACCAGACTCTCAATACAGAGAACAAACTGGTGGCTGCCAGAGGGGTGGGGGTGGGGGTGGGGGTGGGGGATGGGCAAAAGAGATAAAGGGATTAAGAGGTACAAACTGCCAGTTATAAAACAGGTTAAGTCACAGAGATGAAGCGCCCAGCACAGGGAACATAGTCGATAATATCGCAATTACATTGTATGGTGACAGATGGTGACTACCCTCGTCGTGGTGAGCACTGCGTAAGGTATAGAATTGTCGAATCAGTGTGTTGTACACCTGAAGCCAATATAATATGTGTGTTGATTATATGTCAATAAAAAAATGAAGTAGATGGGGCGCCTGGGTGGCTCAGTTGGTTAAGCGACTGCCTTCGGCTCAGATCATGATCCCGGGGTCCTGGGATCGAGCCCCGCATCCGGCTCCCTGCTCAGCTGGAAGCCTGCTTCTCCCTCTCCCACTCCCCCTACTTGTGTTCCCCCTCACGCTGTCTCTCTCTCTCTGTGTCAGTTAAATAAATAAATAAAATCTGTAAAAAAAAAAAAAATGAAGTAGAGCTTTAAAAAATGAGCTGTAATTCACATACTACAAAAGTAACCCTTTAAAGATATACAGTTTTTTAGTATATTTACAAAGTGGTGCGACCATCACTACTGTCTCATTCCATGACATTCATCACCCCAAAAAGAATCCAGTAGGGACACCTGGGTGGCTCAGTTGGTTAAGCAGCTGCCTTTGTCTCAGGTCATGATCCCGGGACCCTGCGACCGAGCTGAGGTATCAGGCGCACGCTCTCTCTCTCAAAATAAATTTTAAAAATCTTAAAAAAAAAAAAAAAAAAGAATCCCTTGACCCATTAGCCTTCACTCCCATTCCCTCCTTCCCCCATCCTCTAGATACCAATCTACTTTGTGTAAAAGGACAATTTTTAAGACAGAGGAGGAGCCAGCCCATGGGATGATGAACTAAAAATCCTTCAAAACTAGTAAGACTAGACCAAAGGAATCCTTTTACCATGTTGTAGAGTGTGCTGGGATTTTGTTTTTATTCCAGTATGGTGAGGCCAACAGATCAGGAGACAATTGTTACTGAAAAGATAGTTTGTTACTCACGGTTCCCTAGGGGAGGAGGCCTGCCACACCATGCAAGGCTCAAGGGGTACACTAGGGTGGGCAGGAGGCAGAGAATGAGGGGAAAGCGTGTGCCAGAGCCTTTACTGTATTCTTTGGAAAGAAAGGGCAAGTCAGGGTGGACAAGCTGATCAGGTTTAGGATTGGATAGTTTGAGTAATTACAGTAGGTTCTGGGCTATAAGGTGGTCCCTAGTTGTCGGTATGGGGCCTGGGGGTGATTTAGGGCTGGGGAGCAATATCTGGGACTGCAGGAGACTAATAAAAGGAGGTGAATAGGGGTGTTGGACTCAGAATGAATTGGTTTGCATATGAAAGGTGTGCATTCAGGCAAGTTGTTTGCTATCCCTAGGAATTAGCTAACCTGGAGTTGGGGGGGGGGTCCCTCCTGGAGTTGGGGGGGTCCCTCCCTGGCTCCACAAGGCCCCAAGATGTCAAAACATCACAGCATGTAGAAAATGACATGATTGATACACTTTAGTCAAGCTCATCAGCTGGGATACACATCTTAGGAAATCAGACCAGTGTCTGATATAAAATACATTTTTGCTTCTTCTTTCTAAACTTACATATGTTTAGCCTTGTTTTAAGCAATAGCATCCATGAAATGGTGGGTCTGATAGGCTTAGTATATTTTCCAAGCAAATATTAAAGTACATACATAACAAAACTACCTAAACCATGTCACATACCACCAGTGTTTTGTGTGTATTGGAGTGGGAAGTGCTGATCGAGCTCACCTTCTTCATGTTACAGAGGAGCAATTTGAAGGTCATGAAGGGCAAGTGACTTGTCCAAGATCATATAACTATTTGTGGCAAAGTGAGAGTTCAAACTCATCCCAATGCATTTCCTTCTCTGCATGATGGTGCTAACAGAACACAAGGCAATTTGCTTGGAGTCACTTGACCAGCGACCCCTTGGGTTATTCTAACGATTTCCTGGCCCAGTTATCTGTTTAGAACTACCAATATCATGAGCCTGGAAACAAAAGCACTTCCCCTGGTATATAACTGTATTCTTCATTGTCTACCTCAGGTCACTATGGAATGGGGAGGAAGATTTTCCAATGACTAACACATCCCTTGCTTTGAAAACTGGGACAGGAGTGCTTAGTGTAATCCTGTCCTCAAAAAAGTCTGATTGAATGAAAAAATTCCAAGGATCAGAATTTAAAGAAGGAAAGGACACGAAAGCCAAACACTCCAATTCCAAAAAGGGAATTCAGAGCCTAGATGCAGGGTTCAAGATTTTACGTGGAAATGCCCTAGTATTTTATAAAGTAGGCAAGGAATTTGATTAATATGATGCATGACAAGAAACACACTGGTCCACTTGGCAGGTTTTTCCTTGAGGTGTCTGTGCTTTTGTTAACGATAGTGAGAGCTGACCTGGAGTCCTTACTCCCCAGCAGGCATCGGTCTAAACCGGGAGAACGTGAAGAAGGCACTCTAATTCTCATTTTACAGAAGAGGCTGCTGAAGTTGAGAGAGGGTAAGTACTTTGCCTGGTGTCAGACCCATAGTAAGTGACAGAGCTGGGACGTAGGCCCAGAGATGTCTGATCCCAGAACCCACGACCTTAGCCATGCTGTTCCATTGCCCTATGCAAGGGCTTCTCCCCCAGCAACATACTGTCTCATTTTCTAGAAATTCACATGCTTTGTGCCAGGATGCCTAACTCAAATTGTACTGCCTTGAAAATATTGAAATGTTCAGATTTAGAATTTTTTTCCTGGCACAGCGACTCAACCCAAAACGGCTCCTGGGTCATCAAATAAGACTGCAACTGAGGCAGACCTGTTGTCAATATTCATTGGTTTCCTTGTTGCCTTTTTTTTTTTTTTTTTTTGCTCTTTGTTATTCAACAGGAAGGTCATTAAGAATTCCTAGGAGGTCCTTGGCCCCTGCTCCCTCCACAAAGTTAGGATGGGGTTTTGTGTGTCATTTCCTAATGAAATGAGTACAAGTATAATAACATATTATCACATTAAGATTTGGTTCCCTGTTGTTTGGTCCAGCACTGCAGGCCAGGGGTTGGGGGAGAGATTGATCTTTTTTTTTAAGGCTTAGAAAACTTTTTTTTTCCCCCTTCACCTTCTTTCCACCTTCTTAGCTGCAACTAATTCAGGCCACTCTTCATTTCCTAAAACTGTTTGACTTCAGTACTAGGAAGAACATGACCAACATCCAAATCAGCATTCCCACTACAATTAGTATGTGCCACTGTTTGTAGTGATTCATTGCTGATATTTATAATATGTGATGTATGTCTCGTCGTGCTTTATAATAATAAAATTCTGTGCCTCCTTTATAAAATTAGAACATAAATCCATAAATTTTCAAGCCCTGCGTCTAAGCTCAATAAATTGGAATACATAGAAAGTTACCCCATCAAGACATCCCTTATATTCTGAGATGACTTCTTGATGGGGAGAGGAAAGAATGCCATCGTTAGAACAGCAGTAATTTCCCCCAAACCTAGATTATACCCACTGAGGCTCTGCACACGGGAGCATTCTCCATAGAGCATGTCATGGTAAAAAATACAATGTTTAGAGCCACCGTTCTCATTGAGTCCCCCCCCAGGTAACAGATGAGGAAACTAAAGCTCGGGGAGATTAGGTAACTTGATCAAGGTCCCCCTGGGGGACAGAGACCATTCTGAGACAAAAAGTCAGTGTTTTCCTGTAGCAGGAAAATAGCACCACAGCCTAAAGGGAGATGAAGCTCATGAGAATCCGTTGACTCCTAATTTCCGATGCCCCGTGCAGTGGTGCTCCAAAAATATCACTCATTCATGGAAATCTGTACTCATTTTCTATTACTGCCGTAACAAATTGCTGCAAATGTAGCCGCTTCGACAGCACAAGTTCATTATCTTACAGTTCTGAAGGTCAGAAGTCTGACACAGGTCTCACCAGGCTAGAATCGAGGCGTTGGCAGGGCTGTGTTCCTTTCTGTAGGTTCTACAGGAGGATCCATTTGCTTGCTTTTCTGGGTTGTTGGCAAAATTGAGATCTTTGCAGGTGTAGGACTAACGTTCGAGATTTTTTTGCTGACTGTAGACTGAGGGCCCTTCCCAGCCTGTTAGGCGGCTGCATTCCTTGGCTCCCAGACCCCTTCCTCTAACTTCAAAGCAATGGCAGTTCCAGTCTTGGTCACGTCCACCTCTCTGACTCTTCTTACATGTTCACAGCTCTCTCTGACCACATCTGGGAAATGATCTCCATTGTAAGGATGCGTGTGAAGTAAAGTGGGCCCATCTGGATAATACAGATGACCTTTCCATCTCTGAGTCCTTACCATTGATCACATCTGCAAAGTCCCCTTTGCCACACAGAAGTTAGCGTGTTCACAGGTCCAGGGATTAGGACCTGGATATTTCTGGGGGCCATTCTTCTGCCAGCTAGGCCAGTTCTTCCTGTATCCCACTCCTACCCAGGAGAGAAGTCAGGATGAATCTCCCACTCTCCAACTGCTGGACCTTCTATAACTGGCTCGTTCCTTCCGTTAACTCCCATTTTCAATCCCACTGGTTTAATTTCTTCCAAGGCACTGGATGAACATTCCTTCCCTGTTCAAAATAGTGGATGGCTCCTCCTTTTCCACTTAAGTGGATCTAACTCCTCAGCATTCAAGGCCTTCGGTGCTTTGTTATTTGGTTCAAGCTTCTGTTGTGTTCATATCTCTCCTGCAACCCATTTTCTTTGCCAAAACAGACTCCTCCATCTTCCCCACATGCACCAGGGACTCTCTTACCTCTGAGCCTTTACCTGCATTATTTTCTCTGCCTAGACTCTCCTTACTCCATCATGTCTGAATCTCCTAATCCTGAAGTTTTCCAAACTCAACTCAAATGTGACCACTTTCTGGAAACCTTCCCTGTTTCTTCCTACCATCATTAAGGCTAGAAATAAAGTTTTCTTCTGATTTCTTATGGCTGTCATGTGCCCCTTTTTCTTGACACTAAGCAGGTTCTAGTTATCTATTGCTACAGGACAAAGTATGCCAAAATTTAGTGGCTTAAATCTACCATCTATTATTATTATATTTCATGATTCTCTGGGTCAAAAGTTTGGTCAAGGCATAGCAGGGATGACATAGCTTCATTCCATGATTTCTGGAACCTGGCTGAGTTGACTTAGGTGTTTCTCTTGCTCATTTTCTCCACAGAATTTTTCTTTTCTTTCTTTTTTTTTAAGATTGTATCTATTTATTTGAGACACAGAGAGAACACAAGCGGGGAGGAGGATCAGAGGCAGAAGGAGAAGCAGGCTCCCCACTGAGCAGAGAGCCCAATGTGGGGTTTGATCCCAGGCCCCCAAGATCATGACCTGAGCCAAAGGCAGACGCTTAACTGACTGAGCCACCCAGGCACCCCTCCACAGAGTTTTTCCACATGCTTAGCTCAGGCTCCCTCACTGCATGGTGGTCTCGGGGTATCTGGAATATTTACAAGGCAGCTCAGGGCTCCAGTAGACCCAAATGGAAGCTGCCAGTCCACGCAAAGGCAGGCCTGGACCGGGCATAGCATCACTTTGCCTTACTTCATCACCCAAAGCTGTTACACACCAGATTCAAGGGAAGGAGAAGTGGACCCCCACTATCCCATGGGAAGAGCATCAAAGAATTTGACAACATCTTTGCAATAACATAAATCATTTTCTAGGTACTTTGGTACACACCTGATCTTTTCTCTAAGACTATGAGTTCTGAGTGTAATTCATTTAGGAGCTGCCATGGTGCCTAGCACAGTGCTTTGCCCATAACAGGAACTCAGCAAATTCTGTTGTATTAATGAATAAATGTGTTTAGCAGGTTCTGGCTGAAGGTAACTACAACTAATTTTACATCCTATAGAGTGAAAAAAGATGGGGGTTCGGGGGCTACAGTTCTTTTTTGAAAGGCCGCCTAAAAGATTTTGAAAATATACTTATATGAAATAGATGACGATGTTCTTTAGAGGGCAGACCATGGGCATGACTGTTTAGTATGTGTGACGTGAATTATGGATAATCAATTCGGGGTTGTATGAAACAATCTTTCTAATTGGATTCCAATGAAGGACCTGCTTTCTGTCAAACTCCAGCTCCTGAGTGGGCAAGTCACATAGAAACCCATTTCACATCGATTTTCAATACTGCTTAATAGTTTGTTTTGCTGATTCAATCAAAATTTAAATCTATAATAACCATAGTTAAAGTGCTTGCCATAACATTGTTCTTATCAGCTCTCTGCTCCAAGACTGCATGCTGTCAGCTTTTAGAAATTAAAAACCTTTTTTTAATAAAATTGGGGGGGCGCCTGGTTGGCTCAGTGTGACTCTTGATCTCAGGGTCATGAGTTCAAGCCCTATGTTTGGTGTAGAGATTACTTAAAAATTAAAAAAAAACCAAAACTTAAATATGCAATTTTCCCTCCAAAATGCATTTAGCAGCATCCCTTACAATTTTAACCCCCATTGTATCATGAAAAACTACTACCCTCCTTTTTTTCTAAGAAGAGCATTGAAAAGGTTTTCTAGAAAATGTTTTAAAAATTGAATAATAGTAATAAGATAATCATCATAATAAGGCAGTTTTATAAAGAGAAAATTATTAGAAGGCAATGTGTAGTCTACATCTGAAACTAATATGTACAATAGGTTGGCTAATTGGATTTAAATTTTTAAAAATGTTAAAAATGAAAAAAAGAGGGCAGTGTGAAGAATAAGAAAGCACAGGCTTGAAAAGAAAGCACTCCAACTGCCCGTTGCTCAGAGCTTTTTTCTTCTCATCCACAAACCAGAGCTAATAATCTCTAACTCATGAGGTTGTTCTGTTTTTTTGTTTTGTTTTTTTTTTAAGATTTTATTTATTTGACAGAGAGACACAGTGAGAGAGGGAACACAAGCAGGGGGAGTGGGAGAGGGAGAAGCAGGCCTCCTGCCAAGCAGGGAGCCCGATGTGGGGCTCGATCCCAGGACCCTGGGATCATGACCTGAGCCAAAGGCAGACACTTAACGACTGAGCCACCCAGGCGCCCCATCATGAGGTTTTTGAAAGAATTTGGTGGACAATGTCTATTTCTGATACCCCTGGACCATCCTTTCTATGCCTCCCCTTTTCAATATGACACTGAGCAGTTCATAAAGGATAAAGGCATAAAGTGTTAGGCCTCTGAGGGAGCATTTGCAAGTTACTAAGAGATATAGATTTCCTGGCAAAGGAATGAATTTCTAATGGTAAAAATCACAGCTTTCAGAAGTAAAACTACAGGATGGAGTTAGGGAAGAAGATGCTTCAGGGAGGGTCCTTCTAACCAGAGTAAGTAAAGACCTTCATCCTCACCTAAGGGTTAGGCCAGCCCAGGAAGGCACTATCAGAAGGGGCTTAGTGGTCAGATATTTGGACTTCAGACAGATCCCCATTTGATCCTCAGCTTAGCCATTTACCTGCTGTGTGAACTAGCATGTTTCTTTAACATCTCTGATCCTTGGTTGCCTTACCTATAAAATGGGGCAAAAAGAGAACCTGCCTCACTGATTGCCTGTGAGAATCAAATGAGGTAAGACACATATTATGTGCTCGATCAGTGACAGCATCTGATAGCCACTAGGAGTAGCTTACTTGATTTTTTTTTCCAGTGATGATGAAACTTAAGTTTTAAAATCCCCAATTCTAAGTGTCAAAATATGTGAGCACACTGTCCAATCCATGGAGGGAACTCCAACATGGTAACACCCGCTGTGTTCATCTTTGTATTCCATTTCCACTCCCTCCCTCCCCATGTCCACCAGCCAGTTGCCTTGTATGGAGTACACACTTCGTAGAAGCTCAATTAAAGCTCCAGGCCCTGAGGAACAAGAAAGTGATCCTCACATCATTGTAATGACTTAAAATTAAGGTGATGAGTGACACATAGTTAATGCTTTGAGAAAAGCAGGGCTCACTGTCAGAGAGGCCCCAGATCTTAACTGTGGAATCTGGGATTTAGACATTGCTGCTTTTGCCCTCATGCCCACAAGGATCCTTTGGGACTTTGTCGTCTGAGATAGACACGAGGAGGACATGGCAACCATCACTCTGCCTCTGGCTTCAAGCCTTGAAGGTGGCTTCATTTTTCCTTACAAAACTCGCTTTAGCCTGGGAAACCCGTGTGGCCAAGTCTCCACATGGGTCTAGCACCACCTGGATCTGGAGTCCATTCAGGGGATCCATCATGCGTTTACTGTTGGCAGGGCTGCGCACCCTGAAATGCTGGAATCTGCTCTCATTGAAACTTCAATCTGCAACAAGGGGGACAAAAGCCTCTCCTGGAGGTCCTCAGTGGAAATGGAAGACAACTGCTTTCTTCGGCATGGCTTAAGGAAGGCTTCCATCGAGGAGATGAGCGTTAGGGTTTGCCCCATCCACACTGCTTGGCTGACCCTGAGGACCTTGGGAGAAACTTCTCCTGTGACCGTGGGGCTGGATACCACTGCTCACTGCTCTTATTTATTTATATAAGAGAAAATAATGAGCCCTCGTTGCTTAAGCTTATCATAAGGAAGGGTAGAAACCCTTCATTTAGCCCAAGATGAAATTTTTGCTCTCGGAATAATAAGTACGCCTAACTCCAAGAATTAATGTGCATTACTCACTTGTAGCCATCCTACTTCATAGCCCATCCAAGTCCTTGGTGTTCAGGAAACCCTGTTCTATTCTAGACAAGAAAAATCAGGTTGTTGTTGGCCTGGGTTTCTTCTATGACTTGAAACTCCCACGGGCTGCAGCTGGGTAATATTTTATCTGTGTAGCCCCTGAGCTATATAACGAGAAGTTTGCAAGACCCTAACCTAAGGAAACATGAGGTGTAGTACTGGAGAGTTTTGTCTAGGCCTTTACCCAAGTACTTACCCTATGATGTGCCAGTTACTGTTTAGACATTGAAGACACATCAAAGAACTCAGACAAGCTCCCTGCTCTCCTAGAACTTGTTTAACTTCAGCCGAGGAAGACCCATCCTACAAGTGTAAACTCACATATGAACAAGAAAATCTTAAAATAGTAATAAGTGTGACTGTGTAATTTTAAAAGGTGATGGGAGAGAAATGAACAGGAGGAGGGAGGAACGTTGGCTACAGGCATCAGGAAAGGCCTCTCTGAGAAGTCAAGAGCTGAGTGGGGCATGGGACACAAGAAAGCACTCTGCATTAGGAGACCGAAGGCAGAGGGTGGTAAACAACGGTCCATCCCCAAATTCCAGCTGATACCATTTTTGGGTGTGGCCTGCAAGCTGAGATGGGGTTTTACATTTTTTTTTTTTTTTAAGATTTATTTAATTATTTTAGAGTGAGAAAGAGCATGAGCAGGAGGGGCAGAGGGAGAGGGAGAGAGAATCTCAAGCAGACTCCCACTGAGTGCAGAGCCCCTCGTGGGGCTCAATCTCACGACCATGAGATCATGACCTGAGCCAAAACCAAGAGTCAGACTCTTAACCGACTGTGGGGCCCTGGGTTTTACATTTGTAAATGGCTCAAAAAAAATCTAAGTAGCAAATAATTTGTGACACATAAAAATGATATAAAATTCAGGGGCACCTGGGTGGCTCAGTTGGTTAAGTGTCCAACTCTTGATCTCAGCTCAGGTCTTGATCTCCGGGTTATGAGTTTAGGCCCCATATTAGGTTCCATGCTGGGCGCAGAGCCTACTTTTAAAAAAATGATAGAAAATTCAAATTTCAGGGTTCATCAAGGTTTATTGGAACAAAGCCAGGCTTGTTTGCTTACATGCTGTCTCTGGCTGTTTTGGTGGTACAGTGACGAAGCTGAGTAGTTGTAACAGAGATTGCATGGTCCACAAAGCCTAAAATATTTACTATGTAGACTGTTCAGGAGAAAGTGTGCTGACCCCTAATCTAGGAGGGAGCATTCACACAGAGGGAGCCACACATGCTAAATCCCAGCACAAAGACCTGCAGGACAGCAGGGAGGCTGGAATAAGGGGTGGAAATGGTGTCTGGTAGACATGCCGAGACCAGGTGTGGGGGACACAGGGTATCTGTGTTATCTAACCATATGCACCCTCAGTTACGGGCCATAGGCTTTTGTCTAATCTCTACCCCAAACGGTTTCAGCTTACTGAAAGCAAGGCCAAAGTTTTATCATTATAATGGACAAAATTCTACCCCATCCTCCTGGACCAGTGCGACCTGGAAACCCATAATCCTTCCTCCTGCCTCCCTTTGGCTCAGAGCTGTAGTTTCCCAACTACAGCAGATAATCAGGATCCCAGCTCTGCTGCTTACTGGCTGTGTGACCTTGAACAAGTTACTTGACTCATCTTGGCTATAGTTTCCTCTTTTGCAAGGTGAAGCTACTACTACCTAACTTAAGGAGTTGTGACATTTAAATGAGATAATGCACCTAGTTAAGTGCTGTGATTAGCAGCTGCTATCATTATTATTATTATTATTATGGAGCAAAAATGTCACTTGGCAAATGGGGCTCCCGGGCCCCACCCCCAGAGATCCAGATTCAGTTAGTCCAGGGCAGGGCCCAGGAATCTGTCACAAGGAGTGTGAACCACACATTGAGAAATACTGCCCCAGGAAGACAGGTGCACGGCCATCTGGCTGGGCCACGTGACCTGGCCTAAGGCATTGATAAACAGTAACTATGTATCGTTGAATGGGTAGAGAGTTTGGGGGCGGGATTTTTTTTTTTTTTTTTCTCCCTATGCAAGCCCAAGCCTGAGTTTGGACAAAGAAGTGGAGGTGGGGATGGGGTGGGCCTCACAGCAACCCCACTCTGTGTGAATCATACTAAGTACTCTCCCATTGCAGACAGGGGCCTGTGCACGTTAAGTTGTGTATAGACAGAGAGTTCCCCGCCTTACTTTGCGAATCCAGGAATCTCAATGTGTTTATTCCCATTCTCATCCTGTGGTTGATAGGGTTCTTGTATTGCACTTCCTGGGGGAGACAGTACAGAGGGAGACAGGCTTCCTCCTTCTCTCCTCCTCCCCTGTTAGTTGGGGGGGTGGCAGGAAGGTAAATGAGGGAGGCAGAAGCGGTGTGAGGCAACAGAGAGGGGCACGGACTGTGGTCAACCAGAGAGCCCATGTTGCACCTAAGGGGCTAGCTGCCCCTCTTCCTCCAGCCAATTGTGGTCATGCAGGAATGCAGACTGAGAATGGCCAGAAATTCCTTATTTTCTAAAAGAAGCCAACTATCCAGATTTTTATGCAATATATTCCCATTAATAAACATTGGCAAGTAATTAAAAAAAAAATGTTTTAAACCCCATAGGGGCCAAACAAAACAAATCCTCTGGCTGGATCCAGCCTGTGGGTGGGCCTCCGATTTGCAAACTCTGGTCTAGACTGAATAATTCAAGCTCTGGGACCTGCACCCCTACTTCCCACCCCACCCTGTGGCCTGGTATAGGGACGGGGACTGTCCTAGGGCAGTGGTTCTCACCTTAGCGACACATTAAAGTCACCTGGGGCGAGAAAAATCATATACTGATGCTAAGGCTCCGTATCCAAAGGGTCCGATGTTATTGGTCCGGGGGTGGGGGGGTTGTGGGGAGAAGGTCCCCAGGGAATACGCCATCAGAGTTGAGCTCCACTGTGCAAGGCAAGACCAAAGGGACAATTATTGGAGAAGGAAATCCTGGGAACAGGGTGCCCAGCAGTCTGAAAAGCAAGGCCAGGCTAGAAACCCCTGTCAAGGTTTTAACTTTTTGTGCTTCCACCCCTGGTCTCTGGGCAATGGTCACATAGACAGTGGTGAAGGGTTTGACATCATCAAACGGTTTGTCTTGCAGTTTGCATCAGACAGCAACAGGTGTTGATGAAATCCTCATAGCCTAGTACAGCCTTAGGAGGTAATGGTGGGGGTGTTATGGGTTTGGTCCCGGAAAAAAGGGACAAGGGGAAGGTATGGTGCTCCTCCCACTCCCTTCTACTGATGCCCACGCAGGGAAGCAGCCGAAGCCTGAGAGCACCAGGCGACTGTCAGCAGCCCAGAGGGAAGATTCTTTACCATAGAGGGGCTGTGTCAGGCAGACCACCTCTTTCCCAAATGTTCCAGAAGAAAGTGACCCTCAAAGTTGGGGTGGGAGTGGATGCTTGAGTGAAGAATTCTTTTGCAGTTTTTGATACCTAGCCCCCGTTTGGCCCAAGGTCGGTTGTAAATGCGTGTTGAAGGAACGGAGAGCAAGAATGAAGGCGTCAGTGGCTGTCTTTACTGCCTTTTTTGCCTTTTGAGGCAATTCTTACTCTTCTTACTCCTTCCCTATGAGCAAACAAGGGGGGAGGGGTCTGTATGGGAACTGGGTCCACTGAACTTTGTTTTCCATTAGCTGCTGGGCTTTCCAGCAAGTTCACGAGTTGCCAGGGTGGTTTCATACAAAGGCTTCACTCACGTATATTAATTGGCCCTTAACACACAGGAAGACACCAGTGAGTTTTTATAGTGTGTGGAGGGTTTTTGAACCAAGGAACCAGATTCCTCATTTTCCCTGCACCCACTATTTTCCCTTTGAAGTCCACGGGAGCCTTGCTCAGGGTGTCTAGAGAGAAAGGAGGATCTGGTCTAAGTGAATTGTTAGGAAAATGTATTAAAGTGCTAAAGTAAGATTAAGTTACCCAGAGAAAATACACTTTGGCCAGAAGAAACTGCAATCAGAACCATCTGAAGGGGTCCTGTGGTCAGAGAAAAGAAGAAAATGTATTTTAAAAATTCAATTAATGGGCTCGGTTACCTCAGAGGAAATAAAGACTCATTGTCTTTTACATGTTTAAAATATGAATTGCCAATTAATGATGCGATTGGCAAATTGCTCTACAATTAAAAACAGAAATGTTGTTTGAGGCAATTAGAATAATTGTCATATGTTAATTATGGGTTGATGGATTTTGCATGCTGCCAGCAATTACCTTTTGAGTCTGAGCTTTTCTGAACAGAATCCAAATCCATAAAGACATTGATAAAATAAGAACTGTCTTCCCTGCTGGCATGCCTGCCACATTGTTAGTGTCTTTTCAGGTATGTAATTATTTTTAATTAGGTCTCCAGAAGAAATTTTCTTAATACATGTTTTACTAGGTCATCATTAAAGAACCTTGCAATCAATAAGAAAGGAGAGGGGAATAGAAAGAATACAGACGTGGAAAGTCAGGCAAGCCTTGGTTTAGATATTTACTAGCTGGGTACTTTGGGCAAATTGCTTAGCCTTTCTGAACCTCAAAGTAAAATGGGGAAAATATCAACCATCACTAGGAGGTTTGTATGAGGTAATATTTATATATCCCCAAGTACTGTGAATGAGGCATAGCAAATGCTCAATAAAAGTAATTATTGCTTTTCTAGAAATAGTAGGATATACTCTCAGGCTGGGCTTGCCCCTTAACTATTTCAATATAGTAAAGTCCTTGAAGTTACCATTCTTGCAACTAGGACCGTCATAGGTAGCCATCCAGATTATGGTCTGCACCACTTCTAGGAGAGTCACTGATTTTGAAGTCTATGTGAATAGTGCTCTTTGAGGTTGTGCAGTGTACAACCTTCACAACTATACATGGCTATTCTGTTTAAGACCAATAATCGTAAACTTAAGTCCTTTTAAATATTTGGTCCTCAGAGAAACATGTCTTATTTTTGTTCATTAGACCTTCTCCTAGTTGGGCTTTTTTCAGCAGCATTTATCAGAGGTTAACGTATTTTTACCTGGAGACCTAATATGGCCTACAGCCTGTTTTTGCAAATAAATTTTTTTTGGAATGCAGTTACACCTGTTCATTTACATATTATCTTCAGCTACTTTTGAGCTACAAGGGCAGAGTGGAGTAGTTGCAACAATGACTCTGTGGCCCACAAAAGTGAAAATATTTGCTATCTGGTCCTTTATCGAGAAAGTTTGTTGACCCCTGCTATTAATGACTGTCTAACCAAATATCTGTTTATATTAATTCCAGGAAAGTTAATGTCTGATGGCTGTGGTTGTTGTTTCTCTTCTCTCGCTCCTCTTATATTACTGAGCCAGGAGGTTTTACCTGATTCCTTGTTGCCACTTCCAGACTCTTCTCCCTTCTCCTTCCCCAAATTCCTACAACTCTGAAATGCCTGATTTTAGATTTTCCCATCCACCACCCCCTCCTTGTGGCAGTCATCTACTGATCCCTGAAACTTTTAGCTCCTGGATCACTGCTACTCTCTCAATAATCTCCCCATCATAATTCATGGTACTTTTCATAACCATTTGCATAAATGATCTTTCCATTATGCTGGCCTCTCAGGTCTTGAATCAGATTATCTCCAGTGATTTCGCTTTCATCCAACAGTCGATAACTATTTATTAAGTGCCAGGCCTCCCTCTTGCACACTCTCTCAGCTACTTATTCCCATGGTCAACCCCAACCTAGTCTTTGACAACTAGAACAACCTCTGCCCCATCAAGCCTGGCAGCTCACTTCCTGTACCAGTCTGACTGCAATCACTTCGAACTCCCCTGGGACCAATTCCGTTGATCCCACTACCTTTTCCCCATCCCTCGCCACTTTCTTGCTCCATGACCTTGTGTTATAATTACTCCCTAGCATGTAACTTCAAGCCCTCTTGCCCCTTCATTGCTTCGTCCTGCTCTTCTGGCAAAACGTCAGTCCTAGTTATGTCCAGTACTGGACCATACCTGCACCTGAGCACAAGCCCTTGACTGAAGAGAAACATACAACCCAGCTGATTGATTTCACTTTAATTCATGCCCTCTCCCCTCCAGTAGATATTTTTTTTTTTTTTTAAGATTTCACCTATTTATTTGAGAGAGAGAGAGAGAGAGCACAAGAGGGGGGAGCGGGAGAGGGAGAAGCAGACTCCCTGCTGAGCAGGTAGCCCAATGCGGGACCCGATCCCGGGACTCCAGGATCATGACCTGAGCCGAAGGCAGTCACCTAACCAACTGAGCCACCCAGGCGCCCCCCTCCAGTAGATATTTATGCTCCCTGGTAATCTTACTCCATTTCCCTCACTCCCACTCTCATAGATGATTATTTCATACCTTCACATGGCTCATTAAATCTCCAACACCTTCATCCTTATTCTCTCTCTCAATGATTTTGCCTCCTTTGTCACTCAGGAAAAGAAGCAATTAGAAGAGAACATCCAAAAACCCCCACCACCATAGCCACCTTCTTCTTTGCCATATACTCTGCCTTCCAGCTTTAAGGTTCTGTACTTCTACCTAAGACCACCCTCTCCACCTGTCCACTAGACTCTGTCCCCTAGACTCTGTCCCCTCTTGCCTATTCAAGAATATTGCTCCCACATTTCTCCCTTTCCCTTAGTGCATTACTGGTCCTTCCATTTTATATAAGAATAGCTCCATCATTACAAATATATTCTTTCTCCCATCTCAGAATAAAATGAAACAAATTCTCTGACTCCATTTCCATCTCCAGCTACCAGCCATTTCTTTGTTCCCTTTTAGAGCACAACTCCTCAGAAGTGCTATCTGTCTTCATTGTGCTCAATATTTATCTTCAGTTCTCTCTTTAACACTCTAATCATGCTTTTGTTCCCTGTATTCCACAGAATGTGCTCTTGTCAAGGTCAAAGATCAAATCTTTTTTGTGAACTCCAATAGTCAGTTTTCAGTTCTCACCTTGACCTTCCAAAAGTACTTGATACAGTTGACTTTTCCTTCCACTTAACTTCCAGAACACGATGTTCTCCTCAAAGCGGGCAGGGGGATGGGGGGGGGAGTCTGAGTCGTGGGAAAGAACCATCTAGAAGACCCCTGGGATTCATTTGGATTGATTATATTGAACATAGGACTCCTTTTGTGGAAGCCTCACCCTTGTAAAACAGACCCTTATCTGACACAAATGGCCTTCTTATTCTCATGATGCCTAGAGAAACCCAGGGCCTAAAGGGGTGGAGGGGTGGAGGGGTGGAGGGGTGGAGGTAGGGAAGAGTTAGCCTTGGCCAGGTTACCGATACCCTCCAGGATTCAGGTTTTTCATTTACAAAGTGATATCTACCATTAGATATAGTGGGGTACCAAACAGGCTGACAGATTGTGGGAACAGCTGCTAACTGTGAAAATTACCAAAAAAGGTAGAGGAGGAGCTGGGAATCCACTACGATAAATACAAAGTAAAAAGAGTGATGCTTAAAAAAAAAAAAAGAGTGATGGTTAAGAGCTCGGGTTCTGGAGTCTCATTTCCTGGCTCCGTGACCTTAGGTACATTACAGTGGTCCCCCTTCCCTCCACCACCCATGGTGTTTTGTTTTCTGCTGTTTGAGTACCACCCCCGCCCCCTGCCAGTCAGCCATGGTCTGGCTCCTCCTTCTTTTTTTTTTTTTTTTTTTTTAAGATTTTATTTATTTATTTGACAGAGAGAGACACAGCGAGAGAGGGAATACAAGCAGTGGGAGTCGGAGAGGGAGAAGCAGGCTTCCCGCCTAGCAGGGAGCCCGATGCGGGGCTCGATCCCAGGACCTGGAATCATGACCTGAGCCAAAGGCAGACGCTTAACGACTGAGCCACTCAGGTGCCCCTGGATCCTCTTTCTGATGTATCGTCAGAAGGTCCATAGTAGCCTAGCGCTAAGTCACAATGCCTACGTCATTCCCCTCACTGCATCTTGTCACATAGGCATTTTCTCATCTTACATCATCCCATGAAGAAGAAGGGTGAGGACAGCACAATAAGATATTTTGGGAGAGAGAGGGAGAAACCACATTCCTGTAACTTTTGTTATGGTATACTGTTATAATGTTTCTCTTTTATTATTAGTTGTTGTTGTTAATCTCTTACTGTGCCCAATTTATAAATTAAACCTTATCATAAGTATGCATATGTGGGAAAAAACAGTATATAGAGGGTTCGGTACTCTCTGTGGTTTCTGGCATCCGCTGGGGGTCCTGGAAGGTATTTCCCATGGATAAGGTGGACTACTGTACTTATCCTTTCTGTGCCTCTGTGTTCCGTTCGTAAAAATAAAGATAATAATAGTCCCTGCCTTATAGTCTCTGTTGAGAGGATTAAGTGAGTGAAGACATTGAAAGCACCCAGGTCATTCCCTGGCACCTCGTTGGTTCTTAACCTAGGTTAGCTATATGTCAGGCAGAGGGTTCTAGATGTGAATTTAGAAACTAGGGTTCTCATTAAGGTGACCAACTTGTCCTGATTTGCCCAGAACTTACGCTGTATTAGCACGAGAAGTCGTGTGACCTGGAAATCCCCTCGATTTGTGGTTGGTCAGCCTGGTTCAACTTCCAGCGACTAACTAGCTGCATTACTTTGAGACCATTCTTATCCTTCCTCCGGATTGAGGAGTTTAGCCTAGGTGGGTGGTTCTCAAACTTCATTGTGCCTGAAAATCTCCTGTTGAAAAACATGGACTGCTGGACCCCCACCCTGGAGTTTCTGACCCAGCGGGTCTGGGGTGGTCCTGACCCACTGCTCTAGATGATCACAAAGGTCCCTTTGTCTTCCACTCATCTGTGATTCTATGGCTGCTTCCTGTGACTTGCTTATAGTCTTCATGGGAAAATGAGGTTTGTGTACAGAAAAGCATTCATTCATTTCATCATTTATTCATTCAACAATATTTATTTGTCAGGCACTGTTCTAGATGCAGGAGATCTAGCAGTCAACAGAATCATAAGATTGTAAACTCCTTGATGGCAGGGGCTCAGCTAACTTACTTTGTGCCCACACTGCCCTGTCCTTCCCCATGCCATGCACAGTGAAGGCTCTTGGCAAATGAGAGCTGGAGAAGAGTGCAAGATAATACATAGGGAAGCAGTAAGCTATGCTTACTTACATATGCTTATGTAAGTATATAATAAGCATATGCTTATGCTTATTACAGACCCTAAAGGCAAGCTGTTGGATAGGCGAGCTAGTCTGTGTTCGAGAGCTACAACCCTTACCACTCTCACCCCCTACCAGTCAGGCCCACCCCCGAAATCCATATTTTAATGTCTGTTTTATGGCCGGGATTCCATTTTTTGAGATTCATGCCTGTGTCTCTTATGAAAAAGAGGGCAAACACGTTAAACCTTATCTGATATTTTTAGGAAGAATGTAATAGGGCTTCAGGTATTTCATCCATTCAACCAGTTACTTTACCTTGCTGCCAGCTATACATGGGAGAACCGACCTTTTTAAAATAAGCAGATGCTGTGTGTTTCTCTCATACCTATTTCCGGGAGAGGAGGAAGGGAACTCATTTTGTAGGCTGCTGAAGAACCAGAATACTTACTATCCATGAAGCTTTGTTCAAACGTATCCACTGGTTGGCGTGTTACACTCAATCAAGGATCCTGACACACATGTCAGGAAGGTCAACTGATAACACTAATTTTTGTGACACTCCTAATGACAGGTTTATGTGATTAGACTTTATTCCCCTAAAAAATCTACTCCTGTTTTATTGCATGTCCACTTAGCCACACCTGTTGCCTCAGGCTTCTGCGGCTGCATAACAAATCACCCCAGAAATAAGTGGCTTACATGCAGGTCTATTTTTATTGGTCTCCATTTTGTGGGTCTGGAATTGGGGCGAGGCTCGGGGGGATGACTTGTCTCTGCTCTGTGGGTGCGGCTAGGTTCATCCTTGTAGTTGCATTTAGCTGAAGGCTGCCCTGGGCTGACAGGTCCAACAGGGCGTCACTCTGGTGTCTGGGGTTATGGTGCTGGTTGTTGGCTGAGCTGCCCGGTTTTGTTTTCTCCCTCACAGCCTCTCCCTCCTCATGGCCTCTTATCCTCCAGGGCTTTTATGTTTTAGAAGGACAGCCTGGGTTTCTTTCCATGGCAGCTCAAGGTAGGAAGAGCCCAGGAGTTGGAAGCTGTTGGGTCCAGAACTGGCAGTGATACTTCTACCACATTCTGTTGGTCAAAACAACAAGCCCTCCCGGATTCAAGGAGAGAGGGGACATATACTCCACCTCTTGATGGGAGAAATTATTGGTGACCATCCCTGGAGGTAATTAATCTACATGCTTGTCTTTTCTGCATCTTCATGCACTTCAAGTAAGAAAGAATAGTGTTTTTTTTAGGTGGTGAGGGTGGGGATGTCTAGTGACAAGACAAAGACGTTTCTTTCAGGGCACCTGGGTGGCCCAGTCATTAAGCATCTGCCTTCAGCTCGGGCCATGATCCCAAGATCCTGGGATCCAGCCCCACATCGGGCTCCCTGCTCGGTGGGAAGCCTGCTTCTCCCTCTCCCACTCCCCTTGCTTGTGTTCCCTCTCTCGCTGTCTCTTTCTCTCTGTCAAATAAATAAATACATAAAATCTTTAAAATAAATAAATAAAATTTAAAAACAAAAGATGTTTCTTTGATTTCCAGCATCTAATTCCCAGAAGAGTGTCAGAACTCCCTCAGGGAAATAAGGATACTTAAATGATTATGTAAACAATGTAGCTGAAGGATAAAAATGATGGTGAGAAGCACATAATATGTGGCAGTCTCTATGTTCGTGATAAATTTGAAATGTGGCAAAAACCCAACTGCCCTTTTGGAAACCAATATAGCAGCCCATAAAATTCTCAAATGCTTCTGATTAGTCTGAATGCATCTCAAAGAACAAGAGAGTTGAACGGCAGGAGAGGACTCTACGGAAGTCTCAAGGGCAGCAGATGTTTCGAATGCTCTCAGTGAAAGGGGCAATAATGCCAACCACGTGCTTGCCCATATTTTTGAAATTATTTTATTCAGGGCTCGTGAAAACGCGGAAAATGTAAACATGCACACATGCGCGGAAAAATACACAAAGTGCAAAGAGCCTCTGCTTCTGGCAGTGTTGGGGAGACAGTCGAAAGGAGAGGTGTATGTGGGGTACCTATGATGACGGGTGCTTCTTAATTTTAAGTGTGCAACCGAGTCACCCAGGAGCCTTGTTAAAAGGCAGATCCTGATCCAGTGGGTCTGGGATGGGGGCTGAGAGTCACGTTTCTGACCAGCTCCCGGGTGACGCTGCTGCTAGTGCGGGCATTTGAAGACAAGCTTGTTGAAGATGTGGAGGGGGGTGCTTGATAAGTGTCCTTCCTTGCAGGGCAGGCAGGGCTCAGGCAGCAAATGCTGCCTCTGTGCCCCCCAGGAGCCAGACATGCTAGATGACAGGGAGACCAAGACAGCACAGACTCAGGCTCTGGACTTCAATGAGCTGCCGGTCTAAGAGAAATAAATGCAAAATAATAATAATAATAATTCAAATAGAGAGTGATAAGGAAGTGGCTGGGTGACTGCTAGATACAGGCTTGGGGGTCCTGATTCAACCCCTAACTAGGATGTGGCTTGGGTAATTGGATTGACCAGAGTCTCGGTATCTCCGTTATGAATTGATCTTTATGGTGCCTACCTCATAGAATCGTCATGCGACTTTACTGGAATAAAGCCATCATGTGAAATAATGTCCAGGGCATAGTAAGTGCTCAGTAAATATTAACCATTAGAACTATACAAGAGTTGCTGTGGGTTGGTGTGGGGAGAGGCCAATATATTTATTGAAAGATTTTTAGGTTATTAATCATACAGTAAATTCTGGAAAGCTATTAGCAAATATGGAAAAGGAAAGAAATCATATCCATCTTCACAAAATCCTTGAGGAACAAGCATCATGATGCATCTCTTAAGATGTGTATTGAGGGGGCGCCTGGGTGGCTCAGTCGTTAAGCGTCTGCCTTCGGCTCAGGTCATGATCCCAGGGTCCTGGGATGGAGCCCCGCATCGGGCTCCCTGCTCTGCGGGAAGCCTGCTTCTCCCTCTCCCACACCCCCTGCTTGTGTTCCCTCTCTTGCTGTGTCTCTCTCTGTCAAATAAATAAAAATCTAAAAAAAAAAAAAAAAAAAGATGTGTATTGAGTATAAGGCATGTGTGGTGATGGGCGAGATGGAACTTTGATTTAAAAAGTTCCGTTTAGAGGCACCTGGGTGGTTCAGTCAGTTATCTGCCTTTGGCTCAGGTCATGATCCCAGGGTCCTGGTACTGAGTCCCGCATCAGGCTCCTTGCTCAGCGGGGAGCCTGCTTCTCCCTCTGCCCCTCCCCCTGCTTGTGCTCTCGCTCTCTCTCTGACAAATAAGTAAATAAATCTTTAAAAAAATAAAAATAAAAGGTCCTTTTTAGGGCCACCTGGGTGGCTTAGTCGGTGAAGCATCTGACTCTTTGTTTAGGCTCAGGTCATGATCTCAGGGTCCTGAGATCGAGCCCTGTGTCAGGCTCTGTGCTCAGTGCAGAGTCTGCTTTCCCTCTTCCTCTGCTCCTCCCCCCACATGCTCTCTCTCTCTCTCTCTCTATGGAATAAATAAATACAATCTTAAAAAAAAAAAGATTCTATTTATTCTTGATCCTGTGTGACCTTGACACAATCATTTAAACTCAGCTTTCTCATCTATAAGATGGGAACAATGACATCTGTCATATTCAAAATGTATGAGGCTCAAATGTCATAATGGATCTTTGGTGTCCACAGAGCTGGCTTGGAATCTTGGCCTTATCACTTATTAGCCTGTGTGGCCTTGAGCATTTTTCTCAACATCAACCCCCATGAAAAAAGTATATAAAACACTCAGCTGAGTGACAGACACATAATAAATGCTCAGTAAATGGTAGCTGTTGTTATGATGTGAATTGCTTTGAAAAATATAAGGTATATGACTTCATGAGGATTATTATTGTAAGTTATGATAAATGTGCTGTTCTTTATATACATTGAAGTGTTGCTGCTGAGTTGCTGGCAATAACGTATAAACTACGACTTTCCAACCCCTCCCCTTTCATGTGCTGCTCCAAGTGACAGTTGGAAAGGTCTCCAAGGGAGGGTGAGAGGTGCAGTCCCTGATGATGATGTAATTTACACTCCTCTTCATCACTGAAGCTAAGAGACTGCTTCTTATATTGCAGACTCTCAGAATTTTTTAAAAAAGATTTTATTTATTTATTTGACAGAGAGAGACACATGGAGAGAGGGAACACAAGCAGGGGGAGTGGGGGAGGGAGAAGCAGGCTTCCCGCTGAGCAGGGAGCCCCAATGCGGGGCTTGATCCCAGGACTCTGGGATCATGACCTGAGCCGAAGGCAGATGCTTAACGACTGAGCCACCCAGGCGCCCCAGACTCTCAAAATTTTGAAATGCGGACAAGCTTTCATAAACTTTTTCTTTATCCTTTCAGTGGACCAGTTCCAGCTGCAAATTCACAAGGCAAGGACAGGTGTGCAAATTTGTTTATGGTAGAAGGTGGACTCTACTTGTTTGGGCCCTTAGTTGATGCTGCTCTGTAGAAGGGGGCAGGGTTGCAGCCAAGCATTCTTTCTATGGAAATGAAGCAACAACAGCTTGGCACCGTTTGGGCATTAACCAATATTCCAACAGCCAGAGATTGCTCAACGAAACACACCTCTTCCCGCCTCCACCCAAGGAAAATGTTGGAATGGGGGACAGGGAAATCTCAAAATGGACTCTTCTTATAGTCTGTCCCTGGACTCATTAGCTTTCTCTCTTACCTTCTCCACCAATCCATCTCCTTGACAAGATTATTGCGAGGAAGGAGTTAATGAGTACACAGCTTTATTTTCCTTGGAAGAGAGATACAAAACAGGCTCTGAGCCGGGCTGTCATCACCCTGCAGGTCTTCAGGGGTTTTATAGGTAATTATTAACCCTTTGTGGCATTCCTGAGAAAAAAACCTCTATGCTGAAAGCACCTACTAAAATTTTCCATCTATAGTATGTATATGGACTCTTGATTTTTTCCAGTGTCAGGATTCAAAAACACTTTAAAAATCAGCCTTAGATGTATGTAGCCCTGAACAGTTTATACTGCCCCTCGAGTCCTATATCAAAATGGATTCTTCCTTAACTGTCTTAGCACCATTATCTTTGTTTTCCGTTTGAGAAAACTGAGGCTTAAGGAAAGGTTTCATGGGTAATGAGGCCTGGCTAGCAACCAGGTCTTTTGACTGCTGCCCTGGTGCTCTTCTAATGTACTGAACATGATAGAAAGCCTCTTCTAACAGTGAGAAAGCACTTCTGAATCTCAGCATTCTATAAAACCACCAATTATCACCACCCTTGAACTGTAACAAACTGCCATAATTCGGTCCTATGGAATTTGTGTTAAAAAAAGAAATTCCCATGATCATCCTGCTTTCTTGTTATTTTTATCATTTGCTTCTCTTCCCGCTTGGTGATTTTAGGCTATTTAAATTTTTGGGTTCTTCTTTTTCAATGAGTTTAAGATGCTTAACTGCTAGGGCTTCCATATTTAAGAGAGACTTGTAGCGATTCTCACTGGGGATTTGACTCCATGCTGACCCCAGAGTTTGGTCTCTGGTAGATTAAAATGAGCCGGAAATTCTAAAATCCCTGGATGACCCCTTCAAGGGATAGATAAATAACTTCAAAATTGTGAAAATGGCAGTGGAGGAAAATGAGGACCCAGAGTCCCCAAATCCACTGTTGCTCTGTGCGGAGTGTGCCAAGACTTGCTCTTTGATGAGCAGGGACATGGACTCCCTTAGAAATTTGCCACTGTTGTCGTTGTTCAGGTCTCCTTGATCTTAGGTTGTGGCCACAGATGATGAATTCTCTCTCGAGCCCGACATCACTGCTCTCCAAGCCCACACTCTCCTTTCAATCACAAGCAGGTTGCTAGTATGTGGGCAAACTTCCATACATGGTATGGGGAGCAGACATGACTTCATGCTCTGCTGTAGACGAGAGGAACTGCCAAGGCTCAGGCGCCCAGTCCCCCCAAGTGTTCCTTGGTTTTGGAATTCTTTTCTCTGGCTGCGTGGTAACTAGACCACAGGGGATGCTTTAAATTTGTAGGCACACCCTTACCTTGCAGATTCTCAAACCCAACCTCCAGAACTTCAGGGTCCCAAAAGAGCATCACACAGGTACACCCACAAGCATTTGGAAAACATCTGACAATAAATATCCATTTTACAATACTTCTAATGGAACAGACCTGAAAGATAATTTTAGGTCAGCAGCTTAAGAGGGTCAAGGAGTTCAATTTCTTTTTGCTGCATAGATTGTTTCATTTGGGGGTGGGGGTGAGGCCAGGAGGATCTGACTGTTTCCTTTAAGGAAATGTTCATGAGTAGTTTACATTAAATTACTGTTTTGTGTTCCTTGGTCTTGCAAAGTTTAAGAAACATTGACATAGAAGACCTCATAAATTTGGGGGTCCTTCAAATTCCATTCCTTGGCTTATTATTATTTTGCTGAAAGACATTACAACAAAGAGATACATTTCTTCTTGTCCAGATGGAAGGTGTATGTTTATGTGGATTAGAAATGAAACATAAAAGCCCTGGGTAGAATGGGTCAGGTGCAACATTTTTCTGATAATGTTTCTTGGGAATCATATTTGGATTGACTGCTGAGATCATGCAAAGAGAGAGAGAGAAGTGAGGCACCATTATCTGATAGCATACTTAATCAGAAGAAGTGGGGGGTGAAAAAAAAGGGGGAGGAGGGAATAAGAAAAAATGAAACCAGTAACCACCAGACAACCAAGCCCAAACCCAATTTCAGTTAAAGAAAGAGGTGCTCTTCTGGTTGAGGGAAAGTTTAACATCTCAATGAAGACAACCCCCTTAGAAGACATCAATTATGGAACAAAACCCTTTATTTTTCTTTTAAATTTTTAAAAATATTTTATTTATTTGACACAGAGAGAGGCAGAGAGCAAGCAAAAGCAAGGGGAACGGCAGGCAGGGGAGAGACAGGCTCCCTGCTGAGTGAGGAGGGCTCGATCCCAGGACCCCAGAACTCAAGCTGAAGGCAGCTACTCAACCAACTGAGCCACCCAGGCTCCCCAGAACAAAACCCTTTAAAAATGTTTTTGCTTATTCCTTCTGAGAAACATCTCCTCTCCTCCGTTTCCATAAAACACTAGTCAGATTTCATTTGCTGGAGCAAATGTTTTTCGACAGACTTGACTTGCTTAATTTTCCTGACAATGCGTGCAGCTATGTTAGAAACTTGCATACACTTGGAAAGGGACATGAGACACTAGGAAGCCAAAACGCCCAGAGGGGCAGCTATATATTACTGCGCTAATCTTTTCGCTTTCTCACAGTGTGTGTGTGTGTGTATGTGTGTGTGTGCGCGCTCGCGCGCGTACGCGCTCCCCCTTGGACTTACGGTTTGGTTTGGATGCACAGTCCTAACACATGGCTACTATGTTCCGACTGGTAAGGGCTAAAGTTAGAAGATTTTTAACGATTACTGTTTTTCTTTCTCCTCTGTCTCTTGAAAACTGGCTTAAAAAGACTGATTTAAACAAATGAGCAAACAAAGCAACTCTTCATCGAAGGCTGGAACATTTTCAGAAGTACTGTTTATTTAACTAACTAGGGTGGGAGCGTAGGTGGGAGTGTGTGCACCTTTTGAGACTTGGTTTCTGCAGTACACACTCATTTTGGTAATCGAGGACATACTGCTGGATTTAAGAGGTCAAGACCAAGTCAGGAGCAGAAAGGAGCTCCAAGTTGTGCGAAGAGGAAGGCGGCCACCCCTAGTGAGATAACTAAAGATGCCCCAACTGGTAGGAAATTTGCGGAGTTTTAAATCTGTGTCTTTGCTACTGCAGGTCACCTGGAAAGTGGGTACAGATTTGCCCTGTATCCCGGCCCTATTTACAGCCAGGGAGAAGAGAAGAAACCTTGTGGCCAGACGACTGCAAAGCGTAGGAGTTACCCTCTTAATCAACTTTCTCTCCTCCCCTAGACCCAGAGGGCACGTCTCGACTCCGCTCCCCAGCCGGCATCCCGCTTCTCCACTAACAGACAGCACGTCCCCTTTAAGAGTCAGAGGACGCCTCTCCCTTTCTCCTCCCAGTGCCCCCGCCCTTCACACCTTGGGTGGGAAAAGAGAGTGGGGCGGGGTGGCCGGAGAGGCGGGAGGGCGGGATCACGGCGAGCGCCCCAATGGCTCTCCGGGCTGGTCGCCCTGGTCTCCGGCAGCCAATGAGCAGTAGGCAGGGGGCGTGGCGGGGCGCTGTTGCAAAGCGTCCAACGTGGGCCGGCCGGAGGCCGCGGGGCGCGGAGCCCAGGGGGTGTGTGAGGGCGAACGGCCGGGGGTGGGGCTTCGGGGACCCGCCAGGGCTGGGCCGCCTAGAGGCCCGCGGCGAGCGGCTGATTGTTCCGCCGCGAGGTCGGCGGGGTTCTCGCCGAGCTGAGGAGCCGAACACAGCCCGGAACTGCGCGCGCGCTCTCTGCCTGCGGCGCTGGGACAGCGAGGCGCACGGGGCCCTCGGAGCAGTGCGGGGTGACCGCGCCGTCCAGCCCCGGGTCTGCTGCTGGGTGCTCGGAGCCGAGAGGAAGATGCATTCGGGCGCACAGGTCAGGCTGCGAGGCTGAGCGCCTTCCGTGCAGCAGCGGCGGCAGCACTGCCCTCGGCCGACGGCGGCGGCACTTGGCGTGCGCGGGGCCTCAAAAGCCGGCCAGGAGCGCGCCGGGAGGACAAGGAGTGTCGGCCGAGCAGCTCTTGCCCGGATCCGTGGGCTTCGCAGCGAGTACAGCCGGGTCGGCCCGGATGGGCGCGGGGCTCGCGGCCCCAGCCGGGCGCTGCGGAGCGGCCCGGGCACCGGGGGCCCGCTGAGCGCCGGAGCCGCGGCAGCGGGGAAAACTTGTGCGGGCGGCCATGCCCCGGCGCGGAGCCTAGTGCCGAGCGGAGTCCCCGCGGACCGGCCAGTGTCTGCGGTTCGTCCGGGACCTCGCAGCCCCCGCGCCCGGAGTTCGCCGCGCGCTCCAGACAAGATGGCGCGGCCGGTCCGGGGAGCATTCGGGGCCCCGCGCCGCTCACCCTGTTCTGTCCTGTGGCTGCTGCTGCTGCTTCGGCTGGGGCCGGCGACGGCGGCGGCCGACCCGCGACCGCCCTGCGCTGCCGCCTGCACTTGTGCCGGGGACTCGCTGGACTGCGGCGGGCGCGGTTTGGCGGCGCTGCCCGGGGACCTGCCTGCCTGGACGCGGAGCCTGTGAGTGCCGCCCTCCCCCTGAGCCCCGGGCGCTGTCACTTGGAGACGGGGCGGCGGGGGTGCTTAGCCGGGATGGGGGTGCGGGCTGAGGGGTGTGCGTGTGTGTGTGAAGTTGTATGGGCTGAAAACTGTTAGCAAGGCTTCGTAGTGGTGAGATCGTACATGGGGCTCCGGAGGAGAAAAGATTGTGCCTCGTGGGGTGTAGAGGTGAGCGAGCGTAGGTCGTGGGGGTGTGGAGGTGAGAACGTGGGCTGGTGAGGGTCCGGGGGAGAAACGAGTGTGCTAAGTGGGGTGTGGAGGTGAGCGAGCGTGGGTCGTGGGGGTGTGGAGGTGAGAACGTGGGGTGGTGAGGGTCCGGGGGAGGAAAAGAGTGTGCTCGTGGGGTGTGGAGGTGAGCGAGCTTGGGTCGTGGGGGTGTGGAGGTGAGAACGTTGGGTGGTGAGGGTCCGGAGGAGGAAGAGAGTGTGCTCGTGGGGTGTGGAGGTGAGAGAGCATAGGTTTTGGGGTGTGGGGGTGAGCGAGAGTGGGTCGTGGAGGTGTGGAGGTGAGAAGTGGTTGGCGAGGGTACGGAAGAGAAAAGATCGTGCCTCGGGGTGTGGAGGTGAGCGAGCATAGGTTTTGGGGTGTGGAGGTGAGCAAGAGTGGGTTGTAAGGGTGTGAAGGTGAATGGGCCCTGGGGTCTGAGAAGATCTGGGAGGTAGTGAGTGGGAGTCTGGAGGTGAGGGAATGTGAATGAAGAGTAGAGGCGAGGGTGTTTGTGTGTGGGTGGAGAGTGGGAAACATCTGGAAGGGAGAGTGTGAGGAAGTCTGTCTGGGGTCTTCGGGTATGTGTTTCTTTTTTTCCTCTCCTGTAACCCAGCTCTTTGGTGTCTGAGCTCCTTGGCCTTCCAGTGGGTAATGAAGGAAGGTGACTCTTGGCTCCAGTCTTCCATTTACATTATTTATTAGTGAGAGTGCATGTGTAGCAGCCTCCTAGTCCCCCAGGACCCTGGTGGCCTGACTTGGCTCTGGTCAGAGTAGAAGACAGCCTTCCCTGGAGGACTCCCGAGTTTGGGGGCTTTGAAAGTTCTTGGATCTATGACCGCTGAGGGTGTGTGAGTCTCTTTCCACCTGATGGGCGTTAGGGAACTGTGTTCCAGACCCTTCTTGTCTATTCCACAGGGGCCCTGTTGGGCTTGATGATCCAGTGGGGTGGAGCCCACACTTCAGCATTTCTCCTCTGTAAATGTGCAAATTAGTTTTGGAGTACTTCAGGAGAGGGTGCCAGGGACATGGTTGATTTAAGCTGTTTGTTTCACCTGAAAGAGACTCTTTTCTGTGCTGTCAGGATTTTGGCCTATCAGGACTTAGTGGGACCCTACTTACAGGAGATTTGGCAGGAAAAAACTACTTTAGACTTCTGTAAACATGGTAGAATATAATAGCCTTTTTTCTACTTCTAAGAAATCTGGTTCCTGAGTCAAAAATCCTATCCAGTTATCAGTAATTAGCATCTCTGCAGGACTATTAGTACTCTCCAGAAAAGACCTAGCTTGAATCTTCTCCTTTTCGGTTGAATAATTGGACATCTTTCCTAGAACATAGAGGGGCACGGAGTAACCTCAGGCATGACATTCACTGTTTAAAAAAGAGAAAACGGGTGATACAAGTTTTAACTGACACCTGTGGCTTCATCTAAGAAAATACGGTCTGGGTATCTGGCTGCTATGAGGGGAAAGAAGAGAAGTTGATTTCTTTCCCAGGTGAAAATCCGGTACCTCTGAAAACAGGGCACTCATCTGGCACTTGGACCCCACTACATGTTGCCTAATGAGCAAGTACTGCAGAGTTCTGAAGCTGGACTTTGGTTGTGGTTAGGTTTTCTCTGCACTTCTCTGCTTCTTCTGTGGAATTCACTGACTTAGTGAAAACCAGTGGTCGTGGGGGGCTGGGGTTAATACAGGCAAGTGGCTGTTCTGTAGTGGGAGACAGAGCCCAGCATTGCCAGTAGGTAGTATTTTATTTACTTGGGGCAGTCTGGGGTATTGTGGTTTTTCCTCTACATAGTGCTAAGATCGTTTTTAAAATAAAAAATCATGTGGGCAGAATCGGAATAACTTCTGAAGTGTTCACCTGTTGGAAGAATGACTATCCGTGCCATATGTCATTGGCATTGTGGGGAAAGCACTTAGTGCAGGAGTGGTGACTTCGCCCAGAGGACAGTGTGTCCTCTTATTTGTACTTTCCTGTGGTCACAAGATCCACTTTGCCTTGTCCTTTAATTTTTGGAGCAAAACTACTGGCCATTTTTTGGGCTTCCTGTTGCTTAGGAGTGACATTTCACATGACATAAATACCTTTCAAATTGCAGTCTTTTCCCTTTTACTCACACATTTGATGACCAATAAATACCAAACTGGGTATTTTGAGCTTCAGTAGATTTGATCATACTGATTATGGTGTTAACCGATTAGATTTTGAGATGTGAATGGTGATTTTTGATTAGTATGTGGCAATACCATGTTCACTACAAAATGGGTATCTTTTGAAAAATATTTGTGAAATCATTTTTTTTATGATTAAAGAAAAATGAAGTGTGTGTGTGTGTGTATGTTTTAGACCAGATTTCTCCATTTAAGTCATTAGTCTTGTTCTGAGTTTTCCATCGGGATATTTATACGGTTTATACTCGTGGCTGTGATTTAGCAAGACTTTAGGGGAGAAAGTCTCTGTATATAATAAAATAAAATATCTTGCAGTTTCACCAAGTTTACACCCTCCGAGTCCATTGTGTCTAGAAAATGCTTTGAGCTCGTTTATAACCCCATGAACTAGATTTACTGCAGCTAGTTCAAACAATTTCAGGCCATGGGTTTGAGATAGAAGGGGACCTGTGGCTTTATGGAACTTTTTTTTTTTTTTTTTGCTTTTGTAAACAGTGCATCTAATTTTGGAGTTGCTCCTTAGGCCTAGCGTACGGAGAGTAAAACTTTGTAATAGTGAATGTAAATGCAGTTCAAATAGAAAAAATGGTATGGCAGTGGTAGAAGGGAAAAGACGTTCATTCCTGGGGCCTGAGGATAACTTCTGCAGCACAATAACTTATGGTTGTAGTAGTTGAGCCATAACTGAGTCTGCCATCCCATTACATAGGTGAGATTGGCATAGTCCAACCAGCACATTCATGAATAGCACCAAGGATTGCCAAGCCTTATTCCAACTTCCCAGAACCTTAGAAGAAGTTGAACTTCTTAGAACTTAGATGTTTGCTTTCTTTGAAATTATTTTTGAGAGCAGGGCTTGAGAAGCTGTTGAAGCAGCATTAAATAGAATTTACCTTAGACTCTTCCCTGTGGCATAAAGTTGAGCACAGCATGTTGCTAGTGTAAGTGTTCTGGGGCTGAATGGTGGCTCATGGGATTGTGGTAGGAAGGAGGGCAGGCCCTGGAGGAACAAATCCGGATTCTCAGTCGTTCTTACTGTGTGTGGTGGGGGGAGTGGGGGGACGACATAGCTTTGAAAGCAAGGACTTTCATTCAAGGACTCCAAGTGCGGTTATCCTGAGCCACATTAAGATGAGTGTATTGATTTGGGTCTCTTTGTATTATGTCTCCTTATGTGTTTGCAGTACCAAACTTAAATCTAACCTTGTCGGTTTTGGGCACGGAAAGTGGTGCTCGAGATTGCATTAGAAAATAAACACCAGCCAGAGGTTGCCATTGTAGTTGAGAAGCAAAGAGGGCCTTTGTCTTTCAAATTTTACAGCTGTGCTGGAAGGGCCAGGTGTGCAGGGTGTTGTGAATTAAGGATTTGGAAAGTACTTCCCATCCTGTTTATGCAAATTAGCTTTAAAGTGATGATGACCAAATTGTTCCAGAACCTCAGCTGAGATTCTTTTGTGTGTGTGTGTGTGTGTGTGTGTGTGTGTGTGTTTAAGAAGTCATTATTGTCAGGATTGTCCTGATTAAGAAGTTGATTATTGTCTGCCCATTTTTCTCTTTGTGTCCCTATATAACTTAAGAAGAACTCAGCAGACCTTGAACATCTTCTGATTTATGAGGATGGACAAAGGGTGGTTTGGAATAGGGAACCTTTTAAACATGGCTTAATAGCAGAAAATCTGAAAGGTACAAGTACCTTCAGAGTTTTAGGTACATTTAGCTTGGCCTCAGAGTCCTTTTCTTTGCAACAGGTGTCAGAAGCCTGGCCTCCCCTCCCCTCCAAGATGGAGCACTTGTCAGTTACCTGTTTGAGTACGAGAAGTCTGGCAAATAAAATTAGTTGCCTTGAGAGAAAGACATACTATTTAAGTCCCTCTGGTATGAAATTATAGCTATCAAATCCAAGTTTTTGAATACTGTGAAATTAGGAAGTGTATGGAGACTCCCAAGTTCCCATATAAGTGAACTGTGTTGGCACACAGTGTCCCTCTTGCCTTTAGAATATGTCAGAACCGTTCATGCCCCCTTTCTCAGGGACTATTTTAAAAAAGAAAATACCTCTTTCCATAATTACATTTGGTCACTAGATTTCACAAGCTTTGGACTTTGGAATGTATTGTCAGGAATAATTCATCATGTCCAAAAAAACGAAGATGATTCAATGTAATGTAATAAGAGCTGTTTCCTACTGGATGTCCCGACGTCCTGGCACGCCAGGTCTGCTCCTCTGGCTAAAGGTTTCTCTCCCTGCGGTGCTCATTTCTTTGCCTGGGTTCCCCACGCAGCCTGCCCTGAGCACGTTGGGATGGCCTCTGGCTGACCTTTCTCTCCCTCAGACACCGGGCTCACAATGAAAGGGCCTCTCCCCCATTCGCAGAAGTGTCTCCTTGCTGCAAAGGCTGTTCAGCATCCTCCCTTTCAGGGTGGACAGGAATGTGAGAGAGCCACTAGGGTTTTGTGTCACTGAACAATGCACCTGGCCCAGTTTTGTGCACCTGCTAAAGCCCTAAAGGCCTGTTAGCCACAGAAGGGGTGGTTGTTTAACATGGCCTGTGGTTATTTTCAAAGTGACATCCACAGGAGAGAGAAGTCTGGAAAAAGGATTCATTGAATTCAAAGTCTCTATAAGTAATAATGGATGTTGGTTGTACCAGGGTCTTTTCTTTATCTCCATTTGTTTAAAACTCAAAGGGATTCTTCTGACTTACCCCATAGGTTGAAGGACTTTAAGTTTCCTGAGCAAGCCTAATTTTCAACTCCTTTTGAAAAGAGCTTGGTGACATTTACTCACTGGGGACCTTCCCCCTCCTCAGCAACTGCAATTTGAAACCCTGGGGGTCTTTTAAAAGCCAACAGGACTCTGGGCTGTGTTAATATTCAGAGCTGTTTACAATGGATGCAGTTTCAAAGGCTGAAGGCATTGTCTTGAGAGAGGAGGGAGGAGGGGTGGAAGAAAAATTCCCAGGCAGAGGAGGGGAAATATCTAGAAATCCCCAATGTTCCTTGGCCTGTGGGAAATTCAGGGACTGTTAGTGGTGTTTTTCTATGACTTAAGCATGACCTTGAGCCTGTGCGGTCCCTTCCATCTGCCTCATGGCTTCAGTTCATGTTGTGTGTCAGTAATGTGATTGTCTTCTGCTTTTGTAGCAAGTTAAAGTCTGAGAATCAGTAGGAAGCTCAGATCTGTTCATATCTCCCCATGCAAAGTGGGACTTTAAAGACCAGAGGTTAAAATTTTCACAATAGTTTACCCTCTTGGAACCTGCACTTATTTTTTATATAACTGTAGAGTTTAATAGTACAGACTTACCAGTTTAACCGGCCAGTTCCATTAAGAAAGTTTCGACTGAAAAACTTTATACATGACCATTATTGTCATGAAGCAAAGTGAATAGATAAATCAAGATTGTCGAAAAAAAATGAAAATTGTGGTTTGTCTGTGGTCTAATTGGAAGTTGCCAATTTGTATCCTTGTTTTTGTTTTTTTTTTTTGGAGGGGGTATGCTTACAAAGTTTTCTTATGCAAAGGCTTTTTGCTCTATATGTTTCTGCATTATTACATTTTATATAATCTAATACTTTATATGTGGTTTTTAATCCAAGTATGTTAGGCATACTCTTCCGAAACACAAGCTATAAGCCCAAGTGCTTACAGAAGTCACTCAATTTCTTAAAAAGCTGTTCCTCCATTTTGCTGGGTTTCATGCTTTTTTTTTTTTTTAAAGATTTTATTTATTTATTTGAGAGAGAGCATGAGAGAGGGGAGGGTCAGAGAGAGAGGCAGACTCCCTGCTGAGCAGGGAGCCCGCCGTGGGACTCGATCCAGGGACTCCAGGATCATGACCTGAGCCGAAGGCAGTCGCTTAACCAACTGAGCCACCCAGGCGCCCGGGTTTCATGCTTTTTATGTCCTCCCTTCAGTTGTTCGCTTTGTCTTCAAAATGAGCATTCTCTGTCCTGGGTGTTGGCTTGGGTTATTGATGGGGAGAAGACTGGTTGAGGGTGAAGCTTTCTTCACTTCTACTCTGTTACGTATGTGGATGCCCTCATCCCTGGTGATCACACCCAGCACACACCCTTCACTAGGGAATAGCGATGAAGAGATTGAAAGTTATTTCTAGGGGCCGTCCCTGACTCCACTACCCCACAGCTCATGTGTGATTGGGGACGAACCTCCTTCCTTCATCTCTAAAAAGGGGGTCATGATATTCTGTGTGGCAGTTGCTGTGAGGACAGAGTTAGATACCCATGTGTTCAGCCCACTTCCTCAATGGGAGTCTGTCAGCTCGCTGATGATTCTGGAGCATAGTTCAGAGGTGAAAGCCTGAGTAACTCAAATTTTGCATCTTCTCATGGCCAGTCCCTCCGTATCAGATTTCCTGGACAGAGGCTTCCTAGGAAAAGCCAACTTTTCTGAAATGAAGGCCTGTTTTGGAGTGGGCAGGTGGCAGGGCTCACATTCCACGCAGCCTTCTCTCGTGAAGGTTTTGGTGATATGTATGAAGTGAAACAAGTAACACTTCATGTGCCCTTGGTAATCTCAGACCAAACTGGCGGGCAGGCGGGAAGCTGTGCAAATTATACAAATTATACAATTAGCAAAAATTATTGAGGTGGTTTATAAATGTATTCCAGTTGTGCAAATACTTCTGTCTCTTTAGCATTATCCTTTGGGAGGTGGGTGTGGGAAGGAGGCAGAGAAGTGAGAGGCCCTTAAACTAATAATTTTATCCTATTATTTCCCTGGTTTCATTGAAACTGAACCCTACTGAGACGCAAGTCATGCCTCTTGGTCAATAGCTTGGAAAAATGCAGGTGCGCTCTTCCAGACAGGGGTTAGGTTACAGACTTTGGGGCCAGCTGAATGCTGCGTTGTACCCATTTCTCTTTGGAAGTATTTAAGGGTGGAGGAGGGGTGAGGAGAGTTGATTGTTGGGCTGTATACAGAGAGCTGGAGAGCTGTAACATTTTTCATTTGTTTTGGTTTGTTGGCCGTCGAGTTATACGGGACACGGGTGGTGAGCACAGGGTCATTGGAGGAATCTGGCGAGGATGCCACCTGGAAAGCCCTTTGCTGTCGTTCCTTCTGTACCTGTACTTGCGTCCCTTCCGCAGTGAATGGCCATGATTCACAGCCTTGCCCACAGGAACGGCCACGATTGTTGGCGTCTTTATGACTATTTAATCTGGCATGACCGGTAAAGCCCATTGTGTGAACAACCAATCCGTTCATCTCTGCAAGTCCTAATACATCTTGGTTTCCTTCTGAACCAGGATGCAGGTTCCAATCACTGCTTGCTCAGTTTGTCTTGGCAGAAAGGTGGCATTCAGAGAGTCTAAAGAAAGCATGGCCTGTCTCTTTTGAAGCGCTTTGCATTGATTATTCTTTAAACTTCTGGGGTGCACAGGTCTCTATAATCTTCTGAGGTCTGCAGGGTTTTCTTTTGTTTTGTTTTTTTCTCAAGGCATCATTATTAGGAAGACAATGAATGAAATGAGTGAGGGTCTATCCAGCAAGCAGAATTATCTAGTTGTTGAGAAACAAGGTGGAAATGATGGAGGATTTTTTTTAAAGCTGATTAAAAAAAAATTCACAGCATCATCATCTTCTAAGACCCCTTTATGTAGCATTTAACAAGTGTCCCCCCCACCCCTACTTCCTGTCTTTTGCTCCTTCCACCAATTTATAATCTGTCATTCAAGTAACTTGTCACTTAGAGCATACGGTGCCCTGATAAATTCTCTCTCTCGCTGGATTACCTACTTGATGATAGCCTGTTAGATACACTGAGAAGGAACGAGCACTTTTGAACTGGGGGACAGATAATCCTGCTTTCATTCCAAACCGTATAGTTGCAGAGCTCTCTGTTTAAAAGCATTTGTGTCTCAGGCATTAGCACTTTGGGCTGGATAGAGAGAACTTGACAGGCCGGGCTCTGCCTGCTCAGAGACGGCTACCAGCTGATTGTGGGGTACGCTGTTGCGCCTATAACTTTTTTTTTCTTGCGAGAAGATCTAAAGAGTGATTTAAAAAAAAAAAATCTGCATGTGCAGCCAGGGACTTTAAAGAAACAAACTCATGTCTGTTGGTTTAGGGTGTTTTTTCTTTCCTTTTTATTAAGGAGATAGCAGACATCTCTAGAAGTGTGCAGGATCAGTAGTGAGTTCTCTGTCCCGTCCATCAGCTTCAGCAGAGATCAACCCATGGCTCCTGTGTGATCGGTGCCCCAACACACTTCTCCCCTTTTGTGTTTTTTGGAAGCCAATCCAAACATACCATTTCATGTGTAGATATATCAGGTATTATTATTATGAACAGCTTTATCGAGATATAATTCACGTACCATACAGTTCACTGTAGGGTGGTTTTAAGAAACGTGAATTTGAACAACTTTTGAAAAAAAAAATCACTGTTTAAGTGTGTTTTTCCAAAAGGAATTTTGGTTAAGCTATATATTTACAGAATGTTTATTGAGCACATACTGTGTGCGTTCTGAGTTTATGTTCTCAGAATAGGTGTTTTGGTCCTTCTTATGGGAGGTGCTTAGAAAGTTCTTTGGTCCTACAGTCCTTTGCCAGAAGTGTGCAATTCTGATTCCTCTGTCCTCTCGTAGCTCTTCACTGGGATGTTTCTATGATGCTATTAATTGCTGATTAGAAGCCATTAGTGAACAAACATAACTTCGAATGGGTCGTTTAAAAAGTGATATTTCAGATATTGTTGGTTAATAGAGGGGTAATTAGCCGGGTGTAGTTAGGTCTTGAGTCTGAACTGAGTTAACTGTTGTTTACTTTGCAAGGCCTGACCCTCCGGCTGTGGCTACTTGAGGCTGCTTTAAATAGAGTGAGAGGCACCCTGTAAGAAAATCCTCCAAAAGCAAAGAGCTACGTTCCTGGAACCCTCTGTGCTTGATTTAAACTTCACAGTCTTGAAAATGCTTTTCTTCAAGTAGCTGCAGAATGGTTTGGTTTGGTTTGGTTTTGTAAAAGTCCACGGTTTAGTTTCTCCACAGCCTGCCCTGCTGTTGTTATTTGAGGGAGACCCTTGGAGATTTTACACTGCCACTTAATTAGGAATCTGAATGGGAGGGAGTTCCCTTGTTCCCCAAGTTCCCTTCGCTCATCCTGGTCTGTGGAATGATTTCCGTATTCTCTCTGTGAAAATTGAATTCCATTTCGATTATGGGGTGTTCAGTGGTTTTAAAAGCTGTCCAGTGTGGTCAAGTGAAACTCATAGACATAGTAAGCTTAATTAAATGTACATGATATTTGATTAGATACCCATCTTACAGTGGATTCTACCTTTGAAAAAGTGGGGAAGCACATGCCAGAGGGTTTAAGGAAAGTTTATGGGGAAAAAGACTTAGAATTGAGAAATTTTGGCTGTGAACTTAATTTCTGTTTTGCACCTTGGGAGAACTATGTTCCTTCATCTGATTTCAGCAGTGTGGTACCCTGGTCCATCACCATGCATCTTGCCTACATTGTAGTTTGCATTTTACTTTTAATTATTATTATTATTAGTAGTAGTAGTATTTGTCAGTGATTTCCTCCCTCCACCTGGGCTGGTGTGAGTTTCTGGCACACAGGCTCCCAGTGCTTGCAAAACTTATAAACAGCCAGAAGAGCTCATTGCTTCCAGGAAGTTGGTTGTTGATGCAGTGAAGTGATGGCTGCATGCAGAAGCTGCAGCATGCAGGGGCCGGGGTTTCCTTCTGTCTCTGGAGGAGAGGAGATCCAGAAAGCAAACTGAAATGTTGTGTAGCTATTCAAGCCTTCCTCATCCCAAATTCCCCTGAAGGTTTTCTCAGATTTGGTGTCTGTGGAGGACTCTTGGCCAGGGGTGATTTGACCTCATCAAGGGCTGTGCTTTGCCCAAGAGAAAAATCAGGAACTCTTCTTTGGAGATTTTTGGGTTCTTTCACAAGTTCATTTGAAACAGTACTTAGAAATGATTAAATTATATTGAATTCCAGACTGTCCTAAAATAACGACTGGCTGACCTCAAATATTATTTGTTGGGGGTGGTCTAGGGAAATTTATTATATCTGAAATCTTGGAATTCAGTACATCTTTCTGGACAGAAAGGAGGCTACATTTTCATGAAGCTTCGTAAAGGGGCTCATGACCAAAGAGGGATAAAAACTATTGAACTAAAAGGAAAAATTAATTTTCTTAAAACTCTGAAGGCAGACATGTGGTAGGATGAAAAAAATAGCCCATGGCTGGCTATCAGGTGACATTGGGGTTTTGTCCCAGCTCTGTCCCTGATGGGCAGTGTGACCTTGGGCTAATGAATTAATTTCCTTTCTGGAGAGGGATGTATGACTTCTAAGACTCCTTATTTTCAGGTTTATGATTCTATCCTAATTGAAGCAAAGAGGGAATAAGCTTACTACTCATTGGATGATAAGAATTAGAAAACTTATCTGTGTGTCTAGGATACCTCGTTAAAAGTGATCTTTGCATGTTTGGCAGTTCTGAGTGGAATCCTCAGATGGACACCCTGGGCAGCAAAGGGAAATAAGGTGTGTGTGGGGACTCTGAATGGGTGGGCCTTTAGGTGTTATTGAAGCGGAGTGAATAGTCCATGGCAGACCTCCTTTAGATCTTTGATTTAGCTTTTTAAGACTTAGGTCAAAAAAGGCAAATAAATTAATGGCATGTTTTTCCAAAGAGTTGCTTATCTCTGCTTTTCTTGGGGCCACTGCAGCATCTCTTTCAAGCAGGCCTTCAGTGCATACTTGGGATGAGTGAAGTTGTGAGTGATGCTGATAAACTGCCTTAGATTTCTAGATGGGCCATCTGGGACGGATTTCAATAGTAATCTCCAGAGGAAGGGCAGTTATACACCACCTAGTCTGTCCTTTCTGAGCTGGTTCTCCATGGTGGAACATGGTGGATATCAGAGTAGCTTTTAACCCTTTTACCAGGAGATGTTTCGTGTGTGTCTTTTTTTTTTTTTTT